>NC_138547.1:12197388-12805388 GCF_964234715.1 Podarcis melisellensis | reverse complement strand
TGCAAGTGCGGACCTATGTTTTGGTTTTGTTGAGAGCAAAGCATCTTCAAGTCCATGTTGAAGCATCTTTCTGGGCATTATGTGTTTCCAGGATCCAAACTGGTTCTGCCTACCTGAGCATGCTATTGGGTGTTTCTAGACAGGAGGGCTTCCTGTTTGGCCTGGGACTTTGCAGGCACAGCAATAGTCTTCCTGGCAAGGGTTACCAACACGGTCCCTCTGAAATTGTTGGACTCCAGCTGCCATCAGTCCCAGCTGACCAATGGTGAGGAATGATGAGTCATCCAGCAACAGCAGGAGGCCATCATATTAGCGACCCCTTCTCTAGTGTATTTGTTTGCTTCTGACTTCATTGTTCCTGCCTTCTAGCATCCCTCAGTTGCCTACAGCTTAGCCCTCGTAGACATGCATCCATTCACATGGCAGCCATTTATATATCAGTCTTAAACACACCATTCACGTGCACCTTTTTTCTGTGGCTTTCTCTCTCCTCACCCTAGGAAGACCCCACTGCCTTAGGACTTGTAGAGTATCTCTAAAAACAGCAACACAGGTGCAGCCGCAATGTTAGCGGATATTCCATTGTATTCCAATGTTCGAGTCAGTGACCCTGGAGCCCTAGAACTAGCAAGGCTCCAAACATGACCGCTTGTGTTTACTTCCACCCCACCCCCTTTATTTTATCAAGCTTCTCTTATCAGGAAGGGACTGTAAATTGGCAGAACTTCTCGTTTCCTGTAAAGTGACACATTTACATGTCTTTAAGCCAACATGCCTTAATCTGATACTTCATTTATTGTTATACTTTGTGCCTAAAATAGAATCCAAAGTTGGCTTTGCCTTAGTGATCTAGATACAGACTAGATTCCAGCCTGTTGACAATGCTGAAAAGCTTACATGTGGCTTACTGAAACTGGGTTGACCTTAGCAAAGGCGTGGCTTCACCGACCCAGTGGTTGCTTCCATCTGTGAGCTTGGTTTCAGAGGGCCAAGCAGAAGAGGATGAAGGGAATCCCTTTTGCTGACCTGAATCTGGAATGTTAAGTGGCTTCGAGTTGAAGTGGACCTCCTGCTCTTCACCCTACAGTAGGCTTAGCTGCCAGATGTTGTCTTCCAGTGGTGTCTCTTGACGAAGCATAAAGAACCATTGGAACACAACAACACAATAGTAATTTGCAGATTTATCAAAGAAAGTGAAAGCAGGGGTTATTAAAGAAATAAAATTGAACGTTATAAAATAGAGAAATTTTAAAAAAGTGAATAATACTAATACTGTAGTATCAAAACACACACCATCAATTCACACTATGGATGCAGTAACCATTAGTACATTCAGTTTAAGAGAAACAGACACGTTAATATAAGCCCACATTCATACCACAATCATACCGTGATGCCGCTTTAAATAGTCCCAACAAATTCAGGAAGCTGCAGCTTGCTAGGTGTGCTGAGAGTTATTACCACACACACACACACACACACACACACACCCTGTTCACCTCACAGAGCTGCATTTCCCAGAATTCCCTGTGAGGAGGGATTGATTGTTAAACCACTCTGAGAATTGTAGCTCTGGAAGGGAAACTGGAGTCTTCTCACAACTCTCAGCACCCTTAACACAGTACAGCTCCCAGGATGCCTTGTGGGAAGCCATGAATGCTTAAAGTAGTATCATAGTGCTCAGTTTGAGCAGTGTAAATATGGCCCCGATGTCCAAATAGGTGTCCACATGAAACTCAAGTTGATAAGAGATAAGTTCAAATGTGGCCAGGGCTGTGACAATTCTGACAATTCTGTAGCAGATGCTGGTTATTTATTTTTCCAGGCTCACAAGTGTGTATGAGTTTCTTAGCAACCATAAGGGCTAACAAAGTCCTCTTTTTTTGCCCTGCCATTTAATCTCCATAGTACTGGGATATAATTTTTAATGTACATATGTGAGGATTAATAATTTTGCCAATAGCTACATAATGGATGTGGATAACTACATTGTCTGCCTCAACACATCAGCTGCTTCAGCGAGGCATTACAGCATAAAGAATCCAAGTTTATGCAGTGGTAGAGAGTTGGTGGCCACACCAGATACTGTGAATTAAAACAGAAGTGCTCCCCGCCCCGCCACCCCAAATACTGCTCAGGGTGGAGTCCCACAGGAGGTAGATGATGTGAAATTGTCTCATTTGGGGGGGGGTGGAGTTGATAGAGGATTCAATGGACAGTAGATATTGGACACAATATCAAAATCTCAGCCTTGCAGAAGCTATGAAACAGAACGATATTTTTTTTTGCTTGCTACCAGATGAAGGAGAATATATTAAAGATGGTGTATAAGTGGTACCCGACACTAACAAAAGAGTGATGGTTAGATAAACTGACCAGAGTTCGCAGAATTAGTGAACATGACCGCTAAAATAAGGGATTGTGATGAAGGGAGGACAAGGGCTGAGTGGGAATATTTAAAAAGAAATGATATTACAACTGATCTGCAAGTAGGAGTAACCTTTTGAACAACAGTAAGATAAAACTGAGGAATTGGTAGAATTAAAATAAGGTGAAGAAAATAATGGAAATGCAACAAACCAAGACTTTCTTAGAATGCCACTGAAGATTAGGTTGGGAAGTCTGAAAAAAATAGTGTAAGATAAAATGAGTAAGGCACACTGTAAAAACCAAAAATGCATAAATAAAAATAAAAAATACACAGTGGGGGGAAAATGAAAGGATACTCTGAGTTAGGGATGGAAGGACAAATTGGTTTCTGTTAAATTCAAACTGACCTAATTTGCACTTCCTGAAACTAAATGCTGACTGAAAGGCAGCTATCCTTGAAATTTCTCACTTTGCCAGATTCTACAATGTGGCTATCCAGCCCCAAAATGTGCACAGTAACACACATTAGGGGCAGTGGGGCATATGAATGCATAGGTGGGTGAGAATCACATGCAAAAATGTGTTATACCAGGAAAAGTCACTTGGAAAAATGCATATATATTAGGAGATAGGGTCATTAAGATGCCGATGAATTTTCATGAGGATTTGAAAAAGGCAGTGTGTGTGATGCAGAATTGTGGCAAACAAGACATATTCATCCACCTGAGGGTATTCTGAGGGTGCTCCATGAGGGGATAATGGTGCTTCCCCATGGGGCATCTGGTTGGCCACAGTAAGAACAAGATACTAGACCAGATGAGCCACTGGCTCCTCTTACATTGTTAGCAAG
The DNA here is from genome assembly GCF_964234715.1 of Podarcis melisellensis. Lineage (NCBI taxonomy): Eukaryota > Metazoa > Chordata > Lepidosauria > Squamata > Lacertidae > Podarcis > Podarcis melisellensis. The sequence goes on along the minus strand of NC_138547.1, from coordinate 12,802,168 downwards.
CACAGGTGAAATGTGGAAGGGTCATAGCCCAGCGGTGGAGGATATGCACCTTGCCTGCAGAAGGTCCTGTGTTGAATCCCCAGCATCTCCTGGTAGGGGTGGGAGAGACTCCCTGCCTGAAACTCTGGAGAGCTGCTGCCGGTCAGTGAAGACAACACTGTGCTAGATGGTCTTATTCAGTATAAAGCCGTTCTTAAATTGTCAGTTCATAATCGCAGGACATGTGTTAATCACCCTCCACAAGCCAATGTTACATGCACTCTTAAAAACAAATGCGTAACACAGACACCTTTTGAAGGCAAAAGCAGGAAGAGGAAACTGGTAAAAAAAATGCACAGAATGAATAGGAAGTATCAGGGAGGGGGAGTGCATTGGTTTCTGCTCCCTACCCTCTTATCATACATCTTTCAGCGTCTTTATGTAAATCCAGTGGAGCGATTTGAATTGCCAGGTGGCCAAGTTGAAAAAGAGGCATCCCAGAATGCTGTTGGCTGGGCCTACGTGTCATTGCTACCGTCTCAAGCTAAGCTCGCCTTACAGAAAAGGCTTTTGTGCCTGCTTAGAGGCATTGTTGTCCGGCCACACTCCAGACACTCCCAACTAAGAATTTATTATCATGCCACCTCACTGTACCTACAAATCTTGGTCTTTTGAAAAGGGTTGTCTTGTGGCTCAGATGATGAGTCTTGGACCTAGGCCATGGGATGAGTCTTCTGAGAGCTGCCATATTTTATCAGGTTACAACCCACACAGAAACTAATTTTTGCTGAAAGCAGACCCACTGAAATTTGACCCATTGTAGCAGTTTTTGTTCTTTTAGTAAAAACAAAATGAAGCGCTGGTACTCATCTACTGAAAAAAGTGCTGTGGGTGCCAGCACAAAATGGCTGCCATGGGCTGCATAGAAAGAGGTGGCAGTGAGTAGTGTCACAAAAAAAGCTCTGCATCCAAGTTAGTCACATCAATTCCAGTGGGTTTACTCTAAGTAGGACTAACACTGGATACAGCCCTCCAAGTTGCCACCAGCTAAATTCTACTCAGAGTGAACCACAGACTTGTTTAATTTAATGGACCTAGTCCTCTTATTACAATTATTAGGGTTGTCTCCAGCTAAATTGTACTTAGAATTGATCTTGTTGAATTTAATAGATGTAGTCATAGTAATAATAATAAAAATAATAATATAATTTAAATATTTTGTGTAAACTGCTTAGAGTTTTTGTCACAATCAAATAGCAAAAAAATGTTAACTACATAATTGTTGTTGTTGTTATATAACACAGGGTAGCCACTTGACAGTGGAAAACATCAAAGCTTGCAGGACATCAGTTGAATTGACATGAAAGTACATACTTGGGGCTGGTGGATAATAAAACCAGCTTGCTGATATATCCTTGAAGAACATGGGTGCCTTTTGCTAAAAAAAACAAAACACCAAGCATCTTTTCTGTTTTAAGACAAAATATATTTTTAAACTATTTTATTTTCTTCATCCGCCAGACTAAGAAGGGTTGCTACAGTCCCTAACTAAAAAGGAAATGTGCCAAGCAATAGTTTGCTCACACCCCTGTGTGTTATGGTTAATTAAGGGGTTAATTAATGTTGCCTCAGTGACTGTAAAGGCAGGAACTCTGCCTCCATGAGCTAACGAGTGATAAATGAGGACACCTTGAACTAGTCTGGACCTTAATTACCTATGAGATGTCCTTCCCATGAGACCATCATATTATTGAAGCTCTGTGGAGTGTGCCTTCTCAAGGATGCTACTTTGCACTTTAAGTCTGAACAGGAGTAACAAAACCCCTGGTGTCCTTTGTAGTTCCCCTCCAAGTCTGACCAAGAATGGGCACTCCTGCTAGTAACTCACTTATTTAAAACACGGTCTTGAAGTCCTCCAAAGTGTGAGCCTTTTCCTCCATCAGAGATTGGGTACATGTTGTTTTACCTGTGCTAACTGCTCACATTTTCCCTTTCATCTGATTCCTGTAGTGTAAAGGCTTGAACCCTCAATAGAACTAGGTTGTTCCAAAGGACAGATCGGGGCCATAAAATACATGCTGGCATGGATGAATGGGCACTAGATTTCCCTATTTAAGAAAACATTCTTTGTGGGGGCTGGCTTTTTCTACTGCGTTGGTCAATATAACAGATGGGCAATTCTATAATCGCTTGCATTATACAATCTTTGTATACAGCGGTGATAGCATGCTGGTTTCTGGACCTTAACTGACCCAACCTACTTCCAGTACTGGGTAGAGTGAGATGGCACTTAGGTATGGGGTGAATAACAAAGCCCCCAGATAAAACAAGTTGTGTTTTTCTTAATAATCTAGTAAGGCAATGTTTAGCAATTTTTGAGAAATGTATATTAGAAATAATATAATTTTACCAGAACAGCAAATATTTTTTAAAAAACCCATCAGAGATAAATTCATCCAGTTACATCAGTTTTCAGTGTTCCAGCTCTCATACAGTTTGAACTATTTTTTTTATTTATTACAGTTCTTCAGTTCCAGCTATGCAAGTTTTCATCTTTCTGACTTTATGACTTGCATAATAATAATTTATTATTTATACCTCACCCATCCGGCTGGGTTTCCCCATACTAACTACCCTGTATTCTATCTTTTATCTTCACATATAAAATATTTTCATCCCCTCTAACCTTTTAGTCAAACAGGACAAACGTAGACTTCTGGTTAAATTTCTGTTTCTCCTTGATTGCCAGGTTGCTAAGATGGACTTTTGACCCTCCTGTGTAAAACTTCCTGAGCAAGGTATCCTCTTAAACTTTAACCTTCCTGTGAATTTTTGACCGTCATATGCCCAAGAATATTTTAAGCAAAAAGGAACCATTTTATAAGCCACGTTTTACAAACAAAAACCTAACAGAAAATGGTCTATACCTTCACAACACCCACAAACCTTCTCCCCCTCATCCATCTCTCTATTTTTGTGCAGGCACATTTTCACACACTTGTTTGGGAATTGTAGTGAAGGCGCAACGAAAGTCAGCATGTTGCCTAAGCAACCCTGGGATGCTCCTTTTCATTCTGTGTATGTAATGCCAAGAAGATTGGAACAGAAGTAACGAAGTCATGCATCTGGGGCTTGGATGCTCAACTTGGCCAGGAGGATCCAATCAACAAGAACCAGAGTATACCTAAACAAGTTCTAAACACAAACACAAAACAAAGAATCCACTCAATGAACAAGGAGAGTCTGAAGTGGCTTAGTAAGCAATCCCTTTTATTAGGGAACTCTGAGAATTGTAGCTATGGGAGGGGAATAGAATATATCTCTTAACAACTCTCAGCTCACATCACAAATTACAGCTCCCCGAATTCTTTGGAAGAAATCATAACTCGGCATGGAAATATCTGCCAATTTAAATTCTCTGTTTTTCGTTTTTCCATTCTTCAGTTCTCTGGATTCAACAACATTTTAGTGTGATTTTCTCACAATAAACACGTTTTTATATGCAGATTTGATGAATATACACATTATTTGCAACACAATGTTCACTAACAGTACATTTTTGTATGTTATTTTCTGTGCTTTTTTCTAGTAAAATAGCACTAAACCAACACCATGTTGTTACAGTAAGTGACACACTTTTAACAACAACAAAAAGAGGTGCCAGTACTGCGTATCCTTGAGTAGCACTGGTTTAGGGAAGTTTTTAATGTTTGAGGTTCTATTGTGTTTTTAATATTCTGTTGAGAGCTGCCCAGAGTGGCTAGGGGCCCAGCCAGATTAGTGGGGTATAAAGAATTATTATTATTATTATTAATAATAATAATAATAATATAATAATAATAATAATAATATAATAATAATAATAATAATAATAATAATAATAATAATAATAATAATAATAATGTTATTTCTCTAACACCTTCATTTTTATGCACACTTACCACTAATGTATGCATTTCTGTGAACATTAGTTGGAGAATTTCACTGCAAAGCTCAGGTAACTATGAAGTTTGAAGGATAGCTGTGTTTCAGAAGGTATGAATGTGATAGATTTGGCTTTAAGTGAGCACTGGATCAAATTTCTCATCCATGCCTAGCCATGACTGTCAAAGCAGAGTAAGAGTGCTTTAAATGTCTGATACAGAAGTGGCCATAGAGGGATGAGTTGGCTCAAGCAGCCTGGTGGTGATTGAGTGGTATATGATGGGGGTGGCAGCCCCTCCTCTAAATGCCCCCTGAGCCCTCACCTGTTGATTTCAAGTGTGGTGAGGATACATTCAGATTTGGGGAATATTGGGCTAGTTTCCCTGAATATAATACTGGTGCTTCTGTCCTATTTTCTAACATTCCTTTCACGCTGTAGCACATTTTGTCTTACAGAACCATGGCTTTTCGACTGATATGCTGGCATTTTAAGCTATATTTCATCCACACCTTTGTGACACATCAATGAGCATCACTGGAGAATGCTGCAACGCCCCACACATTTTCTGCACAGAGGTGCTTCCATTCCCCCAGGATGTTCCCACTGAAGTGGGAGAAAAGAATTACATTACATGCTGGTATGCCACCCGAATCTTCGTTATTTTATTCCTGCAATTTTCTGGGTTGAGGCAGCTGCAACTGGATCCCCCCCCCCCCCCGGAATCAAATGGCACAGAAAAGAGTGTTAAGCATGTACTGTATTCTGTTAACATGTTATTTATCTTATTATTTATTTATTAAATTTGTATAAAGATCTCAGGGTGGTTCACAGCACAAAAATAAAAACTAAAAACACAGAATACATCATAAAAACAAGAACGAAAACAAAACAATACCCCCCCACACACAAAAAAACCCATTTAAAAGGTCACACAATGATAGTCAGCCAAAGGCCTGGTTGAAGAATAATGTTTCCAAAAGTGATTTTTACATCATGGGAAAGCTCATATACAATCTATCCTACTAGATAGATGCTATTCTCGCCGAAGAGCAAGAAGGATTTAGGCAAGGCAGATCTACTCTAGATCATTGCTTTGTCCTAGCTCATCTCATTAAGGGGTTCTTTAATTCCTCCTCACTTTCTGCCATCAAAGTTGTGTCATCTGCATATCTGAGGTTGTTGATATTCTTACGGCAAACTTAATTCTGGCTTGGGATCCATCCATTCCAGCCTTTTGCATGATGAATTCTGCGTATAATAAGCAGGGAGACAATATACAGCCTTGTCTTACTCCTTTCCCAATTTACCTCTGAATGAGGGTGAAAGAGGAGAGCACAAAATATGGTCTGAAGCTCAACATCAAAAAAACGAAGATCATGGCCATTGGTCCCATTACTTCCTGACAAATAGAAGGGGAAGAAATGGAGGCAGTGAGAGATTTTACTTTCTTGGGCTCCATGATCACTGCAGATGATGACAGCAGTCACGAAATTAAAAGATGCCTGCTTCTTGGGAGAAAAGCAATGACAAACCTAGACAGCATCTTAAAAAGCAGAGACATCACCTTGCCAACAAAGGTCTGTATAGTTAAAGCCATGCTTTTCCCAGTAGTGATGTATGGAAGTGAGAGCTGGACCTTAAGGAAGGCTGATTGCCAAAGAATTGATGCTTTTGAATTATGGTGCTAGAGGAGACTCTTGGGAGTCCCATGGACTGCAAGAAGATCAAACCTATCCATTCTTAAGGAAATCAGCCCTGAGTGCTCACTGGAAGGACAGATCCTGAAGCTGAGGCTCCAATACTTTGGCCACCTCATGAGAAGAGAGGACTCCCTGGAAAAGACCCTCATGTTGGGAAAGATGGAGGGCACAAAGAGAAGGGGACGACAGAGGACAAGATGGTTGGACAGTGTTCTTCAAGTTACCAACATGAGTTTGACCAAACTGCGGGAGGCAGTGGAAGACAGGAGTGCCTGGCGTGCTCTGGTCCATGGGGTCACGAAGAGTCGGACACGACTAAATGACTAAACAACAACAACAACAGCAAGCACATTTCATAGATAAGTATGCTAAGAAACCACATGATGTGATCTATGCAGCTTTCATTGACTTGAAAACTGCATTTGACTCAATCTCGCAAGTAAGACTATGGGTGAAGCGGAACTCAACCATAGGCAAAAGATTACTGTACCTGATTAAATGCTTATACAAAGATACTGTGCTGAAAGTGCGCCACTCCACAAATGGTCAACTTACAGGATTTGTACCAGCTACAAAGGGAGTTAAGCAAGGGTGTATCCTAGCACTGTTCAACTTATATATAAATGACATTGTCCAGTGCCTAACATCTCCAGGGTATCATGCCCCACTGGCCAGAAAACCCATCTCAATTCTACTATCTGCAGATGAAGCGATTCTCCTATCTCATACAAAAGTAGGCCTAAAAAGACTGATCAGAGCATTTTCAGGGTATTGCCAGAGAGAACAGCTGGCCGTGAATTACAAGAAAACCAAAGTCATGGTCTTCTCAAGAAACTTTAGAGCCCATAGATGGCATATGGACAACCATCCAATCAAACAGGTCAAAGTTTTCAAATATCTTGGCCTTATTTTCCAGTCCACAAGGTCATGGGGAGCACACCAGAAATGTGCAAAAGAAAAAGCACCCCAAAGTACCAAAATTCTGACACGCTTTTTCCACACAAAAGGTTGCAAACATATAACCTCAGTTCTGGAAGTGTTCCAAACTAAACCCCTAGCACAGCTATTATATGGGGCTCAGATTTGGACTGGCACTCAACTGGCCTAAACTCAAATCTCTCTGGTCTAATACCCCTAGTGCAACAAGACTGTCACAAGAGTGCCTGGTCTAAAACTGTCAATCAAAAACTTCTCTCTTGTGGTTTATCCCCACAGCCTAAATGATATCGATCGTCAGAACAACTTGGCCACAATGAGGAAATTTTGCCCATGGTATGACCATTTTCCATCCTCCCACTTTGATTCTCTGGCTCCCTATCTAGCAATTTAAAAAATACAGACGTGCCTTTACCCTCACAAGACTGAATGTACTGCCCTTGGCTGTGCTTGAGGGATGATTCCAACAGATTCCATACGAAAAACGCTTATGTCCCTGTGGAGATGGCAGCACCGAATCAGTGGCGCATGCCCTCCTAGCTTGCACTCTTTACAAAGACCTGAGGAACGAGATTATCGCCCCTTTTTTACTGTCCCTCCCGGGTTGCCCAACCACTGCCACAGTGTCTTTACTCCTGGCAGATCAAGAGGAGCAGATGACAGCAAAGGTTGCAAGGTTTCTAGCTGGGGCAATCAGAATAAGGTCCACTATTTGACTGCTCATTCAGGACTCTAAACTGTGTTTTATATAATCGACTTTTTATTTTGTTCTGTGTATATTGCAATGTTCTTTTGTAGCTATGGCTGATGGCTGATGCAAATAAAGTTTCATTCATTCATTCATTCAAAATGGAAATTAAGAGTTACAGAAACACTGGGGAAATGCAATAAACTGCCATGTGAGTGCAGCCTAAGATTCAACTGTAAGTCTGTCTTCCTGACACTGACTGGCAGCAGTTCCTCTGGGTTAAATTATTATGAATATGGTTATGATTATGATTGTAATTATAATTATAATTATACATTATTAATACTGCGCCCATCTGGCTGGGTTTCCCCAGACATACTGGGCGGATTCCAACAAAAGATTAAAAATACATTAAAACATCAGTCATTAAAAAGTTCCCTAAACAGGGCTGCCTTTAGATGTCTTCTAAACGTCAGATACTTGTTAATTTCTTTGACATCTGATGGGAGGGCGTTCCACAGGGCGTGCACCACTACCAAGAAGACCCTCTGCCTGGTTCCCTGTAACTTCGTTTCTCGCAGTGAGGGAACTGCCAGAAACCCCAGTGTCCGGGCTGAACGGTGGGGGCGGGGACGCTTCTTCAGGTATACTGGGCCGAGGCTGTTTAGGGCTTTCGAGGTGACCCCCAACACTTTGAATTGTGCTCGGAAACGTACTAGGAGCCAATGTAGGTCTTTCAGGACCGGTGTTATACGGTCTTGGCAGCCACTCCCTGTCACCAGTATAGCTACCACATTCTGGATTAGTTGTAGTTTCCGGGTCACCTTCAAAGGTATCCCTACATACAGTGCATTGCAGTGGTCCAAGCGGGAGATAACCAGAACATGCACCACTCTGGCGAGACAGTCCACGGGCAGGGAAGGTCTCAGCCTGCGCACCAGATGGAGCTGGTAGCTGCCCTGGACACAGAATTGACCTGTGCCTCCATGGACAACTGTGAGTCCAAAATGACTCCCAGACTGTGCACCTGCTCCTTCAGGGGCACAGTTGCCCCATTCAGGACCAGGGAGTCCTCCACACCCGGCTGCCCTCTGTGCACCCAAACAGTACTTCTGTCTTGTCAGGATTCAACCTCAATCTGTTAGCCACCATCCATCCTCCAACCGCCTCAAGACACTCACACAGGACCTTCACTGCCCTCACTGGTTCCAATTTAAAAGAGAGGTAGAGCTGGGCATCATCCGCATATTAATGAACACCCAGTCCAACTCCTCTGATTATCTCTCCCAGCGGCCTCATGTAGATGTTAAAAAGCATGGGGGAGAGGACGGAACCCTGAGGCACCCCACAAGTGAGAGCCCAGGGGTCTGAACACTCATCCCCCCCCCACTTTCTGGACACGGCCCAGGATGAAGGAACGGAACCACAGTATAACAGTGCCCCCAGCTCCTCTAGATGGTCCAGAAGGATGTTATGGTCGATGGTATCAAAGGCTGCTGAGAGATCCAACAGAACTAGGAAACAGCTCTCACCTTTGTCCCTAGCCCACCAGAGATCATTGCCCAGCGCGACCAAGGCACTTTCAGTCCCATGATGAGGTATCAATCCCAACTGGAAGGGATCCAAATGGTCCTCATCCTCCAGATGTGCTTGGAGTTGTTCAGAAACCACCTGCTCAATCACCTTGCCCAAGAATGGAAGATTTGAGACTGGGCGATAGTTGGCCATATTGGCTGGGTCTAAACATGTTTTTTTAAGAAGCGGTTTGATGATAATGACCTCCTCTTTCAGCGGGTCTGGGAAGGCTCCCTCACAGAGCCCATTGGCCTGCAGAATCCTGCAGAGTCCATCGCCCAGCCCTTCCCAGCTCGCTTTTATTAGCCAGGATGGGCAAGGATCAAGGAGACAGGGGGTTGGTTTCACTCGTCCAAGCAGCCTGTCCACATCCTTGGAGGTAACAGATTGGAATTGATTCCATGCAACTCAACTAGACCGGACTCCAGCACTCTCCTGCCCCTGCCCTGCTCCCACGGTAGAGTCTACCTCTTTCCAAATCTGAACGACTTTATTTGCAAAAAACTTTGCAAAATCATTGCAAGAGATCTTGGGGTCTTTACCAGGCCCGAATGCCAAAGGTGGTTCCATTAAATTGCAAACCACCTGAAAGAGTCTCCTGCTGCTATTTTCTGCAGATGCAATAGAGGCAGTGAAGAAAGTCCTTTTCGCTGTCGCTATCGCCACTTGGTAGGCTAGATGTTGAGCTCTAACCCGTGTCTGGTTCAATTCAAAATGAGTTTTCTGCCACCGGTGGAATTATAATTATAATTATAATTATAATTGTTATTACAGACAGGGCTCCTTCCCACCCTACCTGATGATGCCTGGTATTTGAATCCAAATCTTCTGGCACAATAAGGCATGTGAGCTTAGCTATGGGCCTCCTTACCTAGGGAAAAAGGCTGACTTTGTCTGTCACTGGAGCCCTCCCTCCCTCCCTCTCTCCCTCCCTCCCGGTTTGGCACAGGTGACTGCTCACCTGCCATACTTAGAAACAGGAAAAGAAAACACCATCTCCTTGACCCTCAATTGTGCATGCATCAAGGAAATTCTTGCTTGACATGCTCCACTAGGGAAATCGCCTTGCCAAGGCCCCGGCTTGTAAACAAAACCTGTGGGCAGGATGTGCCAAAGAGGTGTTGCTCAACTGGGTGTCCACGACACAGAAATGGGCAGGCAAAGCAGAGTCCCAGTTCCAATGACAGGGAGGGAGGGAGGCGGAGGCGGAGGAGGGCATGATTGGCTGCATCAATATCTACAAGAAGGCAACCTTTGTACAGTGGCACATCCACCTGAATAAGCTTTGTTTGGTGGCGACAGGATCAGACGGTTCGCTAGCTGCATTCCTGCTCGGGGTCATCCAGCTTGCCTCTTCTGCCCCCTGGAGGTAAGTGGAGCGGGGCCCCCTCTTACCACACACGCACCAAAGGCAGGTATGGGGAAAGTGGGTAGCAAAATAAGTTTTCTCTTTCTCTCTCTTAATCATTACTAAAATCAGGAGCCCCATCCAGGAGGTTCAGAACAGCTGTAAGAAAGGACTGCCGCTCCCAGTTATCTTGCGGAACATGCTGCCACAAGAGGCTTGTTCACACATCATACTCAGCTCAGCTACAAACTTGTCTCTAGACATTTGCAAGTGTTTGTGTGGAACAGTGTGTGCCCCCTTGATTTGTACAGCTCAGCTGTTTGCGTACAGATTGTACACATGTTGGATGTTATTGGAAGACCTCTAAGGTGTGGCTGTGGCGATGGTAGCCCCTAGGTTTTAGTGATGTGAAAAGAAGTTTGGGTTATGATCAGAGTTCTGTCCATGACTACTAGTCATGATGGGGAAATGGAACTTCCATGTTCAGGGGCAGTGTATTTCTGTGCATTCAAGAGTGCCAGTTGCTGGGCAGCAATATTAAGATGTGGCTGTTGCTCAGCAGCCAGCAATTGGTTGGCTGCTGTGTTGGGGAGCTCTTTTTATATGAATGTGTGTGTGTGTGTGTGTGTGTGTGTGTGTGTGTATGCGCATTAATGGAGGATTGACTATTGGCCAAGCATGCTGCCTGTTAGTTCCCTCGTAATATCAACATGGCTGCTATCCAGGACAGTTATAGAGCATCTAGGTTCAGGAGCAGTCTATCTTCAAATGCCAATTAGATGGGAAGCAATGGTGGGAGCAGGCAGTTGCTTTCATGCCCTGCCTGTAGGATCCTTGCGGGTCGTTATGGGAAATGGGAAGCAGATATTTCATGGGATCTGGGTCTGATCCAGCATGGTTCTTTTACTTTCATTCATACAAAGTGGTGCTCTGTTTGTTTGTTTGTTTGTTTGTTTGTTTTATTGATTAAATGTTGATACGTAATCTGAACTTTTCATAAAAGTGAATCAAGTCAACAAAATCATAATCAGTAAAAAGCAAAATAAAACATAATAAAAAACCCCCAGTAAAACAACAGTAAATACCAGTAGGTTAAAAGAAAGTTTCATCCTGCGGATGAAGTGTATAGTTTTTAGAAGATGTCTGCCAAACCTCTGCTGGCAGGGAGTTCCCCAGGGCAGAGCCTGCCACACTAAAGGCTTGCTCCTAGTGAAGACCAACCTCAGAGATGTGGGGCACCACTGGAAGTGCCCCATTAAGAGGTTCTCAGCAACTGAGATGGCGCGTAAGGGATCAGATAATCCTGAAGGTACCCTGGGCTCAGGCTGTTTAGGACTTTGTGGATTAACACAAGTACAGTGGTACCCTGGGTTACAGACGCTTCAGGTTACAGACACTTCATATTACAGACTCCACTAACTCCACTAACCCAGAATAATAATAATAATTTATTATTTGTACCCCGCCCATCTGGCTGGGCTTCCCCATCCACTCTGGGCGGCTTCCATAGAAACCAAAAATACACTAAAATATCATACATTAAAAACTTCCCTGAACAGGGCTGCCTTAAGATGTCTTCTGAATGTCAGGTGGTTGTTTATCGCTTTGACATCTGATGGGAGGGCGTTCCACAGGGCGGGCGCCACTACCGAAAAGGCCCTCTGCCTGGTTCTCTGTAGCTTTGCTTCTCGCAATGAGGGAACCACCAGAAGGCCCTCGGCGCTGGACCTCAGCGTCCGGGCAGAACGATGGGGGTGGAGACGCTCCTTCTGGTATACTGGGCCGAGACCCAGAAATAGTACCTCGGGTTAAGAACTTTGCTTCAGGATGAGAACAGAAATCGCACAGCGGCAGCGCAGTACCTCAGGTTAAGAACAGTTTCAGGTTAAGAACGGACCTCCAGAACGAATTAAGTTCTTAACCTGAGGTACCACTGTACCTTGAACCTGGTATGGTAGCAAAATGGCAATCATTGTAGTTTTCTTCCTGCTCTGATTTGCAGAAAATGACTTGTGTCTTGGCTCCACTGTAGGCTGAGATAATGGCAGCATTCCTTGTCAAAATGATGGTACACCTGCCATGTGTCCCCAGGCAAAGCATTTATTTAGTGCATTTGCAGCCTGCTCTAGAGGAGAAAACAAACTCTGGCACCAATTCTTAAACTGATTGCCACAGCCACCAATGGCAGTTTCATTTATTTAACAACTACTGCTACTACTACTTTATTATTTCTATCTCGCCCATCTGGCTGTGTTTCCCCAGCCACTCTGGGCGGCTTTCAACAGAACATTAAAAACAGAATAAAACTTAAAACATTAAAAACTTCCCAAAACAGGCTGCCTTCAGATGTCTTCTAAAAGTCAGATAGTTGTTTATTTCTTTGTCATTTGAAGGGAGAGCCTTCCACAGGGTGGGTGCCACCATCAAGAAGGCCCTCTGCCTGGTTCCCTGTAACCTCGCTTCTTGCAGTGAGGGAACCGCCAGAAGGCCCTCGGAGATGGACTTCAGTGTCTGGGCTGAATGATAGAGGTGGAAACGCTCCTTCAGGTAAACTAGGCCAATGCCGTTTAGGGCTTTCAAGGTGAGCAACGACACTTTGAATTGTGCTCAGAAGTGTACTGGGAGCCAATGCAGGTCTTTCAGGACCGGTGCTATATGGTCTCAGAGGCCGCTCCCAGTCACCAGTCTTGCTGCCGCATTCTGGATTAGTTGCAGTTTTACAACTACAAATTGCACAAATGTTTTGTGCAGCCGTGCCTAATCTTGCCCTGAATGAATGAATCTTTATTTGTGTCAGCCATCGGCCATAGCAATAAAACAACAATACGATATACAAAGAATAGAAATAAAAAGTCGATTATATAAAATACATTTTAGGATTTTGCATTAAATAGTGAAACAGTGGATCTTATTCTGATTGCCCCAGCTAAAAACCTTGCAACCTTTGCTGTCACCTGCTCCTCTTGATCTGCCAAGATAAAGGACACTGTGGCAGTGGTTGGGGGACCCAGAAAGGACAATAAAAGGGGGTGATTATCTTGCCCTTTTCTACAATTTTTTTTATTAGTGTGTGTTTTTCTTTTTGTAAATCTACCAAAGTATAAAATAAAATTGGGATTAAGGTTTTTTTTAAGGATGGTTTTTTTAAGGATGGTGGAAGGTGTGTGTGCTGTGTGCCGTTGGTGAAGTGGTGGTCTTCTTCTTCTGATAGGACATGCTGGGGGGTGGGGGTGGAATGGGGGTTTGAGGAGGGTTAGCTGAAAATGTCCCTATTTTCACCTGAGGAATGTTGGAGGGAACGTTAGACTGGCTTCCTCTTTGTTATCCTTCCACAGGTAGGCTAAAGCCTTCCTGTCCAGACAGACCTTTGGAAATTTAAGGAGCAGGTGACACTGACCACTGACTGGGCTGTGGTCCAGACAAGCAGGATTTTAGTAACTGGTTCCAAATGTGTTCTGATGTATTTCAATTATTGTTTTTAACTAGTCTGTTTTTATGACTCTATATTTTACAACTGAAGTTTTTTAATGCTGTGAGCCACCTTGAATCCCAATTTGGGAGTAAGGTGGGATAGAAATGAATGAAAGAAAGAAAGAAAGAAAGAAAGAAAGAAAGAAAGAAAGAAAGAAAGAGTGGGGAAATTTCCTGAGGGCCAGACAAAGAGGTATGGAGGGCCGTATTTGGTTCTCAGGTCTGAGGGATACAGCAAAAATCCCACACATGTATCAGCAACACATTTGCCTCCCCAACGTAATAAGAGTATAGCAATGCTCTACCCATCTCTTAAAGCTCCATCATTTTAACAGTTTCATAGAAAAGAGAATTCTGGCCAGGGCAGGTTCTCTAGTTTCTGCAGCACTGAGAGGTGATAAACCCTATCTGTAAAGTTCCCTCATCCACAAACAGCGAACGGTTCCGCACCTCATATTCCAGACAACTATTCTGCTTATGTTTCCTCTCCTTGCTACTATTTCCCATGATCTTTTTTGTTTATACGATGTTTTATTCTGATTTGGTTTCATCAATTGTTTGTAGCTATAAAGAGAAAGCAAGATACATGTTTATTATAATAATGATTTTAAAAGTGATTTCCAAATAAGTCATGTACAGAGGAAGTAAAAAAAATAGACGGGCTTAAGTGTGACTAACATCTGGATATGATTATGTTGATACAGTACAAATAAATCATTATTTGGATAAGATTATGTTGACATACAGTACAAATAAGTCATATACAGAGCAGACCCATGGAAATCAAAGGGAAAGTATGACTCACATTGCCAATTACATAATTATTATCATCATTATAGGAGCTCTGTCCTCCTTCAGGTGTATTCCTGCCAATCATTTTCTCTACATAAAATTAAAATGGTGAGTGATACCATGGAATGAACCAGCTTAGGTCCAGGGTCTACTTAGGAAGCTGTCATGATGACAGCTAGGTAGACTATTGATCTACCTAGCTCAGTATTGTCTACTCTGATTGGCAGCGGCTCTCCAGGGTTTCAGGCGGGGAGTTTTTCCCAGCAGTACATAGGTAGGACTTTAACTTGGGACTTCCTGCATGCAAGGCAAATGCTCTACCACTGAGCAACGACACTTCCCTACTTGTGTGGTACACCTCCCAGTTGACTACCAATTACAGACCAGGCCCATGGCTTAGTTGAGCATAAGATTCTTAACTTCAGAGTTTCAGAATCGTGGGTTTGAGCCCCATGTTGGAGGAAAAGATTCCTGCATTGCAGGGAGTTGAAGTAATGACCCCCGTGGTCCCTTCCAACTCTTAAGATTCTATGACTTTCTATGACTGAGTGACTCTGTGGTTGATATAAGATTAATAATAATAATAATAATAATAATAATTTATTTATACCCCACCCTTCCCGGTTCAAAAACAACAAATTTAAAACACAATTGTAAAAGCAGCATAAAATACAGTATAAAAACATGAATAACAATAAAATTCAAAGTTCAGAAATCACTTTGGGGAAAATCCATATAATAAGCATTCAATAGTCACCAGGGCTAGCTGGCTGAATTAGTCCTACTTGGGCCACCGAGGAGGCCAGGGGAGAATTAGCTGTGGGGTCTCAGAGTGGGTAATCCTCATAAAAGGGGAGGGAGAGGGAAGAGAAGGGAAATATAAGATCAGGCTGAGTTCAAATTAAAGGCCAGGCGGAATAGCTCTGTCTTACAGGCCCGGCAAAAGGAGGTTAAATCCTGAAGGGCCCTAGTCTCATGGGACAGCATTCCACCAGGTCGGAGCCATCACTGAAAAGGCCCTGGCCCTGGTGGAGGATAGTCTGACTTCCTAAGGGCCCGGGACCTCTAAACTATGGTTATTCATGGACCTTAAGGTCCTCTGCAGGGCATACCAGGAGAAGCGGTCCCATAGATATGAGGGCCCTGCGCCACAAAGGACTTTAAAGGTCCATGAATTTAGGCTGCAATCCTGTACACACTTACGCAGGAGCAATGGAGACTAGTCCATTAGTGCAAATATGGCACAGTCTCACTGACTTCAGTCTGCCCTCAGCCACTTCCCCCATTCCTGCCTTCCTACTTACAACCAGTCTAGGAGATGGCCCAAGCTGTCAGCTTACTTCCTCTCCTTAGTCTCAGTGTTGCCTTTAACTCTGCAGGGAAGTGCATGGGGATAAAACTTACCTGGTTCTGCCTCTCAGCAGCTATGGTGCCACCCTCTGTTTAGCTCCCTGCCTTCTGCCCTACCAGTCCCAATGAGCACCAGTCAACACAGCCTGAAAATAACTTGCATTAAACTCAGTGGGGCTGCACTGTTAAACTTGCGGCTTCTTCAGATTTCATTTGTAATCGCTAAGGCTACCATACACCATGCATTTAACACACACACACACACACACACACACACACACACACAGAAAGAGAGAGAGAGAGAGAGAGAGAGAGAGAGAGAGAGAGAGAGAGAGAGAGAGAGAGAGAGAATATCATAGGAACTGTTGCTTGTCAAGGTCTCTCTCTCTCTCTCTCTTTGCCTCTCCAGCAGTGCAATGGCAGATTCAGAAATGCAGGGTCCCTTCATGGTAATCACCAAAGCCTTCTACGATTACCAGGAACAACCTTAAAACTTTACTCTGCTTATATTAGAACCGGATGTTTAATCCAGCTCTTGCAGAACACCAGCCAGCAGTCTCAATCAAAAACAGTGATAGGCTGATCAGAGAGGAGATAAGCATTCTTTCTATTAAAGTCCTTTACAAGGTTGGAGATCAGTGCAAGTAAAAGAAAACGGGGGGGGGGGAGGAGAGAACCAGTGCTTTTAAAAGTGAATTATTATACATAGCATATATGGGTGCTGCTTTGCATATCGTTCCGGAAACAATATTGTCCACCAAAGCCAGCCTCCTTTCAAAATGCAGAATATCACCTCTGTAGGAGGACAGATAATATTACATGTTATGCACAGGAGTCAGCAGCTTGATGAGTTTCAGATGTTTTTTTCTTGTCAGTCTGTTACTAAAAGCACACCGGCTTCTAAGGCCACGTTCATACATTTAAAGCACCACTATACCACTTGAAATAGTCTAAGTTCCCTCAAAGAATTTGGGAGCTCTGGTTTGTTCCCTTCCCAGAGCTACAATTCCCAGAGTTCCTGTGAAGAGATACTGACTGTTAAACCACTCTGAGAATTGTAGCTCTGGGAGGGTAATAGGATGTCTCCTGACATCTCTGAGCAGCTCTCCAGGGTTTCAGGCCTGTCCCACCTGTTACTGGATGTGCTGGGGATTGAACCTGCAGCCTTTTGCCTGCAAAGGAGATACTCTACCACTGAAGATTCCACCCCTCGTGGTAAAGATCTGGATGGATGACAGTGCTTGCGGAATAAGGTTCCAGTCCTCATGGTTCTGAATAAAGGACTGGCATGAATAGAAAGCTGCCTTGTACCAAGCAAGACCATTGGTCCATCTAGCACAGTATTGTCTACACTGGCTGGCAGTGGCTCTCCTGGCTCTTTTCCCAGTCCTACCTGGAGATGCTGCTGGGGATTGAACCTGGGACCTTCTGCATGCAAAGCAGGTGCTCAACCCCACTGAGCTGTCCCTTCCTCAGCATTAGGCTATTACTCATATCACAGGTGATTTAAGTATATGTGAGTGTGGTTTCAGAGTAATTTTTTTATCCCTACCGCCCCATGTACCTTCAGCCTTCCTCCCTACACACACACACACACACACACACAGAGAGAGAGAGAGAGAGAGTCCTATATTTTCTTGCTTTCCATGTCTGCCACTGAAGCAAGTTGGATTTTTCCATATACCTTTGTTTCAAGTGAAATGACGCAAAAACGCACTGCACCTAACCTTTCGAAAGCGAGACTTGAGACTTATCGCACGATCCATCTTCATTAAATAATAATAATAAAAGTAGTGACAGACCTCAGCTGACAACATGACTGTGTGCATTAGACATTTAAAGTGTTTTTTAAAATTTCCTGCTCTCGCAGGAGAACAACCTGCCAGGCCGCTGTAAACTTGTTCAAACAGCAATGTTCTTGTGCTGTAAGAGATGTCAACGCCACTATTTTAAAGGGCATAGGAGGCTGTTGCAGCCCAGATGTTATCTTGCAAACTCCCCTGACTGAACCCTGAGCCCCAGTTAAAGGGGATGTCATGCGTACCATACCCTTAACTGGAAGGGCAGGATACCAAAGGATGACCAATTCATTTATCATAAATTTATTTACATTATTACATGTGGTATTACAGTATTTATGTTTACTTGTGGGATTAACTTACCCCATACATGCCAACTTGACAACTTCACTCTCAGGAATCAGCACTGGTACAAGTGCCATGCAATATTTGTTCCACACTTGAAAGAAATTGAAATTTTAGCTTGGGGGCACCTACACTTTGGAACTCCCTGCCTATTGACATCAGGCAAGTGCCTTCCACATCTATTTAAAACATTTTTGTTTAGTCAAGCCTATCCAGACATGTAGATGTGACTTGTTTTGTTTTGTTTTTAGCAAGGGTTGATTTTAATCATCTTTTGAATATTTTGAATACCTGGTTTTTATCAGTAATTTCAATGTTTTCTTTTATATAATTGTAAACTGCATAGGGGTTCTTGTTTTTCTGGACACCACAGTTTAAGAAAGATATTGACAAGCTGGAGGTTTAGGATCAGAGTTTTCCTTTTCCTATATGGGCTACCTTCCATCTGCCCCTCACTTCCCTCTACAGCACATGCAGAAACCACCTTCTTGACCATTGGGCCCACTATTGGTCCCATCTGCTCAACCCGCCGGAGCCTGTCTTTGCATTCAGGGAAGTCCCTAACTCACCAAGGGTTTGAGACCCATCAGCTACCTTCACCGGGTTTAGCTGGCCAGTTGAAGCCATTCCCGGGTTGTGGCCACTGTCACATGCTGACAACTTCTAGGAGTCACACATGAGAGCTAGGTGCTGAGTCGGGGCCAAAGGAGGACAAACTACCCCAGAAGGAACATGATGTGTCTGTCACCCACAGAGGTACTACCTCTCCCCTAACATTCCATACACTCCATTGTTAGATATAATATAATTAATAGAATATTGGGTGCGGGTGGCGCTGTGGTCTAAACCACTGAGCCTCTTGGGCTTGCCGATCAGAAGGTCGGCAGTCCGAATCCCCACGACGGGGTGAGCTCCTGTTGCTCGGTCCCAGCTCCTGCCAACCTAGCAGTTCAAAAGCATGCCAGTGTAAGTAGAAAAATAGGTACCGCTCTGGCGGGAAAGTAAACGGCATTTCCAGGCGCTCTGGTTTCTGTCATGGTGTTCAGTTGTGCCAAAAGCAGTTTAGTCGTGCTGGCTACATGACCTGGAAAGCTGTCTGTGGACAAACGTCGGCTCCCTCAGCCTGAAAACAAGATGAGTGCTGCAACCCCATAGTCACCTTTGACTGGACTTGACCATCCAGCGGTCCATTACCTTTTACTTAAATGAATAAAATAGAATAGAAATATGTGATGTGGGGCTTCTCCAAATAGCCCATTCATTCAGAATTAATCCCAATTTCCTTACACAAAGTTTATGTGATGGTTAGACTAGGTCTGGCTTTTATTGAGTATTTGTCCGGCTTTGTTTGTGGGGAAGTTACATGACAATGAGCATTCATTCTGAGTTTATCTTGATCTGCTTACAGATTATTTACTTGTCTTCCCATTAGTCATTTGTTCATCCCACACTTTCCAATGTGTTTTTCTGTCACTTTCTAAAACATAAAAAGTCATTGAAAAAAACTGAAAACATAGGAAGCTGCTTTATACTGAGTCAGACCCATTGGTTGTTCTAGTTCAGTATTGTCTGCACTGGCTGGCAGTGGCTCTCCAGGGATTCAGGCAAGAGAACATTCCTGGCCCTGCCTGGAGATGCCATTGGGGATTGAACCTGGGACCTTCTGCATGCAAAGCAGGTTCTCTGCCCCTTCCTCACAGGACTCAGTCACCAGGCTCCCTCAGCATTCTCTTTGCCAATCTTCCCAGGGCATGTTAGAATAGGTGTACAGGGCCCCTGGTCTGCTGGCTTAATTAGTGTGCCTCCACCCCAGCCATTTCAACCCAGCCACATCAAGTGTTGGGCATGTAAGGATGCAGCCAACCCAAAAGGGTTTTTTCAGGAAGTAACAATCAGCTGGCCAGTGGCACATGCAAAGCCCTGTGCACCCAGATACACAACTCCGAAAGACCCAGCAATCAGCTGATTTCAAACCCTGCAAGAGGGGATGATGTCATTGTGATACCAGGTGATTGACAAGTGGCCAGCACCACCCCCTGTCAGACTTCACCCGCCATGGGTGGGGGAGGTAACAACCCGCTGGCTATCCAGATCTACCTCACCACACTTGGTTTACACAGACCAATGGGAAGGCAGCATATTTCATGATGGGCAGGTGTGGCTGGTATCAAATCCTTCAGGTGCTCCTCCATCCACATCCTGCCCCTCCTGCCCACGACTGGCTCTTTGGAATGTGCTGGTGCTGTTTGCCAAGGTTTTATTTCTGGGCAGAAGCCCAAGGCCTTGTTGAACATATGGGTGGATCCCTTTGTTGATCCTGTTTTTGTGAGCTTATTTATTGGCAGTGGATTTATCTAAGGCCTGTTATATATAGTTTCTTTGAAAGGGAATGTTAGACAAGCTATGCCAGCTGTCAAATGGGTGACGGGCAAGGAAGCTGCTGAATCAGACCCATTAGGCCATGGGTCGGCAAACTAAGGTCCGCGGGCCGGATCAGGCCCAATGGCCTTTTGGATCTGGCCCATGGACGGTCCAAGAATCCAGGCAGTTGGCATAGCGCGCGTGATGGTTTTTGCAACTCAACCAGGCTTGGGGGGTCAAAAGAGAGGCAGGCGGCTGCTTGAGGCAAGCCCCTTCTCCGCCTGTCATGCGTACGCAGCAATCTTTTCTTCCGGGGTGGGGAAGAGGGAAAAGGAGCCACAGTTTGGATTTCCACAATGGAACTGCTGGTGACTGACCTCAGGAAGGGCAGTTGCGGGAGGTGCCTTGGGAACGACGCCCGCCAGTGTCTGTGGCGGTGGTGCTTCCCACCGGAGGAAGCAGGGAGCGCGTGGGCGGCTGCACTCCAAATCCGTTCTGCGCTCTGCTGGGGAGGCTGCTTGTTAGCTACACTGTGCGAGCCATCGAAAGGTAAATAGCTGCTGCTGCCTCGTCTTCCCTCACACAGGAAAAAGAACGTTTTGGCTTGAGTGGCGTTGGTCTGACTTAGTGTGGCCGACGGCTTTTCCCTTCACCCACGTATACGCACACGCTCTCCAGGGCTGACAGGAATGGCGTGCTTACCTCAGCCTCCCACCCCGCCTTACAAGAGAAATAATAACTGTCAACGTGTAAAACGCAAAGGAAGCAGCGTGGGTGTATGAGGGAACATCCCCTCCCAAATTACATTTTGGCAACATTGGAGTTTGTCCCAATAAGGGTTTTTGCCAAAAATGTGGGTCATAATCATGGCAATAAATAGTCCAGCCCCCCACAAAGTCTGAGGGACAGTGGACCGGCCCCCTGCTGAAAAAGTTTGCTGACCCCTGCATTAGGTGATCTAGCTCAGTACTGCCCACACTAACTGGCAGCAGCTGTCCAGGGTTTCATGGAACTGTGTGAGAGTTGTTAGGGGACCCCCTCACAGAAATATAGTTCCCAAAGGTCCCTGGGAAGAGGGATTGACTGTTAAACGACATCCAGAATTGTAAAAGAACAATTCGCACCCTTTACAAACTACAGCTCCCAGGACTCTTTGTGGAAAGCCATGTCTGTTTAAAGTGGCATGATACTGCTTTGATTGTACAGTGCACGTGTGGCCTCAGTTGCTTCACTAACTTTAGGTGGCTTGGAAAGAAATGGATGGAGGAGAGAAGAGCCATCAGCCATAGTAGTTGAAAGGAACCTCCAGGCAAGGGACAGGCAATTATCATACAATGAGGTCCTTTGTGAGATTACAGTGTCTTAATCTTTTTAAAAAGAAAAGAAACACTTATGATATGTGAACTGCCAAATTCTACTTTTCAAGCAAGGTTAAGCCAGGAAATAAAACGCAGGCAGAGAATACCTTTCAGAAATTGGCAAGGTCTGATCGGGGAGGTGGGTTAAGGTAAGGTTACCAGGTTCTTTCCCAGTGAATCCAGGAACACTTTTCAACTTCAATGGATTTTGTCAGGGGACTGATTTGTAAATCTGGGGACTGTCGCTGTGAAACGGGGACGTCTGGTAACCTTAGGTTAAGGTGCTCATTTGTTGCATGTTATGGAGGAATGTCCTCTATTTGACAGCGTCCTCTATTTCTCTATTTAACAAGGCATCCCATACAAGTCAACAACTTTAGGCAGGGATGCCAGCCATTCAGTTCCCAACTAGTTGAAATTCACAAGAGGGGCATAAAGCCAACATTCTGTCTATAGTTCTATGCTCCCACCACCCGATAGAATATAGAGGTAGAGGTAGATTGCATTTGAACATAGATGCTCCATTCTTAACTTTCATGACTAGTAGGAGTCCTGTTGGATCAAATCAATAGCTTATCTAGTGCAGAATCCTGAATCTCCCAGTGGCCAGCCAAATGCCCCAGGGAATTCCACAAAGAGGGCTTGAAATTCAAAAAGTATTGATTGATTTTAATATTATCAACTTCTGTTCCGTCCCCTGCTGTTTAACGGAATTTGGAGGAAACCTGAAAAAGGCACGGTAGTTATTTCCTTGAAGAGAGGATTGGCGTAACCTGCCAAGCCCCCCCCCCCCAATATTTATCTTGCCACAACATATAGTAGACTTCAGGTTCGTTCTCAGCTAAGCCACACAGCAAACTCTGGTGTAGCCACCAAGACTAACACATTAACCTTCCTTTTCAAAGCCAAAAAGGTGCTCACCATGTCTCTCTATGTTCTATCTTAGGGTTGCCATATTTCAAAAAGTGAAAATCTGGACACAAAGAAATTGTTTTTGACCCACTTTTAAGAAAATTCACCAAAATCTACATTTCCGACATGGGTTGCCATACGTCTGGGTTTTCCTGGACATTTGAGGGATTTCTGCCTGGACACGACTGCCAAATCCCAGGAATCACCAGGAAATTCTGGGCGTATGGCAACCTTATATCTACTGGTGAAGGCATTGCAACTCTGGATAACAGTTCCTGGGAATCACCAGTGAGGGAGAGTTGCTCTAGCGCTCACTTCCTGCTTGCGGCCTCCCCATGGACATCTGTTTGACCACTGTGGGAACAGGACTGGATGGGCCTTTGTCCTAATCTTGCAGGGCTCTTATTATTGCTTCTGAGGAAAAGTGCTGATTCACATGCTGCTTGGTAAACAAAGAGCTGGTGTGGTATGAGCTGAGTAATCACTTGTTCAAATGTCACTCCCACCATAGATGCATTAAATTACCTTTAGAAAGCACTTATATGGCCTCAGACAACTCACTCCATTCTCAGTCACAGCTACCTGCCAGTGCTTTCTAGATTCCTGCTGCTGCTGCTGCAGCATCAGCAGCACTTACGGAGTTAAAAGAAAAAGAAAAACCAATTGCACCTGTTTATCTACCGTGTGGCCTTGGGAGCTTTCTTTTCCATTCGGATATCTTTAGTGATCCATGTAATTGATTCTGGCACAAAGTCAAGCAGCAGTCAGACGTGTCGGCCAGAGATTCACACACCCATACCCACACATACCAGGGCTTTTTTTTCCTGGTTTCAAAATTTTCAATAGTGAAAGAATTGGGGGAATCGTCATTTAGAAGCAAAGTGCAAATGTGGAAGTCATCAACTGCATCCCCCAGGATCCTGGGCTCAGTTACAACATAAGAATTTCCCCAGAATTTGCATTTGTTACCGATGCCCCAACTGTACCTGCCATTGGGCAGGTAACTCACTTGGGAGTGATCTGCAGAAGGTTGGATTAGGTGACCCTTTAGGTCCCTTCCAACGCTACAGTTTTATGATTCTGTGATTCGTGTTTGCCTCCAGCCATACAGAAATGCATTGCCCTGGTATACAGTGGTACCTCAGGTTACAGACGCTTCAGGTTACAGACACCGCTAACCCAGAAATAGTACCTCGGATTAAGATGAGAACAGAAATCGCGCAGCAGCAGCGCGGCGGCAGCAGCGGGAGGCCCCATTAGCTAAAATGGTACCTCAGGTTAAGAACAGTTTCAGGTTAAGAACGAACCTCCAGAACGAATTAAGTTCTTAACCCAAGGTACCACTGTAATGCATTTACTGTATCAAGCTTTCAAAATATGTACGTCTGCACCCCCATCATTCTGCCCGGACGCTGAGGTCCAGCGCTGAGGGCCTTCTGGCGGTTCCCTCATTGCGAGAAGCAAAGCTACAGGGAATCAGGCAGAGGGCCTTCTTGGTAGTGGTGCCTGCCCTGTGAAATGCCCTCCCATCAGATGTCAAAGAGATAAACAACTACCTGAGATTCAGAAGGCAGCCCAGTTCAGGGAAGTTTTTAACATGTGACATCTTAGTGTATTTTTGGTCTTTGTAGAAGCCGCCCAGAGTGGTTGGGGAAACCAGCCAGATGGGCGGGGTACAAATAATAAATTATATTATTATTATTATTAATTATTATTATTATTATTATTATTATTATTATTATTATTATTTACGTGGAAATGGAAATAAATCCACAAAAGTTCCTATCCCCACCCACCTGCAAAAATAAAAACCCAGACTATTTCTCCATATGCCCTTTAGTCATTCATTCACTCATTTAATCTTGACTTAAAAGTGGCTATTCAGGACTGGTAATAAGCTTACATTCTAAAAGTCATAGAGGGGAGGGGGAAGGGGGTAGCAAACTCAGGGACCAGTTCAGTTGCCCAGATATCCCTGTGACAGAAGGTGATTATGGTAGGGTTGCCATATTCGCAAAAGTGAAAATCCGGACAAAGTTGTTGTTAGATTGTTAAATCTTTGGGATTTTTACAGCATTTTTCTTAAGAAATTGCTCTAATTGCCATATATCCAGGTTTTCCCCAGACATCTTGCTAATTCGATGAAAATCTGCCCGGATGCCATTTTGACACCCTGATTCCCAGACATGTCCAGGAAAACCCAGATGTATGGCAGCCCTAGATGATGGACTCTCCCTTTTGGAGCTTGGTTGGTTGGTCTCTGTCAGGGATGATAAAATGTCAAGATTCGTGTACCAAGAAGGGAGCTGGATTAGAGGACTTCCCAGATCCCTCCCAACTCATGAGTCTATGATTCTATTATCTTGATGGATGGACAGGAAATTCTTCATGTTTTTATATATTTAGCTATGGGCAACAGATGGAGCAACTGGTACCTCCCAGCGGCCCTGGTGATTCTGAGCATGTTCTCCCTAACAGCCCTGCTCCTCATTGTGGTGGGAAACCACAATGTCACACTGCCTCCAGACAATAAGGTGAGTGTGCAGCCATACCTGATACCATGGACCTTTCTTTGAGGCAAATCCACTGAGTCAGTTGTTTAAGAAATAAATGTCTTCCTATTATATAGGTGTGGGGAACCTCAGGCTTCTCCATTTGGCCTCCAGGACTCTCCCCAGGCCATACACCCCTCTCCAGTCACACCCCTCATTGGGCTCTTTGAACATTTCTGCCTGGCTGGAACATGTCCCCTTGAACTCTGGTTATAACTCTTCTTTGTGGGTGTAAGCTAGCCCACTGTACAAAGTGAAGAGAAACATTCATTGCTCCACCTACTTGTTGCTGCTCACCACTGGCATGTGGCGCCCAGGGAGTTACCCAGAAAGAAATTTGGCCCTCCGGCCAAGGAAGTTCCCCCACTTCTATCTTAAACCCTGATGAGAGTTCAGTGGTTTGTTTGTTTTGCATTCTAACTTAGCAGCTCAGGTTTTGCACCACCTGACTCTTTCATTCTAAATGTCTCCCCCTCCAGTACGGGCTGGTGTTTGATGCGGGCTCATCCCACACCTCGCTGTTCGTCTACCAGTGGCCAATGGACAAAGAGAACAACACAGGCGTGGTCAGCCAAACCTTCTCCTGTCATGTCAATGGTCAGCTTCTCCTAGTTACATAAAAACATGGGAGGGGAATCTGAGGAAGGTGGGAGAGGGATCCAAAAGGTCTGAAATATCAGCTGTATTCAACTCCCAGTGACCAATACCACATTGATTATGGAATATTGAATACAGTTGACTCTCAGCTTACGTGGGGGTTATGTTCTGTACTGCATAAATACAAAACTGTATAAAGACAAAATACTCTCTCTGCACCTCCGAATACCCTCCCAAGGTGAGTGTAATGGTGGCTGGGATTGCTGACCTTCCCCCTCCCATACAGCACCTGTCCCCTTTTTATTTATTTGTAAAATAAAAATTAAAAATTTGGCCAAGCGCGTAAAGCTGACTTTGCGCAAATTAAATGTGCCTAAGTTGTGAGTCGAGTGTATATGGGTCACAGAGAGAGAGGGGAGAGAGAAAGAAGGCATGTTAGAGAGGGGGGAGAAGCGATGTCACTCAGAGAGGGGGCATCAGAAAGGGGGTATGAGAAAGAGAGATGGGTGTCAGAGAGCGCTGGGGTGTCACAGAAAATAGAGGAGGTGTCGTGGGTGGGTAGGTGGGTGAAAGAGGGAGAGTAGGGATAATGGGGAATCAGTTCAGTTTGCAATTAAAAGGGAACTTAACCTAATTCGCATTTTCCAAAACAATAAAAAACTGTTTAAAGTGCTGCCACAGTGCTTTTAATGTGTGGTGTGAATGTGGTCTAGATCAGTGTGTTTCAACCTTTTTTGGGCAAAGGCACACTTGTTTCATGAAAAAAATCACGAGGCACACCACCATTAGAAAATGTTAAAAAATTTAACTCTGTGCCTATATTGACTATATATAAAGTAATTCTCTTGAATAGGAATCAAATAAACACAAAGTATTTTATAATTACTTTATTATGAAATAGTAAGAAAACAGAAATATGAAAAATTATAAAATACTTTATTTTTGAATCTTTCGAATTTTTCAATTTTTCCTACGGCACACCAGGCAACATTCTTTTCAACCAGAACAGTGGTTGAAAAACGCTGGTCTAGATTAAGCAAAATTACCTACAATTGCAGGGATATTAGGATAAATTTGCACTAAAAGCCTTAATGGTGACTTTAAAAAATAAGCTGAAGATCTGGATATATGGGAAACTGAAATTAAGACGGGAAGAAGTAATATGTGGACAGATTTGCCCATCTCTATGTTTTTTTTGTGTTTCAGGGAGCGGGATATCAAGTTATGCCAAAAACCCTCCGCAGGCAGGTGCCTCCCTCAAGGAATGCCTGGATGCTGCTATGACCGTGATCCCCCCGGAAAGGCAGCAGGAGACGCCAGCTTATCTGGGAGCCACAGCCGGCATGAGACTGTTGAGGTACAAAGACAAAGAGCCAGGGTTTACAGAGTGAGGTGAAACCAGTCAAGGTAGCAAAACAGCTGCCCAAATATAATAATAATAATAAAGGATCTCAAATTAGGAGTCTCAATTTTGAGTTGCTTTTTTTTTAAAGGAGCAAGTGTCTTGAAAGTATAGGCTTGAAAGAGCAGCAGTTCTAAGGGTACAAGGCGTGGCTTAGGTCCAAGCTATCTGAAAAGCTCCATTCCATCATAGGAACTTGGCTGAGAGCTCAGATATTTAGGGGAGGCCCCTCCCACAGTCTCACCACCCTCACAGGCATGCTTGTTAGGGACGTGGGAGAGGGCCTACTTGGTGGCTGCTCCCGGACTCTGGAACTCCCATCCCCCCAAAAACCCTAGACTGGCCCCCTCTCTGGTGTCATTCTGCCAGCAGATGATGACCTTCTTGTTCCAACAGGCTTGGGAGAACTGATTGCGTTTAAGGAAAGGACTTATGTCGTGCTGTTTATATTGTAACTATCTACATGTTTTTAATCTCTCTCTCCCCACCTCCTCTCTAAGTTTTAATCCTATCATTGTTTAATTGTTTTTAATTATTGTTCCCCCCCCCCCTATGTTTATAGTAATTCTTATTTTTATATGTAAGCTCCCTTCAGTGCTATCAGAGGGGAAGGTGGGGTACAAATAAATATATTGTTGTACATCACCCCAATACCTCAGCAGTGTGAGATTCCAGGGTTTCCAGTTGGCTTACTCAAGGTTAATGTTTCATTTCTGGAAAATAAAGCACAGCAGAGGCTGTGGTGTCTTGATGATATATGGTTTATTTACACACAAATACAAACTGGGCCTACAATGGAGGGATTCATCATATCAGCGCTGCCAGAGGAACTTGCTTCTCCCACAGGTACAGCCATGACACCAGCCATTGTGCTCTGCCTCTGGCAGTTCTATGTCACATAACTCCTAACTCTAAGCTCTGTGCTTTATTTGTAGGCAGTGGCCGAATCATTTGCCACCTCACACCTTTCCTTTGATCCTGTGCTGTCCTAATGGTCCATTACCTCAGGCTATCATCTCATGGGAAGCCCCAGCTTGGCTTAATGAGCTTTTTAAGCACATGCTGATTCCTGAGTCTATAGAAATATCTCCTGCACAGCTTAATAATACACAAGGTCAGGGAGACTATAAGTTTCTAGCGCACAACCTAATACACATGGGTCTGACTATTTCGACACTCCAAGCATTGATTAAATTCTGCCACATGCTCAGTCCAGAGAACATAGTGGTCTAGCATCCACAAATTCATAACACTATAGTAGTAGTATCCAATGTGAGTCCTACGCAGAGTAGAACCATTCACATTAAAGAGCCTATGTTAGGCCCCATCTACACTATTCATTCAAAGCTATATCATACTATGTTAAACAGTCATAGGGACTGTAGTTTGTTCAGGGTGCTGAGCAGTCTATTCAAAGGTAGAGTGTCCCTAGCTCTGGATGTTCCTTTCAGCCACCGTGAATAGCTCTTCTGTCCTCCATCAATTTCTTGCAATGTTGTCATCAATCCATCTAAAGTTAGTAGAGCAACTCAGGATCCAGCTTCACTGCACATTTAAAGCATACGACATGTGGAGACACATGACTGTTTAATGTGTCTCCAAAAGAAGTGTAGTTTGTTCAGGATGCTAAGAGTTGCTAGGAGACCCCCTCCCCCCCCTCAGAGCTACAATTCACCAAGTGGTTTTTTTACAATCAACCCCTCTTCCCAGGGAACTCTGGGACATGACTAATTTCAATGGTCCTACATTACATTGGCTGCAACCTTTCATTTTCAATCTTCTAGTTTCTACACTACTCAGTTTTATTTGGATATACAGATGTACTTTTTAAAAAAATCTAGCTTTAAGTAAATTCTGTTGAATGTTGTTTGCATTTTTTATAAAACACATTGAGATTGATTGATTGATTGATTGATTGATTACTATATTAAGCAGTATATTTTTTTAAAGTACACACACACACACACACACACACACACACACACACTACTTAATTTGAAAAGTTGTTTGCCTGTCGGTACTCTGTGCATTTGGACAACTCTTAAGATAGTGTAACCAAATTTTGGACGATGGTTCCTGAGATCAGTGAATGAGCACTTCTGCATTTGATTACAATTGGACACAATTTTGCTTCAAGATGGCAGACTGAACCTTTCAAAACCACACCAGTATTTGGGTTTCTTAGAATACCTGAGCAATGCTGGGTACAAAGCTGCCAGTAAATAAATAAAACAAAAGAACCCCAAACTCCAAATTAGCCTCATGCTTCCAAATTCACAGTTCTTCTTGGCAAATTACCCTACAGAATGGAGAATGAGTCTGCATCAAAACAAGTTCTGGAAGAAGTTGGCAAGACTATCAAGCAGTATCCTGTGAGTTTCCGAGGCGCTCAGATCATCAGTGGAGAGGACGAAGGTGCTTACGGCTGGATCACCATCAACTATCTGTTGGACTCCTTCACCAAGGTGGGGCTGATTCTACAAGACTATGAACAGGTTTAGGATGCATAGATCAGGCATATTGTTCCAGGGCTAGAACAAGAATAAGCTAGATATTTCTGGAGTACAGCTGCCATCTTCCCTGGCCATGCTGGTTGGTTCTGATAGGAACCCAATAAGGATAAGCTATGTTGTGAACTCCAAATACTGTTGTGCTCTCCAATCATTCCTGACCATTGGCTATGTTGGCTGGGGCTGGTGGAAATCCAACAACATCTGGAGGTCACTATTTTGGCTACTTGTGGGCTAGACGCTGGAGCATCTAATTAGAACT
Source organism: Podarcis melisellensis (assembly GCF_964234715.1). NCBI lineage: Eukaryota > Metazoa > Chordata > Lepidosauria > Squamata > Lacertidae > Podarcis > Podarcis melisellensis. The sequence continues at coordinate 12,772,306 of NC_138547.1, read as the reverse complement.
AGGAAGAGCTGGGTTTGAACCCTTCCTCAGCTCATGAAGCTGATCTTGGGCCAGTCACACACTCTCACATAAGCTTACAGGGTTATATTAAGGATAAAAGGATTTGCACTAGCTCAAGCTCCCTTTAGCTAGGGTGGGACACAAATATAATTCTTTATCATCATGATGCTGGCTTGAAAGATCCTATTCCACCATGAGCTACTACATTCTCTGTGCCTGCCACGGCTACTGTTGCTTAAATATTGCTTCTGGCCCTGCCCATTTCTCTAAGTCGGTGGTTTCCAACCAGTGTGCCGTGGCACCCTGGGTGCCCTGAATGATGATCAGGGGTGGCGTGGGCAACCCTAGCCTCTGTCCCTCTTTCTTTCCCTCTCGTGTCTCTGCCTCCCAGAGGCTTGCACAGCTGCTTATTGCAGCAGCCCTGTCTTTAAGCTCCGCAGGCAAGGGTGCGGGACAGAACAGAGACGAGGGATGGCAGCAGCTGCTGCCCAGAGGACTCCCAAGGAGATGGGAGAGGAGGCTAAGGGAACACTCTACAAGGGAGGGTGTTCGAAAAGGGGTGAGAGGTTGCCAGCTCTACAGGCAAGGGGTGACATACTTGGGCTCTTGAGCCCCACAGGGGTGTTGCAGAAAGAATGTGGTTGGTCAAGGGAGCCGTGGACTCAAAAAAGTTGAAAACCTCTGCTCTAAGGAGCCAATAACAGTTGAGTAGTGGGACATTGTCAAGATGGCAGATATCCACCAGCTGATTAAAGGGGAACATCCAGCCATTTGATGTGGGCCAATTTAAGAATGCAAGCCCTGGTGGATCAGATCAAAGGCCTGCCTCTCGTATGGGGACTCTGTAGGCCCTCCAGATGTTGCTGGAGTTCCAATCCCATCAACCCCAGACTTTTGTGCTGAGGGTTTCTGGGGTATGTATAGTAAACTAATCAGGTATGTTTGTTTTGAAAGGTCTTTAAGAGCTTACCCTTGTCTAGTCAAAAGACCATAGTTAATAAACTCCAGTTAAACCACTGGACCCGGTTCTCACGTAATGCTAAACCATGGTTTATCAAACTATGGTTGTTAAATCATGGTTCAACATTGTGTCTGAACAAGGCCATAGAGCATTAGGAAACGCTAACCAGAATAAATGCAGAGGTGGGAAGATTGTTTTTTCAAAAGTGGGAAGGAGCTCAGTCCTAAAATCAGGTAGATCTCTAAATGATCTTCCCCTTGCCAGGCCCCACAAGTGCTAACCTGTTGTGGTATCTCTGCAGTATTCTGCTAAAGACAGAGAATGGATTCACCCCACTTCAACCAATATATTGGGCGCATTGGATCTCGGAGGGGCATCGACCCAGATTAGTTTTGTTCCAGCTGGCAAGATCACTGATCCAAACGAAGCCGCTCACTTCCGACTCTATGGGTTTGATTACACCATCTATACCCACAGCTACCTGTGCTATGGTCAGAACCAAGCCCTCCAGCACCTGACCCGGATTATAATCGTAAGTCACCCGTTGCCATTCAGAAGCTAGCCCTGGGCAGAGAGACTTGGCCGGTGGTGAGAGGTGTTAACTGAAAGGGACAGGAATATCATCTAGGAATATCATCTACAAACCCCTTGACATCTCCTGAGATTCTTGGCAGACCACTTAATGATTTTTCTACCTGTTGTACCCATTGAAATGTGCTGTATGACTTTTAACGGTATTTTTATTGCTACTTTTATTTCTTACATATTTTATTTTATTGTATTACAGTTTGTTGCATTGGATTAAAATCGAACTAAAATAAGCAATAAAAATACACTTTAAATCAGTATTAATATTGAACATGAATGTGCGACAGACCACCTGAACAATGCTCACAGACCACAGTTTGCAAATCCCTGATCTGGGCTACAATAAAACAAAAATAGGGATCAAACCTTAAAGAATTTCATGCACAGTGTGGTTTTTAGATGTTCTTAAAGAAACTTAAAAAGCAGGCACCTTCATTGTATGTACTCTTTTCAGTGCCTTATAAAACCATACTTATTTAGGCAAGCCTATCCAGACTTTTTTGGGACGCGGGTGGCGCTATAACCACAGAGCCTAAGACTTGCCGATCAGAAGGTCAGCGGTTCGAATCCCCGCGATGGGGTGAACTCCCGTTGCTCAGTCCCTGCTCCTGCCAACCTAGCAGTTCGAAAGCACGTCAAAGTGCAAGTAGATAAATAGGTACCGCTCTGGCGGGAAGGTAAACGGCGTTTCCGTGTGCTGCTCTGGTTCGCCAGAAGTGGCTTAGTCATGCTGGCCACATGACCTGGAAGCTGTATGCCGGCTCCCTCGGCCAATAAAGCGAGATGAGCGCCGCAACCCCAGAGTCGGTCACAACTGGACCTAATGGTCAGGGGTCCCTTTACCTTTACCCAGATTTTTAGAATGTTGGCTTGTGTTTAATCTGGTTTTAATTTATCATTGATTCATTGATTTAATTCTGTTTACATTTTAAGCTGGGGGGAGTGGTAATTGTAAAGATTTTTATTTTTATTATTATTAAAAAATCAAAAAATGATAAATCGTTTTTAAATTGTACCCCCCCCCCAATAATTATATTCTTTGATTTGCTTTGTAAGGTTTTATGAAGCTATTAAAAATAATTTCGGATAACAAATGCAAATGAAAAGGTATAATTAACAGGTTGTAGGTAAACTTAAGGTTTATCCCAACTCTAATTGTCTTGTTTGCAGGAGTAGGATTGATTTGTTTTCAACCACATTAGCCTCATCTGTGCTACACGCTTAAAACAGTATCATACCACTTTAAAAACTCATGGTTTCCCCAGAAGATCCTGGGATGTGTGCTTTACTAAGGGTCTGAGAGATGTTAGGAGATCCCCTATTCCCCTCTTAGATATACCATTCCCAGAGTTCCCTCTTCGATTGCTAAACCACTCTGGGAAATGTAACTCCATGAATGGGAAATAGGGATCATTCCATTCCTCCAGGAAGTAATGATGGCAACTATTAAGTTGTGGGTGAACATATAAGACGACACAGCGATTCTTCAAACAGCTCTTGTTTATTCACAGGCCAGGACAGAACTGAACTGAAGTGTTCAGTCAGCCTGCTTATATAGAGCTCCAGTACAACATAACTGTAACAATTTTCTAAAACTATCCAATCACTGAACGTCACTTTCGATCCCTTATTTGCATAACTATCTACAGTATCCCTCTGCTGGCCCAGGGTGAGAACTTCAGTACATAACACCCGCCAACTTCAATGACTTCCGAAGAGGATTAGACCAATCCATAGAGGAGGATAAGGCTATATGTTCCACTTCCACTGTATGCCTCTGAATGTCATTTGCTAGGAATTGCACAGCACTATTGAGCTCAGGTCTTTGGGCTTCCCATTGGTGCATCTGGTTGTCCACTGTGAGAGCAGGATTCTGGACTCGTGCCATTGGCCCAATCCTGCAAGCCTCTCCTTATGTTCTTATGAAGGTACATCTGGACTACGGTTTCACTCTGTGGTTCTTGCCTCCAGGATTCAAGCTCATTAGATCGGGTCGATCACCCTTGCTACCCAGAAGGCTACATTTCATCCTTTACAACTGCGTCTGTCTATAGCAGTCCATGTGCCAAGCAATCAAAGCCACCTCCAGCCTCGAAGAACTTTACTCTGGTGGGCACAGGCAATGCCACCCTTTGCCGGGAAACCTTCAAGAGTATTTTCAACTTCTCAAAAAACTGCAAATATAATGACTCCTGTGGTTTCAATGGGGTCTACCAGCCTAAGGTCAACGGGAAATTTCTGGTACGAGAGCACGCTAATTCATGCTAAAAAGTTGGGAATAGGGATGTTCCTCTGTGTGTCTGTGTTTGTAATAGTCCAAATGCATATAGGCGTAGCCAGGGGGGCAGCTGCCCCCCCAATAAAGTAAATAAATAAAAATACTTAAGTTAAAGTAGAAATTGTGAGATTTTTCTGAATGCTTTGGGTCAAAAGAAAGTAATTTAAAACAGCTGATGCATTTCATTCCAAATCTGCTAGAAAGAGCCAGATAGAGGATGCTGACAGGTGGGTGTCCTGCCCCCCCATAACACAAATCCTGTCTACAGCCTTGCAAATGCAATGTATCAGTTGAATAATACTGGGATGTTTATTACTTTTGTTTATTGTTTGTTTATTCCACCGAAACATAGTTTTGATTTCTTTTTTTGTTATCTCTTTTTCTGCCTTGTAAATGAATTTCATTACTGATTTATCATCTGATTTTATTTTGTTGCAAACTTTATTCAAGGACCTCATCCTTCGGTTTATTAGCTAAAGTAAAAAATAAAGTAGAAAACTGCTTTATATTGAGTCAGATTACTGGTCCATCTATCTTGCTGGACTGACCGGGAGAGGAACTCCAGGGTTTCAAACAGGGTTCTCTCCAGCTCTACCTGGAGATGCCATCAGGGATTGAACCAGGGACCTTCTGCATGCAAAGCAGATGCTCTGCTATTGAGTGATGGCCTTTCTGCTGAAAAATAAACTAAGATCCTAGTTCTCATGGTTCTGAATAATGGGCTGAATTAAATAAGAACATAGGTCCATCTAGTTCTCTCCTAGCCCTACCTGGAGATGCTGAGGAATGAATATGGGACCTTTTGCATGCAAAGCAGATGCTCTCCCACTGGTCTACACCCTTCCCCAGGCTTCTATAGCCATTGTTGGTTTGATGTCCTTCACTCACCTGTTCATGTTTTATTTTAAATTTCAGGCTTTTTCTGCCTATTACTATACCTTCAATTTCCTGAACTTGACTGAAACTCAGCCACTGGCCACTGTTGAAGATACTATCAAGACGTTCTGTGCCAGGAAATGGGAGGAAGTAGGTATCCTATCATCCTGGTGTGGTTTGGAAGGTCACAGGAGACTTGTTGACCAATCTGTAAAATGAACATATATTTAGGAATATATCGGTTGAGGCACTCCAGTTTGGTAGCCCAAATTCTGAGGCTTGCACACCAGATCTCTTGGGCAGAGTTGATGAAGGACCTTTTTTCTGCCTGAGGACCACATTCTCTTCTGGGCAACCAGACAGGGGGCCACATATCATTGATGGGTGGGGCCAGAGGTACAAGTGGGCATGGTTAGAGAGGCAAAGATGGGCAGAGCAGCCCATGAGAATTTTCCCTTTCGTACAATAGCCTCTTTCTGTACACATCCCTATCTATCCTCCATCAAGCAAGAGGCATGATCAGAATTCAAATGACACAGCCCAGCCCAGCCCAGCCCAAACACTCAAGGAGGGTGCAAAGCAGAGTTGCTGAGATGTGTAGCCTGGGGGAAGCAAGTTTTGCTGGAGAGGAGCCAGTGTGGTGTAGTGGTTAAGAGCGGTAGACTCGGAATCTTGTGAACCGGGTTCACTTCCTCGCTCCTCCACATGCAGCTACTGGGGCTAGTCACGCTTCTCTCAAGTCTCTCAGCCCCACTCACCTCACAGAGTGTTTGTTGAGGGGGAGGAAGGGAAAGGAGAATGTTAGCCGCTTTGAGACTCCTTCAGGTAGTGATAAAGCGGGATATCAAAATCAAACTCTTCTTCTTCTTCTTCACCTGGCAAGAGGCCTGAGGGCCAAATACAGAGATTTGAAGGGCTGGATTTAGCCCCTGTACCTGAGGTTCTCCACCTTTTCTCTAGGAAGACAGCCAACAGCCTTCAGATGCTACCAAAGCCCTAGACTCAGTTCCTTGGGTCTGTTCTCAGCCTGTTCCAAAGTTGTCGACAATGCTTTTTACCTACACAGAAAGGTGTTTTAGGAGGAATACAGTTCGACACCTGCCAAAATCTTTTGTACTATGCAACCATGAAGAACAAACTGTAGCCCATGATCCCTTATCCCAGATGAGGCCTTGTTTGAGGTACTGCCACTGGGGGCCGCCCAGTTGGCATTGACCTATGCTCATCCTTAAAGGTGCCACAAGACCCAAAGCTGTCTTTGCTGAAACACAGCTGCCCTTCTGGAAAGTCCTGAAGGTTCACACAACTGGACCCTTCAGTCACCTTAATCCAGACATGGGAAACACTGTCACCCTCCAGATGTTGCTGAACTAGAATTCTCACCAACCCCCAGACAGCACAGCTCATGGTCAAAGGTGGTGGAAGTTATAGTCCAATGACATCTGGAGGGCCACAGGTTTCCCATCCCTGCCCTCAAATGATTTCAGGTAGTTGCGCTGAGTTGCTGCTGGTCAGAGTAGCCAATGTGGTGCCCTCTAGATATGGTCAGACTCCAACTTGCATCAAATCAGGCAGTATAACCAATGGTCAGGAAATTAACACTCTCCTACCTCAGCTGCTCTTGAAATGTTGTGTCTCTCTCTCTCTCCCTGTCTTTCCTCAGTTGAAATCCAGTTACTCTAGCGAGAAGGAGGACCATCTGAAAAACTACTGCGCTAGTGCCAACTACATCCTTACTCTCTTGCTGGACGGTTACGGCTTTCGAACGGACACCTGGAACAACATTGCCTTCCGGATGCGGGTGAGGGCAGAGCTGGAGGTCATGTCAGTATATATGGTTTAGGTCCAAGGTATCTGAACCAGCCCAGGTTTTGAAGGGACTGAGGTTGTCCTTACCCCTTCTGTCTCTGCCCTTTTCACTTCCCCACCCCCCACATAAGCCATTCCTTTCTCCTCCTTGCCAATGGTCTGAAAAAAATCACTTTCACAAGGGCTTTTGTAGGCGAAAATAGATATAGATTACCTGTCTGGGATAGTTAACAAAATACTTAGCTGGAACTCTAGATCCAAAGCACAGGACTAAACACTTTCTCCAGCATGAGAGATCCCCCAGCAACAGAGTTTAATATTTTTTCCAATTTTTTAAATTGATTTTCCAAAATTTTTAAACAAACAAACATACATACATACATACATCTTAACTGTACTTAATCCAATCTTAGTAACATTGATAAGTGACTTCCTCAAATCCCCCTGACTGAATTTCAGTATATATCATTGTAACAGTTTTCCAAAACAAGTTTCTCATAAAATTTACTTAATCACTTAACATCTTTCATTTCATCTTTACTTTAAACATATTATTCTATAACTTTACATATTTAAATCCTAAGCCTATCTGTTATTTGCAAGTATTTCTATTTAAATTATCTTAGCATATTTAACTAAATAGTCTTTGAATTTCATCCATTCCTCCTGGTACTCCTCCTCCTTCTGGTCGCAGAATCTTCCGGTCAGGTCGGCTAGCTCCGAATAGTCCATCATCTTCATCTGCCATTCCTACACTGTTGGCACTTCTTGTGTTTTCCAGTTCTTAGCTAATAAAATTCTAGCTGCAATTGTGGCATACAAAAACAACCTAACATCTTTTGGGGGCAATTCCAAACCTGTTATTCCAAGAAGAAAGGCCTCTGGTTTCTTAATAAATGTATATTTCAACATTTTTTTCAATTAATTATAAATCTTCTCCCAGAAGTCTTCCACCTTAGGGCAGGTCCACTACATATGATAAAAGGTACCCTCTTTTTCTTTATGTTTCCAGCATAGATTATCACTATTATGGTATATCTTTGTCCAGCAACAGAGTTTAAAAGTCACAAAAGCAAGCAGCAGTGTAGTGTGAAGATACAGGCTGTTGAAACCATTTTAATATCCCATTTAGTCCACTTTCAGAACTTCCGTGTTTCTATTGCTCTTAGCCACAGACCACACACTTTAGTGAGTTTTGAAATGGTTTACTTACAAAGTTCCAAAAGTCAGGTTCATGCATTTACCTATATAGCAGCAAGTAAACACGGGTAGAAATCTTGGGATACAAAATATAGTGAAATAGCCCTAAGTACTGGAGCACCAGGTTCTCTCCCAGCCCAGGAGATGCTGGGGATTGAACCTGGGACCTTCTACATGCCAAGCAAATGCTCTTCCTATGACAAGGAAGCTCACCTCTGCCTGAAATGCCAGCTTTGTGTTGGCTCATAGCAAGGCTATTAGCATTAAGTGGGGGGCACTGTGTTTGCCTTCCTTTGTGACTGTACCCTTTCTCTCTCTTGCAGGCTGCCAACTCGGAAATTGGCTGGACTCTGGGCTACATGCTGAACCTCACCAATATGATCCCCGCAGAAGCCCCCCGACAGCTGAGAGGGCACGAGGAAGGGGTGTGGGCAGCCAGCATTTTCTTCATTGCCGCTGTGCTGGCAATCTGTATTGCCCTGCTGGTCATGTATTTACTGCGCTGAGAGAAAGGGGCGGCATTTTGGACTGTTCACCTCCCTGCAGCCTCTGTGTGGGTTAGGGTGGGGCAGTCAGCACCAGCCCCTCAGCGGACCCACAAGCAAGCAAACGCTAAACAGATTGGCAGGCGCCACCAAGCCAGACCAGCTTCAACTCTCTAAGACCCAATGGGACAAACATACACTACTTGCCCAACTAACACTGATTATGCCTTTTATTTTCAGAAGTACATGCAGTATATAATTTATTGTACCGCACTCCCCCCTCCCCAGCAATATATTAGCTATGTAAACCATAAAGTCCCTGGTTCAAAACTTATCTCTTCCGTGAGCTGTTGCAAAGGCCAGAGGCAAGCTGCTTTCTTTCTCATCCCCCCCCCAAAAAAACCAGGGTGATGATAAAACTGTTCTGTGTTGCAGTAGTCTCCTAAGACTCACTGGAGGTAGGGCTTTGACCCTCCCCCCTCGAAAGCACTCTAGCAATATTATTAATGAAAATTAATTGTAATGGGAATGAATTTGCAAGTACTAGTAATATTGTTTCTCATCCGCTGTTTACTGGACCAGTAGTTCACTGGTGCCAACCTGCAACTGGCAAGTGCAGATGCCTGCCTTGGTGGGCAAGAGAGCGGGACTTCAAGGCTGCTTATCAGGTCTTCAGATTGATCTTGGCACCAAGGTGAGAGACCAGTTTAAAGCAGATGATAGATTCTCAGGCAAAGGAATTGCAGGGTGCCAGGAGTCAGTCGGACAGGAGCTACAGTGGTCTCATTCAGGCCTGGAAGAGGAACTGCCTGGGATGGGATCCCCAAAGATTTTAGCCACGGACGAAAATGGGGGCTAGAAACACCATACAAATACTGTAAATACTTGGAGGAGTTGATTCTATGGGGCTGGTTCTCATCTCTCTGTTGTGGACAGCTAGTTACATTCTTTTTTTCTTTTGCACCAAAATATTTTTGTGGGTGAAAGGATCTCTCTCAACCCCACCAGGAACAAACTTTCCACAAGACTTAAGGCACGTGCAGGCTGTCTTCATTTTCCAGTTGGGATTCCATCACATACCAGCAAAATTCAAATTTGAAATGAAATTGAGTATGAAGTACTTGGGCAACAAAAAGAGACCTGGACTTTTTGTGGCAAGAAATGAATGAGATGGGAAAATGCGTGGGATAGCACTTACATGACCCGACACCATAGAAATTCCCTGCAAACAAATTGGAATGAGTGTGCAATAAACAGTTGGACACTGTATGACCTCCCTGCGAACTCTGCACAAACAAATCAGGACAAATGTTCAATAGACAGGTCATCAGGAACTGACCTCACAGTGCTCGCTAGAAAACTTTATAATTCTTTTTATTGCACATTTCTCAAATAAAAACTTTGCTAGGTGTTTACTGTGGACTTATGAAACCAGGAATTATCTGCAGTGCTCTGTTTTCATTGAAGGATTTGGTAATGAAGACCAAATTTGGCTTTCAAAGAAACTTATCTTTCATGAAGGAAGCTTGCACTAGTCCTCCTGGGTGTATGAAACCAAGGATTACCCAGCAGCACTTTTCCTTTTAGTGCAGGATTTGGTATTGAAGGCAGGGTTTGGCTTCCATGCTTGGCTGGGGATGGCGGGAGTTGTAGTCCAAAAGAGCTGAGGGCGCCAGGTTGGGGAAAGCCTGCCTTACAGGCTTAGGTGGCTGTAAAAAAGGGGAGGAGACAAGTTCAGGGAGCTAGATCCATAGCATACATTTGAAGCACGCCTAGTGCATATTTAAAGGTTATAACCTCTCACAAAGAATCCTGGGAACTATAGCTAGTTAAAGATGCTGTGAATTGTAGCTTTGTAAGGGGGAAACCATAGCTTCCAGGATTCTTGTGGGGTGTGGGGGGGTCATTACTTCAAACGTGCACTGGATGTGCTTTAAATGTATGTTGTGAACCTGACCTTAGTCATGAGGTAGGGACACAGGTGGCACTGTGGTCTAAACCACTGAGCCACTTGGGCTTGCCGATCGGAAGGTTGGTGGTTCAAATGCCCACGACAGGGTGAGCTCCCATTGCTCTGTCCCAGCTCCTGCCCACCTAGCAGTTCAAAAGCATGTCAAAGTGCAAGTAGATAAATAGGTACCACTCTGGCGGGAAGGTAAACGCCGTTTCCGTGCGCTCTGGCACTCGTCACATTCCTCCGTGTGCCAGTAGCGGTTTTGTCATGCTGACCACATGACCCAGAAAACTGTCTGTGGACAAACGCTGGCTCCCTTGGCCTGAAAGCGAGATGAGCGCCACAACCCCATAGCCACCTTTGACTGGACTTAACCATCCAGGGGTCCTTTCTTTACCTTTTACCTTTTAGTCATGAGGTCTAAATTCACATTCAGCAGATCACTGAATCACAGTTGCTGGGGAAAGCTGCCCTTGGGGAATGGTTGTTGCCTTCCAGCGCTGCACATATAGCTTTGGTCTGATCCTGCAGGGCTCTTCTGTTAGCAGACCTTGCAGCTTGGAATTGGAGTGGAACAATCATTTCCAATTTCTGGAATTCAAAGGCTTTATTCATGCAGAAACTGTTTACAGAATGAGTGGAGATAGAAGGAGAGAAATAGCATATATCTTGTCTCAAAAAGTTAGGACAGAGCAACAAACAAAATAGCTCTGTTTTAGGGGTGGCATCAAGGATGACAAAGCAAAGACGATAAGCAAGTGCTGGCAAGATTGCTAGACCAACAGTGCCCTCTGGTGGTTTAAAGTAATTCATGCATTAACTACAAACTCAAGAGAAGGAAATATATTTGCTTTTCACCAACACTCCGATCCAATTAACTTTATTGTACTAGCCATTGGCCATGACAAATGTGAATCAAAAATAAATATAAGCAAAAGGGATGCTGCGCCACAAATAATAGTCTCTATTTAGATCTCTGAGTTCCCCTTACATTTCACTGCTATATTGTCCAGGGTATTTTTTCTGATCTTTTCAGTCACCAAAGCAAAAAGGGTGACTTTATGAGTCACTGAAATGTTTCCATTACTAAGAAGCTAACACTTCACCAACACTTAGATGCATTTTCAGCATGTCTGAAGGGCAACACAGCACCTAATGGCAAGGGAAGGGTCGATTGTAGCATCTGTGATTGAATGGGTGGGTGAGCTAAGGGACAAGCCCCCTTTTTTCTGCTCTAGGAGCAGGTGTCAACAGCACTCTCGCACAGCAAAGCATTTTGGGAAAATGCCAGTGGTTCCATTGCAGCGTCCTTCCAGCCACTCCTCGTTCACTGTGAAAACACAACCAAGGTGAAAGCAGGTGGGTTTATGGCCAAAGGCACAGATCAAGAGAAGGGGATGAGGAAGGTGTCTCTGGTGCCTTTTAATCTGGAAGGGGGGAACATTTTTCAGGGACTATCAAACATCCATCTCTGCCCTGCCTACCTTCAGAGAGGATCTCCAGCTTGTCACCTTCTTTGAAAGACAGGTCCTCCTGGCCCTGAGCAGTGTAGGGGTGACACGCAGTCATGTGGTAGAGTACTGGCCTGCTCGTGGTATCCCTTTGGGCCTTCAGAACAAACACAAATGGGACCATGCACTGGAATCAGAGGGTTGGTAAGGAATCCCAAGAGTCATCTAGTCAAACCCCCTACCAATGCAGGCAATCCACTACTGCAGCACCTGTAATAGGTGGCCAGCCATCTTCTAACAAAAGACAGCCTACCCACTTCCAAGGAATTTCGCTTCCACCATACAACAGCTTTTACTGTCAGAATGAGGTTGTAGAGGGAGATTGAGTAAAACAATTAACTCTACCGCTTCAGGTTGTAGGATACCATTTCTGAATATTAATATTATTAATAAAAATAATATCTCACTAAAAATTGAAAACAGCAAGGCAGGACTGGTGTGCTAGCCTCCTGTTTGCAGGGAAATTTGTTGTTGTTGTCCAGTCTTTAAGCTAGATAACCCAACACCAATCAACACGTACCTGGCACCAGATGGTCAGCTGACCACCTTCCATGCTTTGCCAGATGTTCCTCAGTTCTTCATCACTGCTAACAGGGATCAGCTCATCACTACCTGAAATCTTGTACCTGAAAAGGGTCAGTGATGCAATCATGCACAGGTACATAGGAAGCTGTTAAGGCAAGAGTGGCATGGACACACCATACATTTAAAGCTATTGGCTTTTCCCAAAGAACCCTAATACATATGCATTTTTGTAAACATTGTTGGATTGGAGAACTGCACCACAAAATTAGGAGAAGTGCAAATTTCAAAGGATAGTTGTGTATAGGTTTGAAGATTGTGTTGGAAAGCCGCAGATCAGATAGATTCGGCTTTCATCCCTACCTGGTGCCAGTTCATGTTTATCTCAGAGCCTACCTCACTGACATCCGTGTAGCCTGCTGGCAGCATTCTTCCTGTAGCAGGTTCCTAAAGTCAGCCAGGGATGGGGCAGGACTCATTTTCACCTTGACAGAGTAGGAAGTGTGAATCTTCAGCAGGATGAACCCATTGGTGATGTCACCAGCCTCCACAGAAGAGGATAAGTCCTGCTCAATAGATGGAAAGGTACGGCTGAGCAAAGGGACCATCTGAAACAGTGTGTGTGTGTGTGTGTGTGACGTGCGCGTGTGTGTAGTATAAATAAAAATATAACAACTCCCCTTCCTGACACCCCAAACAGTATTTTCGGGTGCAGACTGCATTTCGTGGAAGCACAATATAGTCTACAAATAGGATTAAGAAGCTTCTATTTTAACTTGGTATTCAGTCTCCTGTAACAGTATTTTTCCCTTCACAGTGCTCATTGTTTATTTACCACCTACAATCAAAATAAATGACTCTGTTATTTAGATCCGCATCTCATTTTTCTTAATTTATCTAACTTTTCTCCAGTTAATCCTGTTTTCCCTTGCAAAGACCATACCATTTGAAATGTAGTTGGCAGGGGTGGCCCATCCCGTTTTGCCACCTGAAGTGAAACAGGAATTGCTGCCCCACCACCACCATATACCCCACTTCCACCACCGCTGCACCCCAGTTTTTGCCAAACTCCTCAAAGCATTGCAACTCAGCTTCTCCGCCCTGGGGCAGTGAGGATGAGTGTATCCAAATACTGTGCATCCAAACACCTCCCTCTTGACGATGGAAGTGGTGGGAAGAGGACCGACCGCCTCTTGTGCTGAGGTGGGTGTTTCACCCCTCCGCATGGATGGGCCAGCTCAGTTAATTGGAACCATTCTGCCAGATTCCTGCCTATTTATAAAACCAATAAACAAACACCAGTCTGCCAAAAACATGTCCGCCTTTCTTTGACCTCTCATTGCTTGGATTTTGCGAGACAATCTTTCCAGGACAGCTAGCTGGCAAACTTTACAATGCCAATATTATAGATTCATAAAACTTACAGTTCTTCTGAAGCAGATTTTAGGGCTGTTCATGATGAAATATCTAAAGCCCTTTTGCAACTACATTATATTACGTTACGTCACATTATTGCCATGGCAAATACAGAGTCTCACCTCCAGGGATGTATTTTGACCAGCAATGTTCATGTCTGCCCTGTCGTCATCTTCCTTGGCTGATGCTGCAAAACAAGCTTCACCCACTTACTAATAAAGCTGCATACGCTTTATATTTTATTTTTATTTTAGTTAATATTTATTTAATGTTTAGATTTTAAAATTTATACCCCGCTCTTCACCATATGGCTCTCTTAAAGTGGCTTACAATAACAAAATGCACATCATGCAATTTAAAGAATCTCCCCTCAAGAAAACAAAAATCTACGAACTGTAGTTTATTAAGGGTCTGGGAGCTCTAGCTCTGGGAGGTGTAAACTATAGTTCCCAGGAATCTTTGAGGAGGAGATGTGTTTCAAATTCTGGGTGTGTTAACAGCCTAATTCCATTAGTTAAACCCCGCCTTTATCATATTACTTTTATACTCCACCTTTCAGCCATGGTTCTTCCCCCTCCCCATTTTGCCCTCACAACCCCGCTGGATAGATTGGGCTGCAAGACAGGGAGTGGAGTTACTGGCCCAAGGTCACCCGGTGAACTTTGTGGCTGAGTGGGGATTTGAACCCTGAGCTCCCAAGTCCTAGTCAGACACTCTAACCAATATGCAACAATGGAGAAAGGAAGCAAACTGGTTCCTTCTCCCTCTATCTCCTTTGCTGTAGGCTCTGTAGCTCTGCACACCCACTGGGAGAAATGAGAGGATATAAAGGGTCCCTCCAGACAACTGACAAATCCCCTTCTTGTGGCTGACCTGATTTCTGAATATTTTGCCTCTCGCAGGGCAGGGTGGGGGGTTCTTTTCCAGGTGGTGGGGGAATCCCACTGCTGCCTTTCTGCAAGAAGTGAGAAGCTTCGAGATATGCCAAATCCCTTGTACGCACAAGCACAAAAGGTTGCTACTCTCATTGGCTTGGGGTGGGAACAAAAGTAGATGATAACAAGAGGAGCAAAGCAAGGGGTGCTAAAGTTCAGGAATACCTAATGCAGGGTTGCCAACTTTTCCAGCCAGCCTCTGTAGCTGTGCCATTTAAGAGCAGCTTCCTTTGCATCTCTGAGGTGGTTAATATATTGATCTACGCACTGCAATAAGTTTTCTGCACATCAGCAAATATTGTATTCAACAGTGCAAGCACTGGCCACTTTCAGGTCAGCTGGCCACCTTTATGGCTGTGAGAGAGAGGCAGGCTGATGTGGCAATCAGGGAGGTATAGGTGGTTTAGGGCAGGAAGTGCTTCTAGAGAGAAGGCAGGGGAAAGAAGTTGGCAACTGCTGTCTGTGCCAGGAGCCCGTGAGCATCCCACATACTTCCCTTTCTTTCCCCCCTTCACCTGGGGCTGGGGACCATGAAAGCCGATGCCACAATCTTCCTCAAAAGCGGAAGAGATGACCTGTGAATGGAAGGAGGGTGGTATAAAATGAGCATTACTTTATTTATCATTTTCAATTTTATACATTTCACTGATTTCACTATCATTTTGACATTTCAAAACATGACCTCCTTCCCCCTCTTTCTGCTGTTCCTTAAATTTATTTTTAATATTTTCTGCATATCCAAATTAACTTCATTTGCTCATTTATTCCTCTATTTTAAATATATACTCTTATAAAACTGCAGGTTATTACAATAATCCTGCCAATGCTCTTATCTGTTTACAGTTTATCTGTAAATATTCAATAAATCATTTCTATGTTTTTATAAAAAGTTTGTTATCTTGATTTCTTATTTTTCCAGTAAGTTTTGCCATTTCTGCATATTCCATAAGTTTTGTATCCATTCTTCTTTTGCTGGGTCTTCTTCTTCTTTCCATTTTGGGTCAAGTAACGTTCTTGCCACTGTAGTTGCCTGCGTGAATAAATTTCCATACAGCTTGGGTACTTCTGACCCTAAAATGAGCATTACAAGCCAGAGGAGTGCAGTGTCAACTACTGGCTGTTATCTGGGATCCTGAGAACAAATACATGTTAATGGGCCTTCTCTTGGAAGCCTCTCATTTATGGAAAACTCTTGCTGAGGGAGGAGTTCCTGGCTCCAACCTTGTCATTGATTTGGCACTATTTTTGATTTCCCAGGCATTGGGGCAATGCCTATTATTTGCTATTGTACTGTTAAATTTGTGTTTCACAATGCTTACGTGACTTTATTGTATGTTATTTGCTGTAAAGCAAAGTATTCATTTAACAAACCTTAACAACAACAATTTTCTCTCTCCTGGCTTGGCTCATCCATCTATCTCTCTATCTCTGTCTGTCTGACTTGACTGTCTGTCTATCATCAGCATAAGGGGCACCAGCTGAATGCAAGAATGGTTTGGAGTAAGGCAGACCTGGCTGTGGGTCGTGAAGGCCACTCCCTGCAAGCCCCTTTCCACCTGGCCTAGGGGGCGGGGCCCACACTCACTAGCCCTACTGAAGAGGCTCCTCATGAGGCCAGAGGAACATCGCCCGGCTATTGTTTTATTGTTTTCTTGATTTAATTTGCTGTAAACCGCTTTGATTTTTTTTATTAAAAATATAAAGCGGTATAGAAATTTAAAAATAAAAATAAATAAATAAATGCCCTGCAGTTTGTGCAGCCGTAGGTGGCCATGCCAATCCTAGCATGAGGAATGACAGGCAGGCACAGGCAAGCTATTTAACAGAGGGGAGAGCAAGCCACTGTATGAAGTGACTACCCCCTCCCTTCTTTAACAGGGCATAGAGCAAGAGAAGAGGGGCTTGGGGCAAGTAGAATGAGCAAGGGTGGGAGCCCCTAGCAAATCCCTCTACAAAAAGTGCCGAAACAATTTACAGCCAATGCAGTCAAAACATAGACAAGCATGTTTAAAAAAAATACTCAAAATGCAAACATCCAATAATTGATGATGGCCAAAAGTCCAAATTGATGATGGCCAGAAGTCCAAAAAAGAAAGGGTGCTTTTGCCTGTTGCAAAACAATGGCAAAATTGGTGCCAGATGGGACAATTTTGTAAACAGGGAACCATCCCAACAAGCTTTATTTCTACATGTAAGGTTGTTGGGGAAGGGGAGTTGTACAGGAGAACATTCCAGCATGTGAGCCCCACTCCTCTCCTTTACCAAAGTAGTTCAGCCCATAAGCATGCTGATTCCCTTTGGGGAAAACTAGCCCCATCACAGCAGAAGAACATCACCCCTTTTATCTGCGGAGTCAGAGGTTCTACCTTGGCCTGGCCCAGGAAGTCTTTTTCTTCTAGCTCTTCCACGTCCTTCTTTGGGGGCTTGAAGATCTCCCCCTGAGGGACACTCCGGGGTTCCAAGAAGAGATGTTCCTAGGACAGGGCAGGTTTAGGGTAGACTATTCACAACAGGGTCATCTTGTCTTGGATATACACATTTACCTGAAGCTGCAGAAAGGAAGTTCATCTTGTCTAGGCTCCTGCCTTGCAGAGGAAAATCATCTGTGCCAGAGAACAGTTTTCTCTTTCATGGGTGGGGAACCTCAGGCCCAGGGGCCATATGTGGCCCTCCAAGCGTCTCCACCTGGCCCTTGAAACTCCCCAAATGCCACACCCCTCGCTGGCCTCTCTGCACCTCCCTTGAGTGTTTTTCCTTGGCTGGAATGTGTCCTTGAACTCCAGCAGTGCCTCTAGCTTGTCTGGATGGAGAGGTGTGAGTGGGCAATAAAAAGGGCATCTGGAGACGTACTGTGTGAGTGTCGGCCTCTGCTAAGCAACCTCTTCCTTGGAAGGTGGATCTACACTTCCAGGAAAAACCAACTTCCTCAGGTTAATGCAGCAAATCATACCTGCACTTGCTTCAGAGCACTATCAAGGTGGTGGATTTGACCCTTTGGGGTCTCTCTAGCAGCCTCCTTCAGTGTTTGCTGAGCATCCTGCCACTGTCCAAGATGGCAGTGAGCCGCAGCAGTGTTGTACGCCACCTGCAGACCACACAAGAAATAACAT
Source organism: Podarcis melisellensis (assembly GCF_964234715.1). Classification (NCBI taxonomy): domain Eukaryota; kingdom Metazoa; phylum Chordata; class Lepidosauria; order Squamata; family Lacertidae; genus Podarcis; species Podarcis melisellensis. The sequence continues at coordinate 12,754,661 of NC_138547.1, read as the reverse complement.
TTCTGCTGGATGCAAGCCTCAGACATTACACTGGGTTCTTCAGCAGGAAGGAAAGCCCTCAATTACCAACTTTGTAAGACCTCTAAATAGTAAACTCTTATCATTACACAGGTTTCATGGCAGAGAATCGTAGGGTTGGATCCAGTGCTAATCTTTCTCAGAGCAGACCAGTCAGATACCTCTTGTTGGAAGACCACAAGAAAGATCTAATTTCAACCAAACTTTCCCTATACATGATCCCGATACATGAGTTCAGTGGCACCCTGTCTCTGACAGTGGAAGTGGAACATAGCCATTGTGGCTAGTAGCCACTGGTAGCCTTATCCTCTTCTTTTAATTTGTCTAATCCTCTTCTAAAACCATCCAAGCTGGCCACCAGCACTACTTCCTGTGGGAGTCCCCCTTTCCAGAGTGGTTTAGCAATCAATCGCTCTTCATGGGGATCTCTGAGAATTGTAACTCTGTGTGGGGAATGTGTATTGGGGGGGGGGTGTTAGAAGTCTCGGCATCCTGAACAAACTACACTTCCCAGGATCCTTTTGGCTAATCCCTGACAGTTCAAAGTGGTATGCTACTGCTTTCCAGAATGGGAAGTCCATGTCCCAGGGGATTCTGGGGGTACATGTGCACGTTTATTTGTACCGTTCAGCTTCTATGTACACAGGTACACAGACTGTTTGGGCAAGCTGTGAAGGGAAGGGTAGAGGAAGTATGAGAGGATAGGCTATGAAAGGGGGGTGAGGTTGAGGAAGTGTAAAGGGAGGGGGTTGGCCAAGTGTAGAGGAAGGGGGGTTGGCAAAGGGGTTGGTGAGCAGAGCAAGGAGGGGCAGCAGTCCCTAGTTATGTCTATCATGGATTGTTTTGCTGAGTCATCATCGTATAATGCTCTTAACATCACCTTACCTCCCAGGCACACAACACAAACTTCAGACCCAGCTGCTTATAATCAATGCAGGGGTTCTTCCTGAGGTGCAGCAGGGCAAGCCTGAAATCATTCAGGGCTTCTTCATATCTGGCAGGGGGAGAAAACAACAACGTCTGTGTTTAGGAAAGTAAAAATACCGAGATCAGGAAAAGAATTGTACTGTTATTGCTGTTAGATATATCCTTTTTAAAAATAATTTTTATTGAATGATTTTATGTTACAAAAAACAATACAACCATACTACCACTAAATATAATTGAGAAATAAAAATTTCATACATCAATATTTAGTTTGTTATTTGTTATTTACCGTCTTATTTCCTCCCAAACATTCCATACATAAACACACATATTTACAGACACACACCCCACAATGATAAAAATGAAAGTAAATATTTTCCCCCATTTTATCTTACAAAACCTTTTCTTCAACTTTGACTTCCTGCCAAGTCCCTTTGCATATATTTTATCTTACAACTGAATGTACACAAAACAATAAACCTTTCTATATAAATTTTCCAATACATTCTGAAAACATAATAAATCCTTAATTGTTGTCCACCTGTTGCTGTTAGATATATCCTAGCTGTGAGGAGCCCCCGTGGGGTCTGAGGACCCTCCAGACCTCCCCCTTTGGCCAACATCCCCATAACCACATGCACACCTACCCCACCCCTGATGACATATGTGCACAAAACAGGGCCAGATTTAAAGAAGCTGTCCAGGTTTCTGATTTGATTCTGGAATGTCCCACTTTTCCTTAGGACGTCCCAACATTTCATCAGAGAAATGTTAGCGCATATGGTGTGCAACCCTCAAGCCAAGGAGATAAGTAACTATACATCCTTTAGAAGACATCTGAAGGCAGCTCTGTATAGGGAAATTATTTTAATGTTTTATTATTATTTTTATATATGTTGTAAGCTGCCCAGAGTGGCTGGATGGAGCAACCCAGTCCAATGGGTGGAGCATAAATCATAAAGGTAGTAGCAGTAGTAGCAGTAGTATGGAATCGGACATCCCTGTTTTCATTGGAGAAATGCTGGAGGGCATGGGATTGAACTCCACTTTCCGGTTTACAGAATCCACAGGATCTCTGTTTCCTCTCCACATTTAACAAACCCCCTAGTGTAATTTATTAGAAATTCAACAGATGAACATTTTTCTGGCATGGAGCGAAGCTGGAGGTAGCTGAGTTCGCTCCACCATTCCACTGCTGTTAAAAGGTGGAGGGGCTCCACTAAGAAGAAGGTGGTAACTTGACATCAGTTTCTGCCCCACATATGCTGCATAGCTTGGCTGGTTGTTTGCCTTCCTTTCCCCTGCTTGTGCGCTGGATTCATTCTGGCTCCTATAATATTTGTGTGAGCTCAATTATTGTACCCTTTGACAACGAAACAGCAGACACTCACCTCTCCAGCAACAGGTAAGCATATCCTCTCTGGAAGAAACCCACAGCTAAGCAATTGTCTTTGGAAATAGATCGGTCAAATGCCTGGAGGCAGAAAAATAACATTAAGGTTGCCAGATTTCTTTTTTTACTCCTGTGCTTTTTAACAGCAGGAGAAATTCAACAGGAAATGCTTTTTCCTGGCACAGAGATGAAACAATGAGAAAAGGCATCACTTGTTTGCTTTTACTGGGTGTCAGGCTGTTTAGAGGCAGAGAAATAAAACCGGCCATAAAAAGTTGACAGCTTTTTCTCAGCAGGGCAAAATGCATTTTGAGCATGTTGTTTGATTTGGTTTGATATAAGGAGAATTCCCTGGATGTCTAGATCCAGATTTGGGGCAAGTACTCTTTGGTGAGAGAGCACATGCAGTGATTTAAAATCTCAAAACATGCAGCAAAGTAAAGTGTGGAAATGCAGGATGTCAGACGTTTAAAATATCCCCTTCTAAGTTGATACAAAAGCTGCCCACTTTCCTTAGCATATACAATATGTTTGGTAAGATAAATATGATTTACTTACAAAACTATTCAAAGATCAGATTCATGTGCTTTTCCATACAGCAGCAAGTAAAGCCAGGCAGCAAAACTTAGGTTAGTTGTAAAAAGGTAAATGTTTCTAAATCATTTGCATAGAAACACAGAGATGGCTTGCTAAAGCCATACTGTAGAAGCTTGGAGCATTCAGCTTAGGCACCCTTACTGGAAGAGTTAACATGGTGAGAGGAAATGGTGGAATGTAGAGTGAATGGTGGAGTGTGGTAGCCCTTCCTCCCAGCCTGAGGGGGGTGTGACCTAGTTAAGTCATTTAGGACAGCTTACTCTATGTTTTTAACTCCTTCATGCATTAATTATAGTTAAGCACGTTGGTTATATTAGGTGAGATATTTCCCACAGAGAAATGGTCTGCAGCTCAATGACTTTGAACCCACTTGCTTTGCACATGGATGGGACTGGGTTCAAAACTGACCCCTGATATCTCCAGTGAAAAAGTGGGGGGTGGGGAGATCCCAAGTAGCAATAGCGAAGGAAAAGTCATATTTTTGACCAAGACCCCAGAAAGCTGCTGCCAATCAGAGTAGGCGACACTGGTCTAGATGGGCAGATATTCTGACCTGCTGGCATAACACAGCTTCCTATGCAGGAACCAGGTATGAACTAGCTCAGCCCACCTTCCCAAGCTTGGTGATTCCGAGACAGAAATGCAATGTCTCTTCCGGAATTTGTTACCTTAAGCTATTGCTGCACTGAGAGGCTAATTCTGTTTTTGCTTGCAAAGTAGGTCAGGAATTCTTCCAGGGATAAAGCATTAAGGAAGGAACTTGCAAAGTCATTGTTTCTTCTGTAAAAAGGTACTCCATTGAGGCTTAACTAAGGTTGGACAAATCGATCAATTTCAGTTTCTAATCTTTCCAACCTTTAGTTCAGTTTGCCAAATTTCTGGATCAGTTTGCAGATTTTATTTTTTTAATGTTCTCATGAAAATTGGGCAGCTTTGTACACATTTCTGCCAACATGCACCTCTCTCTCTCTCTCTCTTTTTTTGCAAGTGATGTCCCCTAATATTTTTAATGTTATTTTCACTAATATTTTCATTGTGTGTTCTTATGGCTGGAGAATCACAAAATTTGGTGCAAATATTTGTGTGTGTGAATTAGTTATCTTTGCATTAAAATGAAAACTGAACCAAATTTCTTTCCATCCCTAGGCTCAGCCATACCAGAACACTTTTTCTGTTTTGGGCTTCTTGCATTCTGCCTCACCAGTCCCAATGGGCACCAGCTAGTTCTGAAATCTGAGGCATGTTGCTGACTCATTCGTTCTGGGAATTGCTAAATTTGTTCAACAGTTGCTTCCTGCTGTGGTAACCTGGTTCTCCAGGAAGTGCTGAATATGAAAATCCTTTGTCCTCCCTACAACACTTTTTTACCTGCATTGATTTACTTTATGTGAGCCACTTCACATGTTACATTCCTTACGTGCACAGTTTAAATACTTCTTTCCTCCCACAAGTGTATACCTATTTATTTATATTTTTTTAGTGTCATAGTGCAACCCTTATTTATTTAACAACATTTGCAGCAGACCACTTATTTGATTTTTTAAAAAATCACATGCCTCTAAGCCAGGGGTTGGCAAACTAAAGTCCGCAGGCTGGATCAGCTCCACCTGGGTCATAAATCTGGCCCGTGCCCCACGCCACAAAGCCAGAACCTGCCGCGAAGCTGAGACTCCCAGCGACAGCAGCAGGAGGAAGAGGCCGAGCAGCGGCGGCTCTGCCACTTAATTGCTGTGCCTGGTTTACCTCAGCACGGCGCAGGGACGTCTCTGCCAATCAAATGCTGCGCCTAGTTTACCTCAGTGGCGTTTGATTGGCAGAAACATCCCCACGCCGCGCTGAGGTAAACCAGGTGTGGCGTCTGATTGGCAGAGCTGCCGCCACTTGGCCCCTTCCTCCCATCACAAGGAGGTAAGACAGCGCCCACCACCGGCTCTGGCTCCTCCCGCCTCGCCACCTCCAGACAGTGGACCAGCCCGCTACTAGAAAAAATTGCTGACCCCCTGCTCTAAGTGGATTACAATGGGCAATCTAAAATTGTCATTTAAAAATACCAGTTAAGTGAAGCATGGAAAACTAGTTAACATACATTTTAAAAATATAATAAAATTAGCAGCCGTAAAGCCGTTATGCATAATAAAAACACATGTAAAAATTGGTTGTTAAAAAGACATGCCTGGGTTGCAGAAGTAAACAAAACAAAAAAGTACAGTGGTACCTTGGTTTACGAACTTAATCCGTTTTGGAAGTCCGTTATTAAACCAAAACAGTTCTTAAACCGAGGTGTGCTTTCCCTAATGAGGCCTCCCACCGCTGGTGCCCTTCCACCATTCAGATTCTGTTCTTAGACTGAGGTAAAGTTCGCAAACCGGGACACTACTTCCGGTTTTGTGGAATTCGTTAACCGAATTTTTCTTTAACCAGACTGTTCTTAAACCGAGGTACCACTGTATTTAACAATTGTTGAAAACAATATAGTGAAGGCTTAATCTACCTCACAGGGTTGTTGTAAGGATAAAATGGCAAGGGGGGCTGCCACCTTGAACTCACTGGAGGAAAGTTGGGATATGAATGTAATAAATAAGCAGATAAAATATAAGTATCATCAATACATATGAATACAGGCAGGTCTGGCTCTGGGTTTGAGAGGCCCAGGAGCAAAGTGTGCTCTAGTGGGCTATACACGGATGATTTTCTTGGTGGTGTCAGTATTGGTGGCTAAAGGACTGCCATCTTCATTTCCCACAATGCTCTGGAGCACCCAATCTACTGCCACCCCATGACGTTGTGGGGAATTAAAACAGAGGTAGACCAGCCTTTTTCAACTTGGTGACTTCAGGATGCTTTGGACTACAACTCCAATCAGCGCAGACAGTTCTGAGTTGTGTGTATGCTCCATGGAAAACCTGAGTTTGAATCTGTCATATGTGAAATGGTCTTAAGACCTACCTCCAGAGCTTGCTCCAGGTCTCCCCTTGCAAGATGCAGGCAGCCAATGTTGAAGCTGATCTTTGAAGGAGGGTTTTCAATGCTGCAGAAGATGCGTAAGGCAGATTCCCAGCTGCCCTTCTCTAGAGCTAAAACTCCTTTGTTCCAATGCCTGACCAGGTTACTGTAAGCCATTGTCCTTCCAGTATGAGAGGAAGCAATCTTATTTGGAAGGCCTGGCTCTTTAGAGCTCGCTCAGACTATGTGCTGTTTGGCTTTGCTTCCAGAGACAAGCAGACCAGGAAGTTGAGCATCTCTCTCTCTCTCTTTTGGTCCTAACTAACCTTTATTGCTCAAACAGGGAAATGCAGGCAGAGGAGGAGCCACTCTGGCAGCAGGTCAGTTTACAGACAAAGTCTTTTCTGTGCAGAGCCTGGGCAAACAACAAACCCTCTGTCCCAACTTTTTTATCATTAGGTGCACTGTCTCTTTTTCCTTATCACAATGTCCAGGTCTGTAGTAAGAACTGGAATTTATGAAGTAATATTAAAGGAGAACCTTTGACCAGGTGTAAAGTGCCTTCATCTCCACGGACTGCAACCTTTACTGCCCTTGAGCATTTAGAAGAAATGCAGATTTTCTGTGTCCCTTCTCCACCCACCCTGTCCCCATTTTCATTCCCAAATCCTGTTGAATAAATGGGATTAAGATCAGGAGTTACAGTAATTACAGACTGCTGTGAGCTGTTCCGCCTATATCGATGACCAGTGAAATGTGGCTCATGCTAGCTGCTCCAATCTATAACTAATCAACTGCATTTTGCACTAACTGGAGCTTCCATGCCATCTTCAAGGGCAGCCCCAGGTAGAGCACGTTACAGTAGTCCAGAGCATGAATTACAGTACTATGGCCAATCTAAGAATGGCCATATGTGGCAAACCAGCCCATAGCTGGTCAAAGGCACTCTGCACCAGCAAATAATAATAATAATAATAATAATAATAATAATAATAATAATAAAAAATTTTCTTTATACCCCACCCTCCCCAGCCAAGGCCGGGCTCAGGGTAGCTAACAACCAGTAATAAAAACAAGTTGAATGAATACAACTTAAAAACAAGATTATAATACAACATTAAAACATTAAAATGCAGCCTCTTCATAGGAGGAGAAAGGAAAAAGAAAGGGGGGAGGGAATCAAATTGACTCCAAGCCAAAGGCCAGGCGAAACAATTCTGTCTTACAGGCCCTGCGGAAAGAAATCAGATGCTGCAGGGCCTTTGAGCCTCTGGTGACAAAGCTGGATCTAGGACATGGGTGGGGAACGTTTTTCAGCCCGATGGCTGCATTCTTAATAGGGTCCTTAATGGGGTATAGACCTTGTCAGGTGCCAAATGATGCCAACTTCTAGTCCCTTCTTTCTCGTCCCTGGGGTGTCACTTGTCCCTCTTATTGGCCTTTGTTGTTGTTGTTTAGTCGTTCAGTCGTGTCCGACTCTTCGTGACCCCATGGCCTTCTTAATTTTTTTTTGTGAGAATTGGGCACTTAGATAAAGAATGAACCTATATTCATCTTTGATATGTTGGGAACTATAAAGAATGACTGTTTATTTATTTAATTTATATATTGCCCTTCCTCTGAAAGGGTTCTATATCTATGAAGAAAGACCCTGGTGAGACCCCAGTGCACCAGTCTCAGAGGGGCCGCCTGATGCATCTTTGTAAGATTCTCTGCTCTTCTGCCTCCTTCTGCTCAGCATCTATCAGAGACAGTCATTCTGCCTCATCTCTGCATCATGTTGGGTGTGAATGGAGCATTCAGTCACTGCAGATACCAGGATGCAGCAGAAATTTGAGGAATGCTGGGAAAAGTTAAGGAAAGGGAATGCCTTGTCCCAGATGAGCCTCCCTGTACTCTGAGATCATCTGACAAAGGGATTTTGTTCTAATTACCTTCATGTCTAAAAATGTACATTGTTAAGTCTCACTTTTCTCCAGGGCCTCAAAAAGGCACTTCAGCAGAAATTTTTGCAGTGCCGAAACACACTAAAGTATGATAAATGAAGGCTGAAATGTGATGTACACTTATTTGACAGTAAGCCCCACTGAACTCAAGCGGGACTTGCTTCTGAGTAAGCATGTGTAGGATTGCACTGTAAAGTCACTGGAATGCAAAGTGTTAAAGAAATTGTTCTATGGGTTTTTGGTTGATTGATTTGTATGCAGTAGTTCAAATAAGAGAATACAGCTCTCCTAACAACTCTCAGTGGAAGACAGGAGTGCCTGGCGTGCTTCGTGTCCAACTCACGAAGAGTTGGACACGACTAAACGACTAAACAACAACAACTCTCAGCTCCCTTAACATCATCATCATCATCATCATCATCATCACCATCATCATATTAACAAACTACAACTCCCTGAATTCTCTGGGGGAAGCCATGAGCATTTAGAGTGGAATTGTAGTGCTTTAAATGTGGGGTGTGAATGTCACCTAAGATGGCCCTAACCACCCATTGGAACAGCATGGTGCTTATCTGTGTCACAGCAGACATCATGGCAAAAGCTTTCCGTCCTGGGTGAGAGGAAGAATGACTCTTCTATGATAGCCTCAGTCACGCATTGGTACTGCACCCTGATATGGGTACATATCACAAGCAGGTATCACAGGAAAAGTGTTGCCTCCTGTGTGAGAGAGAACAGGGAATGCCTTCTCTAAGATAGCGCTAGGCCACCTGTTGGCTTGGATGATGATGTGTCTATGCATCAGCCCACGTGAGAGAAGAGGCAATCCCTCGTGTTTGAGAAACTGGGTGATGCCTCTTCCAAGATGGCATCTGCTGAGGGTAGCCAAAAGAAACAAGGGCAAAGTTAGCATAAAAAATGGCATATGCCAATTTATATAGATGTCAGTTTAGAATTATAATGAAGGAGGTTTGATTAGATTTGCCTGAGATCATTTCCAACAATTTTATGATTCTTGGATGCCTTCAAACAGAAGACAGACCTTTCAGGTTTTATACACAGTTGCATTAATAATACTGTTTTCTTTCTTTCTTTCTTTCTTTCTTTCTTTCTTTCTTTCTTTCTTTCTTTCTTTCTTTGCAACTTTCTAATTAGTCTGGACACAATTTTTGTCGATGAAATGTTTTAAATTCATTAATTTGACTGATTAACCAATTAAATGTTTGTGGGCTCTCTCAAAAACCAGCTCAATGCATTTGGTATTGCAATCCCATTGGGAATCACGGGAAATTAATCTCACAAATTGCAGAAACAGGGAGAGAAAAGAAACCAACAGAATTTATTGGTCATTTGTCAATGTAAAAAAACAAAATGAAACAAACAAGACAAAAACAAGCCTCCATGGCAAAGGTGTGTGATTGCAAAGGAGATGCTGGTTAAATTCATATATATTATATTATGTACACATCTGAATGCCATTTCTAAATACAATATGTACACAGTCATACAACAGCCGAAACAAACAACATAAATCTGAGCTTGGTTAGCAAAAAATAAGGCAGCAGTGGGGAGAGAGAGAGAGAGGCCTTGTTTGAGGGAACTATATGTGCTCTGGGACAAAATGGCTGATATATCCACAGTTTCGAACTTCAAGTAACACGGGAAGAAGGTGTCCCAATTCAGGCTGCCCTCAAAAGATGAGGCAAAAGGTGCTCTCTCAACAAAATCCTTCATTCCTATCTTCTGTCGCTGGGTTGTGCACTAGAAAAGCCTGGCTGCACCCTGCCTTGGTCATTTGCTGGGTCATTTGCAACATTTAACCTAGCAATTGACTCCTAAAATGGCCAGAGGACCATAGGATCAAAAGGAAGAACATCCTGGCCTGTTCCTACAGCCTACAGTTGTAGAACAGATGACATTCCAGATGTTGCACTGCAACACCCATCAGTCCTTAGACAGCACAACCAGTGGTCAGGAACAACGGATGTTGTAGTCCAGCAACACCTGGAGGACCAGAGGTTCCTCATCCCTGGAGAAATCAGCCAGTGAGGCTTCCCTTACCATCTCCTATGCATGTCACAGCAGAACAGGCTGCTGTTCAAGGCAGAGGAGAAAGGGGACCCTACCTGTTTCTCACATGGCCAGGGATTTAAGATAGCCACTGGTGATACCCCCAAAATGTATGGCAAAGTTCTCTCCAGTGCCAAAGCTCCTTTGCCATACATTTTTGGTGGAAGAGCACCCGGTTGGAGTCTCTAAGGCTTCATGTTCAATCCAGTTCACATCTCCAGTTCTCAGTGCTGGGAAAGATTTCCTTAACACCACTGCCCAGCCACTGTAGACATACTAGGCTAGAGCAGGGATGGGGAACCTATTGTCATCCATATGTTATTGGACTTGAACTTGCATCAGCCGGCATAGCTAAAAATCAGGGATGATGGGTGTTATAGTCCAGCAGCTTCTGGAGGGCATCCCTCCCCCGTCCCCAAGCTAGAGAGAGCCCTGTGGTCAGGCCTACTATAAGGTAGTTCCTTTATAGCTGTTAGTTTTGTCATTTCCATGACAACTGGGGTAAAAAAACAGGACTTCTGACCCAAACTAGTATTTTACATGGTAAAACAAGTCCAGCGGGATCCAATGACTAGAAACCAGATGGTTGTCATTCTGACTGTAGGAAAGCCATTAAAAATCCTCCCTATAAAATGGAAATTCATATGGCTACTTCATATGGCTGTTGTGACAACCGCTGTAGGGAGCGGGAAGCACAGAGGACAATAATAATACCACATTGGGAAGGGGAGTGGCACAACTCGTGAATTTTCCATGTGAACATCTCACTTAACATCAAGCGGGTGATGGCATGGGCACCCATAGCATGCCATGGAATGTTTGCTAACATTTCTAACTTCAGAGGGGAAGGCTCAGTCATGGAATGTTGAAAATCAATACACTTGCTGCTAGGAAAGTGGTTTGGGGGTTTTCTGGTGCAGAGGGGAATTTCACACCAGAGTTAGGGAGAAAAGCAGCTGTGTAGTGCTGGGGAGGAATCTAGGGAGGTGAGACGCTTGAGAACGGCTGAAAGCCCGATTTTTAGCAGTAGGGGGAGCTAAAAGATGGGGAGGAACAACATCACACATAGGAGTGAAATGAGAAAAAAATTGGCTGAAATTTCACATTCAGAATGATGAGACAAACAAAAATATTTGGTCTCCAGTTTAACACACCAAGATAAAAAGTCAAGCCTGAGAAGCACTGAAATTGCTTCAGAGGCTCTAAGAGCCATGTCCAGAGGAGCAGATGCAAAAACAGCAAAGAATCTTGTGGCACTTTAAAGACTAACATAAGCATAAACCTTTGTAGACTACAGACCACATGTTCATCAGTTGCATGAAGGTGTCATCCTGAGTTTTAAGCACATTTCACACACAGTTTGGGAGGCGTGGGGATTGTAAAAAGTGAGGTCGGAGGGAAATGAAAAAGTACAGACAGTGATAATCATGTTCTTAACAGTAGCAATTCACTAAACAGTTCTTGACAACACAGAAATCCTGGCATTGGCAAGCACAAATAATGTGCTAAAGATCCTTTTGTCCAATATTTCAAGCACTGGATGACGTGAGCTATAGTCCACAAAAGCTTATGCCATATAAAGACTCTTTATTGTTCTAAGATTTAGGACAGGGTGGAGCTGGAGGGTGGTGTTATAGGGCAGGAGGGGCCACCAAAAGCAATGAAGCAATGAAGATAAGCCACTGCTGCTTAGGAAGGACAGGTTCCCATAGTCAAATCTGGTTGGCCATTGTGTGAGTTCCAGTAAGGATCACTATGGGCAAACCCATTTACTTGCATTCAATATGTGCATGACCGAACATATGTGCATCGGCCCAAACCCAGAAGTAACCTAAAAAGTCACAAGAAGGGGCGGAATGGGGCATTTGCAGGCTTTTTCAGTGGTGTTTCAATTATAAGCGATTTCACGGATGCACATAGTGCCTCGGAACGTAACCCTCGCGTAAATGGGAGGTTGCCTGTGCTTATAATATGTCATCAACAACCCAGACTGCAGTCATTTCCAAAAACCTCTTTGCTACTTAACAATTATATATCTGATGCTCAGGTTATCTGAATTCCAGTTATCCCCAAATTTCTGGCTCCCTGAATATACTGCTGCAGGTTCCTAATAATCTTCTTTTCCCAGGGGGTGAGGGCTTTTCGAAAGCTGCTTCTTCAACCCCCACCCACCCCTTTCCTTTTGTATTGAAAACCATTTGGTGCCCCTGACCACCCCAAAAAGTGAGAGGTTACACAACCCCTTTCCGTTGGAGATTAGTTGTCTCTCCCCCCCCCCCCATGATTAAGCCCCAGGTTTCACTTTTAATTCCCTTTTGGTGCCTTAATAAAGTTGTATCTGGATACAGAGGGAGGTTTCATTTACAGCATACATTTAAAACACATTTAAAACACATGACTTCCCCCCCAAATAATCCTGGGAACTGCAGTTGGTCAAGGAATGGCAACCCTGTAAGGGCTAAACTACAATTCCCAGGATTCATTCAAAGGAAGTCAAGTGATTTAAATGTGCTTCAGTTGTATGGTGTGGATGCGACCAGATATCTATGTCAGTCCGTTTTGGCAACAAGTTCATTAGCACACAAGGCATCAGCATCATCATGACAGTAGTAACAGTGTCCACTATTTCCCCCTAAAAGATCTTCCACCACAAAAAAGACCTCTATTTACCAAAGAGCCCTCAGTGACCTTCCTTTGACCATTAACATTCTTTTGCTCCTTTTTAAAACAATTTTAAAAATCCAGTGTGTAAGAATTCACACACGTACACCCTCCCTGCAAATATGCAGTCACAACAACCTCCCTCAAACCCCTGAAAATGAAGCTGTGCAACTCTTTGCTATTGTTCTGGTCACAAATGGCTGCCCTCCTGTTCCTTGTAGGATTCCTTCAGGGAGAACAACACACCAACATGGCTTCCAGGAAGAGTGAACACACCCTTGAAGAACTGAGCTTTCTTGACAGGTGGAATAAACCCCAACTGTGTTTTGAATATAGCAGTTGCTGGGAATCACGAGTGCGGAAAGCGCTGTTGTGCTCAGGTCCCGCTTCCACCACGCTTCCCACTGGGGCATCTGGTTGGCCGTTGTGAGGATACTGGATTAATGGGCCACCTGGCCTGGCCAACCAACAGGACTCTTCTTATAGTCTTCAAAGAGAGTGTTTTTTTGCCACTTTTGTGAGGAGAAGAGGAGGATGGGCTGATACAAATACCCTCTCCAGGAAGGAAGGCCCATGAGAAGATGTTTCCTCAGCCCAGAGAGTCTCTTGGCCATGGCTGAGGGAGGCAGCAGCTGCCATGGCTGCCTCCTTGGAGCAGAGGTCCTAGAAAGTGGATTTTGACTAAGGCAGTGAAGCCCCCTCAAGAGCAGCCGTATTTCTTTGGTCATGGCAAACGCCCATGCAAACTCTGTGGTACAATACGCAGTAGAAAGGGCACGTCACACCCAGTTCCAAAGGAATCCCAAGAGATAACCACCCCAGCTGTCGCCTCAGTTTTCTGTTGAAATCCACCTGGTTTCAAACAATGTGGCAAGGGGGTACAACCAAAATGCTAGAATGTTTTAGGCCAAGAAGAGGCAGGTGGGTATCTCGACTGTGTCCCTCAGGTGCTTTTTGCAGGTCAAATGCTACCGTCCATTTGCTCCACCAGAAACAGGTGGATGGCCTCGAATGCTGGGCGATCTTTGATGTCACGGCTCCAGCATTTCATCATCAAGGAGAACAGAGGGTTGGGGCACAGGGGCGGCTGAGTCAGATAGACCTGTGTGAGCAGGAAAAGAAGAGTGAGGGTGGCGAGGGATTTTGGAACCACAGATTTCTGTGCTGTGCTGAAGATGCTACCCATCTAGTTACTCTTTAATGGACTGTTGCTGTTTTACTGGTTTAAATTTGTATAAATATATCTCTATCCTACATAAATAAATGTAGAACTCATAGGCTTTGGCTTGGAGCTCTTCCTCCAGTGAGCAGCAGCTGGCTGTGATTCTGAAGTAACAGGAAGAGGTAATAGTATCCAGAACCAATCACAGCATCACACATAGGAAGAGGAAATAATGATTTCCTCGCCTCTTAAGCAACCCAACCTCTGGCTGTGGAGCCCATCCTCCAGAGTGGATCAGAAGCCAATAAAAGAAGTGAAAGAGGTGGCACACAGGAGAAGAGGAGACACTGATTTCCCCCCTCTGATCTCAGAGCCATTCCTCCAGGGAATAGCTCTTGGATGTGATTAAAAACTGAGGAAGTGAGAGAAGAAGGTACCAAGCAAGGCTCACACACCACCACCAGCACATACAAGAGGAGAAGAAACCAGCTTCCCACCCTCTTCAGCCCAGCATGTAAAGCACCAGCATCAAAAGGATGTGCAGGTTCCCACCATGCAGAACATCTGTTTTGGGTACCTGTCGACCTTGGTCTCGGAAGAACTCCCCCGTGTTCTCAATGACCTGCTCATCAGAGAGCCAGCTGTAAGGCTGCTCCTTGCACAGTGTGAACATCTCCCATAATGTCACACCAAAAGCCCAGACGTCGCTGGCCGTGGTGAACTTGCCCTATGAGGAAAGAGAAGAAGGCCACAGTGTCAGAAGACCATGGCAGTGTGCACATCCCTCTCCACCACTAAGAATCCTGGGAACTGTAGTTTACCCCTCACAGAGCTACAGTTCTCAGCACCCTTAACAAAATATAGTTCCTAGGATTCTTCTGGAGAGAAAATGTGCTTTACATCTACGGTGTGTGCACAGCCTATATCAAGACTGAGCTACTTTTGGCCCTTGGTTGGGAGTTGTCACTGCCACAAACCCTAAACCTAGGCAACAAAGTCACACCATAAATAGCATTAGTGTACAGATCCCCCATCAGTCACTAGCTTTCCTCAAGACCTCCCTGCTGCAGATTTGATGCATCTAATCAAGAGATTTAGATGCAGTTTAGCAGCCATTACCTCTCCCTAGGACTGCCAGGGAATTGTTGTTCAGGTGGGGCCTCCCGCTAGTGATCTCCAATAGATAATTCTCAACTACACTACAAATCCCAGGATCCTCTGAGGGAGCAAAACAGTTGCAGTCGTATATAACAAAGTTAAGTTCATAGGGCAGCAGACATGAGGCGAAAACCTTCAAAGCAGGGCTGGTAAAGGGTGTGGGCAGGGGAGAATTCCAAGGGCCAGACAGAGAGGCTTGGAGGGCCATGTTCACCCCCTATGCCTGAAGCTCCTCCCCAATCCTGTCTTAAATACATTTGCAACAACAGCAGAGAGATATTGTGCCTCTTACCAGCAGAATGCTTTCCCAGGCCATCCAGCGGATTGGCAGCACAGCCCGGCCCTGGATCCGGTAGTAGTCGCCACTGTACAGGTTCCTGCTCATGCCAAAATCGGCAATCTTAATGGTGTAATTGTTCCCAACCAAGCAGTTGCGTGTGGCCAAGTCCCGGTGCACAAAGTTCAGGGAGGCCAAGTACTTCATGCCAGAGGCAATTTGGGTAGCCATGAGCAGGAGGTGGAGGCAACTGAGAAATGAAGAGAAAGGCGAGATAATCAAGGGAGGTTCTTTTAGAATCCCACCAAACCTCTGCCATATCTGCAGGTCAAGAAGGGCAAATCTGTCAATTTCAGTTTCTCTCTTTTCTCATCATAAATTCAGTTCTCCACACCTACAAATATAGGTGTGGAATACTGTATATATATATATATATATTTGCTTTCGTATATATATATATACGAAATATATATATATATATTCCTTGTGAAAATTATTTGGCATTTTAATGCCAATTTCTCCCAATATGCATGATTTTTGGTATGCAATTTTGCCCATGCACTCTGTATTTTTGTTGAAAGGTGCCCAGAGTGGCTATGCAAGGTATGAGAAATATATTATTATTATTATTATTATTATTATTATTATTATTATTATTATTATTATTAAATTCCATGTATGATCTTTTAAGTAATACATGCATTTATCTGCACACTTGGGTAAAATGCATTTTTGTACCCATCAGTTGGCTGTGGGGTTGCACTGCAAAATCTGGAGGAACTCAAATCTCCCCAAAGTTGGCTGTGTTTCAGTTCCTGCGTTGTTTTAGAGTGAGCATTTTGCAGGCTTACCTTGAAATGTGAACGGAATTGAATTTCTCTCCTATCTGTAGCCACGAGGGCTACATCCAGCCTCCACCTCCATAGTTAGCACTGTGTGGTGGGGAAGGATGTGCAGTTGCCACTAAATACCAGTAGCTGGGCTTCCCACAGGCATTTTGTTGGCTACAGTGGGCTTCATTCTGTCTAATGGCAGGGTTGACTCTATTGGCCATGATTGCTATATGCAGCCTCCACATCTGGAATCAGTATGCCACAAAACACCACTAGCTATTTCCCTTATAGCTTGCTTGTGGGCTTCCCAAAGGCCAATTTGGCCACTGTGGGCAGCAGCATGGTGGCCTAGTCAGGCCACTGGTCTGGCCCAGCAGGAACAGCACAAGGGGGGGCTACCCGCTCTTCTCTCCCCCCGGCCCACTGCCCCTTCCCCTCCATCACCTAACGCAGGGAATGTTGTTGGAGAGTGTGAAGGTGCTTCTGCTCTGGCGCTGCAGCAGGAACTGGTGGAGATCCCCGTTCTCCATGTACTCAGTGATCATGCACAGCGGATCGTCCCTCACACACACACCCAGCAGGCGGATGATGTTTGGGTCCTTCAGCCGGGACATGATCTTGATCTCCTTCAGGAAATCGTTCCTTGGAACAAGGAAAGGACACGTAAAGAGAGTAAGCCGGTCACATCTTAAGTCAATTTATCAATGCGTTTTAGCCAGTCAAGAGACTGCTCAATGACATGATGTGCAGGGGTGGGGAACCTCAGGTCCAGGGGCTAAATGCAGCCCTGCAGGCCTGCCTGGCCCTTGAATTCACAGAGGCCACACCCCTTCACTCTGAGCCCTCGGAACTCTCCATAGGTGGGTTTGCACCAAAATTATTCACAACAGCAACAGACTAATTGTCACCTGTACAATTGTCTCACAGTAATGTTCCACAAAAACTGCAAACAACAGCTAAAAATACACACAAAAGTACATTTGAAACAAAACTAAAACCACACAAAAGGTAAACAGCTTTGGATTTTTTTGTAAAACACTTTGCTTTGAGCTTTTTTACAATCAAGAGGTGTATAAATTTTTATGAAACAAAAGATAGATACAATGGCAAAGACCTGTTTGTCAATCTGGGAAAGTGTGTCAGAACAAATATCTCTTATTTTCAGAGGTGGGTGGTGGGTGGGATGTAACTAAGTACACAAGTTCTGGGAGCAGGTTGCTCAGCTGAAAGGACCACCTCTCCCCATATAAACCAACCCAGGCTCTGTGTTCATCATCTGAGGCGCTTCTTCTTGTGCATCCTCCAAAAGCAGTCCAGAGTTAGGCAACACAAGAACGGGCCTTCTCATCAGCAGCTCCCTGTTTGTGGAATGCTCTCCCCAGGGAAGTTCATCTGGTGCCTTCATTATACATCTTTAGGCACCAGGGGTAAACATTCCTCTTTAGGCCTTTGGCTGATTAATATTCTACAGCCTTTTTAATGTGTTTGTGGGAGTTACTGTTTTTTGTTGTTCTTGTTGTAACTATTTATTTGTGCTTTTACCTTGCTTTCTTATCCTGTGGACCACCCTGAAATCTTATGAGGGGCCGCATATAAGTCCAATAAACTATTAATTAATTAATTAATTAAAATAAATATGAGCTTATTTGGCAACATTCATGATTATTTTATATGTTTGGTACAAATAAGAACTGTGGGGTCTCTTTTACACCACTCATTCTTTTTAATGCTTTCCATGATTTTTATTTTATTATCCTGTGATTTATTCTTCCTGCTTTTATGACTGCTTTTATTATTGCTTTTAGGGTTAGGGTTAGGGTTTTTTCTTTGTTGGAATAATTTTAAATACATATATATTCAATTGTTTCTGGAAAGTGCAGTTGGTGGGTCCCTGTTGTTTCTCAACAGGAATTACGTTCCCACAGAATAGGGGCAGCCACACTAGAACCACTGCTCAGAGTTACTGCAGAGCAGGCTTCTGAGATCTTTGGAACTTGCAGCAGCAGTAACAAGTGAATGGATTTCTCCCAAACCCCCATCCCTCATGAGAGCAGACTCCCTCTGGAATTGGCACCACAGCTTGTGCTCACCTGGCTGTCTTGGTGACATTGGCTCTCAGCATCTTTACAGCTACCAGAACTGCCTGGCTGGAGGCTTCTGAGGAAGCACGACCCAAGAATTCCAGGAGACCATCAGCTTCACACAGGTGGACCTTCATGGGAGAGGACAAAACCAATTTTAGAGTACCGTAATTGTCAAGCAGAGATGGAGAGAAGTAGACTCCTCTCAATGCCCTATCCATACCGTCCATTTTACCCACAAGCATGTTAGGTGCATATGAGAGCAGGAAGCTAATTAACCCTCTTGCAATCTACCTGAAGAATAATTCTTAGACTATTTGGAGATAATGGCAAAGGCTAAATCTAGCTAGGAGGGCCCAGGGTGCAAAAGAGTCCAGTAGTTGTTCACAGTTGTTTTGTCAGCTATTTTTCCAGACCCTGTTCCTTAATCACCATTGCTCCAATGTGTGTGCTCTACGGATATAAGGAGGCAGAGATTTCCAGAGTTTGTCGCTGTCAGCACTGTTTCTGTTCCACTACGGTTCAGCTTCTGCTAAATCCTATGTTACTTGTCATGCAATTCACAAAGGTCAAAATAAACGCAATTCATTTCAATGCATTTCAGTGAAAGAGGGGCATCAAAAGCATTGCAGAAAGTAATGCAATTATTTCTGTAGTGTGTTTGTGGATTAAAAAACAACGATGATAGCGGATATTGCTTGTGTCCCCTTGAGTGATTTCTGTTCCTGACCTCAGACGACTATGTGCAATGTGGCAAATTCTATTCAGCATTATTGTTTCCAGGGGAGTTCTCTGACAACCCTCATGTATGCTGCACTAATTCGGCACACATGCAACCCAAATTCTGCACCAAGAAAAGCTGGACCCCCCCCCCCCCGTGGTTATTCTGCTAGTGATAAGGAGTTAGGGACAGGGATCATAGCTTCACCCCAACCATTGGGCATGAGATTCAGCTACCCTTCTGTCTGGCTGCGATGATTTCTCTCTCACCCTCATAAGGACTAGAAAGCTGCTCTCTTTCAAGAAGAGCTGGCATTTGCAAGAAGAATGATCTCTGAGCCGGCTATAATCCTCAGGGTTCTTTTTCTGCTCTTTGGGGAAATGCAGCTTGCACAGCCTTGTCAATTGGCAGCCCTCAAGCCAAATGGTGCCAGCTTTTCTCATCCCTGGTTTTAAGTATATCTGGAAAAAGGAATAAACACACACCTCCCCAAACTGCCCTTCTCCCAGCTTTTCCTTGAGCCGCAGCTGCTGCCTTGGGAACTCAGCCACCGTGATGTCCTTCTTGGTCAACGAGTCCACTGTGATGGCTGGCACAGCATATGTGTTGTTTCCTGTGACGCCCTGCAGGCTAACAATGTCCGTCTCTGCATAGTGGGGGACGTTGTTCTGGAATCCCTGGTGAGGGGTGCACTTGGTGATGTCTGGCTCGGCATAGTCACCGCTACATGCTAGAACAACAAAAAGAGGGGTTGGCAGATGAAGATGTTGGACTTTTTGGAGCTGGCCGACCTTACTGGAAGAATCCGCGATCAGAAAGAGGAACATCAAGAAGACTGGAAGAAATTTAAGGAATATTTAGCTAGATATCATAATATAACATAAGTTGAAATACTTGCAAGTAATAAATTGGCCTAGGATTAAAGCACGTTGAATTGTATAATACTATGGATTGAGAATATTATGAAAAGGAGGAAAGATAGCAATTTGAACAAGTTAATTTTATTAGAAAGTGGATATTGGGAAACTGCTATAATGAGATTTATTGAAATTCAGTTGGGGGGATTTGAGGAAGTCACTTAACAATGGAAATTAAATTGTATTTCTAAAAGTTAAGTGTTTTGCATGTTTGTTTGTTTGTTCTTTTCAATACTGTAATGTTTTTTTCTTTTCTGTGTGTTATATCTGTTATAAACTTGGAAAACCAATAAATTTTTTTGGGGAAAAAACAACAACAAAAAGGGGGGAGAGTTCCCTTGACCAAAACCCCACCACCACCACATCATGTTTGGTAGTCTGTTTTGTTAAATTCATTTGCGGGTATTTCTATCTCACTTTTCAGCTAGTAAAGCTCTCCGCCTTTGGACAGTGATGCTGCAGACAGTTTAGGGCAAGGTTTCCCAAATTCCAGCTGTTTTTTGACTACAATCCCCATCATCTCTGACCATTGGTCCTGGTAGCTAGGGATGATGAGAGTTGTAGTCCAAAAGCAACTGGATACCCTGGTCTATGGTCTCTGCTACATCGCTCACGGCCTGCAGGAGCAAGTCTAACTGGGACAATGTATTGTCCACGTACAGGAAGAAATCAATTGCCCTCTTCCTTAGATGGGCCACTACAGTTATCAGTGCCTTCAAGAACTTTCCTGGGCTTTAGGGCCAATCCCTGATCCAAAACACAGAATCTGTGATGGCTGGGTGGACTAGTATGCGAGAGTAGGCCTCGGTCCGGTACAGGGAAGCAATGAGGTCCCTAGGCTTGAGACCCTTTGGACAGGTCTTCAAGGTCTCCACCCTGAATTTATTTTGGGTCGGATACCCTCTTGAGCATGGGGAGGCAAACTAAGGCCCGGGGGCTAGATCCTGCCCAATCGCCTTCTAAATCCAGCATGTGCCCTTTAATCAAAAAAGGCATCTCTGGGTTATTTGTGGGGCCTGCCTGGTGTTTTTACATGAGTAGAATGTGTGCTTTTATTTAAAATGAATCTCTGGGTTATTTGTGGGGCATAGGAATTCGTTCATTCCCCCCGCCAAAAAAATGCTCCGGCCCCCCACAAGGTCTGATGGACAGTGGACCGGCCCCCTGCTGAAAAAGCTTGCTGACCCCTGCTCTTGAGGTCCAGGTTGGCCCTCCATACTCCTGATTTCTTTCAGACCATAAGGAGAATAGGGTAGTGGCCAGATCCCCGCTGATCTCCAGCAAATGCTGGATTGCCTGAAGCATCAAGAAATGCAGGGATGCTCTGCTCCTGAAAAAAGCCCTTTCCACCTTGTTCAAGCCCTTTTCCAAGGCTCCTGCCACCACCGCCACAGAACATCCAAGGCTGTAGGCCCGAAAAAGGCTGACAAAATGGAAACCAGGAGGAAGGAAAATTGAGATCTATGAAGCTGGGAGAGAGTGAAAACTCAGTAGGAGTAGCATAAGGGAGCAGAAAGAGAGCTAGGAACAAATGAATGAAGGAAGAACAAAGAACGAAATGAAGGAAGAACAAAGAACGAAATCCTTTCCAAGATGACGTTCCCGCCTCTTTTCTTTAGTCTTGCTTAGAGCACCCGGCAGTCGACCTGCCGTGGAGATGTCAGGAAATGAAACTGGAGATGGGGTTGTATCTAAAAGATTTTGCTTCCAGCCAATGGAGAGATGGGCAGAGACAACCCTCCCCATACAGGAGGAGGTATCTTTGTCTGCCAGAGCCGGCGCACATAAGTATATGCTTCACCCTACCTATTGCTAGAGCCAGCCATAGTTCAGAGTCCACACAGTCCAATCTGTCTGCTCTGAAATGCATTGCTGCCACTGCAGGTGGTCCTACCTGAGTCCTCAGCACTTTGGGAGAGCTCAGGCAGTTTCTGAAGGAGAATGATGGGCTGGTGATATTCCAGGTCCAGTGGGAAGACCCTCTCATAGGTGGGGTTAGTCTGGTGGATCTGTGTTTGGCCATTGACAATTCTGGAGCTGTAAAAGGACAGCCGTACAGTGGCATCTTCTTCCAGGATCCGCCGAGGAGCCTAAGGGCAGAGAGGAGAAAGCTGGTGAACCCTCTACATCAGGCATGTCCAACTCCCAGGAGACTGCGATCTACTCCCACTATAAAAAACTGGCAGTGATCTACCCATTGGATTGACCAAAGTTGTTGAGTTTTTTGGAGGGGAGGATTGATCAGAGCTGTTGAGCTTTTTTGGGAGAGGAACCCTCATGACTGCATGATCATCCTTGAAAGTGTACAGTCAATACCTGATGATATTTCAGAAGCAAAGGGGTATGTATCCTTGTACTCTTTTGTTTGCTACCTTATCCTTGTACTTAAGGAGTGTGTGAGCCTATCAGCCAAAAGTCTGCCCTTCTGAATAGTCTATTTGGTCAACTGGTTAATAATAATAATAATAATAATAATAATAATAATAATAATAATAATAATATTTTATTCGTATCCCGCCCTCCCCAGCCAAGGCTGGGCTCACAGCAGCTAACATCACAAAAATGCTCTTTGATGGCTCAGGACTGACTGGTATTCTCTTGGTTGTGAAGAGAACATAAGAAGAGCCCTAAAGAATCAGACTAAGACCCATCCTGGTGTCCTGTTTCCCACTGTGGCAAATCAAACACCACTGGTAAACCCACAAAAGCAGGGCTTGAATGCAAAAGCCCTTTCCCATTGTTGCTCACTAGTGGATGATGTTCACAGGTTGACTTCCTCATGCTCAAAACTAGAGACCTCCTTTCCTCCTCCATAATTGTGTCTAACACCCTTTGAAAGCCATCCAGATGCTCACACTGCATCTCTACGACAGTGAATCCTGCACAGAATCATAGAATTGGAAGGGACCCCAAGGGTCATCTAGCCCAACCCTCTGCAATGCAGGATTCTCAACTAGACCATACATGACAGAAGGCCATCCAAGCTCTGCTTAAAAGCCTCCAAAGAAGGAAACAGAAGTCATTCCTTTCATCTGTCCTGAACTGCCCACACAGGGTGATCCAGTTCCCCACCCTGATCCAAGTTCTAGAACACTCAGTGTGGGAGATGCTCATGTGATTCCTCAGTTCCCCAAGCAGGAAGGGTCACAGCTATTTGAATGAAAAAGGTCCCAGGTTCAATCCCTGGGATCTCCAGGTAGGTCTGGGATAGGGTCCTTGTCTGAAATCCTGGAGAACTGCTGACAGTTAATCTAGGCAGGCACCTTTCAGGTGGGTACCATTACGTTATAAGAGAACAAGGAGGTGTTCATGGTGAGTTCCAAAACTTCTTTTTCTAGAAAAATAGCACTGAGTGTAGGCATTATTGAGCTAGATGGACCAATAGTCTGGACTCAGCATAAGGTATCTTCCTACGTTCCTATGAATACCTATGCAATCAATCAATGGGGTTGGCTCCTCTCCTTCCTGGAGGATGAGCTTGGGTTGCTAGGACAGCCTTGCATTTAAGCACTAGCCTGGTTACCACTGGTGAGAACTAATTCTACACTGGTGAGTGTGCTGGCTGGCGAAGGAGAAACAGAGCCCTCTGTCCCCCATTCTGATAGTTGAGGAAGCTTGTTTGCTGGCTGGTAACATTTGTGGGCTTATTTACAAGGCTGTGCTAGGACGTTTTCCCGCAGCCAGACAATCTACCATAGGACACAAGATACCGTCTCCAGCCGCATCTGGACGTGCTGCCTCCACAGGATAGCAGCAATGACGAAAAGCAGCAGCAGAATAATGGCCACAAGGCAGCTGACCAGATTGGAGGTGTTGGAGTCCTCTGCCTTCGGAGCCACCCAGGGACTCGTTGCAGCAGGTGGCGAGGTGGTCCCTGCAATGGCAAGGAGGTGGTCAATCAGTCAGTCAGTCAGTCCACTAATCAAATAATTGTACTTGTGGCAGATTCCACAGTGGTCCTTGAAAGGGCAGGCAGTAGCAGTAGATATAAGAATAATTAAATAGGCTGAATGCTAGTCTTACTCAGAGCAGACCCAACGAAATTAAGGGATCTAGGTTTTTATGTTTTAATTCGAATTGCTTTTAGAATGTTTTCAGCTGTAACTGCTTTCTGTTATTTTTGTTTGCAAGTTTTTCCAGAATATTTTAATCAGTTTTCGAAGGACTTTGCTTTTTTTTTTTATCCAAGAGCTGTTTAGGGGGAAGAGGGTATAAATGCAATAAATTCGCCACGACCATTATTTTCAATGGGTATACTCTGGATTAGGGCTAACTTTGAATAGTTATTTATTTATGTGACTTGCATTTTGATGCTTAGGATGCCTCAAGTCTGGACCATCAACACATCATTCCTCTTTATTAGTTGTTCCCAAATGCTTCCCCAATGTTATTAAATTATTGGTGTCTGGAGGGGCTCTCTTGAGCTATAGCACAAAAGACGTGGGGGGAATTACAGGATTTCAGCAGGAAGTTACAGGACATGTGCTGATTGAAAATGAAGCTGGATGTCTGCCCCAGGGAATGGTAATGAAATCAGTACAATGTATAAGTGTTCCAGTATAAAGAATGCACAAGTGATCATGAATGCAGAATAAAAAAGGACGCCTGGATACAGAAAAATATCTAAGTGGATCGCACAAAATGCTATCATAAAAGCACAAGCCAGAATGCAAATGGTTAAACAAAATCAATAGAATATTAAGCAAAATGTTGCAACAAAAATGCTGAGCAGTGTGATCAGAATAATAATAATAATAATAATAATAATAATAATAATAATAATAATAATAATTTATTTATACCCCGCCCTCCCCAGCCAAGACCGGGCTCAGGGTGGCTGAGTAAAAGTAAAGTAAGAGCCAGTGAAAGCAGTAGTTGTAGAACAAGCAACAATCTCGCCTACATAGCTTTTATTCCTTTAAATTGAAAAAGTCCCAGATGCTTTCAACTGGGGAAATGACCTTTGCCAACCTAGTTGCTGACGTTCCTAAATCCTTGGCAGGGACACCAACCCCTTTGGGTCCGAGCCCTTTTCAGCACCCTCAATATTATGGAGGTAGAGGCCACCCCCTCCCCAATATCCCACAGGCGCAGAGCACAGCATGGTGCAGTGCAGCTCAAGTGGCTGGCTCCTTCTCTCCCTCCTCCTCTTGCCGCAGAGGGGAAGGAGGGTTGATGCAGCCTCCTGCCAGTGGCGGTGTCAGGAGGAGGCAAAGGAGGAGCCACCAGCCGTTGAAACCATGCAGCCAAAGCGTTCAGCTCTGCCCCTGGCTCCACCGAATGTCCTCTGGCACCTCTGATCCATGGACATAGCAATCGGCCTTATACTTACACCAAGTCCCTTCTGTTGTGTTGAGTTCCTCCGACGGGAGTATCTCTGAGGTTGTGCTTGAGGCCAGAGTGACCATAATGGGGTCACTGGCATCCATATCTGCTGGAGAAGCAATGACAAGAAACACATTAGTCTGTCGCTCAGAGCCTGGCCATTTCACATTGCGGAGCCAGGTAGAGAGAACTTGGCCATCCAGATACTCAACTGGAGAACAGCAAGATCTCATTTTCGGTGGGGTTTATCCACAGGGTGGCCTTCCAGCTGTCATTGGACTCCAATTCCCAGCAGCCCCAGCAGCCTGCATGGTCAACCGTCAGGGATGAATGGAGCTGTACTCCAACAAAATCTAAACAACTACAGGTCTCCTATCCCTAGTGCCTCAGACTGGTCATACTGGCTAATGGCACTCCAGATCAGGCCGTCTTCGGTAGCCCTCTCCCTTTTTTTGGTCATGCATATTTTCAAGCATAAGGGCTAGATACTTCTTTAAATGAAAGCTTACATTATAAGAAAACTGAATTCTTCACACACCACCTATACCAGTGTGGTATAGAGGACAGCGTGTTAGAATAGACAAAAATTCATAACCTCCACTTAGCAATGAAGCTTTATGACATATAAGACAGCAGGTCTCTAGCCTGGGAAATTTCCAAGGCATAGTTTGACACAAAGAGAAGCAAAGATGAGGGAGGAGAGGGGTGGGAAGGCAGGGATTGACAGAGGAAGAATGGGGTTATTTCAATTACACCTATTTAAAACTTTGTTCTCTTGAGCCTGTCACTCTTATATCCCGCAGTCCAACCAACCTCACAGGGTTGTTGCGAAGATAAAGTGGGAGGGGGGATGGTACAAAAACCCAATAAATAATAAAATAGGGGCGCAGGTGTCTAAACCACTGAGCCTCTTGGGCTTCCCAATCAGAAGGTCGGCGGTTCGAATCCCTGCGACAGAGTGAGCTCCTGTTGCTCAGTCCCTGCTCCTGCCAACCTAGCAGTTCGAAATCATACCAGTGCAAGTAAATAGGTACCGCTGTGGCGGGAAGGTAAATGGCATTTCTGGCATGGTGTTCCATTGAGCCAGAAACGGTTTAGTCATGCTGGCCACATGACCCAGAAAGCTGTCTGTGGACAAACGCCAGCTCTCTCTGCCTGAAGCGAGATGAGCGCCACAACCCCATAGTTGCCTTTGACTGGACTTAACCGTCAAGGGGTCCTTTACCTTTTTTTTTACTCAATAAATAATATAATCATTAATAATTTGATGCTGTTGAGGCGCATCTGGAAGAAACACACTATATACTAGGCAAAATATTATCCTGCAGTTGCAAATGAAGCTATTCCCAAGGCTGCTCACCTGATTGGAAGGAAATTTCGCTGATCATCATCCAGGTGTCAGCAAAGTAGAAGTGGCAGAGTATGGCTTTCCCCACACGCTGACTGAGGGGGACGGTCACAAATCGTGCGCTGGGGTTCTTGTCGTCCAAGACGGTGTCCACTCCCACTGGGTCTGGCTCCCACTCAGCAATCAGCCGTGGCTTGAAGAAGCACTCCACCCTCTCAAAGATCTTCACTCCCTTGGAAAACATGTTGTTGCAATGGACCTGGAGTTGGAAACAGCAGTGGCCACGTTCAAGGACTCTTTTCTCCCTCAGAGGACCAGGAGGGTTATAAAATGGCTACCAATGCAGGAGGCATGCAACATGGCTGCCAAGGGCCCTACCTTCATGGAGGTTGGTTTTTTAAAACATAGTTATTACTTTTTCTGATGCAAAGTGAGTTATTAACATAACAGGCTTAAAACAGTTCAATAACTATAAATAC
Organism: Podarcis melisellensis; assembly: GCF_964234715.1. Taxonomy (NCBI): domain Eukaryota; kingdom Metazoa; phylum Chordata; class Lepidosauria; order Squamata; family Lacertidae; genus Podarcis; species Podarcis melisellensis. The sequence continues at coordinate 12,727,805 of NC_138547.1, read as the reverse complement.
TGGTAACCTTATTTATTTATTATTTATCTTAACTCTTTCTTTTTTCATATATATACAGTATATGGGTTACAGGGTTCTGAGGTGAAGATATAATCAAAAGGTCCACTAGTGTTAGGGTACATTGGGGGCAGAGAGCAGGCATTTTTCTTATTTCTATGTTTTCTCAAATGAGTTATTTATCTTTTGTCCCCTGACTGCCTTTAGTTTTTGTGTTAATTTCTCTAAAATAGCCAAGCCTTTCAGTACCACTGGCTGATAGGAACTTTCCATAGTGTCCATCAGTTCTGAGCTCAGGCAGCCAACAGTAAAAGACTCAGCAGCACTTTATGGATGAGATCTAAACTTCTGTCTAGAAACGTATTTAGCAACACCAACATCAAAGATGGATGTATCCATTGACCAGTAATCTCAGTTCCATACCTTCATGGATGTGAAGTTCCTTTGCCGATCGAACTGGAACTCCATCTCAACAGCACCGCTGCTGAAGCTGTCGTTCTTCCAGCCAACGTAGTCGTAGCCTGGCCACACGCGGTACTGGTGGCTCTTGGTGAAATCGTCCAAGCCCAGGACGCCATCTGTCAGCTGGCCCAACCCACCATGCAGGAGTCTGGCAAGAGAGCATTTGCAGTTACACGCCAGCAAGGAGCAACCCTAGACTGAGAGGTGCCATCTTCAAAGACATGCCAGGCCTTTCCACCGAATGATTAGCTTTCATTAAAGGGAGGGGATATGAGAGGGTTAAGAAGGCAGACAAAATACACTTAGAGGCAGTGCTTTTTTTCTAGGGGGTACTCAAGGATATGCAGTACCAGCACCTCTTTTGTTGTTGTTAAAAAGTGTAGCACTTACTGTAACGACTTCATGGTGAGTACCAGTACCTATTTTTCTAGGGGGGAAAGCACTGCTTAGAGGGAAGTGGTTGGATAAGGGCAAAGCTAAACGGGTTGTTAAATTGCATGCATAGACAATGAATGTGCGTTATCTTTTTTGCTATGCAAATAGCAGTTGGCGGGGAAAGAGGAATTTAACTCATTGGGCCTGCCAAGAGCTCCTTATTTAGTGTACATTCATGATGACTGATGCTCTCGATGGGCCTGTGAATGTTTCTTCATTTCCAACTGGTGCATGTCCTGCTACTTCCTGCTGAAATCCTGCCACTTTTCATACCACAAATGTTCAGGGTGGGGTGCCCCACTATTGTTGTGTCATAGCACTAGAGTGCCCCACCGGATGGCAATAATGAAGCAGTGCTGGGGAAGCATCATGGAACAACTCAAACAGCAGAATGATATGTGGACAGTCCCGTATAAATCCAGCACAAATACTCTATTAAACCATCAATGGCACACGGCAGAATACACCCACATTTAAGAATGAAAAACACTGCTCTGGAGGTGCCCTTTCTCTCCCTGTCATGCCCCTATCAGAAGCTCTGTTGGTGCAAACCAAGCGGAGTGTCTCTTGAAATGAAGCTTCAGAGAGAAGAGATTTCTGTTGAGACTGCCTGAGGCAGTGAGAGAAAGAGCTAACCTCTCTCCCCCCCACACCACCTCCCCGCTCACTCTCATTAGTCCTGGGGCTGCTTAAGATTTCCCTAGGGTGCCATTTACAGGACAACAAAATGTACTTTTTAACTGCATTCCCACCATTAACAGCACACCCAGTTTAGCCCTAAGATTTCCAGTGGCTGGACAGTGTGGCTGCAGCCTGACTCTTTTCCTCTCCCCTGTGACTAATAGAGGTCAAATAAGTTATGCAAAACATATATGCATATTTTCTCAATCTGTTATGCAGATTGCGAAATGCAGCTTCGTTGCGTCACACAATTTTTGTTGTCATAGTTTGAGTGTCCAACTATTTAATGCCTTTTCTGAGCACCCAAAAAATCCCAGGCACTGATCTCCTTCCATTGCCCAGTTTGGAAGGTGGCCTTCAGGCTGTAAAAGGTTCCCCATCCCTGTTTTAGAGAACTGAGGGAGAAAGGGATATTTCACCCACCCACACAGGGTGCTTCTTACCTGCGCTCCTGATAACCATCATAGGTTGAGTCGTTCAGGTAAACGATGGGGTGGCCGGGAGCTGCAATCATCTCCCCCTCAGGCATGCTATAGGATTCCAAACCATCTAGGAAAAGAGACAACTAGGGGTCAGTTGGAGGCTTTTGAGCCCTCTGCCTGCACAACCTACCTGAGCAAGACGAACAAGGGTCTTTTCCCCATCTCTTCTTGGCCACAGGTGGCCAAGGCAGAAAACAAACAGGCTTTCAAGCCAGGCAGCAAGAATGAGCCTTCTGGTGGCAGCTCAACTGATACCTGAGCAATGATTTGCTCAGTGTTGTGGATCTAGACCAGAGTCAGCAACTATATAGTGCGAGTTGGGACTCTGACCAGTGGTGCTGCTGAAGAAAGAACCCAGCAAGCATCTCCACCTCAACGTACCATATGGAGCAGCCTTCTTCAAGATGGTGCCCTCCAGATGTTTTGAGCAATAACCCCCATCATCCCTGACTGTTGGGGCTATTCTGGCCAGGGCTGATAGGGGTTATAGTCCAAAATATCTGGAGGAAACTGGGAGGAGGAAAGCTGATACAAAGAGTTACAAACACCAGGGTCCTACTACCAGAATTCCCTGGAGCCTTATCAGGGACTTGCTGAAGTTCAAGTCCTTACCAGACCAAACACAACCATAGAGTTCCACCCGCATGCAGACAGTCATGGGCTGCTCAGTCACTGGGATCACTCGGATGTAGCGGGCAATGACAGGCGGGCGAAGGTCTTTCAGGACAACGTCATATGTGTCAGTGTTGCCTTGAATCACCTGGATTGGAAAGAGGTCATGATAAGGCTATTGTGCAATCAGCATCTGATAAGCAGCAAACACTAGAGCACTGATGAAGAATCGCAGGCCAAGGGGTCAAATGCAGCCCTCTGGGGCCCTCTATCTGGCCCTAAGGACTCTAACCATGCCACACCCCTCACCAGCCCTACTTTGCTACCACACAGCCTGTTTATCAAGCATTCCCCCTGATTGGTTTGCAAGGGTAGATGACATTGGCTATTTAACGAGCATTCCACCTGATTTGTATGCAGGGAGATTAGATGATGGTTGCATCAAAACAAGGGTTATGCCTGAAGAGCCACTGCCAGTCAGTGTGGACAACGCTGAGCAAAATAGGCCAGTGCTCTCAGTATAAAGCAGTTTCCTATGCTTCAAAGTAAATACCTTGGCATCCGCTGTCAAATTTTCAACCAGAAACAGATCCAGAGATTGGTCTGAACTGAGCGCAACAAGGAGTTCAAGGGCTGAAGTTAAAGAGAGTTTGGAGGTCACATGGATAGGTGACCTAATAATTATTTTTAATGAGGTTTAGTAACTTTTGAAGATTTTCAAGGGCTCATCACTCTTCTTCAGAGATGTCCTGACCGCATCTCACCCACCTGTTTGTTCTGACGATCTTTCCAAGAGAGCCATCGCTCCCCGTTGCGGCTATAGTCAATCCGGTAGGCACGGGCAAACTCTTTCCCAGTTGCCCGGGCATGCCGACCTTGCGTCCCCACCAGTGTGATGAAGAAGAGTTTATGTAGGTCTATCTGGAGAAACTGCACATCTTCAGGTTGCAGGAGACCGGCTGGACACCATGCCCCATCACCCTCTTCTCTCAGCAACCTGAGAGATAGAGAGAGAAAAATAATGTCAGAGCTCAAAATTCAGGTATGAAAGTGGGAAGAACATGCAAGGCCAGCCTGAGCACAGAATTCATGTGTTCTATGTGGGGCTGCTCTTGAGATTGGTCTGGAAGCTGCAGCTAGTGCAACATGCCATGGCTTGAGTGCTCACTGGGGCAGGATATCACCACCATGCTCTACTATTGCTGGGGGGAAAATGCACTGGCTGCCAATTAGCTACCAAGTTATGTTCAAGATGTTGGTTCTGTTGTATAAAGCCCCATACAGCTTGGGACCAGAATATCTGAAAGATTGGTTCATCCATAATATACGTGATTGATCACTGTGCTCTGCATGAAATGCCTATGGATACCACCTTTCCAGGAGGTTGTTATGCACAATATAGGAACCTTTGGTATAACACCAACCTTTTGGAATTCCCTCCTGTTAAATATTATGGCAGGTATAATCTCTGTTGTCTCTCTGGCAGCTGCCGAATAGCTCCCTCTTTCAACAACAAGAGGTATTTCCCAGTCTGTACTGGATTTTTTCTTTTAGTTCTGCTTTGTTTTATAGCTTGCCCTGAAGCTATGCCCCACAGGTCATCCTGCTCACCGTGCATACTGAGGCCCCGTGGAGTCATACCACTGGCTGGAAGCAGTTATGTCCTCATCTCGGATGGTCCCTTCGTGCATCCCCAGAGGGTATCGGCATATCGCTGAGGGAAGAAGAAGAAGAAGAAGAAGAAGAAGAAGAAGAAGAAGAAGAAGAAGAAGAAGAAGAAGAAGAAGAGTAGTAGTAGTAGTAGTAGTAGTAGTAGTAGTAGTTTGGATTTGATATCCCGCTTTATCACTACCCTAAGGAGTCTCAAAGCGGCTAACATTCTCCTTTCCCTTCCTCCCCCACAACAAACACTCTTTAGAGGTGAGTGAGGCTGAGAGGCTTCAGAGAAGTATGACTAGCCCAGGGTCACCCAGCAGCTGCATATGGAGGAGCGGGGAAGCGAACCCAGTTCACCAGATTATGAGTCCACTTCTCTTAACCACTACACCACACTGGCTCTCAGGGAGGGAGGGGACGGGAGGCAAAATGGTCACATTAGCATAAAGGCAGAGAACTTTTAAGAAAGCAGAGATATGCCCGGTTATCACTCTACAGGATCCACTTTCATTTTATCACTGCTCAGGATTGGTTCATTGTGGGTGGGTGGGGGAATGGGCTCATGTTAACAATACTGGGAGTAGCACTGCTTTAATTGACCGCTTGCCACTGCCCTGGGCCCATTCTCCACATAACACCTTCTGAAGTTGCAGAGTCGCCAATAAATGCCTCCTTGGGTACTGCGAAGTCATGAGAGCACACAAACTGCCCTGCTAAATTGCCTTGTCAGAGGGGCTGCAGTTCAGGGGTGGGGAACCTTTTTTAGCCCAAGGGTCACATTCCCTCATGTGACACCTTCTGAGGGCAATGTGCCAGTGGCTGGAGCAACAGGTGTGGCTCCTAGCTCTGTACAGTAAAAGCCAGAGGTTTCTACATGCAGCCAACCCTGTACGCATCTCACAGACTGCTATCCATGCAAGCAAGAGTTATAACTGCAGTTCAAAAGCAGGCAAAAGCTCTTTGAGTAGAGAGCAGAGCAGGGTCTTCGAGGGATGGGGGTGGGAGCTTGGGAAGAGTCCCAAAGAGGGCCACTTTTGGGGCCCAAGCTTGAGGTTCCCCACTTCCCCTTGTGGCTGCAAGATTCCTGCCTTGATCAGTGGTCAGGCTAGATGGCCTCTGAGTTCCCTTCTAACTCATATAATTCCTTCAAACCAACCATCTGAAAGCCATTCACCAGAGCTCTCTCCACCAAACAAGATGGAAAGGATGCCAATCCTATGAAGGCCGCATTTGTCAGGCTCCCATCCCAAATCATGACCATAGCAACTTTTGCTTGAGAGCAAGGAGCATATCTTTATTCAAGCTGGTACAGGCTCCGTGACAAGCGCAAGGCTCCAAAGTCAAGATTCCAAGGTCTATGAGCAAGGCAAGGGGTTCATCATGGCCAAGCAAAATCTACAAAAGTGTCCCGACAAATGACACACCCCTCCCACCGAGCTTTTAAATATGAGGTGGGTGAGGTTGCTTATAGAATTCTCTTGCCATCCTAAGCCTGATGCACATGCACCCATGCATTCCACCTGGACAGATGTGTCTGATTCCCACCTAGGAAGGTACAAGACTGTGTCCTGCCCAAACCCTCCAGCTCCACTGCCCCCTCCTCCTATTCACCCCCTCCCTCTGGCTAGCCAAAGTCCCCCTCCTCTCCAATGAAGAAGAGTTTGGATTTGATATCCCACTTTATCACTACCGGAAAGAGTCTCAAAGCGGCTAATCTCCTTTCCCTTCCTCCCCCAGAACAAAGGCTCTTTGAGGCAAGTGGGCTGAGAGACTTGAGAGAAGTGTGACTGGCCCAAGGTCACCCAGCAGCTGCATGTGGAGGAGTGGAGACATGAACCCGGATCACCAGATTATGAGTCCACTTCTCTTAACCACTACACCACACTGGCTCTCAGACAGGCGGAGAAGAGAGACACCAGTTCTGCTTCTCCCTCTTTGACATCTAGAGGCACAAGGCAAGGTCCTCCCTCCCGCCTCAATCCCTGGGGGCCAGCCTTCCAGCCCTCCATCTGCTGCTCCTCCTTTGTCTTCTTCCGTCTGGGGCTGCCAAACCATGCCAGATCCTGACAGAGCTGAGGAGCCAGTGAAAACTCAATACTGATATTCTTCACCTATAGATAGTCCCTGGGTAACATCAATATATTCTTATGGCTTCCAGCGCCACTAATAGGCTGCTAACTCCCACCCAGCCCTACATTGCCACCCCAGAACTTCCTCTCACTCTCCTGTCCTGCATTGCCAAGACTGTCCATTTCTGGCACCACATTTTAAGAAGGATGCAGGAAAACGGGGTTCAGAGCTTTACCCCACAGTCAAATCTGGCCTGTGAAGCTAGATCCTGATAAGCATCTGCCCCATGGAGCCAAAAATGTTTCCCCACCCTTGTTGTCAACCAACCCTCTCATCTTTCCTGCCAAACCCTGCCCTCCTCGTTCATTCTCCTGTGTTTACTTTAGTTAATTGATTTGATTTCATTTATGAACCGCTTCCCTTAAATATCCCGAGGCAATGTCACCATAAAAACACCACTAAAAACAATTTGAAATAATCCCATATGGAAAAATAATTATATATGTGCAAACATTAAAAGTAATATATATATGAATGCAATTAAAAACTACAGTGGTACCTCTGGTTAAGAACTTAATTCGTTCCAGAGGTCCAGTTCTTAACCTGAAACTGTTCTTAACCTGAGGTACCACTTTAGCTAATGGAGCCTCCCGCTGCCACCGCACGATTTCTGTTCTCATCCTGAGGTAAAGTTCTTAACCCAAGGTACTTTCTGGGTTAGCAGAGTCTGTAACCTGAAGCGTCTGTAACCTGAAGCGTCTGTAACCCAAGGTACCACTGTATTCTGAATATAAATGCAGTTAAAAACAATTAATTAATGCAATATATTGATGCAATTTTAAAAACTTACATACAGTCATACCTCGGGTTGAATGTGCTTCAGGTTGAGCGCGTTCGGGTTGCACTCCGCAGCAACCCAGAAGTAACGGAGCGTGTTAAATCCGGGTTTCGCTGCTCGCGCATGCGCAGACGCTCAAAATGATGTCATGCGCATGCGTGGAAGTTGCAAAATGCGACCCGCACATAGGCAGATGCGCCGTCGTGTCTTACGTTCCATTCAGAATGTGAACGGGGCTCCGGAATGGATCCCGTTCGCATCCCGAGGTACCACTGTATGTAGTTGCAAATTTCAAAGTTAAAGGCATAGAACAGGCATACTAGCCTTGCCTTTATCTTAACTCCTCTTCTCCTTTTGTTACCTATATTCTGTCCACTGTCAAGTCAGGTCAGGTCACCTTTTACAAGAAACATAGCCAAACACAGTGCCTTTCAGAGGCTGTGGACTACAACTCCCAACAGGCTTGGCCCTCGCCCTTGCTGGCTGCTGGAGTCCAGTGTCATCTGGAGAGAATCATGCTGGCTACCACTCTTTTACAACATTGCAAAAATACAACCCTTCCTCTCTGTCCCCTTGGCAGAAACCAAAACAAGCCTGTCTACACTTTGTCACCTCTTACTTAGGCCAGTCTTCCCCAGCCTTGTATCCTACAAAGGTTTGGACTCAAGCTCTCATTAGCCCTTGCTAGCATAGCCGATGGTCAGGGATGATGGAGCTGCAGCCTGCCTGTTCCAGTGCCTGAACCTCCAATTGCCCCATGACCTGGCATGAGTCCGGCACTTGATCCCAGCTGCTGCCTAAGAAGGTAAGGAGAGTCTGCTGGATCAGGTGAACAGAACGGCCCATCTAGTCCAGCACCCAGCACTCACAGTGGCCAAACAGATTTCCCAATGGGAAGCCTGCAAGCAGGACCTGAGCACAAAAGCGCTCTCCCTTTTTGTGGTTTCTAGTCACTGGTATTCATTGATAGCTACAGGTGAAACTCGAAAAATTAGAATATCATAGAAAAGTTCCTTTATTTCAGTAATTCAACTTGAAAGGTGAAACTAATATATGAGATCGACTCATGACATGCAAAGCGAGATCTGCTTCTACTTCTCAGAGGTCCAATCTTGCTCGATTTGCAATCCTTGTTTTGCTGATTTCCTTGAATATTCTAATTTTCTGAGATGGTTAATTTGGTGTTTTCATCAGCTGTATGCCGTGATCATCGCAATGATAACAAATCAAGGCTTGACATATCTCGCTTTGCATGTCACGAGTCTCATATTAGTTTCACCTTTCAAGTTGGATTACGGAAATAAAGGAACTTTTCCACGATATTTTATTTTTTGAGTTTTACCTGTAGAACAAATAAAGGCTTGATATATCTTGCTTTGCATGTCATGAGTTTATCTCATATATTAGTTTCACCTTTGAAGTTGAATTAGTGAAAGAAAGGAACTTTTCTGCAATATTCTAATTTTTCGAGTTTCACCTGTACATCCTCCATGAATTTGTCCAATCCTATTTGAAAGCCATCAAAGTTGGTGGCCATCACAGCCTCCTGTGGGAGTGAGCTCCATTAAGTTAACTATGCACTGTATGAATTTATTTCTTTTATCTATCCCGAATCTTCCAGCATTCAGCTTCACTGAGTTCACACAAGTTGTAGTGTTTTGAGAGAGGGAGAAAAACTTTCCTCTATCCACTTTCTCCATATCATGCCCCATTGTATAAACTTCTATCACGTCACCTCTTACTCGTTTCCCCCCTCTAAATCAAAGTCCCAAATGCCGCAGTATCACCCCAATTTCTGTCTCATACAAGCTGTGCTACGGCCTCACATTTTGTTATAAAACACAGCAGCTAGCACTGAGGGTAGGATGGGAAAATAAATTAGGTTTGCACCAAGCGGCATAGCGACATAATCTGTATTTTCCAAAAGAAGATGGCAACTAAAACATAGCCATCCTTCAAAATTTGCACTCTTCTGAATTTTGCAGTGCAGTTCTCGTCAAATAATGTGTGCAAAAAATTCAGACGCCAGGGTGTAAGTGTGCATAGAAATGCATTCGATCCTGAAAATAATTGAGGGAAACTTCCTTGTAAATGTTTTCTAGGCCAAATTGCAATTTTAAAAATGGAGGAATTTGCACTAAGATGCTAATGAATTTTACTGAGGGCTTTTAAAAAACAGCAACCACAGACTGATGTGGAGAGCTGAAAGTTACAATGGATACTGAAATTGACAGACTGTTTTTCCCTGAGAGTCTCATGCAGGAACCCAGAAGTCCCTGGCTGTTGGGGTACAGAGATTGGGATGGCTCACCCAACAATTTAACAACACACCAAGAGCTTCCTACCAGGGTTGACTTCAGAGCTGGAGCAACAAGAGAGGCTGGCGAGCAGGAGGAGCGGCAAGCAGAGCATCCTTGGAGATGTGGGAGACGATGCCCACAGCCCGCGGGGTCAGTCGGGCGGTCCTCCCTGGCCGCCAGTCACTGCCATTCAGATCTCTGAGAAAAGGAAGAAAGACATGATTGGCTTGCAGCTAGATTTTCAGGCGATGTGTACCTATGGTGATACAAAAGCGGTGTCTAACCGTTTTTTGGGGGTTTTTTTGGTTCAAGATCTGCATTCACCCCTGGCCAACTCTTTAAGTAAATAGAGATTTATGGACCCAGGGCATGCAAGTTTACTATCTTATATGACAGGGATAATCATGCATGTAAATTGTATGCAAATTATCCAAGGGCTGCAAAGGCAAGAAAACATCATAGGGGTGGGCTAGCTGGCTATCATAGGTGCTGACCCTTGAGTGTTTCATTGGGCATGTTCGGACTTGCTATTTTGGGGTAGGATTCAGCCACATACTGGGAAATTCAGCTTATCTAATTATAATTGATTGGGAGGTCACTCCCCACCCCCACAAAAAACTTGACTTTTTGAGATAAGGAAGGTGAAGGGGAAATGTACTGGAATAGTAGGGAGACTCTTTGCTTTCACATGCCATAAGCTAATCTTCCTACAAGCAAAGCAGGATAAATGCTCATTAAATAGCCAGCTTAAGCTAATCTGTCCAGAAATAGATCCGGTTGATCAATAAAATAGGTGTCAGGAAGCACACATTCATAGAATACCTCCAGGGTGAATTTTTATTTAAAAATATTTCTTTTTTAAAAAAAAATTATTTATAAAATTTTCAAATTTAACAATAAATAATAAAGAAGAAAGAAAAAAACATTCCATTTGAATTATACATCCAAATCTAATCTTTCCACTTTCAGACTTCCTTCAGTCTATCTGGAAATTTTCATGTTTTCACAATTATTCACATTTCTTGCATCTATATTGTTTTGTTTTTTTAACCAAATTAATCTTAACAATTATTATAAAAAATTCTTTCCATTATTATCCCAGAGCTTCTTGAAAACCTACAAACGTTAATTGACCTTCACATATATTCTTAATATACTCTGTAAATTTATCCCAGTCCTCGGTAAATCTCTGGTCTCGCCAGTTCCGAATTCTGCCCGTTAGCTTGTCTAATTCTGCGTATTCCATCAACTTCATTCTCCATTCTTCTTTCATTGGGATTTCTTCCTGTTTCCATTTTTGTGCCACCATATTTAAAAATATTTCCAGGTTATAAGAACATAGGGAGCTGCCTTATACTGTACCATGTCAGACCATTCATCCGGTTAGCTCTATATTGTCTACACTGACTTGTAGCAGCCCTCCAGGGTAGGGTTTACTTATTTACTTATGTAGCTGAAGCCAAGATACATAAAACAAAACAAAATACATGACAGGCAATATAATTATTAAAACTGTGCATTCCGCCAAATAAAAATCTGCTGCACTGAAGAATTTAACATGCTTTCCACAAACACTTCTCTGAAATATTTAAATCTTTGAACAAGGCTGTTCTTAAGTCCTCATAAACATGTACAGACTCTCTCTTTCGGAGGAATACAGGAAGCTGCCTCATATTGAGGCAGGCCATTGATCCCCCTAGACAACAAGGCTCCAGAAGATTCCTACCCCAGTCTGTGCTGATTGCAAAAGTTGTGCTGGTTGGGGCTGGGTTTAGCAGCCCTAACTCCTTTCCACCCTTTTCAATGTAATGGGATTCCTTTGCATCCCTCCCATCGGTAATATACATTTGTCCCAAACCTCCTCACTTATGCCCAAGCACAGATAGGAAGGTGAAACCAGAAGCAGCCCAAATTGTCCAGACGGAGAGCTCATGAAAGTGTTAAGATCTCCTCGCCGGGGGCCCGGGGTGGATCTAGTTGCTAATTGCTAACAGCTGGCAAAATGTACATTAAAAAAAAAAATCCACCACAGCCATTGGATGAACAGAAACATTGGGAGCCCATCACAGAAAGAAAGAGGCGGGCTAGGAGAAGAGGAGACAGAACAGCTGCTTGAACCTTGAGTTGGCGGGAGGGGTGAGGGCAAAGGCACCCATTCTATGCTGGAGAGAAGCCACTCACTTATTCTTGTCTCATCTCTCATTCTGTTACATACGTGTGCACTGCCTCTTGTGTGCCCTTGCACATGCAAGGCTCCTGGTGCTCATGCTCTTGCAAACTCAAAACACTGCTACATGCGCACCACTCTTGATAGCACACAACACACCCCTCCTCCAAGTCCTCTGCAGGGAGCTGTTTCGAGGAGGAAGTGGGCCCCTCAGCATCTGCCCACCTCCTGCTCCTCTCTCAAAACCTTGGTGGAGTGACACACAAGCTCCTGCCCACTTCCCACAGCCTGGTGCGCCCTCCACAGACGAAAGGATGCTTGTTATTTGTTCTGCCTCATTCCATCCCTTTGCCCACATCTCTAGATTTCTCCCCAGTTTGGAATCGGCTGAGTTGGGCCCACACATTTCAGCTGCCAAGAGAGTGCTGGCTTTTTCAGCCAGAGGGCCACAATGCCTGCTGGATAACCACCCAGGGCTGTAAGCCGGTGGTGGGCAGGGCCAGAAACAAAAGTGGTTGGAGCAATACATGTAATGTACAACACGAGTTGGGCAGCTTCAAGTAGTGGCACCACCATGTGGGAAGTCAAGCACAGATGCAATACACCAGACAGGCCATTTCCGGGATTAAGGGCGGTCAAAGTGGAGGCAAGTATTTTCAGCTAGGCTAAAGGTACTCTATCATGGCAGAAGCTCCATGTTTGCCAGTTAAGAAATGGAGCAGAGGTAGCTTTTCAACTTGTAAGCCAAGGGTGAAGAAACTTCTTCAAACCAAATGGGGCATGGCATTCCCTTCTGCACAACTTTTCAGGGGCTTCATGCCACTGGTGGGTAGGGCCAGAGGCAAAAAGCAGGGACAATTAATGCAAAAAAAAAATCCCTTTGTACAGTAGACACGGTTCTACACACTCTCACACGCCTCTCCAAAACCTCAATTCAGGCAAGGAAGAAGCATGATCAGAGCTCAAGCACATATTCCAACTAGTCTATAACACTTGGCTTGGAGATAGTTCCTAGGGCCAGACAGAGAGACCTGGAGGGCCACAAGAGGACCCCAGCCCTCAGATTCCCCACCAATGTAGAGATGTGGGAGGAGGGGCATAAATGTGGATTAGAAATTAATTGGGCAAACAGAAATGATGGATTTATGACAGCATAGCCACCCATGTGTCATCCAGACCATTTCAAAAAGCAAGAAAGTGGATCATGCTCATCACTATCATCATGGCATGCACATGCTGCGTATTGATTCCCCAAACGTCACCAATGCTTCTGCGTGTCTTATGTTCAAAGGCCAGGGCCTGCTTTTGTTGCAAGAAAACATGGTACACTTTCACCAAGTAACACATTGCACATTGGCTCTCCTCACGTGAGAAGAGAACGTCATGTATTTCCTACTCTTGTTTGACTGAGAGAACGCTGCGCATCTCCTGAACACTCGAAGCACACCAGTTCCTGCCCTTCCGAAAATAAAAGAGCCTGATCCATCTTCCCCACACACAAAGTGAGGATGCCGACACCCCTTTCCCTCCTCCCGGGGGAAAGGCGAAGCATCTTTGCGCCCCTCCTGGCCTCTGCGTTGCCCACTCCTGCCTGCTGTGGCCAGGGCACCCAGCTGAGTCCCGTCCCTCCACAGCTGGGCCTCAGTGGCTCCAGGAAAAGAGGGCAAGCAGCCAACATTGTCTTGAGCCCGAACAAAAGAGAAAGCATGCAGGAGAATTTGCAAAGGGGGCTGACCAGAGTTGCAGAGAAGGGCCCTACCTGACAGGCCTAGCCTTTGTGCAGCTGCCTCCACCGCCATAGCAATCCCAGCCTTCCTACTGCCATGGATTCCGCTGCGCTGGGCTTCCCAGCATCTCTCCCAACACCACCCCGCTTCGCAAGCAACTTTTCCAGCAGTTTGGAGATCCGCTCAAACTTGTGGCTCAGACTCCTCCTCCTCTCTCCCTCCAGTCCTTCCACACACAGGCCCAGGAGACTTCCTTGCCTTTGTCACTACAGTTTCTATGGCAACACCCTGACGGAGGCCATGGAAAAGAGATTTCTGTATATGTGTGTTAAAAGAGGGAGAGAGGCGGGAAAGAAAAAGCTGCTGTCTCCTTTAGCCTCTGTCCCTCCTTCCTTCTCTCTCTTTGCCTCTCCCCACCTCCCACCCCCTTTCTCTTTTCCTCCAGCCCCCTTAGCTGGGAGCAGCCTCCATTGGTGGCGGGGCCAGGCTTCAGCCTGGAGTCAGGCCAAGCATTGCATGCACATGAAAAACCCACAACATTAAGGAAGGGTTTTCTCTCCCCCCCCCCCCCCCAGTAAAACAGGGGCTGTGTGGTGTGCACATGTTGGTGTGCTTCAAGGTTTTCTTCTCTCTCCCCACCCCCCTTTGACTCCCCTCACCCTCAGTTTATTTCCATATCCCTACAAAAAACTGGGAAGTCCCACACCAAGGCTGGAACCGGCCCAGAGCTGCTGCCGCCGCTCCTCCTCCAGGATCAAATCTCAGCTCGACAATGCCGAACTTTTGCCCTTTGCAAATGTTGTGGTTCGTCAAGAGGGTTTTGGCCTGAGGGTGTCCAAGGCATGCACAAGCAAAACGAGTATATCATGTAGGGCATCTTGGGGAAACGGCCACTGTCAGAGGGAAGGACGTTGGGCTGTGCAATGTCAGGATTAAAGGCAATATGTGGTTGTTCCCTTCCTCAATTAATCCCTGCAACAACCCTGTGCGGTAAGTTAGGCTGAGAGGCGGTGACTGTCATCCAGTGAACTTAATGGCTGAATGGTGGTTCAAACCCTGGCCTCCCATGTCCTAGTCTGACACTCTAACCACTACACCACACTAGCTCTCATATGATGCCCACTCTTTACTGAGCATCTATTCTGATTTGTTTGCAAGGATGTTGTTGCGTTACGTTACATTACATTACGTTATTGATCTCCCACCTTTTTCTCAAACTAGTGTGCAGGTTTCCCCCCTCCAACCGCATTTAATCCCCACCACAACCCTGTGAGTGAGTTCAAACTGAGAGGTAGTGACTGGCCCAAGGTTGTCCAAGTGGGGGTTTGAATCCTGGTCTCCTGGGTCCTAGTCCAACACTAACCATTTTACGCACTGGCTCATTGTTATAGGACAATGGGTGTTCATCCTGATTTTGATCCCATTGCCCTATACATATAAAGCAATATTGTGCTACTTTCATGATCATGGCTCCCCCTCTTGCCACCAAAGAATCCTGGGAAGTGTAGTTTGTTATGGGCCCTGAGAGTTGTTCCGAGACCCTTATTTCTCTTCCTAGAGCAGGGGTAGGCAACCTAAGGCCCGTGGGCCGGATGTGGCCCAATCACCTTCTAAATCAGGCCCACAGATGGTCCAGGAATTAGTGTTTTTACATGAGTAGAATGTGTCCTTTTATTTAAAATGCATCTCTGGGTTATTTGTGGGGCCTGCCTGGTGTTTTTACATGAGTAGAATGTGTCCTTTTATTTAAAATGCATCTCTGGGTTATTTGTGGGGCCTGCCTGGTGTTTTTACATGAGTAGAATGTGTCCTTTTATTTAAAATGCATCTCTGAGTTATTTGTGGGGCCTGCCTGGTGTTTTTACATGAGTAGAATGTGTGCTTTTATTTAAAATGCATCTCTGGGTTATTTGTGGAGCATAGGAATTTGTTCATCCCCCCCCAAAAAAAATAGTCCGGCCCACTGCATGGTCTGAGGGACGGTGGACCGGCCCACTGCTGAAAAAGGTTGCTGACCCCTGTCCTAGAGCTACAACCCCAGAGTGCTTTAACAGCCAAACCTTCTTCACAGGGAACTATGGGAATTATAGCTCTGTGAGGGGAATAGGGAGTTGCCTAGCAATTCAGTGCTTTGGGGGGGGTACTAAAGGGTATGCAGCACCAGTACCTTTTTCACCCAAATGTTAAAAGTGTGGTACTTACTGTAACAACTTCATGGTGCGTACTGTCACCTCTCTCTCTCTCTCTCTCTCTCTCTCTCTCTCTCTCTCTCTCTCTCTCTCTCTCCATTGCTCAGTACCCTTAACAAACTACAATTCCCAAGGTTTTATGGGGAAACCATGACTGTTTAAAGTGCTATGATACTGTATGGTGCAGATGGGGCCCAAATCTCAAAGCGGGAAAGTGGGTGTGTATTTCACATTAAAGGCACACAAAGGTAAATAATGTGTGTACGTGAACATGAAGCACAGTCTGCCGTTTCACATACCCTGCAGCTGCCGATGTGTGTTTTGAACTGTAGATAACAACATTGTCAGGCAATGCTGGCTCCGCCCACCCACCCACCCAAAATTAAAAACCAAGGAGTCATCATCCTGTTCATCTTTAACTTGGTAGGGGACATAATAAACCAGACTTCATAAACTTGATAGCCTCCAAATGTTTTGGACTACAAGTCCCATGGGCGCCTGCCAGCAAAACCACACTAGGGGGCAGCTATCCCCCACTCTGGGTTACCTGTTTTCTTCCTAATTGTCTCCCTCCGTGACAATGGAGTCTTTTTGCACAGGATCCTGCTGTCTTTTTGTGGACTAGTAGCTTGAAGGGCTTCTTTTTTCTTTTACAAATTCTTCAGAGAACAAGCAACCACCACTCCAAAACATAACAACATAGGAAGAGTCCTGATGCGGGATCAGGCCAAAGGGAGCCCACCTAGTCCAGCATCCTGGTCTCACAGTTGCCCACCAGATGTCCCACCATCCCGATCGCTCTTCTCTGCACCATTCACAGCTGTACAAAATCATTTTGGCGAAGTGGCAGTGTAAAGTCGTGAGCCTTTGATATAATGTCTTAACGCCCATCACGCATCTGGTTTTACATGTCTGCGCAATGGGAACAAGAAGCATCCATTCCTCTACCACTGCCACCACTGCCCAAGATTTAACTTTTAGGAAGTACCCGAGGCACCAAAACTGCTTGCATGTCATCACACTAACAGCATTTTAACAAGGCAATCCCCAAACCGGGGGGGGGGGAAGCGTTATGGACAATAATTTGCCAGTTATGTACACTCTTAAGTAATTTTAGACCTTGAACGTTTTCTATTCAGGGAAGGGGAAGCCTTTACTGTCATGGTACTACTTCAGCAATGAAGTGGACAATTAGCATTTCTTTTCTCCCTACAACCCCTTGTCCTGCTCCAGTACCACTGACCGTCATACCACACTTGATAGCTGCTTCTACATTCTTGATATGTTAGAGTAGGGTTGGGAAGCTTCAGGCCTGACAGACAGAATACAGGCCTCCAGACCTCTCTGTCTGGCCCACAGAACTCTCCCCGAGAT
Source organism: Podarcis melisellensis (assembly GCF_964234715.1). Taxonomy (NCBI): domain Eukaryota; kingdom Metazoa; phylum Chordata; class Lepidosauria; order Squamata; family Lacertidae; genus Podarcis; species Podarcis melisellensis. The sequence continues at coordinate 12,710,815 of NC_138547.1, read as the reverse complement.
GCACACACACTTCACCAGTCCATACCCCTCTCCCCAGGTCACACCTCCTCCATCCAGACCACACACCCTCTCTCCAAGACACACCTCTTCCCCAAAGGAAATACAGTGGTACCTTGGGTTACAGACGCTTCAGGTTACAGACTCCGCTAACCCAGAAATAGTACCTCGGATTAAGAACTTTACTTCAGGATGAGAACAAAAATTGTGCGGTGGTGGCGCAGCGGCAGCGGGAGGCCCCATTAGCTAAAGTGGTGCTTCAGGTTAAGAACAGTTTCAGGTTAAGTACGGACCTCCGGAATGAATTAAGTACTTAACCTGAGGTACCACTGTACCCTCAGGATGTACTCCCTCTCCCCAGGCCACATGCCCACTCTACAAAACCTAGAGTCTCCTTAGTCCACACACACCTGCCCCCAATACAAACCCTCTCTCCTCAGGACATACCCCTCACTGGCCCTGCTTTGCGTCTTGCTTACTTTCCCCCGGCTGGGATTCATCATTGAGCTCTGATCATGCCTCTTTCTCGCCTGGAGGAAGGATAGAGAGCGGCGGGCAAGAATGTGTGTAGAAACTAGTGTGACCATGGCACGATCTAGATGTTTCACTTTGGGAATGTAGCTGCAGAAGACAAATCCCCAAAGGCCTTGGGAGGCAGCAATCTGATTACATCAACTGACTGTGTGTGTGTGTGTGTGTGTGTGTGTGTGTAATACACAAACTGGCCAGCAGCAACAGTTCTTACATAAGGAAGATGGGTGGGGTGGAGAGTTAGGGACAGCGGGGTGGGGGTGGGGGGAGAGAAATTCAATTCAGTTCGCAGTTAAAGCCGAACCACCACCCCCTATTTCCAAAACAATATGAGAAGCGAAGCCCAGTGGCCCTTCAAAAATTGCAGTTCTCTGAATTTTGCAAGGGTACCCACCCCGTGCATTGAACTTGGGACCTTCTGCATCTGAAGCAGATGCTCAGCCACTGAACTACTGTCTCGTATAAAAGCGAGACTCGTATAAAAGCAAGACTCCAGTCCTCATAACTGTGAACAGGAACTTGTGCCAAGTCAGACCTTTGGTCTTTTGGAGTCAGCATTGCCATCACTGACAGGCAGCGGCTCTCCAGGACTTCAGGCAGGAGTGTCTCCCAGTTGTCCCTGGATATATGATGGACATTGAACCTAGGGCCTTCTGAACCTGGGACCTTCTGCATGCAAAGCAAGTGTTCTGCCCCCCCCTTCATATCTTTTCCCCACCCCAGCTTCTCCTGCTTTCTCAAGTTAGCTTCTGGAAAGGCAGCCTTGCTGCGTATCCTCCCCAAGCAAATAGGATTAACCAGGAAGGACAGCCAAGCAGCCTTCAGCCTTGCTGGGAACAGCATGTACAACAGTGCGAAACCTCACACCCCTCAGGGCTTGAGGCCTCTGAGCTGCAAAGCAAATGCAGAGAGGAGGGGCACTGGGGTGGGGCGTGGGGGACTTGCAGGCCAGGCACTCTCCCCACAGATCAGGAGACAATGAAACCTCCATGGTCAGGGGCAGTCTGCCTCTGAATACCAGTTGTTGGCAATCACAAGTGGGGAGAGAGCAGCTGCAGTCAGGTGTCAGGTCCCGCTTGCAGAGTTCCCAGGGGCCTCTTGTTGGCCACTGTGCTGTATGCTGGACTGGAAGGGCCCTTTTCCTGACCCAGCAAGGCCCTTCTTATGTTCATAAGAGGTTTAAGGGAAGGGACATGGCTAAGTGGTAGAGCAGCTGCTTTGCATGCATAAGTCCCAGGTTCATTTCTGGATATTGCGATAGGAATTTTGAGGTCTTAAAGGTAAAGTTAAATGGACCCCTGACCATCAGGTCCAGTCGTGACCGACTCTGGGGTTGTGGCGATCATCTCGCTTTATTGTCCAAGGGAGCTAGCGTACAGCTTCTAGGTCTTGTGGCCAGCATGACTAAGCCGCTTCTGGCAGGCCAGAGCAGCGCACGGAAATGCCATTTACCTTTCCGCCGGAATGGTACCTATTTATCTACTTGCACTTTGACGTGCTTTCGAACTGCTAGGTAGGCAGGAGCTGGGACCAAGCAACGGGAGCTCACCCCGTGGCGGGGATTCGAACCGCCGACCTTCTGATCGGCAAGCCCTAGCTCTTGTGGTTTAACCCACAGCACCACCCGCGTCCCTATATGGTAATGTTCATAAGTGTACCAACCAAGCATGTACATAGATCAGCACAGGAAGAACAACCTGAAACCATTTTGATTCCCAAACTGACCAAATGTTTTCCCCGCAAGGGGGGCGGGGTCAGGGAACCTTCCCATTGTCTCAGGAATTGAGTAATCAGCATTTTAAAGGCAATCAGATAACCTGGCAAACAGGAAAAACAACATTCAATTTTCTGTTTTAGACCGCCTTTTCTGTGATGTAGGTATGATGTATCTGGGGGGTGGTCTGGATCTACAGGGTGGCAATTTCAAAAGTCTTTATAAGGCCTTGCGCGCCATTGTTCTGAGTTCCTCCTCTCTCCTGCGGGTGAGGGGAGCACCCTGTTGCAACAGACCAATAAAGATCAAGCTTACTAGCTGCTTTGCTTCTCAATATTGGTTGGCCTCTGTTATTTTCTCCTTCCAATAGGGAACCTATGTAAGGACTCTATATGGGCTCTTGGGTACCCCATAAGGGAAAAAAGGGCAGATTTTGTTTACAACAGTAGCGCTAGGACTCTTTCTCCAAAATCCCAGAGAGCTGTCCCAGCCACTGCAGGCAGCACTGAGCTAGATGGGCCAGCTCCGTATAAAGCGGCTTTCTCTATTCCTCTGCCTAAGGGAAGAGCTTTAGCTTGGTGTTAAGAGCATCTGTTTTGCCAAATTCAATCTAGCCGTCCCATCATATTGCAGTCAGCAAGGCCAGTGTTTATGGATGGAATTGTTTGGAGGATGCTGCATAGACGACCAAAGGTGTAGCTAGGGTCCACTGAGCTGGGTGGACCAGTGGCCTGACTCAGTATAAGCATGGTTCTTGGGCTAGCTGAAAATGCTGGAAAACAGGTAAAAAGAAGCTGAACAGAGGTGGAACTGTACCGGTGCAGGGCAGCACCCCAAAGTTCTCATTCCTTCCTTCTGCGCAGTCCCTCCATAGCTACACATCAATGACTAGACAAAGAAAAGAAGCGGCATTCTCTAACCAGGAAGCTGGCAGCCTTTGGTGCATCATTACCTGGGTAGCTCCTGTCTCTAGGCCTCAAATTAGGCTCATTAGGTGGCTAATTTGGGGAGGCAGAAATAGCTCTTGCTAAAGAGCTCTTTGGAGGAAACACCTGGAGACAGAATCCGTGCGTGCAAAGAAAGTTCCTCTCCCACGCAGGCACGGGCAAAGCCTTCCACCCTGGCGGGACAGGGACTTTATGAGAGGTTGCTCAAGCTCTGATTGGCCAGCACTTGGCACACAGCCACAGATGAAGGGCGGGGGGGCTGTTCATAACATCCCCAATTACAGGGAACATAGGGAGCTGCTCTCTTCTTCCAAGTCAGACTACTGGATCCATCAAGTTCATTGTTGTCTACTCCAGGGACTGAGGAGAAAGTAGATCTGGATTTACTGGAGAGACAGGAGCAGAGGGAGGTGATTTATACTGAGACAGACCATTGGTCCATCTGGCTCAGTATTACCTACTCTGACTGGCAGTGTCTTTCTGAGACTTTCTCAGCCCTACCTGTAGGTGTTGGAGATTGAATCTAGGACTGAGCTATAGCCCTTCAGAATATTTCAGATTAGCTACTTTGAGCTGCACTCAGGGTGCGGGGGGGACACGTCATATATTCACACACAAAATATTTAGAAGGTGTGCGTTCTTTTTAGAGTTTTGCTTACAAAATCTAAGGCAAACATGCCTAAACCAGATACCAGCTGATTTAGAGCATCAGATCTCCACACTACCCAAAATGTGTTTTGATGGAAAATTTCCAGAAGAGCTACATCACTGGCCATCAACCCATAGAAAGGTTACCCAGAGGCCCAGACCATTGCTCAGAAGTACAATGCCCTCAGAACCCTGTGTACCTACTGGACAACTGCTTAGGCTTGATGGCCCAGCAAAAGCCATCCAGCAGGAGGTTGCTTTAGCAAGTACAGATTCACACTGCATCCATGGAGTTTCAAGCAGTGCTGGATATAATCTCTGGCACTTTTGAAAGACCCACCCCAAAAATTGAGATTATCCAACTGGTTTTAATATTTAACCAATTTAAGGCTCTTGGGGGATTCACCAATGGAACACAGTGTCCTCTGTTCATTAAATGTAAAGGGACCCCTGACCATTAGGCCCAGTCGTGGCCTACTCTGGGGTTGCGGCGCTCATCTCGCTTTATTGGCCGAGGGAGCCGGCATACAGCTTCCGGGTCATGTGGCCAGCATGACTAAGCTGCTTCTGGCGAACCAGAGCAGCGCATGGAAACGCTATTTACCCTCCCGCCGGAGCGATACCTATTTATCTACTTGCACTTTGACATGCTTTCGAACTGCTAGGTGGGCAGAAGCAGGGACCGAGCAACTGGAGCTCACCCCGTCGCTGGGATTCGAACCGCCAATCTTATGATCGGCAAGTCCTAGGCTCTGTGGTTTAACCCACAGCGCCACCCGTGTCCCCCTCTGTTCATTAGGGATGGGCAAATCTGTCATTTTCTCAGCCGTCACATTTCCATAGTAGTTCACAATTTTTTTGCTTTACTAAAGAAATAAACCAGCATTTTAAGTGCACATTACATGCTTTTTGGTAGGCATTTTTACCTAGCGTGCATATTTTCACAAACGTATTTTTTTTAATGTAATTGGGTTTTGTTATGTATTGTTTTAACAAATGCATGCATTTTTATGCACAATTTATTGTGGCACATGTTCACTTGGTTTGAGAGCTGTATAGCAAAACCCAGAGAAGCATGGATTTCAAAGGAAAGCGTCATTTCATTTTGGGAGCTGTTTTGAGATGTGCAAATTAGGTAGGATCAGGGCTTTTTTTACATAGAGAAGGAGGTGTCAGAGGTTGTTGAGCTATTGAACTTTTTTTAAGGGAAGACCCACCTTCTCTTCTTTGCACCAACACCACTTTTGGCACTAATCGTTGCACCTACATGCTTGCTGCATGATCACTGAAGAGGTGCCAGAATTCAGAACAAATTCATCCCCCATCGCTACTTTCCGTTGACATGGCTACTGATGATGATGCCCACTGGGTGTGGAACCTGTATGCACCGCAAAGGATCTGGGTCACATTTCAGACATATTCTGTGAGGTCCATAGGACTGGGAAGTTGTCAAAGACTGCATTCCCTCAAAGCCAATCTGTATGGAGCTACATGCCAGCAGTGGATGGAGCAAGGTCTTAAAGGGTTGGGGTGCCCTTTTCTCTCTTTCTCTTTTGGTGCCCCATTCCCCCCCCCTGCTGCCCCCTTTATCTCTCTCTCTCCACCCCATTTTATATTTTTCTCTTTTGACACTCCCTTACTTTCTCTCTCCCTCTGCAGTGCCAACCACTTTTGTACCCATTTTTTCCATCCTTAAGGGGCACAGGTGGCACTGTGGTCTAAACCACTGATTCAGGGCTTGCTGATCAGAAGTCCGGCGGTTCAAAATCCTCGCCACAGGGTGAGCTCTTGTTGCTCTGTCCCAGCTTCTGCCAACCTAGCAGTTCAAAAGCATACCAGTGCAAGTAGATAAATAGGTACCACTGTGGCAGGAAGGTAAACGGCATTCCCATGCGTTCTGGCTTCCGTCACAGTGTTCCATTGCACCAAAAGCGGTTTATTCATGCTGGCCACATGACCCGGAAAGCTGTCTGTGGACGAACACCAGCTCCTCAGCCTAAAAATGAGATGAGCACCACACCCCATAGTCGCCTTTGACTGAACTTAACCATCCAGGGGTCCTTTACCTTTATTCCTTTACCATCCTTACCACCCATCCAGACCCACACATAGCAACAGGGCTTCATGTTGCCTACTCCTGGCAGAAGTCATTAGCAGTGGCGAGAGAACAATGACGTGTGGTGGACTGGTGTGAGATTTTGAAGTGCTGCAAACATACCTCTACAAACTTTAGGATTATCCCTCTAAAACTGAACTGCAATGTCAGAAACTGCCTAGGTATCCTATGGCTGTATTCAGTGCTTTTTTCCTTTAAAAATGTTTAGGGCTACTCTCATTTTGACTCAATAAAATCAACATTTTATAGTTCAATCGGGGGAAAATAAAAACAATAAATGGACAAAAGTACAAAGATTGCGTATCCCCAGAAAAAAGCACTGGCTGCATTTATACGTTGTGTTTTCTGTCCTCCAAATCCTCCTACTAATCTCTTGTCCCCCACTTCTTATTTATTTATATTTATAAAAGTATTTCTATACCACTTTAATGTCAAATATCAGGGTGGTGTACAGCTTAATTCTGCACTCAGCTTGATGGGATTGTTCTGGTTTGATCAGACCATAGTTTGCTGTTACGTCCAAACTGGCAAACTGTGTGATTTGAGTGAATCCTGCTAACCAGGATTGCTAACCGGGACTGCAAACTATAGTTTTTTTAAGAGCGTCCAGTAATATTTGTTAGGATTTATTAAGCACCTAAATTACTCAGTGCTGCCCTGCCAATCAACAACTTCAGATTTCCCCAGCCTGGTGCCCTCAAGAAGTTTTGGGTCACAACTCTCAGGAATCCCAGCCAGCATTGTCCAAAACATCTGGAGGGCACCAGGTTGGGAAAAGCTGAAATACAATAATGCATAACCTTGGCTACTGCATTACAATTGGAAGGAGAATCCAGGAAAAGACAAGAGACTTCCAAAGTTGCTCAGGTAATACCAAAGTATTTATTTATTTTTAAAAAAACCTTAACATTCTGTTCATAAAAGATATCCAAGACTCTTCACAGAAGCAAATAAAAAGTTTTTTTAAAAAAAATCAGTGCAGAATTTTTGTGAAATAATATTCTAACTATGGATAGGTGTGTGTGTGTGTAGAAGAGAGGCTGTCCCTTGAAACACAGGCAACACAGATGGTGGTAGAAGATGCCACAGTTCACCCAGCCTGGCACCATCGTTGCAGGACTTTGAGGCAGATGCCCAGAGTCCATTCAGCAGAATGAGCAGGGGGGTCTCCAAAAAACAGCAGAGCTGGCTTATCACGTTTTGAAGTGAAACCATGTGTATTACCATCTAAAGAGGAGGATATAAGATCATTAAGCGTTTGGAATGGCTAGGGGATGGACGACTGTCAATTTCACTTTTTCACATTTCCAATCTTAGCTTAGTTCAGTTTGCAACATTTCTGCACAGTTTGCTTTTTTTTTTTTAAGTCATTGTGAAAATTCATCATATTATTTTAAAGCAAATTTCTTCCAGTATACACATTTTGGTATGCAATTTCCCCTGATATATACATTTTTGCAAAGCATTTTTTTTCTAATAGAATGCATTTTTGTATGTTATTTTTGTGAGTATAAGCGTCTTAATGCACACTTTCCCCCCAATATACACATTTTGCAGATGTGACATGGTCTATAAACTGCATTGCAAAATCCGGAGAAATGTGCATGTCAAAGGATAGACAAATTTTGGTTTGCACATTATTCTGGGAACTGTCAATTAGAGAGTTTCTCTTTAAACTGTGAAACAAACTGAATTTTTCTCCCATCCCAAGATTGCACCACTGCAGCCCCAAAACAAGTATAGATTCCACCCTGACATACTTAAAAACTGGAGTAACAACATTGGTCTATCCACCTCAGTACTGACTGCACTGACTGGGAGCAGCTCCCTAGGAAATTAGACAGGGTCTTTCCCAGCCCTACCTGAAGATTTTGGGGATTGAACCTGGGATCTTAAGAATCAAAGAACTGTAGAGTTAGAGGGAACCACGAAGATCATCTAGCCAAATCCCTGGAATTCAGGAATCTTTTCTGTCCAATGTGGGATTCGAACCCACAAGCCTGAGACTAAGAGTCTCGTGCTCTACCAACTGAACTACCCCTCCTGCGTGCAAAGCAGTGCTCTGCCACTAAGCTACGGTAGGTGGAATTGGTTGGTACTATTCCACCGGAGCTCTTTTGTTTCAGCTCTGGAGAAACCCATTATGAGTTAGTGATCCAATAAAAAAAGCACGGGACTGAGTGTTTTCCCCCTTGCCTCATTTCTTCCCAAGAGAAAACCGGCTCGTTAGCAATAGAGCAGAACAAATAGCAATCCTAGAAAACCCAATTTGCCATTTGCTCTGACTGAGCACTAAAGAGCAGCTTTCCCTGGGGGAAGGCACTGGGACAAGAGGGATTGTGGATACATCCCAAGACACACAGCGCTCCCCTTGGGTATTTGCTAGGCTTTCTCCACATAACACCAGTACAGAACTGTGAGCATAGGCATCTAGTTGTGTGGTGGTGAATTTTGAAGTGCAGGAGCTCCTCATGGCAATCCCTATAACCCTGCCCCTCAGGAGAATCCCAAAAATGCAACAAGAGCTATTGATTCTATATTGTAGATCATTACAGACACACATATACAAAGAGCAAACCATACAACATACTGCCCAACTTACAAGTATCAGCCAGTCTGCAATCCTACACATACTTTTCTAGGAGTAAACTGCATTAAAAGCAGTGCTGACTGCATAAGTTCAGCTTGCAAAGCACTCTAACCAAAGATCTTCAGCCTTTTAATTAGAAGTGTGGTGGGTTCCTATTTAAACTGCTAGTGAGAAGAACTCTGAGAAAAGGGAAAAAGGTGTCCAAGCCTCTGCCTGAATGTGGGCTTCATTTGCTGACTTCCTCAGATTTGTCACAAACTTGAAAGACTCGTTATCACCTTCATTCACCTGCCAGAGCAAGAAGAGTTCATCAGTTCCCCTGGTGCACCAACAGATGGTTTCATCACTCCTGCTCTGGGTGGGGGGGGTGGAATTCTGAAGCTGAGCTCGCACTGTGTCCCCCGTTCACTACACCATTGTCAACATCTCTTCTTGTTCCCCGGATTGCTGCCAGGCCAGCTCTGTGAGCATGAATGATCTAGGACCCTCTTTCCCTCCAGAGTCCGGGAGCCATCCAGCACATTTGCTGGCATGGCACTGTCCTGTCTCTCAAGCTGGGCTCTCTCTTGAGGTCCGGTGCAAAGGCCACTGGGGCTGTCCCTCTCTGCACACCTTCATCTCCTGAGGAATTTGACAGACTCTTGAAGTGATGGGTGCCTGAAGACGCACCAAGCAGCAAGTCCTCTGTGAGGTCCTCCCTCTCGTGAGCAGGCTCCTCCATCAGAACTTGCAGGAGAACAACTCCAACAAAAAACAGAAGCCACCTTTTGGCAGGGTCCGTCTTCTCCCGCGGGCTGCATCTTCTCACAAGAGGTGGGTACAGTATTCGGCTAGGCTTTCTTCCCCTCCGGGATGGATGGCCAGGAGACCTCTCTGATGATAATGCTGGAGAGCTCACCAAAGTACCAACTGCTGAAAGCTCTCCAGCAACAGGTGCGCCTGTAGCAATGGGCATTGTCTGGCTGGCCAACATGGTTCCTGTAAAAAGAAAAGCCCCAGGAACAGCACAGATATGGCCGCACCTGCTCACACTTCAAAAGGGTGATGCTTAGGGTAGTAAATCCCTATCCGAAGTCTCCGTTCCCAGCTTGTCAAGGCACAAACTGCAGAGATGGGTGGAGTGAGGCTCTTGCTGTGATTTTTAGCCTCTCCAAGGCCTCCTTATCTGCTTTTTATTTGCCCTTTTTGCCAACCCTTCTTAGGCTATAAATACTTTATTTGCCAGGGAGGAGCCACTCTGACTCATAGGTGACTCTGCCCCAAACCACACCCATAGGTGGGGATGGCTAGTGAGGCCAAGGGGTTCCTGCCTCCAGCTTTATGCAAAATGCTCAACCTCAGAGAGCTCTGTTGGAGATTATGGGTGGACTTGGTACCAAGCTGGAAGAACAACAGAAACTCTTACCTAGGGACAGCCAAATCAGTCAGTTTTAGTTTCTCTCATTTTCTCATTTTGCCAGTCTTAAATTCAGTTAAACATGTCAGCTCGTAAAATTCACCAAGTTTCTCTTAATGCAAATAATTTTGCAAAGCAATTTCCCCTAATATAATGCATATCTGTACATAATTTCCACTAATATATATGCATTTCAATGCACACCTTACTCTAGTATATGTATTTTAAAATACATTTACTAGGCTGAAGACCTGTAAATGAATCTAGAGAAGCATGAATTTCTGAAGGATAGCTGTGTTTCACTTCGCATGTTGTTTTAGAAAGCGAAAATTTGTAGATTCATCTTTAAATGCAAGTTAAATCGCACCCCCCCCCATTGGCAATTCTACCCACATATATCCTGCATCATTTTATTGTGAGGGCAGTGGCAGCACTGCTGCTCTTCCCCCTCGGAAACTGATACCTGGGGTATTACAAGGTTCCTTTGTGGCCCCAGTTCTCTTTAACATCTATATATCTTCCCAAGGAGACTGCCTGTTTCCGTCAGTGTGTGGCACCACCAAACCATGATCCTATCATTCAGTAGTGGTAAAAACTGAATAATTTAAACATACCAGCAGTAACAAAGAAAACTACACATGAAATCTGGGATATGCAAAAAATAAAATAAAACCTGTACTGTAATCATTTTACACCACCTGGCAGAATTTGATCACATATAATTCCAGCAAAGACTTACACAAACACACAGTTATGGACATTTGGCAACTTTAACAGATGCAACAAGAACCCTGGAACCTTTTATTCCTTGAGGAGTGGTAACCCTTCAAGTATTTGAAGGCCACTACTTTCATGTCAGGGACGCAGGTTGCGCTGTGGTGTAAACCACTGAGCCTTGGGCTTGCCAATCGGAAGGTCGGCAGTTCGAATCCCCGTGACAGGGTGAGCTCCTATTGCTCTGTCCCTGCTCCTGCCAACCTAGCAGTTCAAAAGCACGTCAAAGTGCAAGTAGAGAAATAGGTACCACTCTGGCGGGAAGGTAAATGGCGTTTCTGTGCGCTGATCTGGTTTTGCCAGAAGCGGCTTAGTCATGCTGGCCACATGACCCGGAAGCTGTACACTGGCTCTCTCAGCCAATAAAGTGAGATGAGCACCACAACCCCAGAGTCGGTCACGACTGGACTTAACTGTCAGGGGTCCTTTACCTTTACTATCATGTCATTTGAGTCTTCCAAAGCTAGGCACATGCAACCCTTTCATGCATTCCTCACAGAACCTGTGGAGGTGTATAAAGCAGCTTCATGTGTTCGTCAGGAGCATCCATTGCTCAATGAAAGAGCACATGTTTTGCATGCAAAAATGTCCCAGGGCCAGTCTTCAGCATCTTCAGTTAAAACCTTAGCTGATAGGTAATGGGAAACATTATTTCCTGTCTAAGATCCTAGAGAACTGCTGTGATGCAGTGGCGACTGGTGCCCACTTGGACTGGTAGGATAGAAGGCAGGGAGACCAACAGTAGATGGCGCCAGAGAGACAATAACAGGCAGGTCCAGAGCCAATGACATGCAGAGTCAACTTATTCTAGTTTTGTCCCCATCCTACCCCCTCCCTGCTGTGTTCTACAAAGGCATCACTGAGGCTAAGGAGAAGGAGGAAGCTGACAGTCGGTGCCCCCCACTCGACTGTTGTAATTAAGAAGACAGCCAGGTGGGGGCTGTCTAGGGGCAACTGGGGTTGGTGGAGCAGTGCCCCATTTGCCAGTGCCTGTGCTTTTATATATGCTGCTTTTCATTTATCTAAATAAAATTCTGTGTTTTCTTAACATAATGTGAATTGTTGAATTTTTAAAGTTGCTTATCGTTGTGCTCCTTGCAAGGATTTGCAGAAAAGTTGCTGGATTGCACATCTCTCAAACAAGCCAGCAAGTCAATAAATAAACAATCAGCCCTTTGATTCAAAAAAACCAACCACCCCACGCTGTCAAAAGGCGCAGGAGCCCTGATGGAGAAAAGGATTTGGCAACCTTAATCTTACAACAGTGCTCCAGCACTCCCACAGGCTCCTCTTTATTATCCAATTATTCTTTGAGGTGCTAGTTATGCCTATATATGTATATTCTAACAGGGCCTTGGTTTTGTTGGGTATCTATGTTTTTTCCTGTTTTGTCTTGTTATCATTTTTGCTGAGCCTCAGGGGCGGGGGTGGGTTTTCAGTTTTGGAATAAATAAGAGCAACAGCTATCTCTCAGGCCTGCGGCCAAGGTGGGGGCGCGGTGGAGCAGATGTGAAGGACTCAGATGTTGTTGCTAACAACGCTTGTGTGTTAACAACGCTAGTGTGGGTCGCGGGAGGAGGGAGAGCATGTTCGGCCTGCTATGACCTGCTGAGGCCCCAGGGCGTTTTGAGGCACTCCACCCGTCCCACTCCAAGCTCCAGCAAGGTCTCAGTGGTGAAATTTAATTTAGCAGAACACCTCTGAGCCATTAAACCATTAAACTGATCTCTTTCTTCTCTTTTGTCTGATGCCAGCTATTATCAAACAGGGGCAGACCGGGTGATTCCCCAGCTGTGACTGATACCAACAGGTGCCTGGCTTTTGTTGACAACCCTTCATTGCAGCCGCTCACTTGGGTTCCCCTTCCTCTCAGCCCAATCCCAAACGAGAATAGGGGAGAAATCTGATTCACTGCATAATCTAAAGAAGTTTCTACCGAAATGATTGAAGGGACAGAGCAACTCGCTTATGGAGAAAGTTTGCAACATTTCCGGTTTAGAGAAAAGGCAAAGAGGTGATACAGTAAAAGTTTATAAAATTATGAAAGTGGATAGAAAAAGGTTTCTCTCCCCTTAACACCACTAACGCCAGAACTTTGGGGCATCCAATGTTGGAAGGCTCAGGACAGATAGAAGATACTTGCATGCATCTGTGAAAATAACAGACATACATGCTCTATATTAGGAGAAATTGCTTTGCAAAAATGTGCACGTTAGACAAAACTGCATGCAATAATGTGTATATTAGGAGAAAAGTGCCCAAAATTGTTCATGAATTTTAGGATGACTCTATCATCTATCTATCTATCTATCTATCTATCTATCTATCTATCTATCTATCTATCATCTATCTATCTATCATCTATCTATCTATATCTATCATCTATCTATCTGTCTATCTATCTATCATCTATCTATCATCTGTCTATTAAAAGCAAAATGATTTAGGACTGAATTCAAGATCAGTGGGGGGTGGGCCCAAACCCATTTAAAGAGAATAACATTACATTGTTATCTAGTAATACTGGGAGTCAGACCATTGTTCCATCAAGCTCAGTATTTCAGACAAGCAAGTTTCCCAGTCTTACCTGGAGAAGCTGCTGGAGATTGAACCTGAGACCTGCAGGCAAGGCAGATGCTGTCCACTGAGTTATGGCATGCACCTTAAGACACAGGAAGTTGATTTATAGTCAGACCATTGGTCCATCTAACTCAGTGACTTCAATGCTGGCTCTGCAGTGTTTTAGACAAGGGTCTCTTCCAGTCCTGCCTGGAGATGTTGCCAGGGATTAAACCTGGGACATTCTACAGGCAAGACCAGGGGTCGGCAAGGCTTAGTGGGCATGGTCTGGATCACTCCCACGGAGATTCTCTGTGGGCCAGGCCGGCGCAGCGCGACACCCGAAGTTGCGTCTGCACATGTCCGTGATGCCAGAAATCGCTTCTGCGCATGCCCAGATGCCGAAAATCGCACCTGTGCAGAAGCGATCTTCAGCGCCTAGGCATGCGTAGAAGCATTTTCCGGCACTGTGGACATGCACAGAAGCGATTTCCGGAGCTGTGGAAAAAAGTCCCTGTGCCGCGCTGTGCTGGTTTAGCGCAGCACGCAGGGACTCATCGAGCAGGTGGCTCAGTTCGGGGACGGCTCATGGGCCGCTTCCGGCCCATGGGCCTTGGGTTGCCGACCTCTGGGCAAGACAGATGCTCTACCAGTGAGCTACAGCCCTATCCCATGAAGACCACCACCACCCTGCATAAGACCAGAATATAAGATTACTTAACTGTACCACAGTTTCCTGTTTTAAAAGGAAGGTGGGAGGAGTATTTACTCCAGGTCCAGCCAATCATAGGCCTCCCACTGCTGATGGGCAGAGTGTTCAGTGACCAACCTGGCAGCTATCAGGTGACACTGTGGGCCAAATCAGGTTCTGCCTTATTGATGGCCTGGCTTTTTCCTCTAAGTGACAAACCTGAGCTGATCCAACCCCATCGCCTTACCTCCAAGCCATCCGCCAAGGCTGCTAGATTGCATGAGGTCTCAAACATTTTTTCCTTGCCATGAAGCTTGAAATTATTTGCAAGGTGAGTTAACAGTAAGAAAAATCAACACACACACACACACAATCTGCTTGGCAAAATCCCTTTGCCTCTTCTGACTCATTTGTTTGATAATTATTGCCGTTAATTGCAAAAGATGGATGCCCTCGCATAGGATATAAACTGTTGTGCTTGACCAGACAAATACCTTGTGCGTGTTCTTAAAACACATTCATTGCTATTTTTAGGGAGAAGTTATTAATAGACCACTGCTGGTTGAGCAGAAAACTCCACACATAAAAAAATAAAAGAATATATATGAGTCAACAACACACCTGCTCTATCATGCCAACAGTCCCAGTGCCCAAGATTATTTTCGTAAGTAGGTGTAGGTTGGAAATAAGGTATTTGAGCGAAGGGGGAGGGGGAGTAGGCTGTATGTGAGATCTTTCTAACCCCTGGATCTAGCAACTGTTAAAATATAAGGCAGGCTAGCTTCCCCTGTAAAGGTGATTGCCTGTGTGATGGGCCATTAAGAGAACAAAGGAAAGGGGCTCTCTGAGAGATGGCACATGGGTGAGGCTCCCCCAGCTCATGGTTAGAAGGAAAAGGCAGAGTTGAGTAAGAGTGATGTGACCTAGAGGTAAAGCTGGAGAGCAAGCTGGAGAGACTCAGAACAACGTTTGAGAGCAATGTTTGATTTCTGTTTGAATCCAAGGCGAAAGCTATGAGAGAAACAAGACCGTTTTGGGGTGTTGATGCTGTGAACCCCTCCATCGTAGGTCCATAGTAGGCTCAGGTTGCATATATGTGTAAATATCATAAAGACACCACAGTCTCCGCTGTGCCTCATTCCAAAAGGAAAAACAGACTTTGGGTAAGCGCCTGGAACCCCTGGAATATTGGACTGCCCAGAGATTGGGGTGGCGGGAAACATTTATTTAGAATTGCAATGCTATGGGGCACAGCCTGAAGCTGATTCCTAATTCAGGGCAAAGGGGCAGAAATAGAGCTGACAATGTGAGATCTTGAAAACACCTGGAGAGCTGGTGGGGATGTCTTTACCTGATGCCCATTACCTGTTTTGTTCCCAGGACTGAATTCCCATCTAGTGAAGTGGTGTGCTGTTATTTGCACATGTGTAGCAGCTCTCTAGGGACGCAGGTGGCGCTGTGGGTTAAAGCCTCAGCGCCTAGGACTTGCCGATCGAAAGGTCGGCGGTTCGAATCCCTGCGGCGGGGTGCGCTCCTGCTGCTCGGTCCCAGCGCCTGCCAACCTAGCAGTTCGAAAGCACCTCCGGGTGCAAGTAGATAAATAGGGACCGCTTACCAGCGGGAAGGTAAACGGCGTTTCCGTGTGCAGCTCTGGCTCGCCAGAGCAGTGATGTCACGCTGGCCATGTGACCCGGAAGTGTCTCCGGACAGCGCTGGCCCCTGGCCTCTTAAGTGAGATGGGCGCACAACCCCAGAGTCTGTCAAGACTGGCCCGTACGGGCAGAGGTACCTTTACCTTTACCTTTACCTAGCAGCTCTCTGAAATGAGTACACCTCAGCTTAACCGTGGCTTTTATGGGTCCTGGGTTTCAGATAGGGTTCTCTCCCTGCCCTGCTTGAAGATAATGGGGATTGAACCTAGGACCATCTGCATGCAAAGCAGAAGCTTTATTACTGAGCTATGGCACTTCCCCTAGAAATAAAGTACGATTCTAGTCCTCGTGGCTCTAAATGAACAGCCAACATACACAGGAAGCTGCCTTATACTAAGACAGACCATTGGTCTATCTAGCTCAGTTTTGTCATCACTGTAAGCAGTAATGTGTACACTACCTTAGGGCTCGTCCCACTTGTCCCATACCTAGAAAGCATGGGTCCAAGCAGTTTTCCAATTGACGTTTACTCTGGTTCAGTGGCAAAGAGTGGGTTTTCCCAGGGAAAGTGTGGGGCAAGCGGATGTGTTAACGAGTCACATTCATGCATTTCAATGTGTCTGCTCCGAATAGCATTGGCTACAACCCATTTTTGCTGCTTCTTTATCAAAGAATACTAATAAACCAAAATCAATACAGTGCTGATAATATGATTAGCTTGACATTTTTCCCCCAACTTTTTAATTTAATTTTTGACTGTGTTTTCAAGAAAACGTTGCTGCTTTTTAAACTGACAATGTTACGGAACAACAAAGAACTTGGGGGCTTCCAGATAGAATCGGTGCTCCTCATCCATTCAGGCTTTATGTTGCATCCACATGACAACATCCGCATCAAAATCCCAGCTTGTATCCTGCCATCCCATTTAATCCAGATTTAGAGGCTACAAATCCAGTCAGTCTTTTTATCTATATATAAAAAATTGCCAACAACTCATTTGCAATATCTGAATGACCTGTTTACAATATTAAGCCTCCATCTGGAGGCAACT
Organism: Podarcis melisellensis; assembly: GCF_964234715.1. Classification (NCBI taxonomy): domain Eukaryota; kingdom Metazoa; phylum Chordata; class Lepidosauria; order Squamata; family Lacertidae; genus Podarcis; species Podarcis melisellensis. Next base: position 12,694,149 of record NC_138547.1, on the reverse strand, counting down.
TTTATTTAAAACCATCAGGATTAAATGCAGTTACCGTATATTCTGATCTTTGCTTCTCCTTGTAATTGTGTAAGATTTTCTCTTTCTTCTATTTCAACCCTTGGGAGCCACCAGTTCAAGATTGGAAACTTGCTGGTGCCCCTTCAAAGGAAAAAGCCCGATTCAAAAGCATTTATAGCTGGGATGGTGAACCTCAGGGCCTGAGGACCAAATGTGGCCCTCATGTCCTCTCTATCTGGCCCTCAGAACTCTCCCCTGGCCACACCTCTCACTGGCCTTGTTTCACATTAACACCCTGAGAGTTATGCCTTTCCTTCAACTCCAGCAATGCCTTGGGCTCCATCCACACTATACACTTCAAGCAGTATCATATCACTTTAAAGAGTCATGGCTTCCCTCAAAGAATCCTGAGAGTGTCGTTTGATAAGACTGCTAAGAGTTGCTAGACAACCGCCTATTCCCCTTCCAGAGCTACAGTTTACAGAGTGGTTGAAAAATCATTCCTTTCCCCAAAGGCATATTTATTTATTCAGGCCATTCACACCCCAAAGAAAGAAAGAAAAAGGTCTCAGAGCAGCTCACAATAATCAGTACTAAGGCAGTCCTTTGCCGTCAGGCTCACAATCTGAAAAGACATGAAACGTGAGGTAAAAAAGAAATGGGAGGGAAAAGGAAAAAAGCAATCTCAAGTGTAAGTCCTTCGCTTCCTATATTCCTAGCTGTACATTCTGGCGACCAAAAGCCACGTTGCTCTCATCCCTATTCATTTGCAAATAAGTCCAGGCATTGGTCAACCCAGTACATGTGAGGGATAATGAAGCCTAGAAGGCCGCATTTGGCCCATGGGCTGAAAGTTCTCGACCCCTGCAGTTCACCCTTCCATAATGAAAAGAGGGGGAAGGCAGCCCTTTTGTCAGAAGTTCCCAATTGTCCTTTACAGTAGATTCACCTTGGCTATAACTTGCTTACAACCGGTGATGGCATACTGTTGGCCTCCTTGAGTGTAATAGTTGATCTGGCTGGCTAAGCTCTCCACGTGGCTCGGATCGGGATAAAGGCCTTCGCTCATCATCTCCTCATAGAAGCAGCTTAGGATGTGGCTCTTCTCCAGCAAGACGAAGGGAACGATCTCCGCCAACATCCAAAGAGGGTGGACTTGGTCAAGGACAGGACGGAGAGCAGCCTGCAGCAACTCCACCTTCTTCTGGGGCTGCAGTAGGTCGCCAGAGGCATTCTGAAGGAGAACATTGGCGACCTCGTTGCCCCCCAGGTTGCTTATCAGGATGTACACGGCATTGAGGAACTCGTTGGTTTGGTTCGTCTGGAAGAACCCGCCCAGTGTTTCCAGCAAGGCTGTAGACATGAACTCCACCTCGTCCAGGATAAACACGGGGATCTTCTCTTCAATTTCAGCTAGGGTGACCATCTCGCTGATCGTCTTAGATAAATCTTGCTGGCAGGCTGATGTGGAAGCGCTGTCTGGGCAGTGGTGCATGGCGAAGTAATGGAGCACAGAGTTGTGCCCCATGACTGACCTGAAATGTTTGGCTAGCAGCCAACCGACGTGGCTCTTCCCAACCCCACTTGGGCCGTTGAAGGAGATGACCAGTGGTTTGTTGTGTATGTGGGTTGCCAGGTAGTCCTTGAGCAATGCCACAGTGCTCTCGACTGCTAAGGCCTGCCCAAAAACCTCTCGGTGCATTGTCTTCTCCAGACCATCCAGATCATATTTCAGGAGGTTATCGTCCAGATTCTCGATGGCGTTCAGGATCTGGAAGCAGACAATTCCTACAAGCAACAGGAGGCACCTCTTGGCTTTGCTCTTGTGCTCGGCAGGGAGGTATTTCCTGGAGTTTCCTGGGTACAATACCCTGGGGTTCTTTGACCTCTTCCTCCGCTTGCTGGATCTGGTTGAGGGCTCCTGAACCGAGGTATCAAAAGTGAAGTACTGAGAACTCTCAAAGCTCGCTTGGCTCAAGAGGGAGGTGGAGGCACTGCCCAGTCTGGCCTTCCCCAAGGAGATCTGCCTCTGGAGAAGCTTTGCTTTGGAGTCCGCAGGCAGGAAGTTCTTCTTAAAGGCATGAGCTGTCCTCCGCAGGCGAATGGCAGCCCGCACTGGGGACGAGAGCAGAGAGAGCTTCTGGGGGCTTTTCAAGGCCTGCTTCCGGCCCTCCATTGTAAGCTCTTGCCGTGGGTCTCGCTTTCCTGCCTTCTCTACGGGAGAAGAAAAAGAAGCATAAGAACACAGCAGGAAAGGCAGCATGGTACAGTGGTGCCTCGCAAGACGAAATTAATTCGTTCCGCAAGTTTTTTCGTCTTGCGAGTTTTTCGTCTTGCGAAGCACGGTTTCCCATAGGAATGCATTAAAAATCAATTAATGCGTTCCTATGGAGACCGCTTGCCAGGCTGGCGGTGCGGAGAAGGGCTTTTCTCCCCACCGCAAGCCTTCAGCACAGGTCCGAGAACAGAGGGGAAGGCGCGCAGCGCTTCTCCTCTGTTCCCGGGACTTGCGGTGGGAGGAGGGTTTTTCCTCCCCACCGCCAACATTCAGAACAGCATTCTGAATGTTGGCGGTGGGGAGGAAAGCCCTCCTCCCACCGCAAGCCTTCAGGACAGGTCCGGGAACAGAGGGGAAGGCGCGCAGCGCTTCTCCTCTGTTCCCGGGACTTGCGGTGGGAGGAGGGTTTTTCCTCCCCACCGCCAACATTCAGAACAGCATTCTGAATGTTGGCGGTGGGGAGGAAAGCCCTCCTCCCACCGCAAGCCTTCGGAGGAGGCTGGCGATGGGGCGGAGAGCTCTCCGCCCCATCGCCAGGCTTCGGAGGAGGTCCGAGGACAGTGGGGAAGACGCGCTGCACTTCCCCGCTGTCCCTGGAGATTTCCCTATGGGCTTTCGTCTTGCGAAGGAAGCCCATAGGGAAATTCGTTTTGCGAAGCGCCTCCAAAACGGAAAACCCTTTCGTCTAGCGGGTTTTTCGTCTTGCGAGGCGTTCGTCTTGCGGGGCACCACTGTACAATGGTTTACTTCCCGTATCAAAATGCCACAGGGTTGTTGTGAGAGGAGAGGGAGGTGAGTGGGACACGTTTGTGGAAGAGAGATCTCCTATCAACAGAAATCTCATTTATTTCATTAGATTTCTTACGTGACCTGTACCATAAGGTCTGAGGGCTCATTGTAACATCAGAATATACAATTATAAAGCAAATACAGCCATAAAACAAGAAAACAGCTCCCTGAATAAATCCAGTAAAAACAATTCCATATTTAAAAACAACTTATGTTCCCGCAAACACATAGAAACAATTCTATATATATAAATATAAGTTAACTATGCTAGCAGGCCTGGTGCCAGCCATTGGTTTAGTTGAGCACTAGTCAAGGGCTCCAAAGGAATGCTGGTGGCGCTGTGGGTTAAACCACTGAGCCTAGGACTTGCCGATCAGAAGTTTGGCGGTTCGAATCCCCGCAACGGGGTGAGCTCCCGTTGCTCGGTCCCAGCTCCTGCGAACCTAGTAGTTTGAAAGCATGTCAAAGTGCAAGTAGATAGATAGGTACCGCTCTGGCGGGAAGGTAAACAGTGTTTCCGTGCGCTGCTTTGGTTCGCCAGAAGTGGCTTAGTCATGCTGGCCACATGACCCGGAAGCTGTACGCCGGCTCCCTCGGCCAGTAAAGCGAGATGAGCACCGCAACCCCAGAGTCGGCCACGACTGGGCCTTTACCTTTACTAGTCAAGGGCTCCAGGGGCTTGGAAGAGCTCCCAACCAGCCCAATCCAGCTGCATCACCATTCACTGGGCCCTGAATTATTTTCATTAGTGGGCAAAGGCATGTGGTGGCCCTCTTAAGCAGCACTGTGTCCTGTCTGTGGGGGGGGGGGGTGCAAGTGGCACTGTGCCAAACCCCCTTCCCCAAAAGAGTCTGGCACTGACCCTGCATGACAGCAATTGGAACCTTCAGGTCCAGGGACAGGCTACTTCATGGGTAGGCAAACTAAGGCCCGGGGGCCGGATCCGGCCCAATCGCCTTCTAAATCCGGCCTGCTGACAGTCCGGGAATCAGTGTGTTTTTACATGAGTAGAATGTGTCCTTTTATTTAAAATGCATCTCTGGGATTTGTGGGGCATAGGAATTCATTCATCCGCCCCTCCCAAAATAGTCCAGCCCCTGACACAGAGGGACAAAGAACCAGCCCCACCCCACCCCCGCTGAAAAAGTTTGCTGACCCCTGGTCTACTTCCAAATGTCAGGTGGGGGAGGGGCACTGCTTGTTGGTTTACCAGAGGAATCTGGGGAAATGCAAGGAAGAGGTCACCAACAGAAGAGTTGGTTACGATCAGCACTACACTTCGTGTGTCTCTTAACCCCCTCACAGTCTCCACATAAGTATCTGTTTCACAAAACCAGACCATAAAAACCAGCATGTAAGTTTTCTGGGTTGGTTTTTTTTTTAAGTCAAAAGCAATCCCCTTTTCTTGGAGAGCAGTGCCATCTAGAGGCTACTGCCTTTCAAAACACATACTCCTGTCTGCTTTTAACAGCCGACTGCAAAATAGGATTTGTTTATTTTTAATAATGATAATAATATTGCAATGTAAAAGCATGGATCTGCTGAACCACAAAACCTTTCACATTCAGCCTGACTCTGAAGCATTAGCATGTAGCGGACAGGAAGATAAAGGGCATTCAGTAGATGGCCCAACTCACTGTTTTTAAATGACTAACAAATAACAATGCCGAAATATATTTTAAAAATTTTAAAAATTGTCCAGTAGCACCTTAGAGACCAACTAAGTTTGCTCTTGCTATAAGCTTTCATGTGCATGCACACTTCTTCAGATAGCAAATAACAATGCCATTAATTTTAACAACTTCATGAAGTTCAGTGATGAATCCCTTCAATAACCATTGGTTTGTTGATGGGTAGAACAATCCAAACTAAAGGAAGCCAACGTAATCTATTCTGGGGTAAATCATGCCAGGGTAACTAACCCTGATTCAAAACTCCATTAAGAAGCAGGGCTGGTGACACCTGAATCCTCCAGGGGAGGAGGGAAAGTCTTTAAAACACACTTTGACTTAGACCACCTTTGTACTAGGGAACTCCCACTGGGTTACCAGGTCACATGACCAATCTGAACAGAGTTTAGAACAGGGCTATGTCTCCTCCTGCACCAACCTATAACACACCCCATCACACCTGTAGAACACCCGTTTCGGGACTTATCCTGGCCTCAGCTCAGTTGGCTCACCTGGGATGGGCGACGTCATCCAGCTAAGGCCAGGATCAGCTGGCTCAGAAACCTGCCACCTATTCAAAATGCCACTCATCCCCCAAGTTATTAGGTTTGGTTTGTCCCCTATTTATTTATCTACCCCCACTTCTTTCTCTTTATTAGATCCAGTAGAATAAATAAAGACAACTATGGACATAAGAGTAGGGATTGTATCTTGTGCAATTTCAACTATATAGGCTGGCTGGTCAAAACCCTGCCATTTTATAGGGGGGGGTAAAGAAATCCTGCATGTTGAATGCAGATCTGGTCCATGAAGACTTTGTGGAGTGGGGGGGGGGGAATAGTACTAATGATAATAAGACTAAACTGGTTAGATGGACGAATGCCCTGACTATGCATAACACAGCCTTCATTCCTAGTTTTAGAACTGTGTGCATATATATAATGGACAGTTTGGATTGTGGAATGTTATAAATTCCATTGGCACTTTTGAACTCGAGAAGCAGGATGGGAATATGAAAACAAGCCTCTATAGACAATAGGGAGAAGCTCTGCCAGACCCAGGGAGAAGCTATCAGGAGGGCAGCAGACAGGCCCATCCCACCACCAGGCTGCATTCATTCACTCATCAGCACTGATTTCAGTGCCAAGAGGCCAATTGTTCTTTGGGTTAAACTTCTACTAGAAAAATATGTTTGACCCAGTGAGAGCAGGATGCAAAACAGCAGGATGGGCGCTGCCTAGATCAAGCATGCAACAAAAAGAAGGCATGCATTTTCAATCTCAGTAATTAACTTCTAGAGATCAGCAAGTCACCGAATTGGTGGAAGGGACCTTAGAAATCATCCGATCCAGCCAGCAACTCAGTACAAGATCTGAAATGCAGGAGGCGACTGCAGGATCCCTGACAGGTGAGCCGTCCAAGCAGCTGTTTCAAACACCTACAGCAAAGGGAAAACTACCACCTCCTGAGGGAGGCTGTTCTAACGTCAAACAGCTCTTACCGTCAGGACAGTTCTCTTAACGTTCACCTGAGCTCTGCTTCCCTGCCATTTCCAGTCACTTGCAATCTCCAGAGGAAAGAGCAGTGGTGGCTGGTACACATTGGGGCTGGTAGGGCAGGAGGCAGGGGAGGGGAGGGGGAAACAGTGGGTGGAGCCCAGAGCCCACGATAGGTGGAGGCAGAGCCAATGACAGGCAGGGCCAAGCCATTTTATCTTAGGCCCCGTCCTCTTCCTCCCTGCTGAGTTCTGCAAGAGCAATGCTGACAGTAAGGAAGAGGAAGGTGACAGGCAGGACAACCCTCTGGACTGGCTGTAAGAAGGCTGGCGAGTGAGTGCTGACCGAGGTTGGTGGGGCACTTACCCATTCATCCTAATAGACCAGCCTCCACTGTAGGGCAGGAGGCAGGGAGATGAACATTAGGTGGAGAAAGAGCCAGTGACAGGCGGAACCACCACCTGATTGGTTATAAGAAAGAAGGCAAGAAGGTGGGCTGGCCTTATTTATAGGTAACATAGAAAGCTGCCTTTACCAAATCTGACCATTGCTCTACCTAGCTCAGCATTGTCTATGGTGAAAGGCAATGGCTCTCCATAATTTTAAGACACGCGGTCTTTTCCTGTTACCTGAAAATTTAAGGAACTGAACCTGGGATCTTTTGGACAAACTCATTACGGCCACATTGAAGCTGATGGACAAAGGGCTTACTCCGAATATAACTCAGTCCAGGAATGGGGAACGTTTGGCCCACCAGATGTTGTTGAACTAGAACTCTCATAAGCCCCATCAAAATGGGCAGTAACAAAGGATGGTGGGAGTTGTAGTTCCCCACACCTTGAAGCATAAGAACATAAGCAGAGCTGTATAAAAACATTAAGATGATGATGATGATAATAATAATAATAAGAATAAGAATAATTCCATTCTCATGTTGGCCAACCAGATGTTCCAGTGTATCAGGAACCAGAGTCAAGCGTAGGTCAGATGGTGTCAGCAACCAAAACAGTGCAGGCCAGTAATCCTACCAACTCTTCCCAGTATGTGTTGCCCCAATGAGGCAGCTGCAAGGACTGAAGGTCCCCGCCTTCCCATAGCTGCCTAAGTTCTGTCCTCTCCAGCGTTTTCCCCCAAGCAATCAGAGACTGCCTCTGAGCACAACCAATCTCTCTGCGTGTTTTTAGGGACCAGGTCGGTTTGGGGGAGCTGGTTGCAGTAGGAGGGGGAGACTCCCTGGATTCTTCAGTGGCCTTCCTCATCGCTGCCTCTTGTCCTGCCCCCTTGTCCTGCCTCCTTTTCTGCCTCTGAGCCTGGACTGCTCTCTGTCCCTGGCTTTTTCTTCAACTTCTGGCACTTCCTCGTCCCAATCTGCTCTGTCTTCTCCTTCTGACCACACTTCACCGTCCCACCATCAAGCCCCTGGCTCTGAGCCTTCTTCCCCTGGGGGTTCCCTTGGAAGTACCCCTTGCTGATGCCTCCCACCATTCATTTGCATCCAGCCAGCTCATGACACAATGGGAATCCTGCAAGCAGGACCTAAGTGCAACACTCTCCCCTCCTGCGGCTTCAAACAACTGGCATTTAGTAGCATTACTACTTCTGATTATGGAGACAGAACAAAGTCATCATGACTAACAGCAACTGATAGTCCTATGCTCCATGATTTTGCCTTATCCTCTTTTAAAGCCTTCCAAGTTAGTGGCTACCAGTGACTCCTTTGGGAGAGAGTTCCAGAGTTTAACAATGCACTGCAATGTGAAACAACAACAGTGCATTGGTAGAGGGTTTATACTGGACAGGTCATCATTCTATTTTATTTCTTGTTCTGTGATATGCCTCCTAAATGGTACCACATTATTGCTGCCGGGCAGGTGGGCACACTTGTTCTACAGGGGGAACAGAAGGAGGACACTCATAAAATTAAACCAGAACAATTGTGGTATGAAAAGTTACAGAATTTCAGCAGAACACTATGGAACATGCAGGAAACGAAGCAGGATATCTGCCCCAAAACTTTTGCAGGCTCAAATAGGAACAAAAGCGGGTGGCTGATAACAACATGAGCACAAATCATTATAAATATACAATACAGAGGATGCTGGGAGGGGACCTGGGTAATAACAACCAGGGACCATTTCTCTTACCATGCCAGGCTTGTGGAAACAGGATACTTTTACTCAATGGACCTTTCAGTTCAGTGCTACAGAGTTCTTCCTCTGTTCTTAAAGTTTAACCCCCTTTAATCGTTTTCTTCCTGTTGCACACTGCACAGGAAGGAACAAAAGGGGCTTCTAGTGTTCTTGGTAGTTATATTTTGAGGAAGCCAGTGAATCCATGCAAGGGCTCTGTTCTTACCACATAAACCCAAACCATGAGTCAGACGCTACAGAATCAACGATGCACTTTCTGTACGTTTGGTCCGTCATGGCAGCCAGGAAGAGGAGTTCCAGCCAGCGGCAAACAAAGGAAATAAACCAGTTCTCTCTCAGATTACTAGAAAGCCCCGGCTGTGGAGGCTGCTGCCCATTGGCAGAAGTCAGGGAGCCCAGAAATAGGTGGCACCAGAGCCAATGACAGGCACAGCCATCTAAATCTAGTTTTGTCCCCATCCAGCTGAGTTTTACATGAGCTCAGGTGTGGGTGAACCTGTCAGTTCTGATTTCTCTCAGGTAGGATCCACACCATGCATTTAAAGCACTCTTATACTACATTAACAGCAGTTGCCTGGTGGCAAATTCAGAGGCAAAGGGTCCCTTCATGATAGTCACATCACGCCCACACTCCTCCTAAGATTGTACAATAAAAATGACCTTTCAGGTCTCATTGTTCTGCTGAGGCTGACAGCGTGGTCACATTCTTAAAAGGTAAAGGGACACCTGACCATTAGTAGTAGTAGTAGTAATAATAATAATAATAATAATAATAATAATAATAATAATAATAATAATAATAATTTATTATTTATACCCCGCCCACCTGGCTGGGCCTCCCCAGCCACTCTGGACGGCTTTCATAAAACCAAAAATACAGTAAAATATCACACGTTAAAAACTTCCCTGAACAGGGCTGCCTTAAGATGTCTTCTGAATGTCAGGTAGTTGTTTATCGCTTTGACATCTGCTGGAAGGGCGTTCCACAGGGCGGGCGCCCTGGTTCCCTGTAGCTTTGCTTCTCGCAGGCCCTCTGCCTGGTTCCCTGTAGCTTTGCTTCTCGCAATGAGGGAACCGCCAGAAGGCCCTCGGCGCTGGACCTCAGCGTCCAGGCAGAATGATGGGGGTGGAGACGCTCCTTCAGGTATACTGGACCGAGGCCGTTTAGGTCCAGTTGTGGCTGACTCTGGGGTTGCGGCGCTCATCTCGCTTTATTGGCTGAGGGAGCCGGCATACAGCTTCCAGGTCAAGTGGTCAGCATGACTTAAGTCGCTTCTGGCAGGCCAGAGCAGCGCACGGAAACGCCGTTTACCTTCCCACCGGAGCGGTACCTATTTATCCACTTGCACTTTGACATGCTTCCGAACTGCTAGGTTGGCAGGAGCTGGGACCGAGCAACGGGAGCTCACCCCGTTGCGGGGATTCGAACCGCTGACCTTCTGATAAGCAAGTCCTAGGCTCTTTGGTTTAGACCACAGCACCACCCGCGTCACATTCTTACCATACATTTAATGAACTATGATACCACTTTAAACAGCTATGGCTTCCCTGAAGAATTCTGGGAAATGTAGTATGTTAAGACTGGTGTTAGAAGACCCCCCCAGTCCCCTCACGGAACTACAGTTCACAGAGTGGTTCTACGGTCAATCCCTTTTCACAGGGAACTCTGGGAATCGTAAGTCTCTGAGGGGAATTAGGGTCTTCTAACAACTCTTAGCAGCTTTTTTTTTAAAGCCCCCCCCCACAGCTCCCATAATTCTTTGTGGGAAGCCATCACTGCTTAATGTGGTACGATGCTGCTTTAAATGCATAGTGTGGATGTGGCCTATGTCCTTTTGAGATCCAACAAGAAGATGATGATGATAGAGAGAGCAAATGGTTGTTGTTTTTTCACAGAGTAAATTACAGCTCACAGAGAGCAAATCAGGCACACACTTAGAAAATGGGTTTCTTTTTGGGGTTTTTTCAGAGCAAAGTGAAACAGCTTTCAAAAGTTTCAATAATGCAGCCCACAGGATGTGCTATTGTGTTTTTTTAAAAAAATAATAATTATAGTGTAGAGACATAAATGCACAGAAATGAAAAGCCCCCAGTTTCAAAATGCCTGGTCCCTTACCAAAGTAACAGCAATTTTCCTTCAAATGAAAGCCATTTCAAGCACTTCTCTGAAGAATGGAGCAGGGCGGGTGGGTGGGAGGAAGTAGAAGAAAGCAGAGACCTCGGGTATCCCAGAATATCCTTGGCAATGCCCCTTGCAATGGACGTTCTGTCACAAAACTGCCTGAGCAAAAAAATATTTAGTACTGCAAATAGTGGGTTCATTCATTAGCTGCCTAGAGCCAATTAACACCAGAACTTTGCAGCATCAAGGCATAAGTCAATGCAAATCAGTCTGTGGGAGCTTGGGTGTGCAGGATGTTTACATAGGAACCCTGCTCCCAAAAAAGGAAAGGTTCTACAATCCCCCATGACCCTGTACTACCCCCATCCACCCAGTCATCAGAATTGTAGTCTGTTAAGGGTGCTGAAAGTTGTTAGGAGACCTTCAACAAACTGCAGTTTCCAGGACACTTTGTGGGAAGCCATGTGTCTTAAAGTGGAATAAGAGTGCTTTAAATGTATGGTGTTGGTGTGCCTCTTATTTTCTATATCAGTTTTGCAACCCTTGAAAAGAAAAGAAAAGAAAACACATTTTTGGAAATCAACTTCCCATAGTACAATGCCTTTCATATGTTATTTTCACTAATATATGCATACTTTACCCTAGTATATGCATTCTTATACACATTACTTGGCCAGAAAATTGCACTGCAAAATTCAGAGAAGTTCAAGGAGGGCTGCGTTTCATTTTGCATATTGTTCCATGAGAGCATGAATTAGGTTAAGGTCGCCAATAGATATGAACTGAATGGGACTTCTCCTCATTCAGTGTAAACACTGACACTCAGGGTAAGGAAACTAACAGCCATTACCACCACACCCTGGATGCCATTAAGATGGCAGGCAGGTAGGGGAAACATCTCATGCACTCTAATGGAACAGCCTCCACTGAGCCTAGGTCATCCCATGACTGGTGGCATGTTCCAGAGAAAGCAAAAGGGAGTTATTCCTCCTTGCAACCTATACTTAACTGGAGGAACACTTGTTCTTGTTCCCAGACGTTGGCACTCCCTCCTGACCTAAGAGAAGTTAGACTGACTCGCTCCTTATTGTCCTTCTGCCCACAGGTGAAGAAGACCTTCTTTTTCCAACAGGCTTTTGGGAACAGAGTGCTTTTAATGAAAGGACTGGTGCTGTGCTGTTTTTGTTGTGGTTGCTTGTATGTTTTTAATAGATCAGGTAGGTAGGTAGATGATAGACACTTTTAATTTTATTAATGTTTAATAGTTTTAAAATTATTTTTCCTCTATGTTTTTAGGGATTACCCTTTCTAGGAACAGTCCACACTTCAAAGCTCCATTTCTGAGGGCTCTATCTCTGCTCTGGAGTTTTCCCCATGAATGCTGACTCTGTGGAAAACCTGAATCGTCATTTGTTGCGCTTCAACTTTGCGGGCAAACCTCTGTGGCGAGAGAGAGAGAGCGCACTCAGATACAGAGCTTTAAAGCACAGATCTGTGTCTGGAAAGAGCAGGCAAAAAGGTAAGCGTGGATAAGCCCCTGTTTTACCTGTGTCTCCTTGAACAGCAGCCACTATGCAATTCACTGCTAGCAATAAGGGCTAACAGCGGATCTTTTGTGTTCAAGGTAGCATATGGCAGATTACTGGCTAGATCTAGACCTTTTCAGGCTTCCCAAGAGGTCAGTTTCCCAAGAGGTCAGGCTGGCCCACCATTTCATATGGTTTAGCAACAGATGCACAGCGATTTTTTTCTCAGCATCCCAAGCTCACCTCCTTCTGATAAGTACAGCTCAGCTACTCAAGGGTTTTAAAAGCATTACTCTGAAACTTACCCAAGCTCTCTGAGACAGACAATCCCAGTGAGGAAAGGTTTCAGCAATTAGGGCTTTCTTCGTTTAGCGGGGGGGGAGGGAAGGACACTCAGAGGCGACATTATTGTAGAAATGTTTAAAATTATGCATGGCACAGAGAAAGTGGATAGATAGAAGTGTTCCTCCCTTTCTCATAAACCTAGAAGTCATGGACACCGAATGAGATTGAACGCTGGAGGATTTAAGACGTGCGAAAGGAAGAACTTCTTTACACAGCACAGTTAAACAATGGAACTGCCACAGGAGGCAGTGATGACCAGTGGCAGAGCAAGCCGATTGGGCACCTGGGGCAGTGGGGGGGGCAGCCACCGGCAGGGCAGGACGAGCTGGGGCACGGAGCCTCCAAAATGTCTGCCTGCCTCCTCCCACTCAGCCACCCTACAGCTGCAGGGGGGGGAGGCAGCGGGCGGACCGTTTGGGGCCCCACGGTGAGTGCCACCCAGCATTTTGTCACCCCCCTCAATGGTGACACCCGGGCAGCCCGCCCCCACCACACACACCCTTCCTCTGCCCCTGGTGATGACCTTCAGGTTTGGATTACTTTAAAAGAGGATTCATGGAGAAGGCTATCTATGGCTACTAGCCATGGTGGCTTTGTTCTGCCTCCATTGTCGATGGCACTATATTTCTGAATGCCAGTGGCTGAAAACTGCAGGAGGAGAGAGGGCTCTTGCGCTCAGGACCTGCTTGCAGGCGTCCCGTGGGGCATCTAGTTGGCCACTGTGAGAACAGAATTCTGAACTAGATGGGCTATTGGTCTGATCCAACAGGTCTCCTCTTTATGCCCTTCAAGGGACTTAGCTCAGAGGCAAACTCCATGTGCCAGAACCCTTGAAAGTCACTTCCAGTCAGGCCATGCAGTACTGAGCTAGATGGACCAATAGTTCGACTCCCTCATAAAAGGCAGCTTCCTAAGTTTAAAGGGAAAGACCATAGCTCAGTGGTAGAGCACCTGCTTTGCACACAGAAGGTCCCAGGCAGAGCAGGGAAGGATCCTGTGTCTGAAAACATGGAGAGCTGCTGCCAGTCAGCATGGATAGTACTGCGCTAGATAGACCAATGGTCTGAATGGCGTGAGATGAGGAGGGGGCTTAATCCCTGTAACTGAAGCTTTATGGTTTTAACTTTATTGGTATCCACCATCACCCTAAACCCTCAGCGTGGGGATTGGAAGGGATGAAAGAAATAGCTCAGGAAATGGGTTTAAAAGTAAAGGATACAAGGACCCCTGACCATTAGGTCCAGTCGTGGCCGACTCTGGGGTTGCGGCGCTCATCTCACTTTACTGGCCGAGGGAGCCGGCGTACAGCTTCTGGGTCATGTGGCCAGTATGACTAAGCCACTTCTGACGAACGAGAGCAGCGCACGGAAACGGCGTTTACCTTCCCACCAGAGTGGTACCTATTTATCTACTTGCACTCTGATGTGCTTTTGAACTGCTAGGTGAGCAGCAGCTGGGACTGAGCAACGGGTGCTCACCCCGTCGCTGGGATTCAAACCACCAACCTTCTGATCAGCAAGCCCTAAGCTCTGTGGTTTACTTTAGACCACAGCGCCACCCTAAGCCCTCAGCATGGAGATTGGAGGGGATGGAGCAAATAGCTCAGGAAATGGGTTTAGCAGCTCTCAAGTAGCTGCTTATGAACACTGGCATTCCAAGAAGGGCCCAGGAAGAGCAGGCAAAACTTGTTGGGCCTCATTCTTGAGCAGAAACACTTCACGCTCCTACTGATGGAAGGTGCTCACCCCCACCCCCCCTGTTTGCTGCTGTAAATCTCCAGCAGGGCTGGCAACAGGAAGGGAGCAAAAGTATTTGCAGGCTCCTGGTTAATGTTTCCTGGGACTAGTAGGGCAGAATGCTTCAAAATTTCCACATGTAAGGATCACAAGCATTTTTCAGGATGTGGAAACATCTGGTCTTTGCAATCAACTTGCAACCACACTAGTCAGGGAATGCTTTGCAGAATATTATCTCACCACCATTTTCTCCACTGATATCTGGGCAAACAGCGACCAGCAGTCTTCATATGGTTTGTGGATGTCGGATGTGCTGAGTCACCTCATCTGACACACACAAACCCTGGAAGTAAGGCTACGAACCTGTTTTACTGATGGGCTTTTAACTGCAGCAACCGCAGGGGGAACCTTTTCAGCCGAAGGGCCACATTCCCTCTAAACAACCTTCTGAGGGCCACATACCAGTTGGTAGGCAGGGCCAGGAGCAAAGGTGGGTTGGAGCAATGGATTTTACCTTTGTACTGTCAGCTTATTCACACACACACACACACACACACACACACACACATCTCTATCTTCCATCCTGGACAAGCAAGAGGCATTATCAGAGTTTAAGGGTACTGGCCACCTAGGCAAAAACACTAAAGGTGTGAAGCAGGATCAATGCAAAGCGTCACCTAGAGAGAGGGGGTGTGGTCTTGGAAGAGTTTTGAGGGCCACATAGAGAGGCCTGGAGGCACTACTCCTGCTTTGTAGGCACAAATTGAGCAACTGAAGCTTTTCCTAGCATGGAGCTGAAGCAATGGGGAAAACCTCAGCTGCTCAATTTATCCCATTGCAGGCAGCTGTTAAAAGCATAGGAATAGGCAGAAAGGTGGCAACACTAGCCGGAAACCCTCTAAGTGGAGAAATGGTTCATCCGATGGGTGACCACTTGATCACCAACGTGGTCATGCTGTGTGCACTGCCAGAGAATTTTCAATAATCTGTTTTGACATGTGCATTTCCCTTGAAGTTCCAAAGCAGGAAGTGCATCTTTTTATGTTTGAGTGCTGCGCGACGTGCGTCTCATTCCTAGTTAGAGAACTCATTTCCAGAGATTCATGACTTGCCATTGAAGTTGCAAACTACTTCCAAAGAAAGATGTCCTGATAAGCCACAATATCACTCCCAGGCACAGTACATGCAAGGGAAAGTCTGCGCACATGCACTTTCCACACCAGGAAAAAGTTTCACTTATAGCTTTCCTGCTTTTCCTATGGCTAATGTGCAGGAGCCCAACTAGAAAACAAAACTAATGGCAGCCTTAGAGTTGCCAGCTTTTAAGCTAACCCTGCTCATCTGCCTTTAGCTGCACTTCAACTGGCATACATTAGCAGATGGCAAAGCTGTTTTGAAAGGTTTTGCCAGCAGACAGATCAAGTGACTTGTGAAACGCAGGCCAGGTCCGTTTTTATCTGGTCAGCTGGCAAACCCAGTCCCACATCCCTCACTCTTTCCCTGACCATTACAGAAGAAAAAAATGATGCCAACCCAAAGCAGCCTCATACAACCCCTAACAGTTGAAAGCATTTTTCAGATGCAGAAATTCAGCAAAGGCCATTTCACTGCCATCCTTTTCAGCTCTGTACCAGTGAAAACTTAATTCTCTTAAACCAACTGCATGCCAGCCAGTTACTCACAGCATAGAAGTTTGCTCAGGGCATTGATTTCTCTGCATGGTTGCAAACTTCATACACTAGACTTTTGCTCCTCTGCAACTTGATCTGAAGACCACTACCAGGTGATTATAATCCCCCCCCCCCACTCCCAACACTGCAAAGACAAGTTGTTGCTGCTGCTGCAAATTAAGATACTCTTAAAAGACAATGACACAGAAGGTTGTTTTCTTCCTTCTGGAGCAGCCAGCAACTTTACAACCCTGTACTGACCCCATCAAAAAAATAATAAATACTGGACTCTCCGCTCCACCCATCCAGCCCAGCCCCACCACAGACAGACAGAGAGCATTACCAAACACTGGGCCTTCTTCGGATTCGCAGCCTTGCTTCCCTCCTCTGAAGGAGCTGGGCCAGTCCCAAGGAGCCGGCGTTAGCCATGTGGCATTTTTTTAGAAGTCGAGTCAGCAGGGTTGAGAGTGCAACCACTTGTGCAAAGCTGATGTGGCCTTTCCTCTCTCTCTCTGTGTGTGTGTGTGTGTGTCAGAGAGAGAGAGAGAGAGAGAGAGAGAGAGAGAGAGAGAGAGAGAGAGAGAGAGAGAGAGGAGCAAGAGATGGGAGCAGGGCCCTCCTCCCTCCTGAGCTTCCTCCTCACACCCTCTTGAG
Organism: Podarcis melisellensis; assembly: GCF_964234715.1. Taxonomy (NCBI): domain Eukaryota; kingdom Metazoa; phylum Chordata; class Lepidosauria; order Squamata; family Lacertidae; genus Podarcis; species Podarcis melisellensis. The sequence goes on along the minus strand of NC_138547.1, from coordinate 12,677,713 downwards.
GCCTTATCGCTAAAGCACTGTGCAGCTGTGTTTGGCTGCTGGCCTGTCTGTGTTGCAAGAGTTCAGACACACACAGAGAGAGAAACATAAACACCACATACACACACGGAGAGAGGCAAAAAGCCCATTCATTGGCTGCGTCTGGGTTGCGACAGGAAACCTGACTCTGGTTATGTGAGGCAGATCAGGCCACTGTCGCCACCCATTCCGCTACGGGTCTCTTGAGTCAAAGAGAGGTGAAGGGGCGGTAGGCCAGCTGGCCTGCACCACAGAATAGTCTGAAGCTTCTCACTTGGCCCCCAATTAAGGTGGATGACTTCAGACAGGCTGCTGTGCTCCACTTGGGCCACGTGCTCCAGCTGTGACGTCTGAGACCTTCATTACATGAGCCACATGACCAACTTTTACAGAGGACAATCCTCTATTTGAAGGGATTTGGACTATCCCTGTCTAAGGCCGCATTCACAGCATAAAAAGCACCATGATACTACTGTGGACAGTCAATGGTTTTAGTTTACAGGAACTTAAGAGTTGTTAGGAGACCTCTCGTGAACCTACAGCTCTCAAGGGTGGTATAACAGGTGATCCCTTTTCTCAGGGAACTCTGGGAATTGTAGATCTGGGAGGGGAAGGAGGTTCTCCCAACAATTCTCAGCACCCAGAACAAATGACAGTTCCCAGGATTCTTTGGGTAAAGCCATAACCTGTTATCAGAGTGCTTTAAATGTGTGGTATGAATGTGGCCTGCCCCTGGTCTAACCACCACACCAAACATCCAAGCCCTGGAACATAGGTTGTTGCTGGCACTGGTCTGCCTTGAGAGACAATGGAAGAGGATGCCTTCGGGGATAAAGTCAAGCGGTTGGAGAGTTACAGCACCTGCTACGGCCTCCCACCTTTCCTCCAAAAGGCTCAAGGTGGTTGTACAGTGTTCTCTCTCTTTGCCCATTTTATCCTCACAGCAACCCTGTGAGGTAGGATAGGCAACTGGCCCAAGGTCACCCAAGTGAGCTTCATGGCAACCGGTGGTGTAGTTGTTAGAATGTCTGTCGGCCAAGGACCTAGGAGGCCAGAGTTCAAATCCCCACTCGGTCATGAAGCTCACTTTGTAACCTTGGGGTTGGCAAAAGGCTTGGCAGATAGGCAGAGGATATGAATATAATAAAATAAAAAAATAAGCCACAGACCTTCCCCATCCCAGCTTTTTGTCTGCTGAAGCAGCCACCCAGCACAACAACAAAATCAAACCAGGCAAATAATTTCAGGGTTGCCAGTTTGTTTGTTTTTGTTTCTTTTAAAGGCCGTTGTAGGTATGCCTTGAATAGCTCTTCTCCCTCATTTACAGTTCCTAAGGCCAGTCACTCACCACTGGAAGGGTCTCTTGCTGCATCAGCTGAAAACAGTCCCATGTCATTGCCCCTTTTCAGGCTCTGGCTTCCTCGACCAAACTTCCCAATGTTCAATGAACGGTTTTGTTTTTCTCCTCTGACTTTCTGCAGGGAAATGAGCCCTAGAGTTAGGAGTATGCAAATCCCTTTGAAAGACGCAACAATGGGCAGGTGTATTCTGTAATTTGCATAATTGTCATACAGACCAGTGTGTGTGTGTGTGTGCGCGCGCGTGTGCGTACAGTTGTAAAACAATGCTAAATAAAATTTGTGCAAACCAATACAAAACGGCCAAAGATGTGCTATATGTGTACATGCATTCTGCTAGGGCTCACTCCACTTGCCAGCCCTGCCTATCTGCCGGGTCCTTTGCCCGCACATTTCCCCCACACACGGCCGACTTCTAATTCCTTTACACCTGACTAAAAAAAACACACCATCTCTTTATACCTCAGCCCACCCCCTTACAGCTCAGCCTAATCACCAGCTGCAACATGGTGATAGCCATGGGCTTAGACAGGATTTATGTTAGTGCTGAGCTATCTGCGACACGATTGCTCACTTAGTTAAGCATTATTTATTTACTTGATTTTTTAAAATGCATATTAAGAAGATACTACACTTTGATGCTAATAGCAAGCTCTGTAAGCATGGGTCCTGATGTGATCAAAAGTGTGCAGACAAATAGTTGAACTGTAAGCTTGTACAATTACTCACCTGTAACATTCCATGAGAATGCAGTCTGTGTACTGGTGTGGAATGGCTTGGATGTGTGTAGGCTAAGCTTGTACCGGTGTTCAGCGGAAAGTGTGGACAAGGCCTAGTACCAGCCATACACAAGGGAGGAACTGGCAGGCTTTGGGGAACTCCCAAGTTTTACAGAAGTACAAATAATATTAACGGATGGGATGCTAAGGGGAGAAATCTTCTAAACTGACCAGTGAGGACTAACCCTGCTCATTGGCCCAGAATGTGGATTGACTGTTAGAAGGCAGAGAATAAAAACAGGGGAAGGAGATGTAATGGTGTACCCCGGAAAAGGGCATAGCTCAGCTGGCTGGCTGTCACCTTGAAGGAGAGCATGCCATGCTGTAACTTTGTCACATTTAAGAATCTCATTTAAAATATTAAATTTGAATTGTTGATTTAAAAATTAAATATCCCTGAAAACCCAGTGAAAGGTAAGGTATATGCAGGCCCTTTTTAAAGAGGGGGTGGCATGGGAGTTTCATACACTGAGGCGTTTCACACACTGAGGCACTTGCTCTATCTATCTAGATATCTATCTATCTAGATATCCATCCATCCATTTGGAAACTGCCTTAGACTCCGGCTGTGGAAGAAAGGCAACATACAATAATCTCCAAAACAATACCTGGAGGGCATGTCCCCCACATCTGCTCTCCAGTCCGGAGCATGCCATACTGCATATTGCAGCATCTTCAGCTAAACAAACCCGGGGGAGAAATCTCTGGCACAAAGTACAAGGAAAGAGGTGGTTTCCCCAAGCTATGTGCTAACATAAGCTTTGCATGTTTTCCCTATTGCTTGCTGGGTGGGGCCAACTGTCAGATGCTGAACAAGATAGAATTGCACCCAAGAGCAAAAAGATGCTTGAGCTGTCCAACTGGATCTGACATTGAGTTCAGTGGTGTAAAGGGGAGGGGAGGGGAATGGCATGGGACAATACAGGGGATTTATAGGTTTTCCTTGTTCCAGCAACTGAATTAGGCGATAATGTGGCTTTCAAGTTTGTTGATGGCTGATTAGCATAGAGAATGTCAAAGAACCAAGCAGAGGCTGGATATTTTTTTCCTTTGACAGAGTTCCTACTACTGTACTGGCTAGCAGATCAAACAACAATGCTTCTTTGCAATGTGGTCCACATTTCTAAATAAAAGCTGGAAGTTGCATTTTGGCTAGCTAAAGATAATATTGTTAAAGCCCCTAAATAGGGGGTGGAGAACCTTGGGCCTGAACGTTAAATGCAGCCCTCCAAGGTTCTCCCGCAGGGTTTTCCCCACCACCTTCATGCCTCCCACTGGCGCTTGCAGACATCTTGGGTGCTTTTACCTGACTATAGTGTGTCCTTGAACTCTGATAATGTATTTTGCGTGCCTGGATGGAGGATGGAGAGGGGTGTGTGGATGAATGTGCAGACACTAGCTTATTTTACAGAGCGTAAAATTTGCATTCATTGCTCTGCCCACTTTCACCTCTGGCTCTTTCAACCACCTTCTATGTGCCCCTGCTACCGTCCGAGGTTGCCCAGAATGGAATATAGCCCTCAAGGCTGAAAGGTGCCCCCCGGCCTGCCCTAGACAGCCTAGGAATGAGGCAGCATCTGAAGAACCTCTAAGTCCCATTCACATCTGTCTGATCACTGAGATAATCATTGGAGTCCCCAGTCTGAATCCCTCCACTTTCAGAGGTGAGGTGGTGGATGGGTAGCAGCAACAGGGCCTTTGGGTGGTGGCTCCTTATGTGCTGGACTCATTTCTGCTACCAAGGCAGATAGTCAGGGTGCAGAAGGGGGTAAAGTGAGAGGATGTGGAGCTGAGGAACTGAACAAAGACAGACCCTACAAAATGAATACAAACAGAAGGAAGCAACTGAATTTTTGCCTTTCCACCTGTACTGCTTAAAATTTTACCTAGCTGCTTTCAAGCCAGAATTGTTTGGTCTGCAGTGGCAGCAGGCAACTTACAGCATATATAAAAAATTGTAGCACATCAGACATTTAAAATTTCCTGATACAGGACTGCCTTCCAATGTCTTCTTTTATAGTCAAGATAGTTGTTTATTTCCTGGAGATTTGATGGGAGGGCTTACCACAGTTTCATATTAACCTGCTGCAGATTCTTGTTTTATAACAGAGTTGGGGGACCTTTATTCAGGCTGGGGGCCACACTCCCCTGTGGGGAGCTTCTTGGGGTCTGCAAGGCAGTGGTGGGCAGGGCTGTAGGCAAAAACGAACAATCAGTGTGACTTTTGTACAGTAGGTTTCTAACACATACCTCTTTCTGTCTCCTTCCACTCAAGAGGCACCATCAGAGCAGTAAGGAATGTGGCCTGGGGAGGGGGCATGGCCTATGGAGGTCCCAAGGGCTGGAAAGATGCCATTGCTCAGTATGCAGATACGTCAGCTCCTGGGGGCCTGCGGGCCCTCTCAGCATCTTTTGCAGGGAGCCAGTCCTCCCACCCCAATGTTGAGGAGGCTGAGTGTGGAGTGAAGCATGGAGCTGAGTGCAGCATGGCTCCAGCGGCCAGCTACTTCTCCACCTCCTCCTGCTGTGGAGGGGAAAGAGGGTGGAAGCAGCCTCTCACTGGCGGCAGTAACAGGAGCAGGCAGAGGAGGAAGTGCTGACGATTGAAGCCACACAGCAACCCATGGCTCCTCCCAGCATCCTGGGGAAGGTTGTAAGTGAACACTTGAGCATGAAAATCTCAGGACGCTGAATTCCACACCTGCTGTTGGTTTCTGTGTTTTGCATCATGAAGTAATGGACGAGACATGATGTCTATATCCCCTGTTGTTTCATTCCAGTCTGTGCTCCGAACACTACTGTTTCTGGAGTCAGTGCTGCTGGCCTCACCTAGAGTTCTGTGTGAAGCCTTTCCCATACTCCTAGCGCTTGAGCAGTTTTTCTCCAGAGTGGCCCCAGTGGTGCCTGTACAGATCCGAGCACATGCTGAAGGTCTTCCCACTGGAACTGGTACAGTTTCTCCCCTGTGCAAATCCTCTGTTGCTTGGTGAGGACCTGGCTCTGCCGGAAGCACATCTCGCACTCAGTGCACTGGTACCATTTGCGGGCACAGGTGCTAAACCCTATCTGTAGTGCCTACCCCTTTTCCCCAAATGATGAGACAAGAGACCAGAGTATGGGTTCAAATTGGCCACAACTTTATTGAGCTTCAGAAGTGGGGAACTTGACACAAGCCTTGGCAGGTAACCCTCTCAGCCCATCTGGCTGAGAATATGCAGGCTGATGAGGTATAGTGAGAGGGGACTGCAAAGCACAAACTTACACAGCATGCCCTTCCACTAATCTCAGCCTGGGAGTTTGACCTACATGCCACCGCTCTATGGCCAGGGACTCCCAGTTTTTGCCCTTTAATAGGCCCTGCAAATGCCACCACTTGGGAAGGGAGCATGAATGCATTCCCCCCAACTTGACAATAGACTAAAGGATACCTTGGCAAGGCCTAAAACTGCCAAAGTTGTGACAAAATGCTATGAGGAAGGCGAAACCTGCCAATGTAGGGAAAACTCCTTCCCAGTTCTGAACACAGCAACCATCTTACAACCGCAGCAGCGCCCGCTGACCTGGAACGCAAAATATTAGTCTGTAAGGAAAAAGTACCATTAACTTGATGACAGCTGACCTAGGATGAAATTATTTGGAGGCAAGCAATTATTAATTTGAGGGAGGGTGGGTGGGTGGTGTGATCCTGGAAGAAAACCAAGTGAGGCTTGGTCAAAAGGGTCAGCCTCTTTTCTTTGGCCTTAGTCCCATCCCCGGCCGGCCATCCATTGTCCTCCCTGGCCGAGGGCAGGTCAAAGGCCAGCGCAATGCCTGAGCTGAGGGTGGTGGGTTAAATACAAAATGTGACTTATTGGGGCTTATTGGTGTTATAAGAATTCTAAGGTCTCAGATATACAGTGGTACCTTGAGTTGATCACGGTGTGGATTTGCCAAGCGTGCCTTCCTCTTAGCACGTTTCTCCCTTGCGTCCTGAGTTTGAGTGTCTTCAAAGCCCATGACACCTTTGGTAAAGGCTGTTCTCCAACTGGAGCGATCACAGGCCAGTGTTTCCCAGTTGCCAGTGTTTATACTACTTTTTTTTTTTTAGATTTGCCTTCAGTCAGTCTTTAAACCTCTTTTGTTGACCACCAGCATTACGCTTTCCATTTTTAAGTTCGGAGTATAGTGGTTGTTTTGGAAGACGATCATCAGGCATCCACACAACATGATCAGTCCAACAAAGTTGATGTTGAAAAATCATTGCTTCAACACTGGTCACTGAGTGGGATTAAAAACCATTATAAGCCATCTATCAAACATTATAGATTATTATAAAAAATAAAGCATTAATATTTAAGTATTCAGTACTAAAGGTTGTATCCAATGTTGGTCCCACTCAGTGTAGGCCTATTGAAATATTTGAATTTTAATAGGCAAGGTGGGTCTATTCTGAGTAAAACTTGGTTGGAGACAACCTAGAATATCATTGCATGTAAAGCATCAAATTCTAATACTGCAGTCATAACCCCATTTGGGAGTAAGCCCCACTGAATTCAATACAGAGCTGGCCCACCCATGAGGCAAAGTGGGATGACCACCTCAGGCAGTAGGATCCACAGAAGCAGCAGATCTAATCTCCAAGGAATGCATCACCCGCTGTATTCAATAGCACTTAAAGGTAAAGGGACCCCTGACCATTAGGTTCAGTCATGGCCGACTCTGGGGTTGCGGCGCTCATCTCGCTTTATTGGCCGAGAGAGCCGGCGTACAGCTTCCGGGTCATGTGGCCAGCATGACTAAGCCACTTCTGGCGAACCAGAGCAGCACACGGAAACGCCATTTACCTTCCCGCCAGAGCGGTACCTATTTATCTACTTGCACTTTGACATGCTTTCGAACTGCAACGGGAGCTCACCCCGTCGCGGGGATTCGAACTGCCAACCTCTGATCAGCAAGTCCTAGGCTCTGTGGTTTAACCCACAGCACCACCCACGTCCCCTTCAATAGCACTTACTACTGAATAAATACAATCAGGCCTGCAGCTTAATACAATTGATTACCAATGCTCAATGCCATTGCATGTCAAGATACTGAATACTGTAATATCAAATATCAACAGCCAAACATCAAATGACTGGAAGGAAACATCAAGCTTGCAAAAGATTTTGAAGAGGAAATTCATTTCAGCTGAATTCTGGGCTGTTTCTGTGGATGGTTTATCTTGATGGAAGCTGGAGATTGGTACTTCCTTCCCACCTGATGTAAAGATTATCTGAGTCTGCATTCCTAGCATTTCAGAAACCAGGGAGACAAGGAAATCTAAGCTGAAGCCAGCCCAGAAAACTTACCACTCCCTAACTCCAGAACCTAGATCTCTCCGTACCCTGCAAATTCTGGTCCAAATCACTGTTCTGCTCTCCCTCTTCCTGAGAGTCAAAACTCTCTGGCAAATTCCCAGCCAGCTCCCGGAACGAAACAGAGCGCTGTGTCTAGGAGGGTTGGCTGAGTGACCCTGCAGCAGCCACCAATACAAAATTTGGATCTGGGCCATAAGTTTAGCGCTGTCTCCCATGCAGGCTTCCCAATGTGACCTCCATCGCACTCCAGACTGCTATGGGCTACACAGTGTGAACTGTATCATGGAATCAGTGTGGAAGGGAAAGGGTTAAACAAGGCATAAATCCATCCAGATTAAATCCTAAAACACTCTATCTAGCCCATTTTAAAAGACTGCAGACTGGACCAGGCAGGCTTTCTCCCAGGAAGACATTTGTTTGACAACACTAGGAACATTATTGACACGTTGGAATTGCTGCAGACCAACCTTCATACAAGAGCAGTGTTAATTTTTATTGATGCGGAAAAGGCCTTTGACAACATTTCTTGGCTATTTATGAAAAGAAATTTGGAAGGGATGGGAGTGGGACGGGGGTTTGAAAATGGAATAGAGGCAATCTATTCAGAGCAAAAAGCTAAATTGATAGTTAACAATGTGGTGACAGAAGAATTCAAAATTGAAAAAGGGACACGACAAGGTTGCCCACTATCCCCTCTGTTATTTATTTCTGTCTTGGAGGTGCTTTTGAACATGATTAGGGAAGACCGGTTGGTACAAGGAATACAGGTCGGAGAGAAACAATTTAAACTGAAAGCTTTTGCAGATGACCTAGTTTTAACATTACAGGAGCCAGAATCTAGTACGAAGAGAGTGTTAGAGCTAATTCATGAATTTGGCCGAGTGGCAGGCTTTAAATTGAATAAGCAGAAAACTAAGGTTTTGGAGAAAAACTTATCACTTAAGGAAATAGATGAGTTCCAGAAAGAAACAGAGTTAAATGTGGTTAAAAAGGTGAAATATCTTGGGGTTAATTTATCTACTAAAAATTTGAATCTATTTAAAGACAATTATGAAAAATGCTGGTCGGAAATTAAAAAGGACTTAGAAATTTGGTCAAGACTAAAACTTTCCTTGTTGGGTCGAATCGCAGCTGTAAAAATGAATGTATTGCCTAAAATGTTATTTTTGTTTCAGACCCTCCAGGTCATGGACAGGGTGGAGTGCTTTGGAAGGTGGCAGAAGGATATCTCTAAATTTGTCTGGCAGGGCAAAAAGCCCCGAATAAAATTTAAAATACTAACTGATGCAAAAGAAAGAGGGGGGTTTGCCCTGCCGGACTTAAGGTTATATTATGAAGCTGCTGCTTTCTGTTGGATGAAAGATTGGTTATTATTGGAGAACACCGATGTCCTAGACCTGGAAGGGTTTAACAACGTTTTTGGATGGCATGCATATTTGTGGTATGACAAGGTAAAGGTTCACAAAATGTTTAAAAACCACATTGTCAGGAAAGCAATTTATATGGTTTGGACTAAATATAAAGACTTGTTAGAGAGTAAAACACCGAGGTGGTTATCACCAGTGGAAGCCAAGGCCCGAAAAAACCCAATATGGAGGCCGGCCGGCCGAAATATTGGGAAATCATAGAAAAAGTTGGAGACAATTGGAGGCTGCAGAGTTTTGAAAAATTAAAAAATAGGGTGCAGGACTGGTTTCTGTATGCTCAAGTTCAAGAAGTTTTTAAATCGGATAAAAAGTTAGGATTCCAGGTGGAAAAATCGAAATTAGAGACGGAACTGTTAGAACCTAAGACTAAGGTACTTTCGAGAATGTACAACTTGTTGCTTAAATGGAACACACAGGATGAGACAGTTAAATCAGCCATGATAAAATGGGCTCAGGACATTGGTTACAACATTATGTTTGAAGACTGGGAAAGGTTATGGACCACCGGATTGAAATTCACGGCATGTAGTGCCTTGAAAGAAAACATTATGAAAATGATATATAGGTGGTACATGACCCCAGTCAAACTTGCCAAGATATACCATTTGTCTGATAACAAATGTTGGAAATGTAAGGAGGCTGAAGGGACATTCTTTCACCTCTGGTGGACTTGCCCAAGAGTGAAGACCTTCTGGGAAATGATATATAATGAGTTGAAAAATGTATTTAGGTATACCTTTCCCAAGAAACCAGAGGCCTTTCTATTGGGCATTGTTGGCCAGAAGGTGTTAAAGAAGGATAGAACTTTTTTTATGTACGCAACCACAGCAGCAAGAATACTTATAGCTAAATATTGGAAGACACAAGATTTACCCACACTGGAAGAGTGGCAGATGCAACTGATGGACTACATGGAACTGGCTGAAATGACTGGCAGAATCCACGACTTGGGAGAAGAAACGACGAGAGAGGACTGGACTAAATTTAAGGATTATTTACAAAAATATTATAAGTTGTATGAATGTTAAAATGCTAAATTGCACGATTTGGAAGTTTTGGCTTCAGCGATTAGATTTGTGAAATTGAAATTAAGCTAAAGGTAAAAAAAAAAAGGGAAGAAATTTAGGGTATTATTAAAGGTGCTAAAAGGTTCAAATAATTGACAAAGAGTATCTTAAATCAAAAATATTGGAAAAGTATGAATTAAGAAATAAGGTGATAATTTGCTGACATTCTAAAGAGTAAAGAATGCAAGGTACGGGAGATGTGAGGAAGTCCGATTGGTCATGTAAAAATATTTTTGAGAGTGGAATTTTTTCTACATTTCTTAATTGTTTGTTTATTTGTTCTTTTGTAAGCGAACTTTAAATTCCTGTTTGTGTATTTGAAAATCTAATAAAAATATTTATAAAAAAATAAAATAAATAAAAGACTGCAGACCGGAGCTACACTAATTTTTTACTTTTTTCTTTAATCCTGTTATTACAGTGGACAACCAGATGCTTGAGGGAAACCTGCAGGCAGAACCCAAGCATAAGAGCGCTATCCCCTCAGGACCGGACTTTCTGTATTTCAAAATTGGATCCCCACCACCGCCTCTCACCTTCCATTCTGCTCAATTCACTACATCATAGTTATGATGCCCTGCAGCACCCGCTAGGCTCAGCGCAGGAACAGACCATGCTGCCTTACCAGCAGCTAGTATTCAGAATCACTGCTGCCTCCAGCTGTACAGGCAAAGTGTAGCATCATGGTAAGCCCTCCATGAATACATCTAATCCTCTTTTAAAGCCATCTAGCCTGGTGCCTCCTGTTGTCAACATACCCCGCCTTTGGTGTATCTTCATCGTAAAATATTCCTGTTTCTCCAGCCCGTCGTCTTCTTTTGCAGAGGTCACTTAAATTAGCAGACTTCACTCCCCTTCTTCACTTGAAATATGTGCATTTGCTTCTTTTGTAATTAATTATTCCAAATTGCTGCAACTAGTGCGCGATCAGAGACAGCGTCCAGGAGAGCCAAGGTCCACACGGGGGCATTCTGCCTAGTGCCCTGGTCACCCCCTTCTTTTGGATCTGGGGGTCATTTATGGGCACAGCAGGCAAGGGCAGTGTTCCCCATTTCCTTGGGGCAACAAGGGAGGCTGCCTACTCCCATAACAGCCTCTTAATTACCCCGTGTGGGTCGGAGAGATGGTATTGTCGGCCATCTTCCAATGCGCCCCCTAGTGGCCCCCCACTTTTGAGAGATTTGGGACAGATAAAAGAAAATTACTTCTTCATACAGCCCCAAATCCTGCAATGTTTCTTCAAATGGGAGGTGCTCCATCCCCTTTTCCTCTCTCCCCCGCCACTTTTCGTTTGTTTGTTTATTCATTCATTTGTTTGTTTGTTTGTTTGATTGATTGCTTTTTTGCTTAACATCCACTCTGAGTAAGAGTTCTGCATTACTCAAAAGGCTGCAACATTCCTTTGTGATACTTGAGGGATCCTGTAGATGACTGTGGTCTGCTGGGATTCTTCTGCAAGTTTCAAAGATCCCAGGAACCCGATCTGCAGTAACTTGGAGCAGGGCTTTTAGTGTGGCTGCCCCTGTTCTGTGGAACAGCATTCCTGCTGAAATATGACAGCAGAGATGGACTTTGGTAATATGGCACCCTGAGTGAGGACAAACTAGAGTAGGAAACCGTATAAATATAGGTGTTGTTGTTGTTACTTTGTGCCTCCTCAGCTCGGTGCCCTATACAGGGGAACAACCTACATCACCCTGAATACAGCGCTGATGACAGGGACCCACTTTCCAGAGACAGCTGAATACATTTTTGTCTGAACAAGCTTTCCGAGGTGGATAAATGAGTCTGAACCACAAGTTAGGGTTTGTTTGGTAGGGTTTTGATTTCGTTTTAAATGTATTTGTTGCTTTTGTTTTTGAAATACTTTTAATCACATTATGTGTAGATTGTTTTAGAACACGGTTGCTAAATTATATAATAAAATTAAATAATACTAATTTTGTGCTGGTCCTAATGAAGATGTTGTTTTACCACAGCTACTTGGAATTCTACTTTGGAAGGTGGATTTTAAATTTACTGCATGTAAAATATTGAAAGAGAACTATATGAAAATGATGTACTGTTGGTACATAACACTGGTAAGACTTGCAAAAATGTATAGAACAAGTTATAATAAGTGTTGGGAATGTAAAGTAAAAGAGGGTACTTTTTACCATATGTGGTGGGAATGTAAAATGTTTAAAAATTACTAGGAAATTATATATAGTATAATGAACTGAAGAAAATGTTTAAAATGACTTTTACCAAAAAACCAGAAGCTTTTTTACTGGAATAACAGAAAATCAAATCCCAAAGTAAAATAAAAAACTGTTTATGTACGCAACAGCAGGAGTCCGGATCTTACTAGCGCAAATGTGGAAGGAAGATAAGATAAGATACCAACAATAGAAGAATGGCAATTGAAAATGATGGACAATGCAGAAATGGCAAAACTTACAGAAAAGCTCAGAGACAATGAATTGAGAAATTTAAAAAATAATGGGAGGCATTTATTGTATATGTACAAAAATATTGTAAACAAGTAGAAACATTGGCAGGCTTTGACTAAACACTTGCAAGTAGTTAAAATAAGATAAAGTTTATGGAAGGAAATCTGAACTGAAACAATGATGATATGTAATTAGGATAAAATATTAAGGAGAATAAAAAAGAGGTTTAAGTATAATTATGCAGAAAATATATATATTAAATTAATCAGGATATGAAATGGAGGGAAGTCAGGAGGTTAAAGAGAACCTCTGAAAAGATGTTTTTAAAAAATAATAATTACGGTAAATTTTAGTTCTTTTACTTCATGTTGCATATTTTGTATTTCTCATTCTTTTTTTGATGGAAAATAATTGTTGAAGTTGAAACTGTAAAACAAATAAAAAAAATGTTGCCAAAAAGGGGGGGGGGGAATTCTACTGTTAATGATTGACAGCCTTTATGGAAAGATGCCTGGGTATCACATCCCTGCCTGAGGAGGACTATAGAGAACCAAGCCTAAGGTGGACAGGATTGGGGCTGGGGCTTATCTGCCCCCCTCCCCAATATTTTTATTTAACTTGGCACCCCTTACTTGCACAATAACAATAATCCTAAAGTAAACTACCTCAACTCCATGCAGAAATGCAAGCTGAGTCACACAAGTCTATCTCACACAGTTCAGGCAAGGATTTCAGCAGTTGGAGTAAGGATTAGGTGTGGTTCATTTGGCTTGTGTAACAGATTTCTGTTTTGTAAGCTTTGGCTTCTTAGCAGGAGAGACTTGTCTTCCCCTGACAAGAAGCACATCCCTCTTGTGTTCATACTAGAGATGGAAGGAAGGAATCAGATTCCGTTAAAGGAAAACTTAAACTGTACGTAACTCGCAATTTCCGAAACAAGGCCAGAAGGAAAATATGCACCATCTTTCAAAACTCTCACTTCCCTGGATTTTGCAGGGCAGTTCTCTTAGCCAACTCGTATGTAGGAAAATGCATCTGCTATTGAAAAGCACGCATAAGGATGCCCTGAATGGGTAAAATAACATGCATTATGCTAGGGGGGGATGCTGTGCAAAACCAATGTGTATATTAAGCGAAATTGAGTGGCTATTAGTATAAATTAAATTTAAAATGCCGATGACTTCTCATGAGGATTTAAAAAGAAACAAAAAGAGTCATACCTCAGGTTGAAGTAGCCTCGGGATAAGTATTATCGGGTTGCTCGCTGCAGCGACCCAGAAGTAACAGAGTGCATTACTTCCGGGTTTTGCCACTCATGCGTGCGCAGGCAGTCGAAATGATGCCACGCGCATGTGCAGAAGCGGCGAATCATGACCCACAGACATGTAGACATGTGGATGCAGGTTGCATTTGCTTCTGGATGTGAACAGGGCTCCGGAACAGATCCCATTCGCATCCAGAGGTACCACTGTATAAAGTTCTCAAACTGGTGTGGAAATGTGAAGAACCAAAATCAAGACTGAAAAAGTGAGAAAATGAGAGAACTCCTAGCAGTGCTGGAAGCTTGCCTTATACTGAATCAGATCACTGATCCTTTCACCTTTTTCATGTATGCAACAATAGCAGCAAGAATACTTATCGCAAAGTATTGGAAGACACAAGATTTGCTCACCTTGGAAGAATGGCAGATGGAATTGATAGACTACATGGAACTGGCAGAAATGACTGGCAGAATCCGAGACATGGGAGAAGAACAAACAGAAGAAGATTGGAAGAAATTTAAAGATTATCTGCAAAAACATTGTAAATTATTTGAATGTTAAAGTGATGCAGGATAGTGAGATAATATGGCATTAGTGACAAAGCTGAAAGGAATGTGCAAAGATGTTTTATGAGTAACAAGTAAAGAAACACAGTTAAATTAATCAAATGATGAGGGATTAGAAGATAAGTGGACAGCAGTGGGAATGGTTAATTTAAAAAGAAATTAAGTAATATTAAAATTAGTCAAAATAGAGGAAGAATTTGCTGAAACTAAATTGGAAATTTGAATACAGAAAAGGGAGATGTGAGGAAGTCAGGAAAGTAAGTTATATGAAATTAAGAGTTGAGCTTATATATTTTTGTTTGGTTTTTGTGTTTTTTACCGTTTATTGTTTGTTGTTATGTTGTTTTGTCTTGTTTGTTATTATAAAATCTGTTGAAACCTTAATAAAAATCTTTTGGGAAAAAACAGATCACTGATCCTTTCAACAGAGGGTTTCCGTGGTTTCAATCATGGGGGGGGCGTGTTCCCAGCCCTACCTACAGATGCCGGGGATTGAACATGGGACCTTGTGTCCTGGTCCTCCCCAGCCAAGGAAGGCACACCTCTGATAGTTAACTCTTCATTGACAAGAAAAGCACTCACAGCAGCTTCCAAGGTGCTCCAGATACAGGTTCAAATCCCTGCTTGGCTGTGAAACACACTGAGTGGCCCTGGGCCAGGCACTCACACTCAGACTAACCTCCTTCACAGGATTGCTGGGGAGGAAAAGGGACCATGTATGCCAACTTGAGCTCCTTGGAGAAAGAGGTGGGCAAAAGTGTAAATAAGTAAAACATGGCTGCCCACTCTTAAAAGGACCTAGGTAGGAGTTGGGAATGTGATCCATAACAGCGGCTTGAACAGAAACACATGGTGATTCAGACTTTCCCCCCACCTTCAGTTTAATCAGCAAACAAGGAAAAAATACTTTGTAAAGCAGTTTAAGACACTGTCCCCAGGAGGAACAAGAAGGAGGAACTGGGCAGCCTAGTTTCGTTTAGCTGGAAGGAACAAGAGGCCATTCCTGTCTGTTTAAAGAGGCAGAACTAGGTTGGCCCAAGATATTTTGCTACCTGAGGAATAACAGTGGTATAGCAATTAATCCTTCTTCTCAGAGAACTCCAGGGACTATATATTTGGGAGAGGAATTGGGAGCCTCCAAACAAACTAGGATTCTTTGTGGGGGGGGCTCCCTGACTGCTAAAGTGGTATAAGAGTACTTTAAATGATGCTTTGGTTATGAAATAAATAAATTGAGGTCTTATATATATAATAAATGTTCATAAATGTACCAAGCAAACACGTACATAAATATATAAACCACTTGTCTGAAGCAGCACAGGAAAACAGCCCAGAAACCATTTTGACTCCCAAACTGACCAAATGTTTTTTTTTCTGCAAGGTCAAAGGAAAATGGAAAAGTCTCCCTGTTGTCTTTTCATTCACAAATCCTGTCTTAAGGGTATGTCTGTGTATGAATAGGGTGAGCCTGTGACCTGGCTCTCCATTCTTAAAGAAATCAGCCCTGAGTGCTCACTGGAAGGACAGATCCTGAAGCTGAGACTCCAATACTTTGGCCACCTCATGAGAAGAGAAGACTCCCTGGAAAAGACCCTGATGTTGGGAAAGATGGAGGACACAAGGAGAAGGGGACGACAGAGGACGAGATGGTTGGACAGTGTTCTCGAAGCTACAAACATGAGTCTGACCAAACTGTGGGAGGCAGTGGAAGACAGGAGTGCCCATTGTGCTCTGGTCCACAGGGTCACGAAGAGTCAGACACGACTCAAGAACAACATGACTGGGCTCAAGAACTAAGTATTTATCATTACAAAAGACTGCTCAGGCTCCCCAGCGTATCCAAACAAATACCATAAGCATTAACAGGTAACCTGCCAGATAGGAGATAAACAATGACAGGAGGTAAACAACATACTCAGATTTCTCTTGAGCTACACCCCTTTCTGTGATGTATGTATGATGTTTCTAGGGTGGTCTGGAGCTCCAGGGCAGGCAATTTAAAATGTCTATATAAGGGCGGGCACACATTTGTTCTGGGTCCTCCTCCTTTCCTGCGGGTGAGGGGAGCACCCTGTTGCAGCAGTTCAATAAAGATCAGGCTTACTAGCTGCTTTGCTTCTCAATATTCTCTGGTTGGCCTCTGTTATTTTCTCCGACCGATGGAGAACCTGCAAAGGACTCTATAAGGGCTCTTGTGTCCCCCATAAGGGAATAAGGGCAGATTTTCATTTATTACAGTTAACATTGCAGGAGGTTGGACTAGATGACCCTCAGGGTCCTTTCCAACTCTACATTTCTATGATTCTATTAATACCTATAGATAGCAGATGAATTCTTTTTTAAAGCGTCTCAAATATGTGACAGTTATATGGAAAGGGATGTTGGAGGCGAAGTTATATGGAAAGGGATGTTAGGAAGAGAAACAGAATTTGTTGCTATCTCCACCTCTTTCTTTCTTTCTTTCTTTCTTTCTTTCTTTCTTTCTTTCTTTCTTTCTTTCTTTTTGGCTGGGTTTTCTTCGGGCAGACAGAAATTCAACAAGGGGAGAGGATGTGAGTCACTGAAATTAATGTGCATTGCTAACTTAGTTCCATAAATTTAATTGAGTCTACTCTATGATTATGACCAGCATTGGAAACAACCCATTGTAATGGATTGCTTTGAAGTCATTTCATTATGTATCAGGTAAAGTAATTTTTATCCCCCCCCCCCACAACTTGTTGCTTATTTTGCCCAGCCAAAGGTGGCAACCATAACGGGAGCTTGCATGCATGTATTGTTGTAAAAAAAAAAGAAAAACATACACACAGAGAACACACATGCATAGGGGGTGCATGTAAATAAGTGTGTCCCACACAAACACATTCACCTTGTGGTGCCTTAAGATAAATGCACCCAAAACTGCGCTAACAAGCTAAATTGGCCTGTCAGTCTGCACAGCAGGGAGTCAGTTGAAAGAGGAAGTCTCCAATTTGCAAAGAAGTCCTATTTATACCAGGTTTCCATTGTTTTTTTTTATAATAAAACCTACCAGAAACCACCTTTTTGCAGTGGTACCTTGGTTTTAGAACAGCTTACTTTATGAACAACTTGGAAATAGAGCGCTGCAAACCCAGAAGTAGGTTTGCCTTGGAAGCGGAACATGTTCCGCTTCCTGTTGAGTGTGTTAGAATCATAGAATCATAGAGTTGGAAGAGACCACAAGGGCCATTGAGTCCAACCCCCTGCCAAGCAGGAAACACCATCAGAGCACTCCTGGCATATGGTTGTCAAGCCTCTGCTTAAAGACCTCCAAAGAAGGAGACTCCACCACACTCCTTGGCAGCAAATTCCACTGTCGAACAGCTCTTACTGTCAGGAAGTTCTTCCTAATGTTTAGGTGGAATCCTCTTTCTTGTAGTTTGGATCCATTGCTCCGTGTTCCTTTTGTAAATTGATTTCCCTGCTGCTGATCAGAGGCTTCCCGTTGAGTCTGCTGGCTGCTGAGTCCCGAGCACCCACACAACACAGAGGTGATATTGGGAGCTTTTGTTTTTGCTATTTTTTTGCATTTTTGTGTGTGCGGCTTTTTCCGTTTTTTGACTGTGACTTGTTCTTTGTTTTATGGGGACTGACTTGTGACTTTGGCTTGTGACTTGTTTTTGTGACTGTGTGGAACCCAGTTCAGCTACTGATTGATTGATTGATTGATTGATTGTGTGACTGCAGAAATGGATAAAAGCCCCCCATCCAAACAATGACTATCATCAGTGCACATAAGAAAAAAAAATAATTTTAATTTTTATCATCTACAATATTGTCTTTTATTTTATAGTACAGTACATTGATTATTGCTTTCATTTTATGAATCAATGGTCTCGTTAGGTAGAAAAATTCATATTAAATTGCGGTTTTAAGGGCAGAGGCGGAGCTAGCTGCTCTGGCACCTGGAGCAGCGCACATGCTGTGCACCCGGGGCTGGGCTAGCCGCCCATGGGGACGCGGAGAGTGGAGAGCATCCCAGGAGGGCGCTGCCTGTGGCGAGTGGCCCAGGGGTGTGCTGCCCGTGGCAAGTGGCGTGTCCCGGGGGGTGGCACGGCGATGTCACATACCCCTTCAGGGATGACACCCTGGGCGCATCGCCCCCACCGCCCGCTTCCTCCGCCACTGTTTAGGGGTTGTTTTTAAATGCCTGGAACGGATTAATCCATTTTGCATTACTTTCTATGGGAAAGCATGCCTTGGTTTTAGAACGCTTTGGTTTTGGAACAGACTTCCAGAACGGATTAGGTTTGGGAACCACTGTACTTGAATCCTTTGACCTGAAATTGTTTTCCTATGACCCTGTGGTTGTAATGAAAACCCTGTCAACTCTTTTTTTCTGACATAACACTTTTCTGACATAGCACTTGCATGAAACTGAAACAAATATATAAACAAATTGTAACCTTTATGAATGTCACAAATAATGTAACAAGGACAAATGACTTTGAATCAGAATAACCTTACTTGGGTACAAAGACAAAACTGTTGCAAACTCTTTTCTGGGGCAAAGGCCCTTCTATTGTTCCACCCTGAGGCTACATTCCTTCTTAACCTTGAAAGTTCTGAAATTGTCAGCAACCCGTTTGTCCCAAAGGAACTTGCTTTGACTTGTAATTTATTTCCCTTATGGAGAAAGGCAAAGCCTACGTCAAAAACGACATCACATTGCATCTGAATGCCTTGCTTCTGACACCTATGGTACTACTCTGATTGCAAGCCTTTTGTATGAATCATCCAAAGTTGTCATACCTGTGTAACCCTATCAAATGTAACTGTACCTGCACCCAGCACCACAGTCTTTGCACCTCTGCACCCCTCACCACTGTACCTAAATCCCTCCTGCCTTTCTGTGTAATTTGGCAGTTTGTGACGTTACATACTGCCCCAAAACTTAAGGCATTGGTTGTTAACCAAAGTGTCATGGCACCCTGAACAGTCAGGGGAGACACAGGGTCCTTTTATTAATTGCTGCCCATTATCTTACCGCATCTCTCTCTACCGCCATCCATTTAAATAAATAAATAAATTAGACATCTCTGCCATCAGTTGCATAGGCCTATAACAAATGTTAATTGTTGTCGTTTAGTACAGAATCAGGAAATGTCCAGATTAATTTGCCCAAAATACAAAGGTATAGCTCATTTTATTTTTGATGCTATCTTTTTGGAATGGTTAATTGCTTCCATTTTTCCAAAAGGCCATAAATGACACCTGAAATAAAGCAGCAGCAGAAGAAATGGGGAAACATGTTCACACCACTGTTTATCTTCTTTAAATCTCCCCCCACCCACCCACAAACAAAAATCCTCCCCAGCTTCAGTAACTAATAGTTCCTTAGTTTTGCACAAAGGGCTCAAGAAAATAGCAAAGTAGCTTGATCTTAATATTATTTTGCCCTTTCTGCTTCTGATCTTAATCTTGTTTTGCCTTTCCACCCCCATGTGCACACAAATTTTGGGAAAGGCAGGCTGGAGCTGCCATGTAGTGTGTCAGCTTCGCCCTACAGAGCAATGGCATTCCTTGGGTCGGCACATGAGCTATTACTTACATGCATGCCAAAAATGGTACTGAAAAGGAGCGGGGCGGAATGGAGCAGGGCAGAAGAACAGAGGAATCTCCACTTATAATGCTATAATGGAACCCCAGTGTAAGCGGCTCCCTCAGGGGAGCCAGAGAAAGAATGTGGTTGGTCAAGGGGGCTATGGACTTGAAAAGGCTGGAAGCCATTGACCTAAAGCATCAAGGTTAACATATGTCTTTGTCCTGGGTTCTTTGCTGCCTACCTGTAGGAACCCAGTTGCAGCTGAATAAACAGGATGCTCAGATCTAACCTTTCCAGCAGCTACCTCCTGCCACACTCCCACCCACTTTTGACCCCATGCTGCCATGTGCGGCACTGCCAAAAAGTTGATCTGACCCAACTTAAGTTTGCTCAGGGTGGAGCAGGAAGGAGCTGCAGCTGCAGAAATTAATACAGAGGGTGGGTGGGTGGGTGTAGTGAGGTGAGGTGAGGTGAGAATATTCTCTGATAGAAAATTCTCCTGAGAATATTCTCGCACAAACTGTAAATTCTAATGTAAGAACCAGTTTTACAAGCCACATTAAAAAAATCTAGTAAATAATGAGTCAAGCTGTGATATTGCCAGTGTAAGTAATGAATAATGATTTTTTTGATCCAGTTACATTACTGAGCATTGTGTCATTCACTATTGGCAGTTCTGAAATGTGAGCTACAGAAAACTTTTTTCTTTAAAGTTTTAAAAATGCTATTCATTTAATTTGATGAACATTTGAATTCGTATGCATTTCAACTACAGTGGTACCTCTGGTTAAGAACTTAATTCGTTCTGGAGGTCCGTTCTTAACTTGAAACTGTTCTTAACCTGACGTACCACTTGAGCTAATGGGGCCTCCTGCTGCCGCCGTGCCACCGCTGCACGATTTCTGTTCTCATCCTGAAGCAAAGTTCTTAATCCGAGGTACTATTTCTGGGTTAGCAGAGTCTGTAACCTGAAGCATCTGTAACCTGAAGTGTCTGTACAGTGGTACCTCAGGTTACAGTCTCCGCTAACCCAGAAATAATACCTCGGGTTAAGAACTTGCTTCAGGATGAGAACAGAAATCATGTGACAGCAGCAGGAGGCCCCATTAGCTAAAGTGGTGCTTCAGGTTAAGAACAGTTTCAGGTTAAGAACAGACCTCTGGAATGAATTAAGTACGTAACCAGAGGTACCACTGTATATGTAATACCCTTTTTTCTATTTTGGTGTGACCTAATTCTTAGCAATTCTATACCCATGGCCATACAGTGTGATATTTTTTACATAAAGTAGCTTTAATGCGTTATATACTTAAAGTACCTAGGCCTATACAATTATGTGTAACAGCATATGAGGTGGCCCTGATTTAAACAGTTGACATTGCTATATTTTTATTTAGTGCCAGTACTGTAACATGACATGGATTTTGCAGTGGTACAACATGCCATTTACCAGAGATTGATATACTGAAATATATTATCATATAATGAAAATATATTTAATATTTAGTGGCTTCTTTCTTATATGTATGCATATAGTTTTGTTTATCAAGCTGTGTTTTAGTCACCAAAGCAGCAGGATTAGTGATTAAATTGAGTCATTCATGCTGAATTTTCAATTTCAAGTTTGGTGCAAAAAATCAAAGAATGCCCCATTGAATAAAAGTACCTGTATAGTTTTTGGTTGCCATCTGAACAGGTTTCCCCATGAATAAACATGTACTGTATATTAACTACCGTAATTATATCATTTTCAATGCATTAAAATTATATCATTTTCTTTTTTTCCTTTTTTTAATTCTTTTTATTAATTTTCATAAGCAAACAGAAAAACAAAACAACCGTACATAAAAAAGAGAAAAAAGAAAACAAAAACAAAACCAAGAACAAGAACAAGAACAAACAACAGAAAACCTAAATGGACCAAAAAAGAAACACACGAATTGACTTCCCTCCATCTCGGTTTTGGATTATATAAGATTGTAATTCCATTCGGCAGTTTTCATTTTATATCATCTATGCATCACAAGAATTATGTTAAACCTACTGTGATTTTTAGATTTCTAGAATTTGTTTCCATATATGTTATAAATTTGGTCCAATTGTCATTAAACTTTGTATCTTTTTGCTGTCTGATATTCTGCGTCATTTTTGCCAATTCTAAGTATTCAAATAGTTTAATTTGCCGATCTTTAACGGTCAGGATATTAGGGGTTTTCCAATTTTGTGCTAGTAGAATCCTAGCAGCTACAGTTGCATATTGAAACACTATGTAGTCTTCTTTTTTAACCTTGTCTCCGATCATACCTAGGAGGAAGGCTTCAGGTTTGTTAACAACGGTGTATTTAAGTATCTTTTTCAATTCATTGTATATGGCTTCCCAATTTTTTTTTATTTCTTCACACTTCCACCACATATGATAGAAACTGCCTTCTTTGGATTTACACTTCCAACACCTATTATCCCCGGTCTTATACATTTTTTCTAATTTCACGGGGGTGATGTACCAACGGTACATCATCTTTTCCATATTTTCTGTAAGGGTGGTGCAGGCAGTAAATTTCATACCTTTATTCCAAAGCCTCGTCCAACTATCATAATCCAAATTATATCCAAAGTCTATTGCCCATTTTATCATAACTTCCTTGACCTCCTCATCCTTAGCATCCCATTCTAGTAACAGGTTATACATTTTGGATAGAAGTTTGGTTTTACTTTCCATAATCTCTACCTGGAACCTAGATTTTTTCTCATTCATCCCAGTTTTTTTGTCTTCTTTCCATAAGGCATTAATTTGATGGTACTGCAGCCAGCCTGTTAGTTTGTCTTTTAGCTCTTCATAGGGTCTGATTTTCCATCCTTTTTCAGATCTTTCCAGGAGGTCTTCATAGGTCCATCTCTCACCTTCTAT
Organism: Podarcis melisellensis; assembly: GCF_964234715.1. Classification (NCBI taxonomy): domain Eukaryota; kingdom Metazoa; phylum Chordata; class Lepidosauria; order Squamata; family Lacertidae; genus Podarcis; species Podarcis melisellensis. The sequence goes on along the minus strand of NC_138547.1, from coordinate 12,654,994 downwards.
ATTCGTTTTTTTTATGGTTAAGATATCAATGGGCGATAACCACCAAGGGGTATTTTTTTCCAACAATTTCCTATTCTTTTCCCACACCTCTAACAAGGATCCTCTGATGATATGATTTGAAAAGCCTTTATGCACCTTTTCCTTATTCTGCCAGAGATAGGCGTGCCAACCGAATCTTAAATCGAAGCCTTCTAAATCCAACAGATCTGTGTTTTTTAAGACAATCCATTCTCTGAGCCAAAAAAGGCACGAGGCTTCATAATACAATCTCAAATTTGGGACCGCAAATCCTCCTCTATCTTTTCTGTCCGTTAACAATTTAAATCTAATTCTCGGTCTTTTACCTTGCCATATAAATTTAGAGAGAATTTTTTGCCAGTTTTTGAATATAGAATTTCCTCTAATCATCAGGACATTTTGAAATAAAAATAGAAGTTTCAGCAGTATACACATCTTAATTGCTGCCATTCTACCTGACCAAGAGAGTTTTATCCTATTCCAAATATCTAGTTCCTTTTGAATTTCTTTCCAGGTGTTTATATAATTATCTGCCAATAGATTTATGTTTTTCGTGGTTAGCCAGACTCCCAAGTATTTTACCGTTTTTGCTTCTTTGATTCCAAATTGAGATTCCAACTGTCTCTTTGAATCTTCTCCCAAGTTCTTAACCATCATTTTGGTTTTGATTTTATTTAGTTTAAAGCCCGATACTTTCCCAAATTCCTCTAATAGTACTAGGACTTTGTCAACCCCTTTTTTTTGGTTCCTCCAACGATATTACCAAGTCATGAGCATACGCTTTTAATTTATATTCTTTCAGCCCAATTCTGATCCCCCGTATCTCTGGTGTTTTCCTTATCTTGTTTGCAATTACTTCTAGTATTATTATAAATAAAAGCGGTGACAAGGGGCAAGCTTGTCTTGTACCCTTTGAGCTATGGCCACATGGTGTTTTTTTACGTTTTTGTTCACATGTACGCTTGTGTGGAGCATTTTAGAAGACGTTGGTGGGGGTAAAATGCCATGTCGAATAATTGTTTCGATTGGAAATGATTATTTTAATGACAAGAAGTATTCAGGTCCGATAGTTCTGGGTGATTATGTCGAAAAGGGATCAGTTTGAAGTAATAAAACCTTGAAATCTTCCATAATTTGGTGCGGCAAAGCATAAAGTTGGGGGATCAAAACTAAGTTAATCCTGATCTTCAATCAGCACGTCGTCCTGTAGCTCATTGTGATGAAATTCCAGTGCCTATCTTCAGAGAACTTCCTGACATTAGTGACGAAGATGCCTCCAGTGTTGAAGGACATGAGGAAGAAGAAGTGGTTCTTGAAGATGATGCTCCACATCCATTTTCCCAAAAGGAGTTGAATGATCTAGTTCACGTCCTCAGCTTGTCAAAGGACTCTGCCGAACTGTTGGCATCTAGATTGAAGGAAAAAAGCCTCCTCTCTGACAGTGCTCGCATCAGCTTCTTCCACAACAGGCATCAAGAGTACCTCTGCTTTTTCTCAGAAGAGAAGGACTTGGTGTACTGGGAAGATATTGCGCAGCTTCTGCTCAAGCTTGGAGTGCCACAGTACGAACCCCAAATTGGAGACTGTTCACTGACAGCAGCAAGCGATCACTGAAATGTGTTCTGCTACACAATGGCAACCAGTTTGCCTCTATACCCCAGGCTCACTCGACTACACTGAAGAACTATGAAGCGGTGAAGTATGTGCTGGAGAAAATTGGTTATGATCAGCATAAGTGGTTTATTTGTGTTGACCTGAAGATGGTGAACTTTTTGTTGGGACAACAGTCTGGCTTCACCAAGTACCCATGTTTTCTGTGCATGTGAGATAGTAGGGACCGTGCTCAGCATTACAAAAAGGCCTGGCCTGTGCGGGAGGAATTGGTGCCTTGCAAAAAAAAAGGAACGTCATCAATGACCCTCTGGTGGACAGAGACAGAATACTCTTCCCACCGCTGCACATCAAGCTCGGCTTAATCAAGCAGTTCACCAAGGCTCTGGACAAGGATGGTGACTGCTTCATTTACTTGTGCCAGGCTTTTCCAGGATTGACCATGGAGAAGTTGAAAGCTGGCATCTTTGACGGTCCTCAGATCCGTCAGCTCATCAGAGATCCAGAGTTCGGAAACTCAATGAACGAAGTGGAACTGGAAGCGTGGGAGGCATTTGTTCTGGTAGTGAAGAACTATCTTGGCAACAATAAGGCCAGAAACTACGCAGAACTTGTCAACAACATGCTGACTGCTTTCAGAAACCTGGGCTGCAACATGAGTGTCAAGATGCACTACCTATTTTCACATATGGACCGGTTTCCTGAGAACCTGGGTTCAATGAGTGACGAGCAGGGGGAGAGATTCCATCAGGACATGAAAGAGATGGAGACCAGGTATCAGGGCTGCTGGGACGCAGTCATGATGGCTGACTACTGTTGGACACTGAAGAGACCTCCCTGCTGCTGAGCATTTCAGGAGTTCCAAGAAACAGAAGTTCAAGCCCTGAAGTTTGAAAAATGGTGAAGCAACATGAAATTTATGTGTACCTTTATCAATGCCCACGATTCAGTTTACAGTAAACCTGACCTGATGGAGAGAAACAGATGCCATTTCCTGATTCAGCAGTGCAAAAATACCCTAAATCAGTTGTAGAAATCTAGACAACATTCAAAAAGTAAAAAATTGTTGCCCAGTTTAATCAATTTAGCTCTTTAACTTGAATAGATCGCTTTGATTCCTTCCAAGAAGGCACCTTCCATCCCTGCTTTCTCCATACACTTTAGTAGAAACTGCCAGGATACATTATTGAATGCCTTAAAATGTTCTATTTTAAATGAATATTCTCCAAAACATTCTTCTCGAGAATTTAACATCACTATGTGTGTGTGCATGCAGCCATGTGCCTGCGCCCACTCAGGCTTATTGTTGTGTTCTCTCTAGCAGGCACCCTTTTTGCTCTTAACTCTTTAACACTACTCAATGGCAATCCTTTTTAAAGCATCCACAAGCATGGATACTTAGGATGCAAGGACTCTTGGGTTTCAGGTAAGTTTGTTGCAGTGGATAAGAGTACTGGAGTACGACCTGGGAGACCAGGGTTCAAATCCCCACTCGGCCATGAAACTCACTCAACGACCTTGGGCCAGTCACTTGGGCTCTTGGTCTGACCTATCTCACAGGGTTGTTGTGGGGATAAAATGAGGAAGGGGAGAGCCATGTATGCTCCTTGGAGAAAAAGGTGGGATATAATTGCAGCAAATAAATTAATAATAATTTAACCACCTCACAGGGTTGTTCTGAAAGTAAAATGGAGGGGAAACTTCTGTATGTCACCTTAAGTTCCTGAAAGGAACGTTGGAATATAGAGGTTATAAATGAGAAATATCTAGGCAGTTGCAAGTTGTTGTGGTGAATAGTAAATAGGGTAAAGATTGTGACAAGGAACCTCTGGCCTCCAGATGTTACAGACCATTCACATTAGGTGGGTATCTCAACAGCTGGAGGACCACAAGTCTCCTGATTTAAAAGTAGAGTTCCTTACCAGATCCTTTGGAAATTTAAGATAAAATTTTGATAAAACAGGACTGGAGTCACACAGTTCGTAACATAAAGGAAATGAACTACAAATTCATGTGTCAGCAATTCAGGCTCCAGTGACGATGTTTCAAGGAGCTGAAGATCCTCCACAAGCAACCATCAACCAGGAGACAATGCCAAGAGACCCAAATCAAGCAGTCAACATGGTTCCTCCAAATGTTGTGGACTATAAAATCAGCCCAGGACAGCATGGCCCATGGCCGATGAGAGCTGCTGTATAGATACTTGGCCCATCCCCAGGGTATATGGGCCTATGGAATGACTCAAAGGTTGCGTCATGTGCATTATTTGCTTCCACAGATAAATACTTGCCCTCACTGTGGCAACAGATCATTTGCTAATAGAAAGAGCTAGTGGTGTAAATGGGTAAGAGGCATCACACCACAGCCTATGTCTCTCTTCCCATGGGGGGCGGATTTGCAGCTCAGGTGTCAAGTCTGGGTGTTAAATGTTTCAGTTGAGACCCCTTTACTAGCCATTAGGTTCAATGGACTATCCCTTCTCTGGCTGGATCATCACTTTCATTCTTGTGAAATAGGAACCTGTCCATGAATCTCATTCGTTTTCCTGAACATTTTCTTTTCCTTGGGAGTTTCGGTAAAATGGGGGAAAGAATACCCATCTCCCACACCACCCCCGTCAAAACTCAGGCCCTTTGCACCGCAGATACCATTAAGCTTAAATTCTTCTAAGCATTGTCTTCTAAACCACGTATCTACTTAGATATTGTCATGTCTTCATTTACTGTGGGCTTGCTGTAGTTCTCTAGGACCGAGAACCGATTGTCAATTTGAATCCCTCTGTCTCATTCATGACTTGTTAGGTACTCATTAACCGTATCCTTAAGCACTGCTACTGGTCTACCTAGACTTATATCACATTCTTGTTGCTGTGCCTTTAGGGGCGATGTCAAACTGTTGGAAGGTTACAGTGCCTGCTGTGGCTGTAGAGACATCCACGCTGCAGTGAAAACACATGGCTTGCCTTAATATTGGGAACTGTAGTCTGTTAAGGGTGCTGGGAATTGTAGCTCCATGAAGGGCAAACTACAGTTCTGAGGGTTTTTAGGGATAGCCACGTGCTTTAAATGTATGGAGTGGATGTGACCTTATTTTTTGATTGGCAGGGTCTCTACAAGGTTTCAGGCAGACAGTTTCCCAGCCTCACCAAGAAAAGCTGGAGTTTGAACCTGGGGCCTTCTGAACGCAAAGCATCCCTCCCCACCCTCAAGATTTTCTACATGAATTGTATTATCATCAAAAGCATATCTTTGAAATCTGCCCATCTTTCAAAAAACCCTCAGTTACCCTCCCAGAGCTGCAAGAAACCACGTCAACGAGATGCAAGTACAGCCAAAACACTTTTAATAGGAAAATGGTGGCCAGAGGATCAGAATGCTGCAGTTAGGGCTCATGCCTTCACAGCGTATTTCCGAGGCGGGTACAGGCGTTCTTTTCGCTGCTGCTTTTTGGTCTTCAGACCTTCTTCGTGTTTGTTTAGCCTGCGCCGCATGGCACGTGTCTTCTTAGGCCGCAAGTCTAGAGGCTTGTATTTCTTGCCCTGTTTGCAGAACAGAGAATCTAGGCTCAGAATGAACTTTTAGAAGAGATATGGGAGACCTCATGAACAAAAGCAGAGGAAGCTGCAGTTTGAAATTCTGGGTACACAAAAATGTGACCACTTTTGTGTCAGTAAGGCTTGGTGAAGGCTACTTGCCCTGGCTGCCTGTGGCAAATACAAACACTACAAAAGGACTAGCCATTGTAATGGCTATATGCTCCCTCCAGGATCACAGGCACTAAGCCTCTCAATACCAGTTGCTGGAGAACAGTGCATGTCTAATCCAGGGATGGAGAACCTTGGGTCATCCAGATGTTGCTTAACTACAACCCTCATCGTACCTGACCACTGGCTGTGCTCATTGGGAATGATGGGAGTTGTAGTTAAGCAACATCTGGAGGGCCAAAAGTTCTTCATGCCTGGTCAACTCAAACTGGCACATAGAGAGTTGCCTTACACTCAGTCAGTCCAATGATACCTCTGGCTCAGCACTGTTTACACTGAGTGGATGTCCAGGGTTTCAAATGGGAACATTGCCAGCCATACCTGGAGATGCAGGGGATTGAACCTGGGACCTTATGCAGGCAGAGTAGATGCTCTGCATGCATAATCTGAAGAGCTATGGCCTGAAAATCTTCAGATACTCATACACAGTAAAATTAATGACACTTATCTAGTTTTTAAATTTTTGCTTACAAAAATCGTATTTCCGCACCACCCAAAATGTGTTTTGATTAAAGATTTCCAGAAGAGCTACATCACTGGCCATCGGCCCATAGAGAGGTTACCCAGAGGCCCAGACCATTGCTCAGAAGTACAACACCCTCAGAGCATTGTGTACCTACTAGACAACTGCTTAGACCACATGGCCCAGCCAAAGTTATCCAGCAGGAGGCTGCTTTAGCAAGTACAGATTCACACTGCATCCATGGAGTTTCGAGCAGTGCTGGGTGTTAGCCTTGCAATCTCTGATACTTTGGAAAGACGCCCCCCCTCCCCCAAATATTGAGATTATCCAACTTGCCTTAATATTTAATCCACTTAAGGCTCCTCCCAGAGTTAATAGGTTGCATCCAACCAAGGTCTACTCATAACAGAACCACTGGAATTAATGGGCCTAACATAAGACATGTGCACTCATTTCAATGGGTTTGCTCTTTTGAGTATGACCAACATTTGATGCAACCTATTATGAACATGCTGCCAACACTTTCACTGGGAGTCCTCCCCCCCCCCACCCTTGATCCACCAAAAGCAACTGCAAGAAAAAGGGTGGGCCACAGAAAAATAAGCTTTAAATGAAACTGCAGACTCACTTTGTAGAACTTCCTGAGGTTTTCCTTCTGGGTCTGGTTAATGACTGTCAGCACTCTGGCAATGGATTTGCGAACCACCCGGCTGCAAGGGGCAGAAAGAGAGACTTATGGTTCAGTGCAAAGCGCAGCCAAAAGCCGGCACTTGAATTCATTAGTTTTTCCAACATACTGGACACTTAAAATTCATTACTGCTGAAGGATAACATACAGTTAACAGAGAAGGTCGCGAGGTACATCGAGAGAGCTGCGAAATTGAGGGCCACCATCTGAGTGACAGACTTGTTCATCTGACGGACCTCCTTTTGCTTGTTCTTTTCTTCCTTTTATCCCTATTTTCACTTTTAACTCTTGTATAGCTGTGGCCTGTTGGCTTTGCTAATAAAGTTTTGATTGATTGATTGATAACACACAGTCGGAAGAGTGTGTCTGCTTATTTTTCCTCTTTCCAAACTCATCCATTTTTCTTTTGTGTAGTGTCTTTTAGACTGCAAGCCTAGGGCAGGAACTTCTATAAGCCCGTGTTAGCCTTGTTAGCTAAAAATGTAAGTGGGTAAAATGGCTTCAAGTGAACAAAGTAGTGCTGTACTGATGAGCTGTGGTGTCAGTTACTTGGGTGGCCCAACCCACCCTATTCAGCTTAAGAAAAGAGTGAACCCAATGATCCATTTAGCAATCTCCTTTATTCAGCAGTGACCAACCCATCTCCATAGGGAGAAATCAAAAGCAAGGTGAGTTTTTGCCCTCAATGTCTGGTAATCAAAGGTGTACTGCTCCTGAATACAGAAGCTAAATTTAGCAGTCAGAGTTACTCACTAAGCAGAGGTCTGCCTCCATGGATGCAGATACATCATGCATATAATGCCACTTTAATAGTCGCTTCCCTTTCCCCAAATAATCCTGGGAACAGTAGTCTGTTATGGATTCTGAGAGTTGTTGGAAGAGCCTTAATGAACTGCAGTTCCCAGGATTCTTTGGAGCGGTGTAAGAGTGCTTTATATGTATTGTATGGCTGTGACCCATCAATTTGTACCAGTCTGAAACAGACACTCTCCCTGCTGCTCTGAGAGGCTGCCAATTATGCATAGAAACATTAAAAGCTTGGCAGTTTGGGTTGGGGGGAGGCAGCAAATTTAATCTCTGCGTGAAAACGACAAAGGGAGGGCTGCAAGATTCCAACAGTGAAAGGCTCTGCCTACAAATATCAGGCACTCAGGTCCCCAAACTGTCAGGGCTTGTAGCACAGCTGTGGTGGTGAACTCACATCTTTGAAAGTTTGGAGGCTGCTCCACCGGTCACCTTGGCGACCCGCAGCTGAGAGAGTTCCACCTTGAGGTCATCTAGCTGCTTCAGCAGCTCTTCCTTTTTCTTCCCTCGTAGGTCACGGGCTTTGATTTTGGCCTAGGAACAAGATTGAACATGGAATCAGAGCAAGACAAAGGAGTTCACTGGGTTGTACCCAGTTCTACTCAGAGCAGGATGTGATTAACTAAGGTCCATTCATTTCAATGGTCTACTGTAAGTAGAATGCAGCTAGATAAAACCCAATTAAGGCCGCTCTCTGTTCTGTCCTTGAAATACCACTGTATAAAATCTTCTTGAGGACCAAAGTTAACCTGCATACCACAATAAAAAATTTTTTTAAGCCCTTTCAAATTAAAACAAAAAACAAAAACACCCCTCAAGTTGTTGGGAATGATCTGAAATCAGTGGTGGTATTTCCATGGAGTTGTAAGAAAATGCCTATTCCCATCACAGAGCTAAAACTCTCACTGCTCCCCAGGGCAAGAGGGACTGACTGTTAAACCACTTTGGGAATTGTAGCTTCAAGAGGAAACAGGCCCAACAGCGCTAAGAACACTTAACATACTACAGCTTCCAGGGTTCTTTGGGGAAAGGCATGACTGTTTAAAGTGGCTTTAAAAGTATACTGCATATATGGCCAAACTACACATTAGTATTACTGATCCCTGGCATCCAAATCAGCAAGGGGCTTTCAAGGCAGCTCTTTCTGCTGTCTCAGGAATACAGGACATAAATTCTGTGGTCACCCCTGTATATGGAGTGGGGAAATACATGCATTTCCAAAGGAAGCATTCTGTACTCCCAGTTACACATTGTGGTGCCCTCCAGATGTTCCACTACCACCAACCCTAGCAAACATGCCCAATGGCCTGGCATTACAGGAGTTGCCCCAGAATATCTTCAGGGCATCACAGTGGCTACATCTGCATTAGAAGGCCTAGCTTAGGATAACTGGCACAGCATCTACTTAGGTACACCAGATAAGATTTGGAACAATATTCTCTTAACATGCATTAGTAAGACTCAGCGAGGAACAAAGTTTGAATAAGAGATGTGCAAAAGACAGAAAGCCATTAACATTAAAAATAATAATAACTGCAGAACATAAGATATACTCTAGGTTACCTATAACACAATACATCCTGCTCTTACATCTCAGCCAGAGTGAAAATCAGCCCACAGATATAGCAGAACTGTGTAACAGACTACCTTGAAAAGTGGTGGAATCTCTTTTGTTAGGGACATCAGGTAGCCACCAGAGACCTGGAAAAGCTGGAAATGTTGGGTAACTGAACCTGAGACCACCTGCAAGCAGCACCTCTGTTCCACCACTCAGTTTTGGGCCACACACGCTTTGAATTGATGCTGCAGACATCAGAAGGATCACGTGCACGTGCAAAGGCGGGTTAAGTTTATTGGGGAACCACCAACAAGGATGCTTGTCACAGCAAACCCAGATGTGCCACGATGTAACGTGAGAAAAGGCCTTCACGTACCCAACCAGGAGCCCTCCAGCTTCCAAAAATAAAATTAAAATCCACTGACATTTCACCCAGACAAACAAGCTGCGCAGTCCGATACCCTGTAAACTATTATTTTCCTCCCCACATCGGGGCTCTTTCTTCCCTTAAGCCTGACTCAGCGCGCCTACTCAAACCGGACCACCGTATCGCAATACCGCCCCGACGTAGCTCCCCATTTCGTAGGATCACAAATTGGAAATGCATCCAAGGGTCATCTAGTCCAACCCCCTGCAATGCAATAATCCCAACAAAACCATCCAAGACAAACTGTCATTTTTCTTCCGCTTAAAAGCCACCCAAAACCGAGCTCTTCGTGCCGCCTAAATCTTCCAGCTTTCCCTCGTCCCGTCCCATCCATCCCCGTCGCCCAAAACCTTATTCTAGGGACTGATGGAAGCGGATTAAAACGCCCCCCCCCCCAGCCCCGCACTCACCATGGCGTCCACTACGATCCAAGGCTACCAAAGCGAAAAGAAAGAACGGAAGCCTGCAAGGGACAAGAAGCCGGTAAGGCAGACTCAACCAATGAATGCATAGCGCGCGGGGGGGACTGGGAGGAGAGTAAAAGGTCTTATTCTTGTCTCCCCCTCTCGTAATGGTTTAGCCTATGTAACCAGATGAGTGGCTCAGCTGCAGTTTGTGAATTCTGTTCGCCTCCCCCCCCTCTCCTGGGGCTTATGTTAAGCATTTATATTAAGAGCATTAAATGGATGATCAATATAGTAATCGAATTATTTAGCAATTAGAAAGCAGCGCAATTCAATCAACTAATTGCAAATGAAATGAAATGAAAACCTCCTGATAACGGAGGCATATTAATAAAAATTGTTGGTTTTGATTGTGGTGGTTGGTTTTGTTACATTTGCTATCTGGTGATGTGGGCTTTTTTACATTTAATATTATTTAAAAAGAGAGCATACTGCTATCTTTTACCAGATAAGAGTAATCTCCACAATTAATGGATGCAACCAAGGATTGTTTTCTTTACATTATTTATATACCAACTGGTATTGGTATTTATATACCAATTCCATGAAAATGCTCAAGACTACTCACAAAAAAGAGAAAGAGAAATTAGTGCAATCCTGGTGGCACTGTGGGTTAAACCACAGAGCCTAGGATTTGCCGATCAGAAGGTCGGCGGTTTGAATCCCCGCGATGGGGTGTGCTCCCGTTCCGCAGTCCCTGCTCCTGCTAACCTAGCAGTTCAAAAGCACGTCAAAGTACAAGTAGATAAATAGGTACCGCTCTGGCGGGAAGGTAAACTGCGTTGCCGTGTGCTACTCTGGTTTGCCAGAAGCAGCTTAGTCATGCTGGCCACATGACCTGGAAGCTGTACGCCGGCTCCCTCGGCCAATAAAGCAAGATGAGCACCGCAACCCCAGAGTCGGCCACGACTGGACCTAATGGTCAGGGGTCCTTTTAAGTCCCAGTGAGATGAATAGAGTTTACTCATGGGCAAGCAGGTACTTGGGCTGCTACCAAATAGTGTTGTGGCACCTTAAAAAACTGGGCTTGGATATCATACTTTCCAGGGAGTAAGGCCCATTGAACTCAATGGAACTTCTGAAAATATATGTGTAGGGCTGCATCCAGAAGTTTTGGACTACAACTCTAAACACGCTGATGGGAGTTGTAGTCCAACACCTCTGGAGGGCATCTGTTTGGGGAATGCTGTTGTAAGCTTCTGTGCATTGCACTCCACTTCTTCACAGGTATTTCCATCCTGACAGGGGCGGCCCATCCCATTTAGCCACCTGTGGTGAAACGGGAATATGTCGCTCCATGCCCCCCACTGCTGCCCCCACCCCTTCCAATGCCACTGGAATGCCATCTCCCCCTCTCAGCTCAGGGAGAACCAGGGTGCTCCTCAAGGTGTTGCTGTTCATCTTCTCTGCCCCGTGGTGGCAGGGTGTGTGTGACAAGTGGCAATACTGCACACCAGAACGCCTTGGTCTCACCCACGAGAGGGGGGCATTCTGGCAGTGGCAGAAGTGGTGGGGCAAGCAGAACTCCACCTCTTGCTCTTCTGCTATCTGAGGTAGGTGCTTCACCTTATCTCATCGGCAGATAGGTTATTCATCCTGAGCTCCAAGGTACTAGAAAGCCCTGTTATTTGGTGAGCTCCCATTTCTAGGTCCCTGCTCCTGCCAACCTAGCAGTACGAAAGCACATCAAAGTGCAAGTAGATAAAGAGGTACCGCTCTGGCGGGAAGGTAAATGGCGTTTCCGTGTGCTGCTCTGGTTCGCCAGAAGCGGGTTAGTCGTGCCTTTTCCTTTCCCTTTTGCAGTACTGCTACTCTTCTGGAGTTGGTCTCAAAAATAAAAACACACACGATGATACAATCCAATCATGAACATTATCTTCAGAAATCAAGATTTAGCATTTTTCAACTAGCAACTGTTGACATGCATCTCGTGATCATTGTCTCCTTGGGAATTTGTCATGCATAAGCACAGCTCTCACCAGACTGTACCTCTCACCAGCCTCATTGAGTTATTTGGCCTGGCTGGAATGTGACATTAAGAACATAAGAACAGCCTGCTACCCCCAAATCTGTAACATTATGTATTTTTGTGTTGTTATATTGTAAACTGCCCTATGATCTTTGCATGGCGGGCTGTCTAGAAATTTAATAATAAATAAATCCCACCTCTGCTTGAGCAAATTTGCTTAGTGTTGAGGATTCTAACAGGAAGACTACATGAGCTTTCTCACAGCCCAGTCCTTGTAGATAACATCATAAGTCATTTATTTATCATTTTATTCGTTAGATTTATATTCCACACTTCATCAAAGGACCGCAGGGCTCTTTACAATATAGAAATGCAAGATCATGATGATGCGGACAACACTGTGGCATGGATGCACACAAGATGTTGCACTGAGGCTGCATCTTTAGACTGCATTAATGCAACACTGCTAGTGCTCACCGTCAATGGGTAACCGAGGGGTTGTAGGAAAATGGGGGGGGGGGGTTGGCTTTTGCTGCCCAACTCCCCAAGGACATACATCACAGGAGGCAGTCTGCAACAGAAATTTGAGTGTGGCTTCTCTCCTGGCTGCCAGGATACCTGATAATGTTTTGCTGATTACATTACCTGGGCACATAGCTGTCAACTTTTCCATTTTCTTGCGAGGAATCCTATTCGGAATAAGGGACCTTCCCTTAAAAAATAGAAAACTTTGACAGCTATGCCTGGGCAGCCTGGCCATTCTTTTGTGATTGTAAATACTTTAGTTCTTGAATCCAGGTCACAAGCCCACCCTGTTCATACACATATATGCATTTAAGACAGGATTTGAAGGATTCTTAAGTGAAAATAACTACTGTACTGGGAAAGGTTTCTCCAATATATCTCCTTCTTCATAGGAAATATTCAGAGGACCATAATTTGAAAAGCCAAGATGGCTTTTGGGATTGTTCTGTGTGCTAAAATAATGTGTAATTTTCCTCAATGAATTTTTCTTAAATTTGAAGGGTGAATGATTGGCTTTCTGTGGTGTGTCTGCTTTGTGTGTGTACCCAAAATTTTTAAAACAAAGACCAATGCTGCTTTCCCTTCTTATGATCCTTTAAACTGGACTTGCACTGGACAGCCTGGAAAAATAGAGAACTCTTCCTTGCCAGTCTTTCAAATAGAGGACTACCCTCTGTACAGCAGGACAAACAGCTACTTTAGAGGAAGGGCTGCAGCTTGACTATACAGCATCAGCTTTGCATGGAGAAGATTCCAGGTTAAATTCTGGTGACTGATTTGTTTTCAGCAGTTTTAATTATTGTATTTTTCAATTGCTGTAACTTGCTCTGGGACCTTTTGGTGAAGCAAGGGTAAGAAATTGAATGAATCATCATCATGCCTGGTATCTGCAGTTAGGGTTAGGAGATAAACCTGTCTGAAACCCTGGACAGCTGATGCCAGTCAGGGTAAGGGACTTATTTATTTATAGCTCACCTTTCCTTGAAGAAGCTCCAGGTGTATACATGGCTCTCCCACTCTCTAAAATATGCTCACAACAACTTTGTGATGTAGGTTTGGCTAAGAGTTGATGACTGGCCAGTGGTTACCCAGGGAGCTTCATATTGACAAGGTGGGAATTTCGTCTCCAAGGTCCTAGTCCTTTAACCCAGGCTTTCTCAACCTTGGGTCCCTGTATGTTCTTGAATGACAACTCCCATCATCCCTGGCCATACTGGCTGGGAATGATGGGAGCTGTAGTTCAACAACATAGGAATCCAAGTTTGAGAATGGCTGTGTCTAACCACTAAACTAGGGACCCGGGTGGCGCTGTGGTCAAAACCACTGAGCCTCTTGGGCTTGCCATTCGGAATCCCCGTGATGGGGTGAGCTCCTGTTGCTCGGTCCTAGCTCCTGCCAACCTAGCAGTTCAAAAGCACATCAAAGTGAAGGTAAACGGCGTTTCCGGGCACTGCTCTGGTTTCACCAGAAGCAGCTTAGTCATGCTGGCCACATGACCCGGAAAAACTGTCTGCGGACAAACGTCGGCTCCCTCAGCCAGTAAAGCGAGATGAGCGCTGCAACCCCAGAGTCGTTCACGACTGGACTTAACTGTCAGGGGTCCTTTACCTTTTAACCACTAAACTAAGCTAAATGAGCCAATGGCTTGACTGACTCAATATAAGGATTTTTTCCTACATTCCTCTGTTCCTAGTTTCTTTCTTTCTCTATTTCCCTCTTTCTTAATGTTTGGAAGGGGACAATCTTCTGGACATTATTTATTTATAATAATGTTTATTAATTATTCAAATATTACATTTCAAATTAAATATATTTTATCATACCATTGGTTCATTAACTTCCCACACCTTTCAAGGTTCATTTAACTTATCCACCATTCCTGCACATTTAAATATATCCTTCTAATTTAATTTGCCTATCTTACATCAGTTCAAAATATTTATACTGTTTTATATTTATACTGTTTTATATAAATATTTATATTTATATTCTGCATATTCTATTATCTTAAGTTGCCAATCTTCCTTACTAGGGACCTCTCTCACTTTCCAATTTTGGGCTAACAAATTCTGAGCCGCTGTTGTAGCATACATGAATTAAGTTCTTCTGACTCCTGGGAACAGCTGTCTGAACAATTCCTGACAGAATTGCCTCTGGTTGGGAGGGAGTTGTTTTAAACATTTTTTTCATCTCATTATATATCATTTCCCAATAAACTTTAACTTTTTTGCATGTCCACCACACGTGGGAGAAAGTTCCTTCTACTTCTTTGCATTTCCAACATGTCCGATTCCACATAATACACCTTAGCCAATCTACTCAGTTAAATAACATCTATGGATAATTTTCATATAATTCTTTTTCAGTGTGTGGCATGCAGTAAATTTCAGATCATTCTTCCAAAGTTTCTCCCAGAGGTTTAAGTCTATATTATATCCTATATCCACTGCCCAGTGGGTCTTTGACACTTTAACCAGCTCATCTTTTGTTTCCCATTACAATAATAGTTGTTAAAGCTATGGTTTTCCCAGTAGTGATGTATGGAAGTGAGAGCTGGACCATAATGAAGGCTGATCACCAAAGAATTGATGCTTTTGAATTGTGGTGCTGGAGGAGACTCTTGAGAGTCCCATGGACTGCAAGAAGATCAAACCTATCCATTCTTAAGGAAATAAGCCCTGAGTGCTCACTGGAAGGACAGATCCTGAAGCTGAGGCTCCAATACTTTGGCCACCTCATGAGAAGAGAAGATTCCCTGGAAAAGACCCTGATGTTGGGAAAGATGGAGGGCACAAGGAGAAGGGGACGACAGAGGACGAGATGGTTGGATAGTGTTCTCGAAGCTACCAACATGAGTTTGACCAAACTGTGGGAGGCAGTGGAAGACAGGAGTGCCTGGCGTGCTCTGGTCCATGGGGTCACGAAGAGTCGGACACGACTAAACAACAACAACAACAATATTAGTTTATATGTTTTAGACAATAATTTTTCCATGTTCATCAATAGCTCTTTTTCAGATTGAGGAGCTTTGGTCCAAAAAACATTTTTTCTTATCTAATTTAAACATATCATGCAATTGGTGATACTGTAGCCGGTCAGTAACTTGGCTCCTTACTTCTTCCAGTGGTTTCAATCTGGGTTGGCTAAAGGGTCCAGGATACTCCATTCAACTTCCCCTTGGTTTTCTTCCCCCCACCAACGTGTGCATGCCTCAGCATTATCTGCCACCGAGTATACTCACACCTCTTTGTGCTGTTTGGGGGTTTCTCTACCCCCAACCCCAGATAATTTTTTTATACTTCTGCAAATTTGAGGGTCTCTCCCCACCCCCCAAGCCTGTTCTTGTACATGGTGGTTATGTTTCGGCTGCAAATGGACTCACACTTGGGATAACTGAGTTCATTATATTAGCATATCATGATTATAATGATATCAGATTATACTGTATATGGAAAATCCCACACCGATCCCACTCAGCCATTCCTCCCTGCTGTTCGCAGGAATGATCACCACCACCACCACCATATACATTTATTACCCGCCCTTCACCAGCTTGTCCCAGGGCGGGTTACAACAACTTTTTAAAATATCAAAAGTTAGATATCAAAATTGAAAGGGGGAAAAAACCACCCGTTAAAACAGATTTTAAGGGTACGTTAAATCTGCCTCTCCTTTCAGAGCAACGCCTCGCTTTGCCCTCAAGATGGCGCTCTGTGACACCCCTCACCCCCCCCCGTCCCCCCTCCCGCTTCTGCCTTCTGAGGGCGAGTGCCTGGAGACTCAGAGGCGAGAGCGGCGGCGAGCCCAGCCAATCGGACGCTTCCTCCTGGGCCGCGAGGCCAATGAGGGCGCCGGAGTGGCGCGGCGGGGGCGGGCCGAGCGAGGCCGTGCCCAGGTTAGGCTGAGGTGGAGGCATCGCTCCCTTCCAGCCGAGAGCGAGCGAGCGAGGGAGGGAGCGAGCAGCCTCCGCCGCCGCCGCCGCCGCTGCTGCCGCAGCTCCATCCTCGCTCGGGAGCGCGGATGGTGAGAGGGGCGGCTCGCCAGCCCCGCACCGGCCCGGCCTCCAGGTAAGCGACGCGTGGGAGGGGCCGAAGGTGGAGCGGGTGTGGGGTTGGTTGTGGGAAGCGTCCCTTCCAGCGAGGTTTTTTTTTGGCGTGTGTAAGATGGGGGCGATGGTGAGGGGCAGTGGGATTTCTGGTGCATTGGGGGCGTCTAGGTCGTGTGGACGTGGTGGGGCTGAGGAGGGGAAAGGGTCGTGCGGGGTGTTTTTTTGGGGGGAAACGGCTTCCCGATGCCTTGAGGGTCTGCTGGGAGCTTGTGGGGCGCAGGGCATGTGGAAGTTGGGGGGCTGAGAAAGGGAGATGGCGAGGGGTCCGAGGCGTGAGAAGGGTGAGCATGGATGGACTGGGAGTCGTCTGGGCAGGGACTGGGGCGCCGGAGTTGGGCATGAGGAGGCTGGAGGAGAGAGTGGGCATGGGGAGGGGTATTGTGGGTATGGGGTGGGCTTTGGGGGTATGGTAGGGTCATCTGATTTGAGGGGTGTTGCCTAGTGGGAGGGGGCTAGATACGTGATCATGGGCTGATACATTATCATAGGCTGTGGACTATGTTAAGGGATTGTATGCTAACATGGGGGGCATGGGGAGGGGTCCAGGGTTACCGAAAGGAAGCTTGGGGGTCTATAGAGTGAATGGCAATTGAAGGCTGAGATGTGGGGGGGGGGGGTTGGGGCAAAAGGGGTTTGGTGAGGAGTTTTGGGGTGTGAGGGGCGAAGGGCTATTGGATGGATTGAGGGTTGTCTCGGGATGTGTGAATTAGGGGTTGAGTTGGTTTGCGGGCTGTGCTGAGGGTTTATATGCTGAAGTATGGAGGGGCTTGGCTTAGGCATGAACAGGGGTAGAGGAGTGAAGGATAGGGGCAATGAGAGAGGCCTTCACCTTGAGGGGCTGAGTTGTGGGGTGTCTGGCAAAATGTGGGTTGAGATGCATGACTTGGGGGAGCATGACTTGGGGTGGTGAGGTTCCTTTGGGGGGGGGTTGTGTGCAGTTAGAAGTTAAAGAGTGTGGTAGGTTGATGATTGCATTCCACTTTTTCCTATGGACCCAGGCATAACAGGAACATTGCCCCAAAAGGGTGGCTTATGAGAGAATATGGCCCTCACATTTGGAGTCTGTCTGCAGAATTAGAAAGGGTTTGGGGTATGAAGGGATGCTGGTAGAGAAGTGATGGGTTGGAGCCTAGGGAGAATTGGGGGTTGAGGAGCCAGGGGTAGGAAGTGAGAGAACGCACCAGAAGGGTTAGAGTTGTTTTATGGGTTTGGGGTATAAAGGGGTGAGTAGAGACCGAGTTGAAAGGGAAGTACATTTTTAAGGGGTTGAGGCTGCCTTGGAGGTTTGTTTGGGTTGTGTAATATTGGGAATTAGAGAAGCATGAGGGTGCTGGGAAGAGTTAGGGGGTTGGGGTAGAAAGGTGTGGGGGAGTGGGGCAATGTGGTTAGTTCAGAGATTTGTGGTATGAGAACTCTGGATATGGGGGAGTGGGGTTGGAAGTTGGGGGCAGAGGTGTTTGAGGTGCTGGAATAACTGTACTGTGAGGTATTTGGATTGAGAGTTTAATGTTTGGGGTGCTGCTTGTAAGTGCACTGTATGTGACAGGTGGAATTTATGCAATGAATTTTCCTGAATTTGGGGTGCACAGGATATAGACAGTTTGCTTTGTAGGATGTTGTGGGAACAGAAGGCTTGGGGTGGGACCATTGAAGATACAGGCTGCATGTGGATGCTGGTGGTTTGGTAAGGTGATGGTCAAGAGAATGATTTGGGTCATAGGTATGGTTGGTGGGCTGTCGTTGACCTTGAATAGGTGTAGGATGGGTGCCAAGCTGTGGAGGATACTGCTTTAGGTGTCAGTCTCATTGGCCAAGGAACAGCTCATCTTTGGGTCAAAGGTGTGTGACATATATTGAGTGGAGGGATATTGTTGCATTGGGTGCAAGGTGAAGTGACCTATGAATTGGTATGGGCACTGATGGGTAAAGAGCTTGGAGTCCTCAAGAAGGGGTGGCATGACTGTTACCCAGTGCCACCTGGAGCAAAGTCACTACAAAATAGGGGCAATGTTCTTGTGAACATTGCTAGGAAAGGTGTAAGTGATCCGTTCTTTGCTTCTGTGTGTATAGGGAAGAAAAGACTCCAAATAAGGGTGACACCTGTCTCATGTGGGAGTCGTAAGATTTCCTAAGGAGAGAAGCCTTTTGCTTTGCACCCATTGATCCCCATTGCTCTCCAGTGCTTAAGATGTCTTTGAATGTAATGTTCTGTCAAACGCAGGCAAGTATGTAAGCTGTGATTGTGGAGGTGGCTGTTGATGTGTGCTCGTCTTGGGTGGAGTGGGGTTGTCGTCCTGTCCTTGTTTGTCCCCGCAGCCCTCTGTCACTGCCTTCTCTCTCTCCCTGCCCCCGCTCCAGAACCACAGGCCTGGCAGAGAAGCCCCATCGCAGACGCAAAAGCAGGTAAGAGGATGGGCATCTCTTTCCTCCAGACCCTTCCCCAATTTAGTGCTGACAGATTCAGTAGCCTCTATTGATCTTGCTTTCCCTGTTACTGTAGTAGTGCCTTTGTGTGTGTCTGTGTGTGTGTGTGGTGGGGGAGAGGCACCGAAAATATGTTTGGGATTGGTTTGAAAAATTGAACTGATAGGTGAACAGATTCTGTTTATTTTCCTGTTGCCGTTGCCCTGGAGAAGATAAAGATGGAACTGCACCCCTTGACTGGCTCTTAATTCTAAACGGGGTTGTAACTGCAGAGAGAGATTTTACTTAGTGCTAGTTACAGGAAGGTAATTAATTGCCTCACCCCTCAAATCTTGAGGAGGAATCTCTTAAGAGGGAACAATCCATCTTCTTGGATGTATGCTTCCCCCCGCCAAAAAAAGAAAACACTCAAGGGAGTGTGTTTCTCAGTGTTTATGTACACTCATTTCTGCATCTCTCTTTGACTTAGTAGAAGAGCCTTGTCTGGAAATGTACACTGCAGTCATATTGGCTGCACTTCCTGTTGGCTTCCCATTCTTCAGTCTAGGGTTTTAATTTCTGTACCAAAGCATCACTCCCTGGTGTGTAGCAATGGGCTTATTCCACAGGTTTTATCTGCCCCCCCCCCTAAAATACGTGTTGTAAACAGCCTCTGGCATGTAAGACCCTTGAGTGTCCTGGAGTCTCCCTCCCCCCCTCCCCTTACCTACTGCTGGAAAAACATACCTTCCACCCCAGTTACTGAAATGACATCAGCTCCTTGCATGCATGCATGTGAATCAACACTTCCTATGTGAGCTCTCTGCTGAGCGCTGGTCTGCTGGCTGGCTGGCTGCACTCACAGACTTGCCCTTTTTGTTGGTGTCTGGATTGCTTTGCAAAAGAAGAAGAAGAGAGGCAGCTGTGGGCAATGGTTGAAAAATATTACCTGAAAAAATTGTGTGTGATGCATGCTGTTGTGAACGGTGGTAGGAAAGTCTGTTGGGCAGTGTATGCTGTGGAAAGGCTTGAGAAGTTTGCAACCCCCCTCCCCCCCTAGTCTCTGCTATTTGTCAGGAGACCTTGCCTTGCATTCCTGGAGTGCTCTGCCATAGCTGAAGAGCTTTAGGTAGCAGGTTTGTGTTCCCTCCCACCCCACCGCCATTTGAGCAGGATGCTCTCACTGTGTATCCACAAAGGTGTAGAAAGCAAAGGGAATCCCGAAGGGTTTGCAGGTGAGTGTGTGTGTGTGTGTGTGTGACTCCTCTGGAGGAGGCAGCAATGGGGTGGGGGGAAATGCAGTAGATGCTTTTTGAAGGTTTTATTATTAAGCAGATGTTTTGCATGGATTCCTAGCTGCCACTCTCCTTCTCTGGTTCCTTCAACCACCTCTGCTTGATGGCATTATTGATTCTACAAGTGGCTCGGGTTTCTGCATCTTATTTTCTTTCAAGTTTTTGCTGTGTAATGTTACTAGCAGTTTTCCAGCACTGTCAGGTTGAAAATTCTCTTTGGGCAAAATTGTTAAGATTATGACTATTGGGAGTTGTGCTGTGCTGGTGCCCCAAGAACTGAGCTTAACCTCCTGTAGTTTTACAGGTGCAATTTATAGTTTTGAGGTTTGGGCCCATTTACATGTGGCCCAAGCAGAACTCCAAGAGGCCATCTTGTGAATTCTGTTTCGAAAAAACAGATTGCCCAGTGAATTACATGGGAATGCAGGCAGGTCTGTGTTCTGGAGTTTTCCTAAGACACTAGGTTCTGTTTTTCTGTACCTGGTCAGGTTTCCCGTTCTGAAATTTGTATATTGCCTGATGTGCAACTAATTGATTTTTTGTACAGCCTAAAATCATAATCCTAAACCTCTGGCCATGTAGCTCACCTGCAGTGCATTATAGTATGTTGGTGGTGTGGAAAATCTCAATGGTAGAGCAATAGTTATAGAACTGTAGAGTTGGAAGGGACCCAAAGGGTCATCTAGTCAAACCCTCTGCATTGCAGGAATCTCAACTAAAGCATCCCTGACAGATGGCCATACAACCTCTGCTTAAAAACCTCTGAGGAAGGAGAGTCCACCATTTCCCGAGGGAGTCTGTTCCATTGTCAGTCAGCTTTTACTGTCAGAAAGTTCTTCCTGATGTTTAATCGGAATCTTTTTTCTTGTAACTTGTAACTTCTTGAAGCCATTGATTCATGTCCTACCCTCTGGTGCTGGATAAAACAAGCTTGTTCCCCCTTCCATGTGACAGCCCTTAAGATATTTGAAGATGGTTATCATATCTCCCCTCAGTCTCTTTTTATTCAGGCTAAACTTACCAATTCTTTCAACCATTCCTCATAAGGCTTTGTTTCCAGACCCTTGATCATCTGGTTGGGCTGACCAAAGCAGAATAGAGTGGTACTATCACTTGATCTGGACACTATACTTCTGTTGATGCAGTCTAGAATAGCATTAGTATTTTTTGCTGCTGCATTACACTGTTGACTTAAGCTTGTGGTCCATTAAGACCCTAGATCTGATTCACATGTAGTACTAGTAAGCCAGCAGTGTTAGAAACTGAGATAGAAAAGCTAGGAGCCAAATGGCTCCTGGAACCTGGGTTACAGGGGTAAAAGCAGAATGGCTAGTCACCCCCCCCCCATTGCAGCAGCACTTTATATATATATATTTTGAAACACATGAACCAATACACAATTCATATCAGTGACAGGTTGTTAATAACACATTTTTAATAGCAGTTCTTAATTTGATACCACAAACATAAATGGGGCTTAGCCTCAGCAATAGTGGCTAACCGTAAGTATTTATAAATACTTGTGTGTGTGTGTGTGTGTAAGAGAGAGAGAGAGTGCGCGCACTCAATATGTGTCGCAGCTTCAGCAAGTACTGCAGTCACAGTTAAATATGCCTGTTATAACCAAACTTCTTAGAAGAACAGGCCTAACAGCACAATCCTAACCATTTCTACACTGAAATAGATCTTTCTGAAACAGATCCAAGCAAATGGGATTGGGATTCATTATTTTTGAGCAGTAGTCTCCATTCACAAGATAACTTTTTTTTAAAACTTTTTTTTTTTTGCAGGACTGCCTGTATACCTGAGCCTTCAAAATTCTGTTACATGAAAGGTTCTGGGTACCTGGGATGCCACATTTACTGTGGCAAACTAACTGTGTAAACGTTATTGCGTTTTGTAGGCCTTCCTTTTAATATCCAGAATCTGAGAATCTCTTAAAACATTAAAAGATTAATGTAAGCACCTTCCTCCCCCTCTCCCTTGATGGGTGCCCATGTCCTCTCTAAAGAGTGTTTTCTTGTCCCAGGCAATGGGACGAGATGTCAGACTTACTAAGTGGGTTTAAATGCGTTAAGTTTTAAAATGCCATAATATTTCTACTAAATAGTGGGGGAAGAAAGGAGGGCCCAAACCTCTCCCAAGGAGCCTTCCAGCACCTCATTATGTAAACAAGAAAGAAATGTCCACAAACAAACAAACAAAGTAAACTTATTGTCAAATAAAGTAAGCTGAAACCTGGTGCCTCATTAACAGTGGAACAAAAGCAAAAAGAGACAGAGGGAGCAGTGGGGGTGGGTGGGCTGTACCGGAGTTTGCTTTGTCTCCTGCTTAGGATTTAAATCTCCCCTCCTGCTTCCTACCCTCAAGAGAGCTTTGCAGGTTGTTTGTTTACTTCTGCAAACAGTGCCACATTGGAGACTCTTTAGCACATCAAAAGTCTTCAGGGGAGTAGCATGGAAAAGCTCAGTTGCTCTCCTGCAGGGGAGATTTATTTCACTGGCAAACAAGGTGACAGCAAATCTCAATTTGGTTGCTAGATGGCTCTCTTGAGTCGCAAAATGACTGGCGACTAGTTAATTTCGAACAGTGTAAGCCAGGTGTCCCCCATTGTATATTTGTGCATCTGGTTCTTCCTGCCTAAGTATAGAACCTTACATTTGTCTCTAATGAAATTTATTTTGTTACTTTGGGCCTAGTTCTCCAATCTGTTAAAACCATTTTGAATCTTGATTCTGTCTTCTGGGGCACTACCCCTCCCAGTTTGTTGTCATTTGATGAGCACCACCTCAATTCCAAGTCATTTATAAAGATGTTGAACAACAATGGCGCCTAAAGGTGTATAATGAAGGCGCCAGGCGAACTTCGCTTGGGAGAGCATTCCACAGACGGGGAACCACTGCAGAGAAGGCACCTTGTCTACCTCCTCAAGCCTTACCAACTAAAACTAATCCAACACAACAGGACTAGATTGTGCTCCAGACAAAAGGCCCTGTACAACTTGGAAAAGCTCTGCCAGATGACATGATGCAATGGAGGCAGCAATATATGCCTTCTTTGCTGCCTTCACTGCCACTAGGTAGGCTGTGACACCCCGCTTGACACTTTTTTCAGGATGACGAGGAACCATTAGGGAGCACTCATTGGATTTGGTCAGACAACCAGCTACAAATCCACCTAAACAGTTACCTCGTCTAACCCTCATTTTACCAGCTTCCTTGTAAGAATATATGGGACTCTTTGTAAAAAGCCTTAATAAAGTCAAGATACATACACTGTGTCCACAGAATTCCCCATATCCACCAAGCTTGTAACTCCCATCAAAAAAGAAAAAGAAAAAAGAGAGAGTTTTGTGTGGTATGACTTGTTTTTGAGAAACCAATGCTGAATTTTCGTAATCACAGCATCCTTTTCTAAGAGCTCACAGACCAGCACTTGAATTATCTGTTCTAGGACCTTTCCTGGTATCAATGTCAGTCTCATGGTTGGTAGTTACCTGAGTCTTCTTTTCTCTCCTTTTTGAAGATGGGGACAATATTTGCCTGCCTCCAGGAACAGGAACCTTCCCTGTTCTCCAGAAATTCTCAAATATTATAAACAGAGGCTCTGATATTACATCTGCAAGCTCCTTTAGTACCCTTGGGTGCAGATCATCAGGTCCTAGAGATTTGAATTCTTTGAAAGTAGCTGGGTGTTCCCTTACCACCTCTTTTTCTTGCTTGGGCTGCAGCTCCCTTTTTACATCATTTATTCTGTTATCACCAGGTTGGGCACTGCTTTCCTTTTGGGTGAAGACAGAGGCAAAGTAGGTATTGAGCAGTTCCACCCTCACTCTGTCACCCAATAGCGTTTCTCCATCTTCCCACACAGAGGATCTACTACTTGCTTGCTCTTCCTCTTGCTTTGAATATAGCCAAAGAAACTTAGTTATTTTTAATCTGTCTTGCAAGCTTCGGTTCATTCTGAGTTTGGGCCTGCCTGACCTTCCTGCAGCTGTTGACTACTTCTGTATATTCTTCTTTTGTGATTTCTTCTTTCTTCCATTTCTTATACATGCCCTTCTTAAATCTCAGCTCATCTTTAAGCTCCTTATGCAGACACACTGGATTCTTTAGATGTCTCCCACTTTTCTTTTTTGTTGTAATTGTCTGCATTTGGGCCTTCAATATTTCATCCGTAAGAAAATCCCATCCATCTTGGATTCCCTATTCATTGAGTATTTCTGACTATGGAATTTTACTCAGTGGCTCCTTAAGCCTTTTGAAATTGACCTTCCTAAAGTCCAGAGTTCATGTCTGACTACACTCAGTTTTTCCTTGCCTCTGTATCATGAAACCCAGGAGGACATGATCACTTCCTCCCAAGTTTCTTGAGTACTTCCACTTCATCAATCAGTTCCTCTCCATTGGTGAGGACCAGGTCCAAGATAGATGAACCCCTTGTTGGTACTTCCACCTTTAGGGAAATGAATTTGTCAGTGAGGCAATGAAGGAATTTGTTGGACCTTAGAGTCATATGTGATTCAGTTTTTAGATGTTGCAAGTATGTACTTTTAACATGTTTTGCAAAAATTAAACCTGGTTATTTTGAAATACTCTTGAATTTTTTAAAAAAGATTAAGAAATATATTTTTTTACTTGTTCTGCTGAGTGTAGATTAGAATTCAGTCTAAGGTGTATACCAGGTGTGGGGAACCTTTCGCCCTCCAGATGTTGTTGACCTGTGGCTCAGGCAGGAGGGGTCCACCACTGGGTACTTTGCCTGGGCTCTCTCTACCCTAGAACTGTCCCAGATAGTTTTCACCCATGATAGTCTTCATCCATTGTGAGAAGGGTAGCCAGCTCATTATATCTGGCCCTGTAGAACCAACTTATCTGACACATGACAACAAAGGAAGCTGCCTTTACTGTATAATGTCAAACCATAAGTCCATCTAGTTCAGTATTGTCTACACTAACTGTCATTAGCTCTCCAGGGTGTCAGACGGGGTTCTATCCTAGCCATACCCTGAGATAACAGGAATTGAATCTATGATCTTCTGTGTGCAAATCATGTGCTCTGTATTTCATTTAAAAATAAATCAAGATTCTACTTCTCATGGTTCTGAATACAGAGGCTGAATTAAACAGGAACGCTGGAAGCTGCCTTACACAGAGTCAGATCTTTGGTCTATCTAGCTCAGCAGTCTACACTGACCGGCAATGGCTCTCAAAAGATTTAAAACTGGGATCTCTCCAAGCTCTAACTGGATATGTCAGGATTGAACCTATTTCCTTTTGCATGACAAGCAGATGATCTATCACTAAGCTGCAAACTCTTCTTTAAACTGGCAGCCCTACAGCTTGTAAATCAACCTGTGGTTTAAAAACAACAACAAACAACCATTCCCCATGCTTTCACAGAGAGAGGGTTAGCGGTGGTGTATTTTTTCAAAACTTTGAGAAATTCCACACTTCAGTGATACATCGCTTTTGGGGTGTGTGGTATGTAATGCCTCAACCAGACCTGAGTTTGTGTATTCTGAAACAGTGAAACCTTCCTTGCTATTTGGCACCTCCCCCTTTTTTTAACAGAGCCCAAGTATTCACTCTGGGCAAACATTCAGCGAGTGAAATATACTGTACTATTGTCCTGGAAAGTAAAGTGGCATCCAATAATAGAGCAGCTCACCATCTTTGCCTTGGAGTCAGCAAGGAAAAGAATATTGTTGGTGTGAGGGAACTCAAATACATATACACTTTGAGCTTCCACATTCTCAGGAAAATTGTATGTTTTGACTCCTGGAAGGAACAGCATTTGTTCTTCATTGGCATACTCGTAGCTTTCCATTCTCTAGACTTGGAAAGTTAACCTGCAAAGCCAAGAGAGAGAGAAAGAAAGGACAAACTCTCATATTCTCATTATTAATAGGCAAACAGGAACATTATGGCAAGGGTATTTAGAATTTCTCTAAAGAATGTGCAAGATTGAAACCTGTGCATCTTTTGATTTTTCTTCTTCACTGTCGTCATTTTGTACCTTTAGGACTTCTCATCTTGTTTCCACAGCATATTACTATTGAGTGCTCTCCTCTTTCCTGTTTCCCTTTAGAAGAGGGGTGGGGAACCCTGTGCCCACCAGGGGTTCAAATATTGCCTGTAATTTCCTTCCCCAAAACACGCCCGCTTGCCCCATATTTTATGTGACATCAGGTATGAGGCAGGTGGAGCAACAGATTCCTATGTGCAACTGGGAGCCTTAAAGTGCAAAGTGCAGATTGTGCATTGGCAAAAGAAAGCAGGCTTCTGCTGCCCAGTTCCCAGGTGCCTGACAGCTGGGCTTGGTCCCTAGTGAAGGTCAACCAAATGTCAGTGGCATAGGAAACCACCCAAAGTTCTGCATAAGCAGGATCTCAATGGTTGAGATGGAGCATAAGGCACCAGACTATCCTTAAGCTGCACTTGGGATGAGACAGCTCAAGATACTGAAGGGGGCTGCATTTGACCCTGGGGCTTCCAGCTGCTGACTTCCAGTGCCATCTTACTGCTGATTTTAGCAGGCCAAATCCATGAGAGATGCTCTTACCTCTTAGCTTTCATACAGGCAGAAACTGTCACTGTTGGAGACCTAGAGTGCATTTTGTGACCCAAGATAAACCTGATTGTGTAATGCTTGGATCTTCACATCTCTGACTGTGGCATGAATGATTGGAAATGCTCTATGTTGCATCTGCTTTCAGGGCAGAGTAGTGGCAAGAGAAAACTTTTTGGGGAAGTGAGATAACTCTTCCTCCTTTATCCCCCACTGTCCCTCTGCTTGCCTTGGGTAAGTAGTTGCAAAGTAACTGACATTTGAACTGAAATACCAAGTTATTCTGGCATTTGGTTCCAGCTCCTTCTATCAGCTCTGCCAGAACTACAAAGGGTGGGATCTGCTCTTGGCAGCAGCCAAGCAAAAAGGAGCCTTGTTTTGGCAACGAAGAATTGAAGTGTGGTGTGTGTTTGTGTGTTCTTATTCCAATAAACTAAAATCTGGAAGGAGAAGCGGTGGAAGCATCCAGACGAGGAGCTAGTGAGCCAGTCCTATCTGTGAGCACATTTTCTTCCTTATGAATTTCCAGTTTTTAAAAAGGTATGTGCTGCTTCCATCTCTTTCTGGAGTAAAACCTGCTGTGGTTTTTTTCAGCAGCAAGAGTGCAGCTTTGGAACCATCTTATCAGGGTAATAGTGGTAGGGCAGCTGCTTTGCATCCAAAAGGTTCCAGGTTCAATTACCAGCATCTCTCCATACGATTAGGAAAGAACCCTCTCTGAAATCCTTGAGAGCTAGTGAGTGCAGACAGTACTGAGCTAGATGGACCAAAGTCTTGACTCACTGTAAGAGTGTAAGGCAGCATTCTGCAGAACTAAAGCAGTCTTGTTTTTTGAACCATTCACTGGTGATCAAAAGTGACCAGGAATTCTATGTAGGCAAGTGAAATCAACTGCTGGTGGAGGGACAAATTGCTTAGGTCCTCCTTTGCCAGTCTGCTTGAATCTCCTTTCTGGGGAGGAGAACAGCCAGCTTTGGGCTAGGTCCCGTTGGTCTGGAGTAAGAAAAGCTGTAAGCAGGCTAAATCCTTTGATTCCTCCAAGTCCACCTGCTCTTGCAAGTGATTTCAATCCCATATGGCAGCAGCAGTAATTGGGGGGGGGGCAAACCCAAGCTTTGACATCATTTGCACTCCCAGCAGCCTATCTCCACCTGACTCTACTCTGCCTTCTGGGGAAAATGTGTTGGGTGGTCAATTTTATTCCTCCCTCCTGCCCCCATGTCCGATTCTTAGCACCTTCTAATTGCTGGAACCCTTAACATCAGTACCACGCTGTGCTTTGGAATTCAAAGAAGGGGGGGGGGAGTGTCAGTTCCCCTGTCTCTCAATCCAGTTATACATCAAAGGAATGCAATTGACATTATGCCTCTTCTCGAGATCCACATCATAGAGCCAGTTTCCTCAAAACAGAGAGGTCAGAGTCCCATTCCCCCACCCAGTGGTGTTAACTGCTCCAAAAAAGTAATAACAGGGAAACATGCACAATTCTCTATCTCAAACCTGCCAACCATTCCTTCGCCAAACACAAATTCAGAATGGAGACTTTAAAGTCAATTCTTGTATGTCTTAAGTTTTGGTGAGATATATAGATGCCAATGGTCTCTCTACGTATCTTCATATTCCCATAAGCAGGAGACATTGGTGCTTCATGTATGAGACCTAACGGTTCCACTTCCAAGACTTAACCTTTGGCCTCTCTTCATCTTCAAGGAGATTTACCGAGGTTTATTGCAGGGGTCAGCAAACTTTTTCAGCAGGGGCTGGTCCACTGTCCCTCAGACCTTGTGGGGGGACTGGACTATATATTTTTTTGGGGGGTGAACAAATTCCTATGCCCCATAAATAACCCAGAGATGCATTTTAGATAAAAGCACACATTCTACTCATGTAAAAACACGCTGATTCCCAGACCATCTCTGCGGGCCAGATTTAGAAGGTGATTGGGTCAGATCCAGCCCTGGGCCTTAGTTTGCCTTCCCATGGTTTAGTGGCACCGGGGCAGGAACATACGTACATCGTTACCTAGATGATCTGCAACATCATGGTTTTCTTAAACCTAAAAAAGAATTGCCTGGAACCTTTCAATATCTTTTCCACTTCCCAGAGATGCAAACTTTCATCAGGCTTCTAGCTGTTCCTAGTCTTGCCTTTAATCTCTGGCATGGCAGCTCCCCTTGGAATTAGGATTTCAACCATCAACACTTACTAATGAGTGAGGTCTCACTCCAGAGCTCCACCCACCCCAGGTTTTCACCTTTAGATGAGCAAGCAAAGGATCAATTGATCAAACCCTTACTAGCAAATCTGCCAGAAAAATATGAAGTCTCCCATATTAAATACCTTCTGGAGGATAGGTCAAATTATATTACACTGACTATGGCAAAGTTTCTCTCGGAGGTCGCAAGAATCAAAGACCATCATGCTCTAGACATAACAAAATGACTACCTTGGTCTCTTTCGCCTGCTGGTTGGTTGTTTTAACTGTATCTTGTTTTGAATCTGTTTTATGGGTCTGTGGATCACAATAAAGATATTTGATTTGACTTTAGATAATTAGCAGTCTGAATCAAGAGGTATTGGTGTCTTTGATCCAGCACTCACTGAAATGGTGGGTATCTCCCATGCACCTGTCTTAAGTCCATTTGTAGAACCATCACAAACAATGACAACTGATGTCTCTTTGAGAGATTGAGGAGTTCATCTTGCAAGTCTTGGAGACTCTGGTCTCTGGCAGAGAGCTTTTGGCATCAACCTTTTGAAACTTCAAGTAGTGAAATTCTCCTTACGCCTCTTCACATTCTGTCTACTAGTGTCACAGATGGATTGGATGCAAAGGAATGGTGGGAGGAACCAGCTGGGGAATCCCAAGGGAAGAAGCTAAGAGCTCAAGGATTGGTGGTGGGACAATGATGGTCAGAGGGAGAAGAGAGAGAAGACTGCTACTGGTCTCCCTGGCCTCTAAGGGGCTGGTGGCAAAACTCTGCAGAACACTTCCCCTCCTCTCAACTGAACAAGAGGGGAGGTGCTCTGCCCCCCAGCTTTGCTGACGGGTGGGAAGAGAGCTGTTCTCTTGCCCAGCGGTGTGGTGCAGCTTTGTAGCAACTTCTCCTGAAGGGAGGAGCCAATAGCAAAGCCCCACTGCTGGGGGGGGGGGTCTGGCAGTGGAAAGTTTTGCCTCAGGTGCTGAAATGCCTTGGACCACCTTGCTGTTTGGCCTTCTGGACTCTTTCTAAGCAACACCTGCTCCCTTCTCCCCTGAGAACTCTGATAATACTGCTTCCTTGCCTGGACAATGTAGAGGGATGTGTGATATTGTTGGAATCTACGGTATATGTTTTGAGAGACAATGGAGTATGCCTCTGGGGGTGGTAAAACCACTGGAGAATCACAGCGCTAGCTGTGACTGCAGAAACTGGTAACTTGTAGCAGTTGCCTCCTGTATTGTTTCTGCAGTGTTAGCAGCACAAACATGACCTCTGCAGAGCTTAAGCTTGGGCACTGTGTATGGAGGTTTTGGCTGCCCAGAGGACAAGACTCACCTCTTGGCCTCACTGATGTGGTCCACAAGGAAGCAGAGCCATACACTGGGCGACTGCTGGGGGGTGTAGAAAGAAACCTACTGTACAAAGGTGAAATCAGTGTTCATTGTTCCACCCACTTTATGCTTCTAGCCTTGCCCACCACCCAGAGGGGTGCCTTCAAGGGAATGTGGGTTGAAAAAGGTTTCCTGTCTTAGAACTAGGGTCATTTATTGCTGCTTGTCTGGGAAACCAGAAAATGACCAGACCCCTCTGCCTTGCCTTGTTCTAAGGCAGGCATCCCCAAACTCGACCCTCCCGTTGTTTTGGGACTGCAACTCCCATCACCCCAGACCACTGGTCCTGTTAGCTATTGATGATGGGAGTTGTAGTCCCAAAACAGCTGGAGGGCCGAGTTTGGGGATGCCTGTTCTAAGGATAGGTATGAGGAACCTGTGGCCCTCTTGATGTTGATGGACTGCAGCATACATAATCCCTGATCTTGACCTGTTAGCTGAAGACTGGTGGGATTTGGAGTTCAGCAGCACCTGCAAGATCACAGGCTTTCCCTCTCTGCCTTAAAACATTTCATTTATCCTTAATCTGCATTCTGCCCCCTTTGTGTTGAGCACCATTCATTTGAACAGCCAGAGGCGACTATGCATGGGCAAAAACAAGCAAACAAGGTTGAGTGGACGTCTTTGTATCTAAAGTATGTGAACTTGCTGCCAAAATAAATGCTACCTTGAAGTTTATGCCCGGTGAGGGAGTCCATTTAGACTTCTACTGTAAGAACAGACCACAGTACAGTTGTACCTCGGCTCCCAAACGCCTTGGGAGTCAAACGTTCCGGCTCCCGAATGTTCGAAAACCGGAAGTGAGTGTTTCAGTTTTTGAACATTCTTTTGGAAGCCGAACATCTGGCAGGGCTTCTGCAGCTTCTGATTGACTGCAGGAGCTTCCTTCAGCCAATCAGAAGCCACAGTTTGGAAGTCGAATGTTTCAGAAGTTGAACGGGCTTCCGGAACAAATTGTGTTCGACTTCTGAGGTATGACTGTATTCTGCTTTCCTGAGATGTAGAGTAGGATAGGACAACAAATACCTTGGTGGAACAGCAGGTATTGGATGTGTCTATAATTTGTGATGGGTGGTGGTGGTGTTCACTCCAAAAAGTCCCATGTTGCCCATGTTGTGCTTTCAGGATGGTGACCAAAATAATAATAATAATAAATGAAGAGCAGTCCTAGTGGATCAGACTAAAGTGGATCAGACTGCCAATGTTGCAGTCTGGAATCAACCATCCAGGTGACTTTACGAAGCTCATGAGCAGGGTGATAAGATTATAGCTTTCCCCTGGTCATATCTACCATCTTGTAGTCAAGGGAACACTGCCTCTAAGCACCTAGCCATGAAAACATAAATGAGAGAAAACAGTTATCATAGATTTGCACAGAAGACATAGAATAGGTTGCAAGGGAAGTGTTATGTTTCAACTGCCTTAGCCACTGTTGCATGTTATAGTAAGCCATGTAGCTTGGCTTAATAAACCAAGTGCCCAGTCACTCCTGACTGACTCTGCTTTTGTCAGAAGTGAGTAAATGCACTGATAATTTCATTGTGTCCGAACCGGGGGTTGTAGTTGGTTCCTCCTTAACTAGCCCCTGTCTATTAGCTATTGGTAAACCGTAGTTTTCAGTCTTGCTAGCAGTCGTAACCTACTAGAGAGAAAGTAACCACTGGTCTGGGTTTGGGTGCAGCACTAAGCTAACTCCTTTCCTCCAAGAGAAGAGTGAAGCAGGATCAGTTGGACTGAGTACATTAGCATGGAGACCTGTGCACAGTATGGTTTATTACACCTGTCTTCTTGGCTCACTGTTATGTGCAAATGCAGCCATTGACAGATTAGAGGTGGTGGTGTATTGCTTTGCAGCATGTGTGAGTGGGTGAGAGGGAATGCATGGATTTGCCAACACGACTACAAACCTCCTTGCATCTAGGTCAGATATTTGATCCCCAATATAGATTCTGAGATGTATAGCCATATGTATACAGCTTTCTTGTGCAAACCATGAAAGCTCATTTAATTTGCATAGTGGGAGGATTAGTTATATTGTTATCAAACCTGTATGTATTTGTATTATATCCTGCCTTTCCTCCATAGAACAGAGTAACTCTCTCACCTGTATGGAAGAGGTTTGGCAGAGAGGGATATACCCAAAACTATTTGGAGAGCTTTTTTAGCAGAGTAGATCTTGGAGCCTCTGAAATGATATTTGCATGGGCCTTGTTATGCTCTGGTCTGGTACAGATGAAACCCTGATTGATCTCTCTCTTAACCATGGTTGGACAGACTGTCCAGAGCTAGTTTTAATTGTGTGTCTAGCTTGAGTGAGTTTGTTCCTCCCAGAGGACTGCCTTCTGAAGAAGCAAGAATTAGCCCTGTCACTCCAATGCTCTCCAGGAACTTGGCTCTTCCTAGGGATGCATTTCCTGACTGCTCAATGCAAGGGGGCAGGACTTGGCTCTGCTCTGAGTGAAACTGGCATCTTGCCACCTCATGTGCTGCAAAAGGAGTTGGCTGTCTTCCTCTATTCTGCAACTTGGAGACAATCTGGCACAGTGAGCCTCAACTGCTGGGGTTTCTACAGTCCTGGCCAGTCAGTCTTGAGTACAAGCATAATTATTGGTTTCCATTACAGTACTATTTATTTATACAAATATTTATATATTGCCATATCATAAAACATAAAAGCAGTATGCACTGTTAAAACAATATTTTTTAAAAAGTGCTGATAATCACTTTTTAAACTGACTGTTACCAGATGTTCTTGTGCCTAACTGGGGGTTACTGCTTGCTAGGGCTGGGCAATGTCTGGTTTTCAACATTGTGCTATATCTCCAGCTAAATACTGTATTATGATATACTGATGTATCACGATGTCTGAAATAAGGATGGAGCTATGTGGAAGCATTGGCTGGCTTCAAAGTTTTTCTTGCATGGTGAGTTTTGCCTACACCTGCTCTTGTGATTCACTGCCCCCTGCAGGAAGCAGGGGAGAGTTGAGCTGGCTGAGTTAACAGGGGCTGCAGGAATCGAGAGATGCATTGGATGGCTTCACAGTGTTTTCCACATTGTGATTTTTGCATTGCACACACCCACCCCATGATTTGCGATATATTGCCAGGTCAAAAATTATGAAACTGATATCACAAACAGACTCCAAATCGACAATATATCAATATATGGCCCAGCTCTACTGCTTGCTATTTATTTTATTGATTATTACCATGATTTTTGTCCTGAAATTTCACTTTAGGCAAAGTCCGGTGGCTTTACTACTCCCTGGCTCCCCCCCCCTTTTCCACCCTTCACACGTGCATTTGTGCATGTACACACAGAGCTCTACCTCTGGCCTCTGTTTTTTTACTTGAAATAAACCCTTAGCACAGGATAGGAGAGATGTCCACCTCTCATTTCTTGTTATGGGAAGTTGAATTGACTTCCAGCTGCCTGTCTGGGTAATTGGGAAGCTGATCACTCAGTGACTGAATCAATGGCAACTTCAGTTTAAAAGAAAACAAAAGAAAGAAGAACTGATTAAATTGGCGTCAAGACTGCCATAGTGATGTTGGTAGCCTTTGGCTTTTGTATGTGGACTGGACAAGAGGTCGTGAACTGTACTGAAAGAGGAAGCACTGAGGGTGGTGGTTGGACAAATGCAGGATTAACTGATGGAGGCAGCAGCACCTCAAACCTAAGTGGGAGAGGAGGTGGCATTGTCTTTCTCTGATTTGTTGCTGTTCTCCTTCAGCTAGTGGGTTGGGAGTTGAGTTGTGAGGTGGCCTTAAAAGTGAGCTGCAGCAGTTATGTTGCCACTACCACTGCTGTCTCCTTTCCTTGGTTTAGGAGTGGAAGAGACTGAGGCTCCACCTGCACAATCCAATTTAAAGCACCGTCATACCACTTTAAGCCTGGGAAGTGTAGTTTGTAAAGGATGCCAAGACTTGTTAGGAGGCCCCTCTTCTCTATACAGAGCTACAGTTCCCAAAGTTTCTTTGGAAAAGGAATTGGTCATTTAACCTCTGAGAATTGTAACTCTGTGAGGGGAAGAGAGGTCTCCTAACAACACTCCACATCCTTAACAAATTACACTTCCCAGGATTCTTTGGGGAAAACCATGACTGTTTAAAGTGGTATGCTCTGCTACAAATTAATAGTGCAGAAGGGGCCAAAGGGAGTAACCAGATATCCAAGCAAAGCATGTGCATTACTGTAGAGCTGTGTTTCCTTGCTAGAGGTGGTTGTTTTCACATTGATAGACCCTTTCCCTTTTAGTGTCATTGTAACCACATGATTACTGCACTGCATCATGAGTCTCAGCTGGTTCATAAAAATGCTTCTTAATGGACCTGAATGCATGCATTCCTGTTCAGGTTGGGCCTCTGAGGAGGGGGACCATCGTCTCAATTCGGTCAAGCTATCAATGTGAGTCTGGAGGTGCCCTGAAACTCTGTCTGGATCTCAGAATGGAGTTCCTCTTCTTGTCTCTATGCTAGTCCCGCCCGACTTTGGTTGTTGTGAGAGAGTAGCTAATTTTAAAAATACATTCTCCTGTACACATACAATTTTCCATGTGGGTGATTAGAGGAAAATAATTATTAGGATGTTGGTTCTTTGTAATTATAACAACAGAGAGTCTCCATGACACTGTCATGGTGGTAGCAACATCTTCGCTTCGCCAAGGAGTTAAGTAGGAAAAAGAAAAACGCTGTGCCAGTGTGGAGCTGTCTGTTGCTGTTCCATCAATGGATTGAACTTGCTGCAGGATGGTGATGTGGTAAGAAGATGAAATGGGCTGTATGTTTGTTCTTTGGGTGACCAAATTTGAGGCCTCTTACAGTTGCTAAATCAGAAGGGGCAGTTGAAACACTTACAACAACACCAGTAACCTCTGAAGACAGTGGACTCCTTTTTTTCTTTTTACATCGCAGAGCATTCAACAGTTGCTCCTGCCACCAGGAACGGGTAAGAGCTGCAGACTATCCAGCTGCCCGAGTGAGGAGAGAGTGCATCTTCTAGGGAACAAATACATATGGTGTCATTTGGGCATAGTTTCTTAAGTTGTGCACTTCTGGTGTGAGTACAGTAGATAAGTATTTGCCACTGAGGATGCCATGAATATTCAAAGAAAAGCATTTGAAATAGCTGCAGCAGCAGTAACATCTATGTTGGTGGTGGGAATTTCAAGTCCTAGGAGCTAAATGCAATGCCTCAGACTTTTCCGTATAGCCCTTGGAAGTCTCCGGAATGCCTCTTTAGGATTCCTCTTTTAACATATGGCTGAAGCATTCTACACTTGATTTTCTACTTGATTGGCCTTCACCTTTTTCATCAATTGCTTTGTGGGTTACAGATGCAAAC
This sequence comes from Podarcis melisellensis, assembly GCF_964234715.1. Taxonomy (NCBI): domain Eukaryota; kingdom Metazoa; phylum Chordata; class Lepidosauria; order Squamata; family Lacertidae; genus Podarcis; species Podarcis melisellensis. Next base: position 12,619,387 of record NC_138547.1, on the reverse strand, counting down.
CAAATCCCAGGTAGACATGTCTGCACCTTTTACTGGTTCTTGCTCCGAAGGCAAGCTGCAGTATAACTGTAAATCTCCCTTGACCTGTTCTTGTTCCCCCTTGCCATTTAAACACTGTGGGGGTCTTAAGAGCTCTGTCAAGGACCCTTGATAGGATTAGCCTCTCCTGTATAGTAATGTTGAGTCCAAATCATGTTGCTATATGCTGGAGCAATTTATGGGTGAGGGAGAGAGAAACCAGCTAGTGTAACATGCATATGGAATAAAAGGAATGGTGCCTGTAATTATATCCTTCTGCCCAACTGTCTTTCTCGGCATGCCAGGATTGAAATGCTGGCAGTTTCAGTAAATGCACAGAGACCTTCCCTTTGGTCACTTTGTCGTAGGTGAAATGTATTGAGGTTCAGTTAGGTTTATGGGGGGCAGTTTCTTTCTTTAAAAAGACCCAATGAAGCTTCATATATTTCTTAGCTCATATCTGCACTGCAGTTTAATCCTGGTTGATCTCATTGCTTTGCCTGGTTTATTTATTTATTAACAAAACTTTATTGGTTTTTATACAGATATAAATATAAATACAGGAACCATTAAGTACCATCTAGCAGTACATCTAATGATGTTTGTTTTATCCATTGACTCTAGACATAGATGTTCGCATTCAGCATTCAAACATATTACTTTTTTATTTTATATTTCAGTCTGGTTCTTCTAACGTTGATCTATTGTTGGTCATGCTGTGGTCAGTAAGAAGCCTACTAGTTCCCTGTGGTGCAGGGTGGAGTTGAATTCAGTGTCCAAAGATAGTAGGGCTAAGGCAGGATTTGGAGAAAGGGGTTGGCTTGTAATTTCAGATATAAGTGACAATACTCTATTCCAAAAGTTTTTTAACATGGGGGCATTCCCACCGGCTAAGAAAAAATGCCCCAAGATTTCCACAGCCCTTCCAATATGAAAGGGAGGAATTAATTTGTGCCAGCCTGATTGGTGTCCAGTGCCAATGGAGGATGTCCTTGAGCAAGTCTTCCTGCAAGGAGCAGAGATATTGGGGTGGTGGTGTCTAAATACCTTTCCATTTGTGATCTTCGACTGGATGGCCTAAATCTGATTTTCATACAGTTATAAGGCTTCTATCGCCCTCTACTACATGATCTAATACAGGGGTCGACAAGATTTACCTCACCTGGGCTGGTTCACTCCACTGGCGATCCCTCCGTGGGCTGGATTGCACGCATGTGTGAGTGGGCGCGCCCACAATTACATCTGCATCCAGATGTAATTTCTGGCGTCTGCGCAGACGCGATTTCTGGTGCCACAGAAGCGAGTCCCCACACCGTGCTGCGCCAGTTTAGCGCAGCGTGCTGGGACTCACCGAGTGGGTGGCTTGGCTTGGGGACGGCTCGTGGGCCAGTTAAACAACCCCCATGGGCCACTTATGACCCATGGGCCTTAGGTTGCTGACCCCTCATCTAATAGATTGCTGTATGTTAGGGAAGCAGCACCCTTCAGGTCATATGATTGTTTGTGGTGCTTGAGATGGGAAGAGGCGCTGGGCAGGGTCATCTGCTGCTTGGAGCTAGAGCTCGTTGAGCACGTTGTCAGCTTGGTTGTTATCACTCACAACCCAGGTTCTGCCTTTGTGCTGGAGTATCAACTTAAAAGGGAAGCCCCAGTGATATGCTATGCCCACTTCTTTTAGTGCCGATGTTTAAGGCCAGAGAGCACCCTACCATCCCTGTGTGGCCAGGCTGATGTCCTGGAATATTTCAATGGTGGCTTCACTGTACTTTATGTTTTTAACATTCTGTAGTGCTTTGTAAATTGAGTCTTTGAGCCTATAGTGTTCAAAGCAAATTACCACATCTCTCAGGGCTTCCCCAGTTCTGCTTCTGCCTCCTGGAACCTGATCATTGGGGGACAGTGGTATGTTTATATTCAGAGAGATTATCCAATCAGTAATGAATTGAACCATGCCCCCCACTTCCTGGTTCTCTAGTAGGTTTGTAGACTATTTCCCCCCTCAAATCCTTGTCCAATTGTTCTTCCAGCTTCATAGCTGAATCTTCAGTCATCATTTGTAAGAGCTGGATCTCAGACTGATTGGTTAGAGCAAGATTGTGCTGTTCATCATTTGCTGTTTTAGAAATATCTGGTAGCTGGTTAGATAGCACATCAAATTTCTACTCAAGCAGAGCTAGGGCTGCTCCCCAGTCTAAGGCCAGTCTAAGGCTAATATCTGGTAGCTGGTTAGATAGCACATCAAATTTCTACTCAAGCAGAGCTAGGGCTGCTCCCCAGTCTAAGGCTCCCCAGTCTAAGGCCAAAAAAGGCCAGTGCCTTTTTTAATTTATGTACTCATCTGAATCTCTATCCTCCCCTATTGTGGCAGATACTCTCCTGCCTTTTGGAGTCCTCATATTGCCTTTGGTCATGTCAGTGTCTGAGACCTCCTCTGAAGCCTCAGACAGAGCTCCATCTATTTCTTCCTGAAAATCTAGACTTGCAGATTTGCTTTTAGGTCCCTGTATTCCTTGTATCATCACCTTGCTGGGGCTGTATAAAAGTTTTTGTTTAGATGTCAGTAGGATCCACTCTGCTTAGATTTTGTCCTGGGGGGATTGGAGACACAGACTTTTGCCCCCATTTACCTTTCCAGCTAGCCATGCCCCCTCCATTTATTTGTTGTTTTTTTAATAATAGACACCCACCCACCTATTTCCACCAATAATTTCATTGCTGGGATTGTAGCAGTACCTGAATTGAACTGTGTGTCCTATGAAGTATATGCATCTGGAATCCTGCATGGGTTTGGGCAGGTGCACCTGACATGGAGAAATGATTATGGGAGGTGAAAACTATGTCTCTTTCTTACCCCAGCTCCTCTCCAAAACTGCAACCTTACACACTTGTGCAACCCCTTGCAACGTGTCCTTTGCACCTCTGCACACCGGTGTATTGCTCTGAAAGGGTATTTGTGGTATAATGCTGCAGAGTGGTGAGCCAGTTATCCCTGACTTAAAGGTATATAAATAAAGGAATTCTATTGCTGCAGATCTGCCCTTTTCAAAATAAGTTGCATTTATTGTGTTTTAGTATTTAGAAATAGAAGTCTTGAAAGGGAGGAACTCACTGTATGAGGGGTTTTGTATATAAAATTGTAATGTCTCTACAGGTGTTTGGGGTACACAGAAGAGAGGGGGGAGAGAAAGAAAAGAAAAGAAAAGAAAGAAAAGAAAAGAAAAGAAAGAAAGAAAGAAAGAAAGAGACTGTCAAAGCAAATGACAAGTGGAAGAAATAGCCTTCTAAAATGAAAAGAATTAATAGCTACTTATTTCTTGGAATATATGTGCAAAGGCTGACTGGGGCTCTGGTGAGGCCTAGTCTTGTTCTTGCTGTCTTAATTGGGCTCTGTTGTTTGCCTCTAACCAGCAGCCATCAGCTGCTATTAAATGCTAAAAATAACAAGGCATTTCATTTACACCCCCTTATGGTTCTCTGATTTCTGATGCCTTGCATGAATCTTCTTTTCACAATCTGGCATTGTGCTGCTCTTTGGTTGAAGCTTTAGGATGGCCACACTTCATATTTTATTGATATTTGCTCATAGTGGTGGCATTCAGACTCCATGGGTGGTATTCAGTGTAGCGTGAAGTAACTAGATCTGTTAGCACAAAGAAACATGTTTGTGCAACAGAACTTCCCCCCTCTCCTTCACCTATATTTCTCTCCCATATCTATTTTGTGTCTGGACCTAACCCTTTGGAGCAGGTTCGAAAAGAGTAGGAGGCACAGTGGGAGACATTCTGTTGCACAAGCACAAATCTTTAGAGGACTATTTTCACATCTGCTGTGGGGATCCTGTATTTTGGGGAGGATTCTGTATTATCTCTACAGCAGGGGGTGGAGCTTCTTTTTTGGCCTGAGGGTGGTACTGCCCAGCTTCCAAAGTGCACATGCACACATGCTTCTAGCATCTACGTAGCTGACATTACCTTTTCCAGTTTTGTGCCTGATGGAGCAGTGGAAACATAAGCCTCTCCCCCAGGCTTATGTCCTTCATCTGGTGGTGTTCACATGCAACCTGAGACTTCTCCTGCATGGAGGTCATCTCAGCACTTCCCTCTTCAAGCCCATTCTGTTTCTAGGAGACAGCAGGGAAGAGGGCAGTCGGGATTTGGCTGGCCTGCCCCTTACCTGAGCAGTCTATTTTTGCATCCCTACCTCTGTCTCTCACTGCTCAAACCCTTCCCCCTTCCTCCCCTCGCTGTCCATAAATCACTGGATCTCTCTCATGGGTCAGCTTTCTGCCCACTGCCTCCATCACAAACTTGTCAAGGCCTTGCCAGTTGCCCTCCCACCGTGATATAAGATCTGTCTAATTTGCATATTCCTGCCTGTTGAGTAACTGGGAGGGACAACCCATCTGTGGATTCCCTCCACCCCCAATGAAGGTCCATTGTCACATTTTCTCCAAGTTTTCTGCTATCACCACCACAACTAAATTGGGCTAGGGGCCTGTGGAAGGCCACTCTGGAAGGTTCAGTGGGCTGGATTAGGTTGTTAGGCAGGGCTGGGGTTCCCTGCTTCTGGTTTAGGGCATACTTTCAGTTCGTGTAGGATACTTGCACTTCTTGGGATTTGCTCCTGCCCTGCATGAATGGAGTGCAATCTAGGGCATGCTTCATGCGCCCCAGCAGGTGAGGAAGATATGTAGGGGCATGCAAGCTGTCTTTTGGGAAGTTTGTTTGGCGTTACTGATCCTCTTACTGAGGAGCTGATAAGATTCCCTGGAACACAGTTTGAAAAACGGCTGGCTTATATAAACATAAAATGTGCATCCCCTGCAGGATCTGCATTGCTTCGTGCCACAAAGGAACTTCAGAGCTCGGCAGAAAACTGTGAACCGCCTCATGCAGCAAAATGACTATAACCAAAAATATAAAGAAGTTGACACACTTTCCTTAAGCCCTCAGCTGACTTGCTGGCACCGAAGGTAGCTCACTGGGAGACAATCTGCCTTGCATGCAGAAGGTCCCAGGTTCAGGGAGAAAACAATATCTGAAATCCTGGAGGGTGCTGCCATTCTGCATAGACAAAATGGAGCTAGATGGTCTGACTTGATATAAGGCAGCTCCCTATATTGCTGTATTGGGCCTAGATATGGGAAGGCCTGGGAAAAAACCGGAAACATGAGGGGGCGGATACAGGGTCCCCCCCCCATTTACCCCCCCCAAAGCCGTTGCAAAAAAAACTGGTCGTCCCCCCCATGTTTTTTTTTAAACCAGATTTTTTAGCAGTCTCCCCCCCCAGGCCTTCCCATTTTGGCCTATAGCGAAGAGCCGCCATGAATTCAGAGCTGGATGGAGTGGCAGATATCGCTAGAGTAGCTCCTAGCCAAAGCAAGGGAGGTGGCACTCTTCAAGTGGGTGGCCAGAGGCAGATGTATAGCCAGGTGTCCAGTTAAACTGAGTAGTGGAAAGAGGTGTGTCCATGAGACTAACAGCTGAAACCACAGATAGGAAGTAGATAGGATCAGGTACTCCCAAGGAACAGCAGGTTGCACTCTAGAAAGTCTAGAGACCTGTATACAAGGTAGTATGTTGCTTGAGGCAAAGGCCTGAGACTAGTACTGTTTATGTGATTAAGAGTTGCTAGCCTTTCTCTGGGTCATAGAATCATAGAATTGCAGAGTTGGAAGGAACCCCAAAGTTCCTCATCTTTTCCAACCCCTTGCAATGCAGGTACCTCAACTAGATCATACATGACACATGGCCATCCAACCCAGGGTTGGCCCGTAAAGGGCGCAGGCCCAGCGGGGGGCGGGGGGGAGAGGTGCAAAAAATCATGCCTCTCCACTCTGGCTCAGAGTGGCTAGAAGGTCTGTCTATGCATTCCGCTTGTGCTGCTCTTCCTTAGCTGTGGGAAACTGGGTGAGGCATTCAGTCTCCTCTGAGTGCCTTGGCGGAGGAATCTGGTCACTGGCATGGGCCATTGCAGCAACCCTGCAGGGTCCCCTCTCCAGTTAGAAGTGGGGAGAGTTGCAAGAGGAGGAAAAACGGGGGGGGGGGAGGAGGAAGGAGACCAAAGAGAAAGCAGTGAGTGGAGGGAGGGAGGGAGGCAGGAACAGAGAGATGGACCAATAGAGATGAAGGAGAGCAGACCCAACCTTGATGGCCACAGAGGAAATCGCTGGGTAAGTGGGAAAGGTGGCAAAAAACTTTTTTACAAAGGTTCTGGTACATTGTCTCTTCCAGCTTCAAAGGTGCTGATACATCTCCTTTCTGAGGGTACAAGGGAGCCTAGGTACACCTCTGATCCAACCTCTGCTTAAAAACCTCCAAGGAAGGAGATTCCACCATCTCTTGTGGGTGGCTCCTAAGAATAGATTTTCCTGGGATGGAGGAACAAATTGTCTGGCCTCCCTATATTCTACTTGGAATTTATTTTGAGTTGTGGTAGAGGCCTGGTTCTCTTAAGCCTAATTTACCATCCAGGTCCCTTTCTTTCCCCTTTCCATTCCTGCAGTTCTGCCTGACTGCCTAGCTAAACTGCTTCAATCTGCAGCACAATCTATCACTAGATTTCTCCCTCCTCCATCTCCGGTGCTAAACAATGTACGTGCAAAAAGCAGATCTGACTGCTAGATCATGTCTATGAGGGAGATGAGTAGCTGGCACCACAGCCACTTGAAAGTGACGGTCCACAGCAGGAAATAAGTCCATTCATCTGTAGAACCTAGGCCCTTTGCTGTTACCTATCCTGTGTCCTACTGTGCAGTGCAGAGAGCTTGGCTGTGAGTAGCAACCAGTGTTGCTAACAGGAAGGCACCTGGTACACCCAAAAGGAAGTTTAGAAAGTTGCTTCTGCCATGCCTGGCCCACTGCTCTCCATGGGTATCTGCTTCAGCTATATGGGTAATCTACCTTCTCTGGAATGTGCTTCCATGGGACGCAGTGATGGCCATCAACCTGAATGGTTTTAAAAGAGGAATAGCCCAATTAATGGAGGAGGGCCTGATGGAGGAGGGCTCTGCTTTACTTCCACTCTTGGAGGCAGAAATGATTCTGATTGCCAATTGCTGGAAACGGCAAGAGAGGAGAGTGCTCTTGAGCTAAGGTCCTGCTTGGGAACTTCCTATAGTCATCTGTCAGGGAACTGACATCTAAAGCGCCGCAGGTGCAAAGGCTCCCTGAGGTTGAGAGAGCAGTAGCAGCGGAAGAGGGAACCAGTAGAGGGCGAGCAAGAACTCCAAGGGAAAGTGAGTCGGAGGGATGGCTCAGAGACGCTTCAAGCGAAACCAGTGGGGAGGTCTCAGGACCTCCTATAGGGACACCCACACCTCGACGGAAACTGTCACGCCGAGAGGCCAGACGACGTGTTTCCGTTAAGGAGCTTTTATGTTGGAAACGTTTCCGAAAGCAGCCACTTTCGGATTCTACTAGTGATTGACGCAGCCATGCTGGAGGGGCTCCGTCACAGGCAGAGGTTTGAAAACCTGATCAAACTCTGAGGGACTTGCATTTTACGCACAAGCAGCTCATCGTCCCATCACAGCAATCCGAAAGTCACCGAAAGCCAGCTTGTGCAGAGAAGCATCATGAGCAACCCAGCCGGAACCGGGGGTGCAGGAGCAGCTGGAGGGGGTCCAAGCCTGGAAGAAAGGTACAGAGCGTTGGAGATCCAGTTGGCGCTGCAAACGGCGAGGCTTGAGGAGAGGAGGGCTCAGGATGCAGAAAAGGGAAAGGAGAAAACCACCCCGCTCGCCAGAAAGGTACCAGGATTGGTGCAGAAATTCGGGGGGGATCCCAGGAACTATCATGCCTTTAGAACAGAGATGCAATACGCTCTAAACTTGCAGTTTGATGACTTCCCCGACGAGGAATCGCGAGTGGCGTATGTGATTGGCCATCTCGAATCCGGGGCGAAAGATTGGGTTAGACCCCTGATGGCAGCGAATAATGAGATCTTAAAGGACACGAGGAAGTTTTTTCGTGCCATGGACCTGATGTTTTCCAGCGATATTGAGCAGGGGGTGGTGCGAAGGCAGTTAATGGCTTGCCAGCAAGGAAGCAGATCTGTCCGTGAGTACTGGACTGAATTTACTATGCTGATTCATAAATTGGGGTGGGACCTATCGGCGGAGCCCATCCAAATGCTTTTCGAAGAGGGGCTTTCTTCAACCGTCAAAGATGAGCTTTCCCGGGGGCCCAGGGCGGAGTCTATGGACCAATTAACCAAATCTGCGCTGGCCATAGGAGCGCGCCAGGAGGCGAGGGCTTTGGAAAGGCGGGAAGGGAAAGGAGACCGTTGGAGGGAGTTCCGCATTCCAGACATTCCAGAGCCATCTTTCCCGCCGGCAGAGCCGATGGAAGTTGGAACAGCGCGGGCGCGCGCAGTTTCAAATCCCAGTGAAGGGCGGAAGAAGGAGGGAAAGAGCGCCAAGAGATGTTATCTCTGCCAACAGCCAGGGCACTTTGCCAGAGTCTGCCCACAAAGAAAGGAATGGCAAGGGATGGCAGGAGCTGTTGGGGGAAAGGAAGAGGAAAGCAAGCAGCAAGTAAAAGCCAACGCCTGGCTGCCACCGTCGGGGCACAGCAGCCAGGCCAAAGAGCAATGAAAGTGCCCATGCCAGAACCTCCCAGACCTGCTTTAGTGATAGAGGTGTTACTAGAACTGCCAAACGGACACCCACTAAAGGTCAAGGCGCTTTTGGATTCAGGCAGCTCCTGTAATTTCATGAGTAAGGAGTTTGCAGCTGAGCACCAGATACAGACCATCCCTTTAAGTAACCCCTTGCAGGTGACTACGATTGACGGCAGAGAGCTGTTGGGGGGAGAAGTTAGCCAACAGACTGTCCCGATGATAATGAGAGTGGCAAGGCACACCGAACAGATAGCGTTTAATGTGGCCATCCTGGGAGGAGCGCCCATCATTTTGGGGATGAGCTGGCTGGCGCTACACGATCCGCTAGTGGGCTGGCATCAGAGGGTGGTCTCCTTTGGGTCAGCGCATTGCCTAGAACACTGCAAGGAGGGGAAGGTCTCGGGAGGAGACAGAGTCACCCTAGCGGGGATGGAAGTGATGGGCAAAGGGAAGGTGCCCCCGCAATACGCAGATCTGAGCAACGTATTCAGCGAAAGGGAAGCAGACAAACTGCCACCGCATAGACCCTTTGACTGTCAAATCAACCTACTCCCAGGGGCCCAACTCCCAGTAGGCAAGCTGTACGCCATGTCAGACAGGGAGATGCAGGAGCTGAGGGAGTTCATTGACAAAAACTTGAAGCGAGGTTTCATCAGAGAGTCCCGAGCGGTGGGGGGCAGCCCAGTGTTTTTTGTGGACAAAAAGAACACAGACAAACCGAGACTGGTGTGTGACTTTAGGGGCCTCAATGCCGTGTCGGAGCCCCTGGCTTTCCCTATGCCCCGAATTGACGACATTTTGACCAGAGTAAGGAAGGGAAAGATTTTTACAAAACTGGACCTGCGGGGGGCGTACAATCTGATACGCATAAGGAAGGGAGATGAATGGAAGACCACCATGTTTACCCCTTTGGGAGCCTTTGAATACCTCGTTATGCCCTTCGGTCTACAAGGGGGCTCCGCCTGTTTTCAAGCTTTTATAAACCACGTTCTGGGACCTTTGCTCTACAAGAACTGTGTGGCCTTTTTAGACGACGTGTTGGTGTATTCGGAAGATGAGGAACAGCATGTGAGGGACGTTCGAGAAGTGTTGGGCAGGCTGCAAGCCAACCAGCTGTGGGTGAAACTGGAGAAGTGCCAGTTTCATACCAAGGAGGTGGAATTCCTGGGGTACCGCTTGTCAGACAAGGGATTGGCCATGGATCCAGGCAAGGTTCAAGCGGTACTGGAATGGAAGACACCGAAGACCAAGAAGGACGTGCAAAGATTCTTGGGGTTTGGGAACTTTTATCGGAAGTTCATCAAGAACTTTGCCCACTTGACGGCGCCCATCACCGACTGCCTCAGCAGCAAGAAGAAATTTGTTTGGACGGTGGAGGCGGATCGAGCCTTTGAAGAACTGAAAAGGGCTTTCGCCTCGGAAGAACAACTTCTGCATGTGGATTTACAAAAACCCATGAGAGTGGAAACAGATGCATCCGACCGGGCTATAGGGGCGGTCCTTCTTCAACCGGGGAGGAGTGCGTCGGAGTGGAGACCGTGTGCATTCTTCTCGCGGAAGCTGAATAAATCCGAGAGGAATTACACGGTGTATGACAGGGAACTACTTGCCATTCACGAAGCATTCCGGAGGTGGAGACATTTATTAATTGGGGCACAACACAAGGTGCAAGTGTGCACCGACCACAAAAATTTAGAGTATTGGAGAACAGCTCGAGTGCTCAACCAACGACAAGTGAGATGGGCACAGGAATTCTCCAAATTTAACTTTGAGATTTGTTATGTGCCAGGCCCAGAAAACGTCAGGGCGGATGCGCTCTCACGCAAACCAGAATATTGGGAAGGGGAGGAGGTGATCGAAGAGAGACATGTCATCCCGGAGGACCGCTGGGTGTGTGGGGCGGCGCTGGTGGGGCAACGGGAACTGGTGGAGGAAACGGAAAATGATGAATATGCCCAGGATAAGCTCAGAGGTCTCAGGGGGGAGGGCGAGAGCCCCGGAGGTTTTGAGGAAAGAAATGGGGCATTGTATTACAAAGGGGCACTGTATATACCCGAAGGTGAATTGAGGGGGAGAGTACTCAAGCAGTTGCATGATAGCCCCACGGCGGGACATTTTGGGCAACACAAAACCATGTGGTTGGTTACCAGGGAATTTTGGTGGCCTAAGGTGAGGGAAGATGTAAGGGAGTATGTAAGAGGGTGTGACCAATGTCAGCGAGCCAAAGGGGAAAGAAGGGCGCCGGCAGGGTTATTAGAACCTTTACCCACACTAGAACGGCCTTGGGAAGCGATATCAATAGATTTTATGACGGATCTGCCAAGGTCCAAGGGGAAAACAGCCATCATGGTAGTAGTAGACCTGTTAACTAAGATGTGCCATTTTGTAGCATGCTCACATGCAGTCACAGCGGAAGAAACGGCGAAGTTGTTTGTGGAACATATCTTTAGGTTGCACGGGGCTCCCTCGAGGGTGATCTTGTTGGTTTCTGCTTCCCTCACTGAGCAGCAGAAGTGCTTGTCACAAGACAGGTGTTTACATTCCACACAGTCTGTACTGTTGGAGGTTTTCCCACGGGAACGGGAGACTGGATGTGACGTATACTGGTTTCCTGTTTTTCCCTGCTCTTTGCAGTTTCAGTTTTGTGATTCTCTCCGTGCCTTAGAGGAGAGATGACGCTTTCTCTGCTCTGGCAGAGGGAAGATGTTTTTCTGTAACTTACCAGCTTTGAACTGTAAATAAAGTAGTATAGAGCATGTTGGCTCATACTTCTCATCATTCCGCTGTGCACTGGACACTGCTTATCAACAATATTTGGTTCCGGGTCCAGAAAAAAGCAGTGTTTTGAGGATGGACTTCACAAGTCGGGCTCCTGGCAAAGGAACAAAGGAGCAAGGAGACAAAGTGCCGGCAAAGTATCGGAAAAGCAGCAGAGAGACGGAACGCAAGGTATCTGCTCTGCGCGTCAAGATGATTGATGAAGGTATGTGCTACTGCTCCGGGCAGCCTGCCAGCTTCTAATTAATGGCTTTATGGCTGGACTTTGAACTTTTAAAGCCGTTTTCCACGGCACAAGCGTAGTGGCTTGGATGGCTGGGAAAGTGAAAGTAACAGTACAAATGCTGCAGTAAAGTGCAGCTGCAGCTCTATGACGCAGCAAGAATTTAGCACAGCATAGAGAAAGCACTTGGGGACTTTCGCTATTGAACTTGCCTTTTGGAATGCAGTTTGAAGCAGCTGCAAATAAACAGAAGAGCAGCACAGGCAAGGCAGAGGCTGTTTTGAGATTGCCTTTGGATTGAAGCAGCTGTACACAGAAGCAGCATGTATAAAGCAGCTTGATTTAAAGCAGCAGCAGACAAGCAGAAATGGCGACTGCAAAGCTAGCTGATGCTTGTGGGATTCCTAAGCTCAATAAGAAAAATTATGCGGACTGGGTTTTGTATGCAGAGGCAATTCTGCGGAAAGAGGGTCTGTTTGAGGTGATTACAGACAACCCCCCAGCTCCAGTTACAGATGAATGGAAAGCTAAGGATTCCAAGGCAAGGGGAACTCTTACATTGATAGTATCCCCAGAAGAGCTCTGTCTATTGCGTGATAAGACCTCAGCCAAAGAAATTTGGGATGCTTTGAAAGAGGCTCACTTAAGGACAGAAGCTGGGTCCACTATGTTTTACTTCAACAAGCTGCATAATATGGCTCTTGCTGAAGGTGGAGATGTGCGTATACATCTGATGGAGATGCAGAATCTGAGACATGAGCTGCAACAGAGAGGACTCAACTTTCCAGAGGCTGTGTATTCCTTCATGATACTACAATCTTTGGGTTCAGGTTGGGAGTCTGTTGCGACTCAGATTGCTATACAGCCAACTGCTCAGCTGACAGTGAACTATGTTACTGCCGTGATATTGAATGAAGCGGATCGCCGCGGTGCTAGCTGCATCAACAAGGGGGAGACTTCACAGTCGTCATCCCGCAGTGCAGTGGAACCACCAGATGGCGCCAAAGCTTTGAAGGCAGTGAAATGCTACTCATGTGGACGTCTAGGCCATATGAAGAGGGAATGCAAATATCCCAGGGCCAAGACAGAGCAGCGCAGCGGAAGCTCATCGCGTGGAAAAGGCCAGAGCAAAGGCAAAGGTCCGGTGTCCAGGACAACGCAGCACAAGGCAATGGTCTCACGCTTCGCTCCAAAGGTTACAAAGGTTGCAGAGGTTGCAGAGGTCCAGAAGACGTCTAGATCTTTCTTTGTTGTTGATTCAGCTGCAACGCATCACATGTGCAACGATAAGCGACTGTTCGTGTCTTTTACACCGCAGGAAGGTGCGATTCACCAGGCGGATGACCACACAATCCCCAGTAAAGGCTACGGAACTGTTGTTCTTCACAGTTTGGACTTATCGATACAGGACGTGCTTTATGTGCCGGACGCGAAACATAATCTGCTCAGCGTTGGACAGCTGATTGAGAAGAAGATTGACGTTTCCTTTAAAAACAATAGATGCATCATCACCAAGAGAAATGATTATCAATTGTACGCTGAATTTGTTGATCGTTTGTTTCTTTTGTATTATGATGATGTTGTGCAGGATGACACTTGTTGCATTGCAGGTTCTAACAAAAGTTTGCATGCAGAATGTATTCACGATTTTCACAGGAAATTTGGTCATTTGCATTTTGAGGCAGTATCAAAAATGCCTGCCTTGGTTGAAGGTATGACTATTAAACCCTGCAGGTACCACATGAAGTGCAAGGCATGCGCAGCAAACAAGGTGAAAATGGCTGCGAAAGGTAAGGTGTCTAGTAGGCAAGCTACAGAACCATACCAGGTTGTTCATGCTGATTTGGTTGGACCACTAGCGCCCTCTTTGGGTGGAAATAGGTACTTCATGGTTCTTCTTGATGCATTTTCCAGGTATATTTATGTGTACAATCTCAAGCAGAAATCAGAGGCTTTTCCTAGGTTCAAGGAATTCTGTGCTTGGTTGGAAAATGTGCATGGTAAGAAGATTAAGATTCTTTTCACCGACCGGGGGGGAGAGTTCACTTCTCAGCAGTTTGAAGCTTTTCTGGCTGAGAAAGGAATTCAACATGATTTGTCTAGTCCTCGCTCGCCATGGCAGAATGGGCTTGCGGAACGAGCAAATCAGACATTGCTTCAAGGGTTAAAAACCTTGCTGCATGATGCAAATCTTCCAGAGAGTTATTGGGCCGAAGCTCTCTCATGTTTCACTTACAGTTATAATCGCAGATTGTCTTCAGCGATTGGTTGTACCCCCTATGAGAAGATGTTTGGCAAGAAGCCATACATCAAACACATGAAAATTTTTGGTTCTGACATGTGGGTTCACTCACCACAAAACTCCAAGTTAGACAAGCGTGGATTGCATGGTATCTTTCTAGGTTATCAGAAAGGGTCTTACAGAATAATGATGACTGACTCTAAGGAAATTAAGCTCACAAGAAGTGTTGAGTACAATGCCAAGTGGGGGGAGAATGTGGGAATTTTCCAATGTTATCCTGATTACAGTGATGAGACTGAGGATAGTCAAAAGCAACTGCAACAACCCACACCCACTGATGAAGGTTCTGAGTCTGAAACTGAAACTGAATCGGGTGATTCAGAGGATTTCAAGAGTGCGAAAGCCTCTATGCGACCCTCTGAAAGCTCTGATCAAGAATTGGAGGAACCATTGTTCACAATAGGTCACTTTTCTCCTAAGAAGGAAGAGGAGAGTGTTGAAAACTTAAGGCTAATTCGCAGGTCACAGAGAGCCACAAAAGGCAGACCTCCAAAGAGATTTGCTGATGAGTTTGCTAAGATAGCAGTAACAGCTGTTAAAAGCTCCAAGAAGGTTTTTGAACCTTCAAGTTTCCAAGAAATCCAGGATTTGGATTCAAAGGAAGCTGAGCCATGGTTAAATGCCATGAAGGCTGAGCTTGATTCCTTGGAAAGGAACAAAACATGGGAGCTAGTTCCAGTAGTTCCAGGAATGAAATTGCTTGGAAGCAAATGGGTCTTCAAAGCGAAGACTGATCAAAATGGCAAGATAGTCAGACACAAAGCCAGATTGGTAGCCAAAGGATTTGCACAGGTACCAGGTGAAGACTATCACGAGACCTACTCACCCACAGTGAGGTATGAGAGCATTAGGCTTATGCTCAAGCTAGCTGCAGAGGAAAATCTACACATTAGTCACCATGATGTGAATACAGCTTTTCTGTACGGATCTCTACATGAATCACTTTATATGCTTCCACCTGATGGAGTACAGGTAAAACAGGGATATGTTTGTGCTCTGAAAAGGTCCCTTTATGGTCTCAAACAAAGTGCACGGTGTTGGCACACAAAACTCACTGAAGTATTGTTTTCTCTAGGTTTTAAGCAAGGGAAATCTGATCCATGTGTATTTGTCAAAGAGGAGGGGCAAAAGAAACTGTATTGTTTGTTTTATGTTGATGATCTTTTATTCTTTTGGAAAGATGTCACAATGTACAATAACGCCCTAGCTCAACTGAAAGAGCACTTTGACATGAAAGATCTTGGTGAGGTAAACAACTACCTATCTCTTGAAATAGAGAGAGATCAAGATGGTAACATTCTAGTACACCAGTCACGGAAAATTGCTGATGTGTTAAGCAAACTAAACCTGATGGATGCTAACCCTGTAGACACACCGATGACAACAGGTTATCAGGTAGATGACACTGAAGAAGCATTTTCTGACACTACACTGTACAGAAGTGTGCTAGGCAAGCTAAACTTCATTGCCAGATGTTCAAGACCAGACATTGCTGTAAGCTGTAATTTGCTAAGCAGACAAGTCAACAATCCTACTGTTAAGGATTGGAAAGCTCTGAAACGCATAGCGCGGTATTTGAAAGGCACTATGCATTACAGACTGAGATTTAACAATCAGAAGTCTGGTGGTCTTGAGATATTTGCAGATGCAAGTTTTGGAAGTGACACTACAGACAGGAAAAGTACGTCTGGAGTTTGCTATAAGTACAATCAGGGTCTATTTGATTGGTCGTGCAAGAAGCAAACAACAGTTAGCTTAAGTACTTGTGAAGCTGAACTAAATGCACTGTCTTATTCACTTAAAGATTGTGAATGGTTGTTACAATTGTGCAAAGACATGAAAATTCCTGTCAAATGTCCAATCCAGGTTTACCAGGACAACAAAGCATGTTTGGCTTTGCTGAATTCTGAAGGTTGTAAGCAAAGCACGAAGCACTTGCAATTGAAGGTGCAACATGCTAGGGAACGTATTCAGAAGGGACTCGTAACGGTGTCCTATATGCCAGGTAATGAAATTCCTGCTGATGTATTGTCCAAGATTGTATCAAGGGATCAACACTGTACCTATGTGCAGAAGTTGGGTTTGTACTGATATTGTACGAACACGCTGCCCAGTGATGTTCACAGAAAGGGGGAGGATGTTGGTTTCTGCTTCCCTCACTGAGCAGCAGAAGTGCTTGTCACAAGACAGGTGTTTACATTCCACACAGTCTGTACTGTTGGAGGTTTTCCCACGGGAACGGGAGACTGGATGTGACGTATACTGGTTTCCTGTTTTTCCCTGCTCTTTGCAGTTTCAGTTTTGTGATTCTCTCCGTGCCTTAGAGGAGAGATGACGCTTTCTCTGCTCTGGCAGAGGGAAGATGTTTTTCTGTAACTTACCAGCTTTGAACTGTAAATAAAGTAGTATAGAGCATGTTGGCTCATACTTCTCATCATTCCGCTGTGCACTGGACACTGCTTATCAACAGATCTCAGATCGAGGCAAACAATTTACTTCCAGGTTCTGGAGGAAGCTCATGAGCTTGCTACACGTGGAAGTTAATTTTTCAACTGCCCGGCACCCTGAAACCAACGGGCAGGCGGAAAGGGCAAATGGCATTCTTCAACAATATCTTAGGTGTTATGTCAATGACAGAGAGAACGATTGGGTCGAAAAGTTGGCGTTGGCAGAATTTGCCTACAATAATGCGGAGAATGTGTCCACAGGGATGAGTCCCTTTTTGGCTAATTACGGGTGTCACCCCAGGGCATTTCCAGGGGAAGGAGGGGAGAGATGGAGCGTTCCAGCGGCTGAACATTTTGTAGAAGAGATGGAAGCCATCCATCAGCAGCTCCAGCTCAACTTAGAAAGGGCCAAGGCACAATATAAGAAGCAGGCAGACAAGAACAGAAGGGAAGGTGAAACCATAAGGGTGGGGGATCAAGTGTGGTTGTCAACCCAAGGGTTGCCGTTCAAAGGGGGTTGTAAGAAACTGAGGCCCAGAAGATTGGGACCCTTTGAGGTGATTCAGCAGGTCAACCCGGTAGCTTTCAAACTCCGATTACCCAACCACATGAAATTGCACCCAGTGTTCCACAGGTCGTTACTGTCACCATACAGGGGGGGACGTGAAGGGGAGCACGTCAGGGGACCAGCCTTGGAAGAGAGGGAACGCCGCAACCATGTAGCGGAAATCCTCGATTCCAGGTGGAAGGGTAATCAGGTGGAGTATTTGGTGGCGTGGGAAGGGGAACCGGAGTCAGAAAACACCTGGGTAAGTGCAGAGGAAGTCAATGACGAGGTTTTAACAGAAACGTTCCACCAAAGGTTCCCGAGGAAACCTCAGCCTATAGCAAGGTTTAGGAGGGAGTATTTCGGCACCACCGATGAGGAAGAGGAAATGGAAGGGTTCACGGAGTCGGAGTTGGAAGATGGAGTGGACTCTGATGACGAAGAGTACCTAGAGAGTAGGAACAGCAACAAGTGGAAGGAAGTGTTCGCGACGTCGGAAGATGAGGGAGGTTCTTTCAGGGGTTTTACCTCCTCACCGCCAGTAGGAGAGGAGACGGGAGGGGGTGAAGGGGGCCCTGGAGGGGAGGTGGATGTCAGGGAACTGACATCTAAAGCGCCGCAGGTGCAAAGGCTCCCTGAGGTTGAGAGAGCAGTAGCAGCGGAAGAGGGAACCAGTAGAGGGCGAGCAAGAACTCCAAGGGAAAGTGAGTCGGAGGGATGGCTCAGAGACGCTTCAAGCGAAACCAGTGGGGAGGTCTCAGGACCTCCTATAGGGACACCCACACCTCGACGGAAACTGTCACGCCGAGAGGCCAGACGACGTGTTTCCGTTAAGGAGCTTTTATGTTGGAAACGTTTCCGAAAGCAGCCACTTTCGGATTCTACTAGTGATTGACG
The DNA here is from genome assembly GCF_964234715.1 of Podarcis melisellensis. Taxonomy (NCBI): domain Eukaryota; kingdom Metazoa; phylum Chordata; class Lepidosauria; order Squamata; family Lacertidae; genus Podarcis; species Podarcis melisellensis. The sequence goes on along the minus strand of NC_138547.1, from coordinate 12,601,553 downwards.
CAGCCATGCTGGAGGGGCTCCGTCACAGGCAGAGGTTTGAAAACCTGATCAAACTCTGAGGGACTTGCATTTTACGCACAAGCAGCTCATCGTCCCATCACAGTCATCTGTTTGGCAATTGTGAGAACAGGATGCTATATGGAGCCATGACCCATCCAGCTCAGTCCTTCCAAAATTGGGATGGCGCTGTGGGTTAAACCACAGAGCCTAGGACTTGCCGATCAGAAGGTCGGCGGTTCGAATCCCCGCGACGGGGTGAGCTCTCGTTGCTTGGTCCCTGCTCCTGCCAACCTAGCAGTTCGAAAGCATGTCAAAGTGCAAGTAGATAAATAGGTACTGCTCTGGCAGGAAGGTAAACTGTGTTTTCGTGTGCTGCTCTGGTTCGCCAGAAGTGGCTTAGTCATGCTGGCCACATGACCTGGAAGCTGTACGCCGGCTCCCTCGGCCAGTAAAGCAAGATGAGTGCCGCAACCCCAGAGTCGGCCATGACTGGACCTAATGGTCAGGGGTCCCTTTACCTTTACCTTACATGTTGTTAGACTACAAGTCTAGTTATCTCTGATCATTAGTCTCATTGGCTGAGGCTGATGGGAGTTCTAGTCCCAAACATCTGACAGGTACTACATTGGGGAAGGCTGATGAGGCCCAGTACTATCTACTCCCAAGTGGCAGTGACTTTCCCAAGCTCTCAGGCAAAGAAAGACTCTTTCCCAGCCCTACTGGCTGATGCCTTTTCCCAAACTAGATAAGAAGGGCTATTCTTGGAACCTTTTAAGCCATCGTGCACCTGCTCCATATGTTAATACTTTGCAGATGCAAATTTGCTTGCCCCACATATAACATCAGGTGTAGGGCAGGCTGCTGTGTTTTGGAGGTGGGGACAAATTAGGATATCGGCCATGCCCAGAGGTTGGAGGTTGCCTGCCACTCCCACCCTTATGGTGTATAAAGCAAAACACAACCAACATTTGTGTATTCTTTATCATACACATTGTCCATCAGTATTACCAAACTCTTTGCTGTCTTTCCCCCCTCTGTTCTGTCTTGTAGAGATGCTGGCAGGTTATTAAGGGACAGAGCCGGAAGCAAAAGTAATTGAAACTGCTAGAGCCTGAAATAAAAATAAAGGAACGCCCGCCCCAATCTTTCCCCCCTCTTTCTTCTAATTTTAGCTTAAGGAGCTTCACTGGGTCACATCGATCAGTTCCCTGGGTCATGAGAAGTTTATCGCTGTCCAGAGCTTGGCTGATAACTCGGGGGAAATAATTTGGCGTCTAATTAAACTGGCATTTAAAATGCGCCAAGTCTAGTAAGTGGCATATTGAATACCACTCTCCTCCCTCCCCAAGCTGAGTAGTTTTTTTCAAAAAAAGGGAAAAGGAAGCTGCTTTGACATAACCATTTGCGCTAAAGAGAGAAGCAGCAAGACTTGGGTGGGCCAGAAATGTCCTACTGTAGTGTGCTGCACTCTTTCTTTTTGACAGCTTTATAGCCTGTAGAGAGATAGGGAGAGAGAGAGCTTTTGCACACATGCATTGTTGAGTTTCTTTTTGCCTTGGGTGTAGAAGAGGTGGGTTTGTGACCTGTCCCTAGAAAAGCAGAATCCTTTTTTTGGAAGAAAATGTCCCCTGTCTGGTTTGGACTTCAAATGAGACGCCACCCCCCCTTTTTTGAGGTCCTCATCACCACCCTCAAAACTGCTTGGGTGGGTCTGACAGCTCTTGCCCTTCTCAAGGTGGCTCCAAGGTGACTGAAAACCCCCAAACCCTATACTCCACAGAGCCACTTCTCTTCCTCCCACCCTTGCAATGGCTTCAGCATTCCAAGCATAATGGATGCCTCCCTTGCTCCTTTGTAGCTGGACCATGGTGAGCCCCGAGGGAGGCGAAGAGGGAGAGGGAGAGAAATACAGGGCTAGCCAGCAGCAGTGCTCAGACGAATGACCAATGGCTTCAGCATTCTCTACATGAACGCACAGAGTATGGGAAACAAGCAAGAAGAACTTGAACTCTTACTACAGGCAGGCAAATATGACCCCAATAGGCCTAATTACTGAAACCTGGTGGGATGAGACTCACAACCGGAATGTAGAAATTGAGGGGTACAACCTGCTTATAAGAAATAGATCAAACAGGAAGGGAAGAATAGGAAAAATGTGTGCATTTGTGAAGAGATCCGTGACTTGGAGCATGGAAAGCAAGTTGAGAGATTATGGGTAAAAATTGTAGGAGAGGGAGACAGCAGTCCTTACTGTGGATGTTTGCTATAGGCCTCCAAGCCAGATCATCAACCAGACTTGGATGATGCTTTCGTATAGCAGATTACTTAACGTTCAAAAAGAAGAGCTATAGTAGTATGGCAGACTTCACTCCCCCCCCCCCCCCATCTGTTGGAACTCAAACTCTGCCAGGAATGTAGAGTCCAACAAATTCTTCCACTGCCTCGCTAGCAATTTCATTACCCAGAAGGTGAAATAAGCAACAAGGGAGTCACCTTTCTTGGGCCTGGTCCTCACTAATGGGGAGAAACTGATCAACGAAGTGAAAGTATGGGGAAACTTGGGAGGAAGTTTTCAGTTGGCAGTGGTGCAGCAATAAAACTGCTAGCACATTCACAAAGCTAAGCAGGATCCAGTATGGTTTCAAATTGAATGGGAGACTGCATGTTGAGGTTCCTGCATTCCAAGGAGTTGGACTAGATGTCCTTAGGGTCCTTTCCAACTCTGCAATTCTGTCATTCTCTGATTCTATGTCCTCATTGATTTCACTATACACCAAGGAAAAGTTGAGTGTAGTCAGACGTGCACACTGGACTTTAAGAAGGCTGATTTCTAAAAGCTTAAGGAACTACTAGGTAAAGTCCTATGGTCAGAAATACTCAAAGAGAAGGGAATCCAAGATACATGGGAGTTTCTTAAAGGTGCAATTCTGAAGCCATAAAGGCAGCCAATTCCCAAAAGAAATAAAAGTGGAAGGCACCTAAAGAACCAGGTGTGGCTAAATAAGGAGCTGACGAATGAGCTGAGATGTAAGAAGGGCATGTATAAGAAATGGAAGAAAGAAGAAATCACAAAGGAAGAGTATACAGAAGTAGTCAACAGCTGCAGGGAGGTCAGGCAGGCCCAAACTCAGAATGAACTGAAGCTTGCAAGACAGATTAAAAATAACTACGTTTCTTTGGCTATGTTCAAAGCAAGAGGAAGAACAAGCAAGTAGTAGGTCCTCTGTGTGGGAAGATGGAGAAACGCTATTGGGTGACAGAGTGAGGGTGGAACTGCTCAATACCTACTTTGCCTCTGTCTTCACCCAAAAGGAAAGCAGTGCCCAACAGAATAAACAATACAAGAAAGAGCTGCAGCCCAAACAAGGAAAAGAGTTGGTAAGGGAACACCCAGCTAATTTAAATGAATTCAAATCTCCAGGGCCTGATGAACTGCACCCAACAGCACTAAAGGAGCTTGTGGATGTAATCTCATGGCTTCTGTCTATAATCTTTAAGAACCTCACCTGTTCTCCAAGAGTTCTCTAAGACTGGATGTGGGCAAATGATGTCACCATCCCCATATTCAAAACGGGGAGGAAAGAAGTCCCAGGTAGCTATTGACTAGTCAGCTTTTTTTCTGGGAGTACTCAAGGGAATGCAGTACCGAAACTTTTTGCTTCTTCAAATGTTAAAAGTGTAACACTTAGTGTAACAACTTCACGGTGAGTACCAGCACCTTTTTTTCTTCTTTTCTTTTTTTAAGCACTGGATACCAGGAAAGGTGCAGGAACAGATCTTTATAAACAACTTGGATGAAGGTATTGAGGGATGCTCCTCAGATTTTCAGGTGACATCAAACTGGGACGGGTGGCTAATGCTGCAGAATACCTTAACTAGACCCAAATCAGAATTCAGTTATTACCTTAACTGGTCCAATACTAACAGAATGAATAATAATAATAATAATAATAATAATAATAATAATAATAATAATTTATTATTTGTACCCCGGACATCTGGCTGGGTTTCCAGTCTCATGGGCAGCTTCCATAGAAACCAAAAATACAGTAAAATATCACAGATTAAAAACTTCCCTGAACAGGGCTGCCTTAAGATGTCTTCTGAATGTCAGGTAGTTATTTATCGCTTTGACATCTGATGGGAGGGCGTTCCACAGGGCGGGCGCCACTACCGCGAAGGCCCTCTGCCTGGTTCCCTGTAGCTTTGCTTCTCGCAATGAGGGAACCGCCAGAAGGGACAAATGTAAGGTTCTCCTCTTAAGCAGGAAGAACCAACTGCACAAATATAAGATGGGGAGGGGCACCTGGCTTGCCAGTGGTACATCTAGGGTCTTAGTAGACTGCAGGCTTAACATGAATCAACAATGTGATGTACATGCAAAAAAAGGGCTGATGTTATTCTAGACTACAGTGGTACCTTAGGTTACATACACTTCAGGTTGCATACGCTTCATGTTACAGACTCCGCTAACCCAGAAATGGTACCTCAGGTTAAGAACTTTGTATTAGGATGAGAACAGAAATCGTGTTCTGGCAGCGCGGCAGCAGCAGGAGGCCTCATTAGCTAAAGTGGTGCTTCAGGTTAAGAACAGTTTCAGGTTAAGAACGGACCTCTGGAACGAATTAAGTACTTAACCCGAGGTACCACTGTACATCATTCTGCCTTGGTCAGACCACACCTGGAATACAGTTGTACCTTGGTTCTTGAACAGAATGCGTTCCAGGAGTCCGTTTGACTCCCGGAACCATTCGAAAACCAAGGTGTGGCTTCCAATTGGCTACAAGAGTGTCCTGCAACCAAGTGGAAGCCGTGGAAGCCATGCTGGACGTTCGGCTTCTGAAAATAGTTCAAAAACCGGAACACTCACTTCCAGGTTTCGATCGTTCGGGAGCTGATTTGTTCGGGAGCCAAGGCATTTGAGATCTATACCTCACCCATGTATTGGATTATGGCAGTGTGCTCTGTGTGGGGCTCCCCTTGCATTTGATCTGCAAACTGCAGTTAATGGAAAATGCTGCGGCATAATTACCAACAGGAATGATAACTTGTCAGCATGTAACACCTCTGCTCAGAGACCTGCACTGGTTGTCGATTTGCTACAGAATCAGATTTGAGATCACCTTACCCTGTATATGTCAATTTGATCACCACAATCTGCGCAACTGGCACTATTATGGGTGCAACATAATGCCCGTTTTGCATCTGTAATATATGGATCTTTTAGTATGGCACTAAAAGGTTTAGAAATCCTTGCCTATTTGCATCAGACAGGCACCTTCACTATTACTGTTTTTGGCACCCTCTGAAAACATTTTTGTCTAGGGAAACCTATCTGGATATATAGAATGTTGATGTGCTTTAACCTTGAATGTTTAAATAGCTGGTTTTAATTGTTCTTAAAATAATTTAATTTTTTATTCTCCTTGTTAACTGCTTTGCATTTTTTTTTTTTGTCAAGCAGTATGTAAATTTCATGTAATAAATAATTTGATGAAAATGTACTGGCACGATGAGCAGTACATTTTCCAAGAGCTCAGTTGGTATATATTCGCACCCATCACATAGCCTGCCCAGTCTTCATCCCGCAGATTCCTCATCTGCAGTTTCACCCATCTGCAGTTTCACCCATCACATAGCCTGCCCAGTCTTCATCCCGCAGATTCCTCATCTGCAGATGATGCTTTTTTAAAAAATGTGGTGTTTTATGCACACCCCACTTCCCTTTAAATGGCTACCACCTCCTTTGCCAGCGCTTGTTCTGAACTAAATTTGGTGGCTTGACGTGTTTTTCCTTGTAATGCTGCTCGGTAGTTTTCCAATTTGTTAAGCTCATTGTGAATCATGATTCTATCTTCACTGCATTGTTTTCTGTTCTGGACATGGGGTGGCTAAGTGAACACCAGCAATTTTTACTTCTGTGTTTGCTAAAGTTATCCAGCATCCCTAGTGCTAGCCCCCTCCTCCAGCCACCGCTCTCTACAGCAGGCTTCACCCAACCTGGTGGCTTCTATGAACCTTTCCCAGCATGGTCATACTGGATGAGGTTGATGGGAGCTGAGATCCAAAACACCCAGAAGGCACCAGGTTGGAGGTTTCCCTACAAATGCTCTCTTCAGTTTGCATGGGGAACGCATTTGGCTCTCTGACCTCTCTCTCCTGCCACAAGCCTTCTATAGTGTCCTTGTTTTTGCTTAAGTTTGGAGGACTAATCTTCCTGAAACTTGCTAGATTTGAAGATGTCTGTCTCCACTTTCTTGCCCTTCCTTATCAGGAAAATGAAGAGTTTTCATACCAAGTGGGTTGCAAGAGTACTTCGACACAGAACCCATAGGCTGCACACTGCCTTATTGTGTGGGGATGGCGGAGCAAGCCCAAAATTTGACGCCCTGCCCTGCCCTCGCACTGCCTTTCGAAAGCTGGCTTAGTGAGGCTCCAACCTTTGGCAATGAGCCACAACGCTCTGGCTAACTAGGCTTTGTGAAAGATATAGGTGAAATCTAGGAACCTGTCAGAGCACTCACACCTCCTTCCCAAACCCCAGCTTACCCAATGTAAGGGCTGGGGGGTATCAGATGATTCCGAGGGCCACCCAAAAAGCACACTGGACTACCCTGATCCAGAGCAAGCTTGCCTGAAGTGTTGTTAGATAGAATGATAGTTATGAAACACTCTGTGTGTGTGTGTGTGTGTGTGTGTGTGTGTGTGTGTGTGTGAACTGATTGCAGAATTCAATTTTATACAAAATTTGTGCTAAGCATGTTTTTTAAGAGTCACACATATATGCAACCCTGGGTGTGTCACTTAAAACGCCTTGAGAAACAACCTCTCTGCAGAATAGTTCCACTGTTCCTTTTGGGGTTTCATCCTCTTCCGTTCCCCCTCCCCTGCCTTTTCTTTCCAGTTGCCCCATTTTCGTTCTGCGTCTGGATATTTTTAGCCTGCTTTGTATATCTGTTTCTCTGTCCTTCTCTCTCTCTCTCTCTCTCTCTCTCTCTCTCTCTCTCTCTCTCTCTCTCTCCTCCCTCTCTCCCCACCCTTCCCAGTTTGCTTTTCTGTCAGAGGCAGGGAAACTGGCATTTTCTCAGTTTTCTCATTCCCACCCCCCCCTCTGTTGGGTCTGCCTTGCCATTTCTCCATCTGTTTCTGCTTCCATTGGCTTGTTCACACCATCTTGTTTACTTGCTTATTTAAGTAAATTCAGTCTTGGTGTTTTCCACCTAGTCTTTTACTCTCTTTTTTTGTACAAATCGTGTAAAGGTTCTAGGGATAGAACTACAGCAACATGTTCTGCTCTTTTTAATGCGAATACAGTGGTATTAACATTTTCCAGAGATAATTTCAAGGAAGGAAGGAACTTCTCTCCTCTCCCTCCTTCCCACCTCCACCCCCACTCCACCTAATGGGCTGATTTTCAGTCTCAAAAGTGAGGACTGTGTTTCTGGTGATGACTAAGCAGGTGAGCATCAGAAGACCCCCGCTGGATCAATCCAGTGGCCCATCTAGGCCAGCATCCTGTTCTCACAGTGGGAAGCCAGATGCCCCAACAGGAAGCCTGAAAGCAGGACCTGACTGCAATAACACTCCTCCCTCCTTTCATTTCCAAGCACTGATAAGCAGAAACATACTGCCTCCAGCAGCGTTCTAGTCCTCATTGTTAAGAATGTAGGAAGCTGCAACAGAGTTGGGCTGTTGGTTCATCTAGCTCAGTGTTGCCTACTCTGACTGGCAGCAGCTCTTGGGTTTCAGGCAGGAGATCTCTCCCAGCCCAGCAAAGATGTGCCATTGGGGATTGAACCTGGTCCCTTCTGGATGCAAATCAGATGTTCTACCACTGTGATGTGGCCTGATGACTTTTAGGCAATTTGCCCTGCTGCTTTGAATAATATAGCAGCTGCTGACTTAAAACATAGAAGATGTGATGATGTATTCTGATGTTATCTCAAGTGAGAAGATGAGTGGCAGGTGTATAGTCTGTCATATGTTTGAGGACTGTGGAGAAATATTGTTCCGATTACACAAGAGAAATTAAACCCGCCTCCCGATTAACACTTTTGCACTTACCGTACCTGGAAAAATGTCCAACTCCACACACTTTGGAAGGGGGGAGAGGCAAAACATGGTGTATAAATAAACCATAAGACTTTTCCTGCCCCTATTCTTGTTTATTTGCTATGCAAATGCCTGCCTAACTCCTGCCACTACAAGAGTCATACCTTGCCTCTAGCACAACCCTATGTAGAGACACACTGAGATTCAGTGGTTAGTGTGTCAGACTAGAACAGGGGTCAGCAAACATTTTCAGCAGGGGGACAGTCCACTGTCCCTCAGAGATTGTGGGGGGCTGGACTATATTTTTTTGGGGGGGGATGAACGAATTCCTATGCCTCACAAATAACCCAGAGGCGCATTTTAAATAAAAGCACACATTCTACTCATGTAAAAACACTAGGCAGGCCCCACAAATAACCCAGAGAGGCATTTTAAATAAAAGGGCACATTCTACTCATGTAAAAACACGCTTATTCCCGGACTGTCCACGGGCCGGATTGAGAAGGCAATTGGGCTGGATCTGGCCCTTGGGCCTTAGTTTGCCTACCCATGGACTGGAACCTGGGAGACAAGGGTTCAAAGCCCCACTTGGCTGTGAAGCTGATTGAGTGGCCCTAGGCCATTCACAGCCTTTTAGCCTAACCTACTTCACAGGGTTGTTGTGTGGCTTAAATGAGGAGGATGATAATCATGTACATTGCTTTCAGCTCCCTGAAGGAAAAGGTGGGTGATAGATATATAGTAACAGTGACTACAGTTTGGGAAAGTGACATGGTAAACCTGTTTTCAAACCTGTTTTGTCTGTGATCCTCACTATGTGTGGCCAAGGCACTGTTTCCACATAACCTCCTCACAGGGTAAAAAGTCTTCTCTTTTCTTTTTGCTTTGCTCTTTAAAAAAATAGTACCTGCCACCATTTCTTGCTCTCAACTATAATTGAGGCCCAAAAAGACTTCCCTGTGTTTTTCACAGGTCACATCTATATTCCTTTGCTTATGCATGCACATCCCATTCAAAATAAATGTTGCCCCATATTAAAATAATCAGCATTAACAGTGTCTCCCAGTTGCTCTTGCCAAGCCTCCCATCAGTCCCCTTGGTCTCTATTCCCACCTCCTCAGAAACATGGAGTTATTTCTCATCTAAATCAGCACTTGGTAGACTCCATGGCCTGAAGAAGCCCATCACCACACCTTAGAATATATTCAGTGTGACAGGGTAGGGTTTTTTTGTGGGGGGGGTCGAGCAGCGCCATGTTTGTCAGTAAAGTGGGCATGGAACTCCAGATAGTAGTGTGAATTTGAATATTTTTCAAGAGGTAAAATAATAAGGGTGGGAGATGAATTGGAAAATATAAATGATTTGGTTTGGGGGTTTTTTAATGAACAAATCATTCTTCTGTTCATAACGTGTGTGTGTGTGTGTGTGTGTGTTAAGCACAGCTTTTGGCACGAAGAAATCAGCAATCATTTCTACACTGAAACCAGAGCTTTTCAACACCTCATTAGCAAACCTCATTATTTCAAGCAGTAATTATTTGGGGGCTCCTGGAGCATAATTAAGCAAAAACCTGCAAGAGATGACTGGCCGGCACCCTTTCACGTCTGAAGCAAATCTTTGGAGCGGTTGCATTCGTGTAACCAGCACCCTTGATCCTTTAATTCGCCTGCTTTCCATTTTACCTGTTGGTGACTTTTCCTGCTGGTTATTGGCACATGTTGAAAAGTATGGCTGGATCCAGACAGGGGTAAGGCTGGCAGAGGAGGTCTGCTGATGGGGAAAAACCTGTCAATCAAAGGCAGGGATGGGGAACCTGTATGTAGCCTTCCAGGCACAGTCAGACTGCAACTCTCATCATTCTGGACCAGGGGTCAGCAAACCTTTTTGGCCGTGGACTGGTCCACCGTCCCTCAGACCATGTGGTGGGCCGGACTATATTTGGGGGTGGGGGGAAATGAACGAATTCCTATGCCCCACAAATAACCCAGAGATGCATTTTAAATAAAAGGACACATTCTACTCATGTAAAAACATGCTGATACCCAGACCGTCCGTGGGCCGGATTGAGAAGGCGATTGGGCCGGATCCAGCCCACCGACCTTGGGCTGCCTACCCCTGTAATCTGGACCGTTGGCTTTGGTGGTTGGGCTGCTGTGAGTTTGAGTTCAACAACATCTGCAGGGCTGCAAGTTTAAACGCCCTAATTGAAGGTATCTTGTGGTCTTGACTTTACTGTTCTTAATTTCCCCTTTTAGTATTCATTAGCACAGTGTGACATTCTGCAGGATGGGGCTATTGTAAAGAACAGTGATGCCAGCAATTGATTGCACAACTGAGAGGTGGAAGGTGATGTGTGCGTGTTCTTGGGTGCCTTTTAATCTTTTTTTGCCTCAGCTATCAAGTGTTTGGGAAGCCACTTGCAGTGGGGCAATTTGGTGTTTAGAAGCTGCATCAAGCAAATTCTATTTTTCCTCTCTCCTCCCCATTCTCCCCCTTGCTCATGTAACTTACCAGTTGTTGGATGGTGAAATGGAAATGCCCTCCATTCAAGGGTTTTGAGAAGAAGGAGAGGAGTAATAAATGCAGTGATGGAAAATGAACTGGATATGGCATTGATGGAGCTTGCGGGGGGGGGGGGAGGCTTTGGGAAAACTTCAGTCCTGGCCTCTCTTCATTTCTAGCAAAATACTCTGCATACAGTTTGGGATGAAATCAGAGAATGATACTATTAAATTCACAGTACTCTCTCTGAAAAAAGACTGGGGAAAACGAAAATGGGAGGTCCTAGAGGAGGAGATTGGGATTCTATCATAAATACAACAGGAAGCAACAGGAAACAGAACTTGAACATAAGGAAATGGGCTTGAATTAAAGTATATAGAATGAGGAAATACGGAATACTGTTCCAATATGTACTCACATAGTGGAGGGATTTTAACATGGACATGTAACCAGCAGACAAAAAATCAGAAGCCCTTTTCATCTATCTCTAATATTTCTTTTTCTTTTGTCTTTTTTTCTCCCTCTTTCTTTTCTTTTTTTCTTCTGTTTCCTTTTTCCTCCTTTTGGAGCCCTATGTTTGGGGCCTTTGTTATGTTTTGGGGATTGTGTACTCATGGGGGTGGTAGATGGTTGATGGAGGGCCCTGGTGGGGAGACAGGGTAATGTTGGTCTCCCAGCGTGAGAGGCTGGGAGAAGAAAAGAAGGATCCCAGGTAAGATCTGGGAGGGACTGCTACCCTCTGTAGGTGGTGGGGGCTGAGAATTGCCTCTAGGAGAGGACTCCATATTCTGCCTGTTCTTTTTCTAGTTTTTGTAGCTATTATCTTATTGTACCGTGGAATACTTTTATATGTGGTGGTGGGGGTTACACCCACACATCTACACTTACTTATAAGTTGCTGGAAACTGCAGGAGGGGAGAATACTGTTGTGCTCAGGTCCTGCTTGTAGGTTTCCTACAGGCATCAGGTTGACCACTGCAAGAACAGGATCCTGGACTAGATGGGTCATTGGCCTGATATAGCAGGGCTGTTCTTAAATTCCAGCTGTGGGGTAAACCTACAGCTCTACCAGCGGACAAAGCTAGAGACACTTAACTGCACTGGCACAGGGATCTTTTTTAAAAAAACAACAAAAACAACCCACAACTTTAATAGGCCCCCTTGATGTATGCAGTTCAGTAATGAATGGAGCAAAGAAACAGCAAATGACAGTCACTTGCTGAGACTCTCTCTCCTTGTGGATTTTAGTAGGCCTCCATGGGGAGGGTGATGTGTGTTTGCATGTGTGTGTGTGCTTTCCCCTTTTCATTCTTATGACACTGTATGTGCCAGACTCCCAGCTGCAGCATTTTCATTCTGACCTTCTTGCCACCCATGGCTAATCTAGATTTTTGCCTGTGTTCCCTTTCTAGGACTGAGTTTGCCCTGAAAGAAGCCATGTCGACAGGCGGCATGGAGGATGACATCCCTCAGGGAGAGAGGAAAACTGTCACGGACTTCTGTTATCTGCTGGATAAATCCAAACAGCTCTTCAATGGCTTAAGGTCAGTCAGTTTCATGTGTTTTGTATAGGTAGGGCTTGAGCTGGGGGAGAAACCAACAACTCAAAAATTCTGGAATCTGGCAATCTAGATTCCTTACCGGGAAAAGTTTAAATCTACAAACTGTATTAATTATGCAGATTTTGCATTCCTCGTGTTTTGCACAATTCTAGTTTTGCTAATAACACAGAGCTCTGCAGTATGCTGAATCTCCACTCCAACTCCAGAAACCTTCCTGGATCCACCCCTCTGGCTTCTGAAGCTTTATCTAGAAGTTCTCAAGTGCTTGGCAGCTACCACAAGGATATAATACAGTATGTGATTCAAAATAAGAGATCACCCGAACACCCTCAGTTTCCTGAAGTGTGTACAGCTTACAGGATTCTTGGTGTGGAGCATTGGGTTGCCTGCATGCAGAATATATTGTTTATCCTTGGGGAAAGAGTACATAGCTGACATAAATGAGCAGAAGGATTTGGGGAGATGAAACAGGAGACTGGGCAGTGACTGTGTCCATTGCAGGAACAAGAGCAGGGATTACCAAGTGAGGTCAGATGGGTTTATGTGTGAAGAAACTCAACTTTAAAATGTGGAAGAAAACAATTGGCAGGCTTTTTCTTTTCTTCTTTCTTTAAAGAGCTAGAAGTTATTTCTTTGAAACATCATTTTAGTCAGAGGCTGTGTGTTTGTGGCTTTAGAAACAGCGACCGCCCAAACTCGAGGATTCTGCCAGAGCTGTCAGATTGTCCTTTAGATATCGTGTCTGCTATACAATTGCAAAATCTTGGTGCCTCTGTGTTCTGCCTCCATAGGGGGACACTTCTATTTTATTCACATTTTTATCCTTCCCTTAAGGATCTCAGAGTGGTATTCCTGATTGTTTCTTCCAACCCCATTTTATCCACCCAACCGACTTTCTTTCCCTCTCAGCCTAACCTGTTTCAGAGACAGACATAGAGAATGGCCCAGTTGGCATGTAGGAAGGCATTGTTTTCCATTCTGCCCTGTAGTCATTGCATGATGCACTGTTTCTGTTCTGCTGCAGTTCATTTTCTATCAAAAATAGTTATTTGTCTCACTGTCTGCTGTGGCAAAATTATGTAACTTGCTTAAATAGTTATGTAAATTATATTGTCATTATGTTATTCCACCCCATTCATTTTAATGCAAAGGAAACACAACGCAAATGGTGGTGGAGACGGGAATGCAGTCAGTTACGTATCATTTGCAGACTGAAAGCAGCAACAACAGCAAATGCCAATCATATTTGCTGGATTTATATCAATTCCTGAAATGGGATGAATAAGTGAACATTAACAATTTCTGCCGCTGCTTCTGTTTTCATCGGAATTCTCTGATCTCTATTACCCAGTGAGCTTTAGCCAATGATCTGAATCCAGGTCTTCCTACTGTGAGTCTCCCAAAACATTTGGAGGGCCACAAGTTTCCCACCCCTGTGTTGTTTTGATGAAGGACCACAGCTCAGTGGTAGAGCATCTGTCTTGCATGCAGAAGGTCCCAGGTTCAGTCCCTGGCATCTCTAGAAAGAACAAGGACTAGGACAGACCCCCATCCAAAATCCTGGATTGCCTATGGTCCTATGTGTTAAAGACTGATCCTTGGTTATAATTAGATGCAAGTGGAATTGGTAAAGTGCTGAACATACCTCAAACTTTGGTGCATGTGGTATGCTCAAAATGGGCACACACAGCAAGAATTTGTCTCCCATAAACTGCCTCCGCAGCCTTGACCAGTTGCTTGCTCCAGTATGATGATCCTGTACCTTCCTGCTTTAGAGCTAATATTCACAAAGAGCTGTGCAAGTAAGGAGAGGGGCAGTGCTTCAAAGCCCACTACCTGTTGCTATAACTTCAATGGCAAGCTGAAAAAAACCAAATTAATGAAAAGCAAGATAGTGATCGGCCCTGATGCTGTTTCATTGGCAGGCATCTAAGAGGTGTGCATCCAATAATCCACTCATTTAAACTCTTTTATGTCATACTGAATCTGATTTTCCCCTTCCCTCTTTTAGCCAAGGTGACTCTGGCAATTGTTTTATTTTTTTTGTGGCTCAAATGTTAAATTCCTCCCTTTGTGCCAGAGGCATCCCTTATGTGAAGCAGCCTCCTATAGGCAGTGGTTGTTGTTTTTGACAGTGTCACGGTCCGCCGAGTGGAAGGTAGAAGGTCTGTTCTGGGAGAAAGGAGCCAAGGCTTTTTATCAAGCCCCCTTGGAAGCTGCCTGAGAGCTTGGTATAGTGAAATGGTGGAGGTGGTGAACTGCATCTTTTCACAGTTAAGCTTATACCCTACTTTTCCATATGCAGTTCCCTTCTGTCTGAAGTGGTATGACCCAAAACTACCTTCTCATCCTGCATAACCTGAATGAATACATGGCAGCAGAATGAGGTGGTGGAATCTTGAGCTATTAAGTATTTATGTAAACATCAGTGATGAGACTGATAGAGTGAAAGACTGGGAGCTCAACAGTAGATGGAGCCAGAGCCAATAGTAGATAGAGCTAGGGCCAACCAATTGTAGTTCTGCTCTCAGCCTCCTGCCTGCTGAGTTCCACAAGGGCATCCCTGAGGCCAAGGAGGATGAATACGGCAGGGAGGTTCTCCTCTTTGACTGGCTGTGAGCCAGAAGGTAGGTAGGTGGGGGCTAGCTGAGGGTGGACTGAGGTTAGTGGGGCAGTGCCCCCTATTAGCCCAAATGAATGAGGCTCCACTGGTAAGCATGTATTTAAGACTTTATACCACTTTTCAGAGAAGACTGACTCTCAGTATGGTTTATAATCACACACACAGAAATGAAATATTGAAAACCCATAAAATAACCAGTCACATCCTGAAATATATAAGGCAAGATAGCCCATTTCAAACTGCAATCAAACTAACCCCCAAAGGCCACAGCAAAGAAAAACATCTTTAAGACCCATTTGAAAGAGACTAGAGATGGGCTTTGCCTTGATACCACTTGGAACTGAGTTCCGTAACTGGGTCTCAGCTCCTGATGCCAGACTTCAGAAGCAGGTTCATGTTATTGAATGGTCCACTACATGATTTTCTTTGTAAATACATGTTATTGAAGTCCCACATCAGAGACAAAGGTTCTTGCCTTGCCTGCTTCAAGCTACTTCTCTACTTGAAGGAGTGAGGGTTTTTTTGCCTTGTTTTGCTTTGCTTTGCTTTGTTGTAATGTGATCTCTCTTCCTCCCCTCACAGTGGTACAGTCCATGCTGCGGCCTCATTGCCACTTCATTCAGCTGTGCACACAAAACTGCTTCTTGTAGAAGAGCTCTTGAGTGCAGGCATTTATAGTCTTTGCTGCGTGTGTGTGTCCTCTAATCATGCATGCACACTGTCTGGTAAAGCAACCTGCCTGCGAGTGAGAGGTGGAAAGGGGAGGGTGTGCTGCTGCAGAATTCCGGCTGTATCTTTTGGCTCAGAAAAACACGAGCCAATACATTTCTCCAGAAATGAAAACTGGAGCAAATGGTACTGTGTTTGACTGGCTCTACAGAGAGCCTGGGCTTAGTGCCTGCAGGCCTGTGGGGATCACTTGGTGTTTGCTGCTCTTGGCTCAGGTTCACTCGCTGGTGCCTGTGGGTAAGCAGCAGTTACCTGAGTTACCGTCTCCCAGGATAATAGGGAGTGTAAGAGCAGGAAGGGGAGGTACAGAGCACCAACCGACCACAACAGCAGTATCTGTTTACAGTGGCGAGTGGCGGGGATTGGATGGTGAATGTCAGTCAATATCCAGCCTGCTCTGGACTGGCTGCTGGCTTTTAGTGTTAGACCAAAAATGTGGAGCGAAATAAATCTCGCCCGTTGCTTTTTTCTTTTTTAAACAATTTTTATTAAAATATTTTCCTTGTTTACAAAAGCACATGCGCTGTCTCTTTTTTCAGGTTGTGTTTTCTACCAGCTACATTTGTTGTGAGACATTGGTGTTATATGCAGTATAGGGTTGGGAAGAAAAGAGGGGTGGACGGGAGAAAGGGGTGGAGGTAAAGCTTTTGTTCTTTTACCTAGTGTATGTGTAGGGGTTTTGTGTCAGCGTCACTTGGGTAGGTTCTCTTTCTATTCTTGTTATGTTTCCTTGGTGGTGAGAGAGGTTGGGGTGGCCTAGGGTGTGGTTGATGGTCTTTGGTTGGGATTTGTTTGTGCTTGTGTGAAGGGGGGGGGTGTTGTTGGATTAAGTTAGCCATATTGAATTGCATGCTGTCGGTGGGTTCGTGTTGTTGGGCTGTGCATGTGATAAAGGGGAGCCATACCAATCCAGCCCATTTCTGACACTGCTTCACTCTGGTCAGTGACCGAAATAAAACAATTCAATCATTCATTCTGACACTGCTTAAAGAACTAGGTTGTAGAACTGAAAGAGATGGTCATGCAGAAACTGCTGGCAAACCCCCAGGGGTCTGGCTGACTTGAGTAATACTTTAATGCTGAATAATTAAGTTCACCCATTCAGCTTTGAAATCAAGTTATATGAGCAAGGACCCACACATTTTAGGGTGGAGTGGGGGAGCTGGGTGTCCTGGAAAGCAAAAGAAGAAAAAAAAAGATGTATAGTTTCTATTGACCCAGCCCTGGTGGGAGGATCTGATATCTGATGCTGCGCTGAGCTTTGGAGGCACTCAGGTTCCCTTTGAAGAAGCTATTAGCCCAGCATTTAGGTAGTGTTGGAGAAATTACTAAGGCATTGGCATCAGTAGGCTGCATTGATGCTGTGGGGCCACAGAAAAGGTCCAGAATTTGTTGGTGCAAGTAGAATCTGAATGTTTAAAGGAAGTTTTTTGTAACCCTTCTGTCTGCGAAAGATGTGTGTGGATGATACCTACTGAAAGCTCAGAAGCTAGAAAGCTGCTGCCCATCAGATTTCTTTCTAGGCCTGTGTGTTAAAAGTACAGGTGACTCCCCATTCATGTTGTGGGCTATGTTATGCGCTCCATGCACAAAAGTGAAATGTGCATAAGCAGGGAGCATCCTGGAGAGTCCTCATGGGTCATGAGGAGACCCTCCCCAGAGCCTGAAGATGACTGTAATCTGTCTCCATAGTTGGAGCCAGTAAATGCTTCTGGATACCAGTTGCTGGAAACAATAGGGAGGGGAGAGTGCGTCTCTTGTGCCCAGGTCCTGCTTTCAGGTTTCCCACAGGCATCTTGTTGGCCACTGCGAGAACACGATGCTGGATAAGATGGGCCATTGGCCTGATCCAGCAGGCTTTTCTTATGTTCTTAAATTATATACCAGATAAGTGGATAGAGTATTTCATTCCCTTCCAAGAGGGGAGGCGATTGTTTTCTAGGCTTGAATGGTGCTGATTTTAACAATGGGAGGGGACTTGCTGTGTCTTGTGAATAGGTTTGGAAGTACTCAAGGCCGTGCCTGTCAGTTTTGTCAGCGAGATTTGCATGCTAGAAATTTTAACCAGGGACCTGTTGTTGAACATGGTCACTCACATATTAAAGTGTGTTATTGATAAGCCTGTGGGAAGGTATATCTTGATACCTAGGAAACCAAAGCTGCTGCTGTTATAAGTTTTGGGGTCAGTTCTTTTTGGTGAAAGTAGTGGGACAAATGCCGTTTTATTCATTGGTAAATAAAGCCTACTATTAATGGGGTATGAAGTATAGTATGTGACATCTTTAGAAGAATACAATACTAGCAAGGAGGATCTTAATCTTCCCCCTCTCTCCAAAATCTATGTTTTTAATGACAAAAATGACCCACAACCCCAATCTTGGATGGATATGTATATAGGAACATAGCAACTGCCTACCCTGTGTTGCTCAGGAATTCTTAGAAACAACAAAAAACAATCCATGCTGTGTTGAAATCAGTGGTTAAAATCAGTGCAGTTTTGAAAGGCTCCACCTATCATCTTGATTCAGAATGGTGCCCAATTCTGTTCAAGCATAGATGAAAACCTGCTGCTGCTTCTCAGGAACCATTGTGCCAAATTTAATTTGCTTTGCATTTGGACACCACCTTAAGAGGTGTCCAAATGCAAAGCAAATGGACAGTTTTCCATAATGTAAAGTGGATACATGAATGTTAGCGTTAGGATTATGAGGCAGGCATGATGAGATAAGTAGCACCAGGTTGTCTCTGGACTGTCTCTTCCCACAGTGAATGCCCCTCCTCCTTTCTTCCCTGCTTGGTAACATGGACTCTTCCTATTGGCTCTCTTGCAGAGACTTGCCTCAGTATGGGCAGAAGCAGTGGCAATCGTATTTTGGGCGGACCTTTGATGTTTACACCAAGCTCTGGAAGTTCCAGCAGCAGCACCGGTAAGAGCCAACTCTGCATCAAGGTGGCTGCCTACCTCTTCCAGGAACACGTGGGCCAGAGTGGTGTGTGTGATGGTGCCAGTTGGCTAGGTTTCCCAGGCCACCCTCCTTTCCTGGGCAAGAGAGCCTTAAACAACCCTCAGAAAAATAGAGCATTAACTCAATGGAGAAAATACAATTCATAGTTCAAGTTAACTGCTTTTTTCTGTCATGGAATCATAGAATTGTAGAGTTGGAAGGGACCTTGAGGGTCATCTAGTCCAACTCCCTGCAATGCAGGAATCTGAACTAAAGTATCTGTGACAGATGGCCATCCAGCCTCTTATTAACCTCCAAGGAAGGAGAGTCCATCACCTCCTGAGGGAGTCTGTTCCACTGTAAAACAGCTCTTACTGTCAGAAAGTTCTTCCTGATATTTAACCAGAATCTCCTTTCTTGTAACTTGAATCCATTGGTTTAGGTCCTACAGTGCAGAGCAGGAAATAGCTTGCTCCATCTTCCATGTGACAGCCATTTTTAGCTATTGAAGATGTCCTCTCAGTCTCCTCTTAGCCAGGCTAAATATACCCAACTCCTTGCAACTGTTCCTTATAAGGCTTTGTTTCCAGACCTTTGTTCATCTTGGTTGCCCTCCTCTGAACATGTTCCAGCTTGTCGATGACCTTCTTAAATTGCAGTACCCAGAATTGGACACAGTACTGCAGGTGTGGCTTGACCAAGGTAGAATAGAGCAGAAGTATGACTTCCCTTGTCGTTCATCTTCTCTCACAGAGTAGGTAGTTATTTGTTGGAAGCTAGGAATCTGTATGAAACACTCTCAGCACCTCTGCCAAACTACAATTCCCAGAAATGTCTGTGGGGAGGAGGGGATACTATGCCAGTTAAATTGGTAGAAGCATGTAGTATATAAATGCCCCTTGAGGTGGTGTGTGTGAGAGAGATGTTGTTATCAGCAAATGAGCTTAATATTGCCTTCTGAGAGTTTGAGGATTTCTCAGGGAATTAATGCAACATTTCCTGACTGGTTCCAGAATTATTATTGACAATCTTGGGGGGGAAATGAGTACACTATCCATGAGAGAATGGATGACTAAAATCTGGGCCATAGTATGTATGGTAAAGCTCACACTTATAATCAGAACCAGAGAGGGAAGACAGCAAGATAATGGAGAAAGGAGTCTCATTATAATGTACTGGAGCAATAATTGTGTTGCTTGGAACCTTGTAATATTGATCTGCTGTACTTGATTTTGGTACATAAATATATCCTGCTATGTTCAGTTCTAGGTATTCCTTTTATTTTGGGCATTCAGTATTATATTTTGCTGTTATTTTTAATTAATATATATGTATGTGTACAGTGGTGCCCCGCAAGACGAACGCCTCGCAAGACGAAAAACCCGCTAGACGAAAGGGTTTTCCGTTTTGGAGGCGCTTCGCAAAACGAATTCCCCTATGGGGTTGCTTCGCAAGACGAAAAAAATCTTGCATCCCCCCGCGGGTTTTTTTCCGCCCTTTTCGCCCTTTTCTTAAGCCGCTTATCAGCTGTTCCGCTGATAAGCCGCTTGACAGCTGTAGCGCTAATCTGCTAAGCTGTCAATGGGCTTGCTTCGCAATACGAAAAAACCGCTATACGAAGAGCCTCACGGAACGGATTAATTTCGTCTTGCGAGGCACCACTGTATAAAGATATAGAACATGACACTCTCCCTTTCTTCTCCGCAAAAATAAAGGCAAGTTCTGGACAATCGGTACGGATTAAAGCGCTGGCAAATTGGTGAAATCGCTTCCAAGATTGGGCAGCTTTACTACCACTACTAGTAAGTGACAACCCTTCCTGGATGCAGTGTGTGTGTGTGTGTGTGTGTGTGTGTGTCTATCTGTCTCTCTGTCTCAGTCTCTCTGTAGTGAAAGTCTTGCTGGCCTTAGCAATTAAGAGTGGCAAAAAGTTCAGTGGAATGTCAGAAGTGCCAGGAGGACTACTGTGAGACAGACAGTCTTCTCAGCCAAGGGCAGAAGGGGTACATGTTCATCCAGCAGAGCACTGATCCCTTTGTGCTTCTTCCCACACAGCCTTCGCACGTCTGAAACCAGCTACCTGAATGAAGCCTTTTCCTTCTACTCTGCTATCCGCCAGAGGTCTTACTACTCCCAAGTCAACAAAGAAGACAGGTCAGGCCATGCCTCAGTCTTGTGAGTTTTTTGAAATTTAAAAGCAAGAAGTGCTGGATTGTCAAACTTGTGTGACTTGGCAGCTGGGGGAAGCCACTTTCAGTTCAGTTGGCTACCTGTGTGTCTCCTCCCTTGAGGTGCAGGTGTTGGCAGGAGCAGGAATGGGGGAACCTGTGGCTCCTCAGATGTCATTAGACCGTAATGCCGATCAAGCCCTAGCTGGGGTCTGGGGTGAATGAGTTGCAGTTCAGCAGAATTTGAAGGGCTACAAGTTCCCTATCCTAGATGAGTCATAGGCAGCTGTTGAATGAGGGGCCAGGAGTAGGAGCCAAGTGAGTCAGTCAAAGAAGAAGCCAAGACTTTATGTGAGCCAGATCCAGGAGAAACCTATTATTATCAAAAACTGTAGCACATGGATACTCGTGGCTCTCCATTAGTTCTTAGACTCCAGATTATTATTGTTATTTCAAAGTTTGTATCCTGCTTTTCACCATCTAGGTCTCAAAGCAGCTTACAACAAGATAAGCTATACCATATACATAATTTAAGAACTAAATTAAACCACCGACAGTTAAAACCTAAAGAATCTAAAAAGAAAAAAGAAAGTAATGCAAAACATCCAAGAAGCATTCAGGGTACAGTGGCCTCCTGAAACATAATGGTCTTGACCAGGTGTCTGAAACTCAGTAGGGACAGTGCCTGTCTAACTTATTGTGGGGAGTTCCATAGAGTTGGGCCCACAACATTGAGGGTGCAGATCCTTTTTGGCATTGAGTTGTTGTTTTGGTTTCTCATCACTGCTCATTCAGGAATCTTTTATAGCCCTTCCTGTTGAGGAGAGCCAGTTACCACCCTGGCTTGGTGGAGCCACTTGGGTATTTAGGAGCCCATCACTGCCCAGGGTACTGCTTCTATCTGTAACACATCCCCCTTTCCAGCGGATGTAACATTCCAGCCTGTGAATGAACAGGGTTTCCAGAGCGTTCTTCAGAAATATGCTTTATCTCTGCTCAATGTTCCAAAGCAATGTCCCCTCCAACACTTTAGCGAGCAAGTAGATAAAGAGAAAGAAAAGACATAAATACATGGAATAATGAGTAAGGCAACTCTGTACTTGGGAAAAGAACTTAGGGTAAAAGGAAGAACCCCAAGCCAAGTGCCACAGTAGATATCTTTTGGATGATATGCGTGTCAAGCCGGCTTTACAAGCCCAATTTTCCAGAGTCATTTGGGAAATAAGATCCTATTAACTAATTACAGTATAGATAGGGTGAACCCACAGAATCAGCAACTTGCTACAATCAGCCCTTTGGAACTGTCTTCCCTATTATGGCTGTTTACTTTTAAGAAAAGGGCTGCTGCTGTGATGCTTTTTATTTTAATGATCTTTGTGTGTGTGTGCATGCGAGTGCACCAAAATAATACAGTTTTTAACACACACACACACACGTATTCTACTAATGTGTGTGTGTGTGTTAAAAACTGTATTATTTTGGTGCACTCGCATGCACACAAATAATACAGTTTTTAACACACACACGCACACACATGTATTCTACTAATGCTTAATTGTTTTTTGATGATTGCTTTTTAATATGTTTTAGCTGTTTCTGTTTTAGTTGTCATCCGCCCTGAGTCCCATTAGGGAAAAAGGCGGGGTATAAATAAATACAGCAGCAGCAGCAGTAATAATACCCCTGGTGGGCTTTAATGCAGGGGAAGCAGAATACAAAACTGTAGGTTCCCGACAGGAGCCCCAGTGGCTGCTGCAGAGAGGGTGAAGGGCTTGGGAACTTTGACCTGGAAGCCCCTTCCCAGCCAAACATGCCTTAACGCTAGCTGCTTTGGAGAATAGTGTTTTGGAAATACCTGTCTGATATCTTCATCAGAGGTGTGAAACCAGTCCTGGGGTGCTCTTTGCTAGGGATCGTCTACATGAGACTCCAGGGTGCCAGAGTGCCTGCCACTACTTTCTATGCCACCCACAATAGGTCTTAGGGAATATCTGTTCAAAAACCCACAATGCATGATGATAAACTGTGCGAAATGTCACAACACTCGGCACAAACTTGGGACTTCAAACATCTTGCAAGGTGCTGCCAAAAAGAGGGCCCTCCCTCCCGTTTTAGCAGGGGGTTCCCATGCAAGCCCTTTCCTGGTTCAGGAAGGGGTTTTCATGCAATCCTGCTAAGTTTGAGCAGGATTTAACTTCTCATCAGCTGAAGAGTGGGAGGTTATTTATTTATTTGTTTATTTATTTAATTTATTGATTTTGTATACTGCCCTTCACCTGAGGATTGCTGAGTGGTTTATGGTAGAAAAACATTGCAGGATTTAACCCTACCTCCCACCATATGTTGTCACTAGTGATGCCAGCTGATGGGGTGGCTGGGTAGGCATGGTTTGGGGAATACAGCCTTGGGGGCCAAGACTGAAGCTTACCTGATTCTTTTCTTAAGGGATATAAGCTTTCTTCTTACATGCTCTAAATCCAGCCATTTTGTTCCTTTCTGTCAGAAGCTGGATTTAGTAACGGAGAAACCTGCCTTATTCCAAGCCTATTTGTCGATCTCACTGGCCGTGGCTTTCCAGGGTCTCAGGCAGGGAAAAGTATTTCCCCATCTGCAGCCACCTGAGTCGTTTGGCTGGAAGTGCCAGACATTGAATGTGGGACCTTCTGCATGCAAATCTTGTTCTCTAGAGCTATGATCCCTCCCATTGGCCAGATAGCTGTGCTGGCAGGTAGTAAAGAGGCACGTAGACCTCCAGAGTAAATTATCTCTGGTCCTCCAAGCACTTGTCCTCTCAAGCTCCAATAATTCTACATGCACTGAAAGTGAAATATTTTCTGCCTATACTACAGCTGTGATTAAAATCTAACATGGGCATCACTTGATATTCCTTCACAGGAGCCATGTTCCTCTTCATTTCTCTTCCATCTTCTAAATAATTTTCCCTTCTCCAATTTTCTTTCCTCTTTTTTTCTTCCCTCCCAGGCCTGAACTGGTAGTTAAGAAGCTGCGTTATTATGCACGATTCATTGTGGTTTGCCTTTTACTGAACAAAATGGATGTCGTCAAGGATCTTGTAAAGGTAAAACCAATAGTACCATTGTGATGTGTGTAGTTAAGACTTTGCACATGCTCCAAGGAGCTCGGAGCCTTGTATTAGCTTTGCAACAACCATGTGAGTGCATGTTAAGTTGAGGATGGCCAGAAAGCATTTGTGCCTGGCTTTTCCCCCACTGAAGCTCAGCGCTCTAATCACTATGCCACCTTGACTGTCTAATAGCAATTCCCAAATTCTGTGCAGTGAGAAATTAATGGAAGGGTCCTGGAATCTCAGGGTATCCATCCATGGAGGAGGCTGTTTGTTGTGTTGCTGTATGAATCATTGCCCTATTCTTGCTTGCTTCCAGTCAGCCCCTGCCTTGGTGCAGATAGTACTTTGGGTATAAAGTGCAGTTGGATTACTCCCGCCCGGAAACCAATGTCCCCACTGTGGAAGGACATGTGGATCCAGAATTGGCCTCCACAGTCACTTATAGTTAAAGCTATGGTCGTATAGTTAAAGCTATGGTTTTCCCAATAATGATGTATGGAAGTGAGAGCTGGACCATAAAGAAGGCTGATCGCTGAAGAATTGATGCTTTTGAATTGTGGTGCTGGAGGAGACTCTTGAGAGTCCCATGAACTGCAAGAAGATCAAACATATCCATTCGTAAAGAAATCAGTCCTGAGTGCTTACTGGAAGGACAGAATTTGAAGCTGAGGCTCCAATACTTTGGCCACCTCATGAGAAGAGAAGACTCCCTGGAAAAGACCCTGATGTTGGGAAAGATTGAGGGCACAAGGAGAAGGGGACAACAGAGGACAAGATGGTTGGATAGTGTTCTCGGAGCTACCAGCATGAATTTGACCAAACTGCAGGAGGCAGTGCCTGGAGTCCATGGGGTCACAAAGAGTCGGACACGACTAAACGACTAAACAACAAGTCACTTACGGACTCATTGTTAAAACCATGTTTATGGAAGACAGTCTTACTTGGCTGCAAGTGATCACCAAAGAAGAAAGAAGAAGCAGCCTCAGAACTGCCCACTCTTAGGATTAGATGGCTTTTCTGGGCTTTCTTCTTTTTCCAATTAGGTTTTTGGCTGCTCTCTCCTTCTCAGTTTTTCCTCTTTCAGGGTTGTTATGCAAGTTATGCAAGTACAATAGTGCATGTAGAAACATCGGAGACTGGAGTAATGATTCTGGTATACTGTAAAGGCACAAACCTCTCCAAGTGTAAGAGGAAACAGCAGTGCTTCCATTATTAATTTGAAGTGGTGGTGAAGTTTGTCTTCCCTGTATAAAAATATTATCGGGCACATATTCTATGATGGGGTCTGGTCTGCAAGCTTCATTCAGGTAGCCCACAGCATGTTTGCAGGAGCAGCAGTTGTGAATGGAGGGTGCAACTTACTGCTCTGTTGTTCTCAGAACTCAGCAGTTCACCTGGAAGCTAGGTGGTATGGACCTAAAGTGATGCAGGGGAAGAGGCACTTGAAAGGAGTGGAAAGCAGTGGATTTAATAGAAGGCTGGATTTAAGGAGTTCATTCTTGATTAAATTAAAAATCATCTAGCATAGTGTATTATTGTTGTTGTTGTTGTTGTTGTTGTTGTTACATTTATGTCCCACAATTCCTCCAAGGAGTTCAAGGTGGTGTACATAGTTCTTCCTCTCTCAATTTTATCCTCACAACAGCCCTGTAGGTTAGACTAGGAGACTATGACTGGTCCAAGGTCACCCAGTGAGCTTTGTGGTCAAGTGGGGCTAGAACTCTGGTCTCCCAGGTCTTAGTCTAGCACTCTAACTGCTACACCACACTGGCTCTGCAATACAATAGCTACACAGTAATTAAGAGATCTGCCAACACCCATAGCACTTTCCAAGTAGTTGCAGGTTGGGGGAGTGGAAGTTTGGGAACCACTGCTCTGTGAGAACAGTTACACATTTGAGAATATGATAGCTCAGAGCCGAGATGCATAATATGGTGAATGAAGACGAATCAGAGAAGCTCAGACCAAAGAATACACAGAGCCTTTGAAAAAAGGACCGATCGAGATCTGCCTGAATATGAGAGTAGAATGGTAAAGTGAGAGGCAGCAGATAATGAAATAGAAAGGAGCTTCACACAGGTGGCTGGAGGAGTGGAACAAACAAATGATTAAGTTGTGATCCTGGACGAGGGGAATGAAACCATTAACAGACATTAAGAAACATCTTGAGATAGCGGAGATAGAGCTGAGAGAGAAATGATCCTGTGTACAAGTTGGAATGAATTCAAAGGAAAAAGCTACCAAGCCTGTGCCAATTCTCTTGGGGGGGGAAAATGGAAGGAACTTTTTTCCAAATTAGGATGGAAAATCATGCCCAACAGGAAATGGGATTGGAAGATATGGAACTGGATACGAATTAATTAATATACAACAAATGGATAACTATGGATTATTATCCTTATAGTGGATGTTGGGTTTTTATTTTTGTTTTTGAGATAAGGTCAACGTACCGGATTGGAAGAAGACTATTCTAGGCATGTAGTGATAATAACAACTGGGGAGCCCCTTTCGGACTTTTTTGTGGAAATGAGAATGAACTTGTATGTTGAAGGGGTTGAAGATTGGGAAAACATCATTTAGCTGAATGCAAAACAGCTGGATATTATCATGGAATACAGCTAGATGCCATCCTGCAGTGAACGCTTTGAATCAGAAGTTCTCACCACTCTTTTTATGTTTTATTATCTTTTTCTTCATCTAGTTGTCCTTTTTCATTTTATCCACTATGCTTTTGCTTATTTTTCGTTTTGTTCCTTATGTCCTCTACTCTGGCTTAATGAGGTTGGAAGGTGTTGGTTGGCAGGTGAAAGACCCTGCGTGAGATGCAGGGAAGGGAAGATCTCCCAGGGTTGGAGGCTGGGAGAAGAAAGGGAAGCTCCCAGGCGAGAAAGGAAGGGTGACAAGGGTTAAGGATCTACCTTTGGGAGAGGGCTTTTTTCATCATCCACCCACCCCGCTTGCTCTTTTTCTTTTCTTTCTCTCTTTTTTGTTTTTTGCTTTTACTTTTATTTAGATTAGTTTGATTACTTTGTTTTTTATTATATTGTATGTTGAAAAATTTCAATGATGGTGATGTAGCACAGCTTACTAGGAAGCGGAAATGTGCCTACCAGCATGGATGTAGCCATGCACCATGGATCCTCGCTTCCTCACCTCTAGTTTACTGCTGTTACTGTTTCCCTGAACACTCTAAACAATTTTTTGAGCATTGCCACATGTTTGCTTACTTACTGCACATGCCTACTCACAAAATCTAATCAAGTTAGCCCCCTGCCCAAAGCAGCACTAAATCATCTCATTTGTTGCTCTCTGTGCTTTCTAGGAATTGTCAGATGAGATTGAAGACTACACCCACCGCTTCAACACAGAAGACCAAGTGGAGTGGAATCTGGTTCTCCAAGAGGTGGCTGCATTTGTCGAGGTGAGGACTTAAAAGCAAATTGCTGCATTTTCCT
This sequence comes from Podarcis melisellensis, assembly GCF_964234715.1. Classification (NCBI taxonomy): domain Eukaryota; kingdom Metazoa; phylum Chordata; class Lepidosauria; order Squamata; family Lacertidae; genus Podarcis; species Podarcis melisellensis. Next base: position 12,574,429 of record NC_138547.1, on the reverse strand, counting down.
TTCTTTCTGAAAGAGCTCAGTGTCTTCCCAGATCTTGACTCACATCCTACATCTTCTGCAGCAATCCTCAGGCAAAGGGGGCATTTAGCTCAGTGTTCTATCTTCTACAGTAGCTAGGCAAATCCCCTAAGAAATTGGCAAGCAAAGGATGATGGAGTGTTCCCATTTGTTTCCAACATTGGGTAGTTAAAGACTGCTGCGGAATATGTAGGTCCCTGATTCTTACAACTAATACCTCTTGTCTTCTCTTGTTAATTGGTATCTTTAGCAAGCCATCTGAGCTAGTTACCATTAGTAGTTTGCTATTCTGGGAAGCAAAGTTTTTGTTTAAAAGGCAAACCACACACCCATGCTTCTAGTTCTCATTGTTTTAGTGAGAAGTTTTTAAACGCTGAAAGAAACGGGTTGTAGGGATCAGATGGGATTACCATGAGGAATTATAAAATCAAGCCATCGTGTCCACGATGAAAGCATTGTGTTGACTGGGTTTGATATATTGACAATAATTTCTGATTAAATCCCATAAGATTCTACATTCATGCCCTTTTCATGCCCTTTTGACTCTACTGTCCATTTCTCTCTCCTCACGTCACGTACACAGCAGTACACAGCAGTTGCTTTGCCAGGCAGGCTTCCTGGGCCATAAAAGATAGTGGGCAAGTTCTTTGATGTAGTTTCTTATATATAATCTTAAAATGTTAATCTTGGAGCCAGGAAACAGATCTCACATGAAGGTGGTAGTGATCTGGTCTTTCTGGCCATCCTTCTTATCATGTTTATTTCTCAGCTCTGGGGTTGCCAGACGCACCCCTTTGTAGTTCTCAACATATTTACCCCAAAATATATGCATGCTAATTAGTGTTGTAGTGTAACTTTTTCCCCACGTGGGGTTTGATGAAATGCTCAGAGGAAATATGATTGGTTCTTACAAGCACTGTGTAAAAGATTCTTTTGCTAATAAAATGGCCTGGGGAGGAGTGTGGTTTACGCACTTTTCTCTGAGAGCCTTGCTGGTCAAAGCCTAGTGTCTTGATTTTTAATCAGGGTCCAGTCCAGCCTTTACTTTGCAAACGCAACAACGGGAGGGCATCATCTTCCTTCTGTGCCTTCAAGTCATCTCCTACTACTCATTCCCCCTCCTAGTAACTCACCTATTGCTTCTATATTGTCCTTTGCTTTTTCCGAAGAGGAACAATTGCTTTCATAGTGTTAGAAAAAGTAAATTGAGCAACATTATACAAGGGAAGCAACATCACTCACTGGTAGAACATCTGCTTTGCATGCAAAACATCCCAGATTCAGTCCATTTCCAGGGATGTCCCCTGTCTGAGACCATAGGGAGTCATGACCAAAGAGTGTTGGCAATACTGAGTTTGATGAGCCAATGGTCTGACTTGGTATAAGGTAGCTTCCAGTGTTCCTAAGATAATATAAATTTTGCCAGCATGTATGTGTATATATACAAAATACAGAATTATTTATTCCTGAGTGGGAAGGAATAGAGTGCAAGAGCCCTACTCATAAGCCAAATCTTGTGAGGGAAATATGTATAATTAAGACTAGAATCTTGCAGGGAGCATTCCTTTGATCCCAGCTGCTCTTATTACTCCTGGACTTTCCAAAGCTCGCAGTAATACATCAGAGGCTGATTTGCAGTTCACCTGGTGCTGCTCCATCCTCATGGTAAAGTGAGTCTTCTCCAAAAGAAACAAGCTTAGTACAGGATAATTGGCAAACAGAATCCCAAATCACAGTGGCAGTTAGCATTAGTGTTAACCTGCTCCATTGCCCCTTTCATCCAGCTTAATGTAGTTGGCTTTATGCGAAAGAGCTTCTGAATTTCTACACACCCACACACTCCCAGCAGAATATTTGGGAAAATACGAGGCATGCTAATTGCTTGTTCTTTCATTGTTGTGTTTTTATTACTTCCAGCAAGGCTTAACCTGAGTCCAGATAATTCATGCCAGGGACCCTCATTCTCATGCCTGTCTCCCTTTCTTTCCAGGCAGACCCTGTGATGGTGTTGAATGATGACAACACCCTTGTGATCCTCTCCAACCGCCTCTCTGAAACGGGAGCCCCTCTGCTGGAGCAGGGGATGATCGTAGGGCAGCTGACTCTCGCAGATGCACTTATTATTGGAAACTGCAACAATCAGGTGGGATCCTGTTCACAAGCCTTTCGTCCCATGTCACAAGTGGGGTCATTTTATATCAAGCAATCCAACTTTTTTACCTCATGTCATCCAGTTTTCTTAATACTTTGTACTCTTGCTGAATGATCAAAACTGAATTTAAATCCAAAATTTTAGCTTTTTATTTCATCCCTTTTTTGAGTTATGAGGGTTTGAAATTAAAAAAATAAATGACAATTTTGGCTTTGTCGGACTACACAAAAACCTTAAAAGCTCAGTCCAGCATTGAGAAACTGAAAACACCAATCTCTTCAGAACTTCCTGGGCTTTAATATGAAAGGTCACGAGATGTACTTATTTTAAATTTCAGTTACAGAATTTAAAATTTTAAAAAGTGATTAAAAAAATTAATGTGCATCACACCTGGCACACATTCACCAGATCTTGTAGAGAACGTGCACATAAGCTGTCTGTGAAGAGGGAGTTGTGCATATTTCCCAGTCAGTATACATAATCTCCAGGAGGACTTGGGAAATGTATATATATCGCCTAACGTGTGTGTGTGCGCGCACACACACATGTGTGTGCATACACACACACACACACACACACACACACTATAGGAGATATATCTAACTGGAAAAGTTTGGCCACTGAGAGTGCTTCTACTCTTGCCAGCTTGGACATCATGCTGAATCGTGGTTCATTTTCCATAATCATGGCTCAGTGTTATGTCTGAATTGAACCAATCTTTGTCCCCAGGGATGAACGTGGTCATCCAAGCTGCACAGAGTGTAGAGCACAGGTGCATAAAGCAGCCCTTGACACTTCCTACCACCCACATTTCTTTTAAACAAACTAGGAGGAAAATCTCTGCTCAAGCCCTGGAGAGAGTCATTGCAGGTCAGAAACGGATGGCACCGGGCTGAAAGAACCATTGATCAGGCTCTGTAAAGAGATGCTGATTAATTTATAAAAGTCACACATGTCAAAATCACAACTTGAGCTTTAAAAAGCCTGTTGTCATGTTGCAAGCTGCATTATCCATATGAACAGGCTTTAAAAAATAATGAGACAAAGGTTATACCTATTTGACAAACATAATTGGCTTTCTAATATAGCAGAGGTAGCCTACAAGGCACTCTCCATATGTTGCTGGACCCCAAGTCCCATCATTCCCAACCAGCATGGCCAGTGGTAAGGGATGATGGGAGTTGAAGTCCAATGACATGCAGAGGGCACCATGTTGGCTACCCCTGTACTATAGCATAAAGTATCTATGGCTCCCCCAAAGAATTCTGGGAATAGTAGTTTAATGAGGGTGCTATGAAGTATACTGAAGATCCCTAACACACACACATACACCCCTATAATTTTTAGAATTATCCATGAAGAGAGAGTGGTAATGATATAGGCCCTTAAGCATAGTTTTTGAAAAGGGCTCTGGGCTTCTCCCTGCATTACCTTTATGACTGTGTTCTGCCAGTTTTCTAGACTTTTTAGAGGGTGAATGTTTTGCTCCTTTATATGGCTTTATGATTTGACTTTTAAATATGTATATTCTGGTACTATTTTTAGTATTTTGCACTGCATTGTGCTCCTATTGTAATAATTGTAAAGTGGTATGCAAGGTTTCATTTTTTGTTTTTTTGTTTTTAAAAGCTGGTACAGACACATACTTACTTGGTAGCTCAAAAGACTTTCATTTCCAGCACTAATGGATGAAATTACACATAATTTGAGCTTTCAACAAGGACTAGAAGTTCCAGACCTTTTTTTATATACGACTTGACATTTCTTGATTACATATACAGCAGAGCCATCATTTTCAAGGCAGCCATTGTCACAAGCCTGACCCATCTGGAACTATAATTGACAGTCAAATAATGCTTAATATTCTTTCTTTATGTGAGGACACATTTTATTCTTACTCCCCACCCCCACTCCAATGACCTGGACCTCATTACTTTAAAAACCTATATGTAATTGTACTTATTCTGTGTGCTTATTTTATGGTTTGGCTTTTTATGTTTTATGGTACTATACCAGCTGCATTGGCTCCTGGTGGAGTACAGGATCAGGTTTAAGGTGCTGATTTTAACCTTTAAAGCCCTATACGGCCTAGGACCCTCGTACCTATGGGACCGCCTCTCCTGGTATGCCCCACAGAGAAACCTACGGTCTGCAAATAATAACATCCTCAAGGTCCCAGGCCTCAGAGAGGTTAGGCTGGCCTCAACTAGAGCCAGGGCCTTCTCGGCTGCGGCTCCAATCTGGTGGAACGCTCTGTCACAAGAGACTAGGGCCCTGCGGGACCTGACATCCTTCCACAGGGCCTGCAAGACAGAGTTGTTCCACCAGGCCTTTGGCCAGGGCGCAGCCTGACTCCCTCCTCTGGCAACCTGCACAGAATCTTGCTTAATTAGTTGCCATTAATTCGATTTTAATTGATTTTTATAATGAAATATTTTAGAATGTGTGAATATCTGATAGTTTGATAGTTGTTAGCCGCCCTGAGCCCGGCTTTGGCTGGGGAGGGCGGGATATAAATAAAATTTATTATTATTATTATTATTATTATTATTATTATTATTAATTTCCATCTGTTATGTAATTATTCTTGCCTATTTATATACAATTAAAAAAAAATTGTAAAAAAATTTACCCACCAGAAGTGGCTTTCATTATCCTAAAAACCTTTAATTTGCAACTGTGTCTCTGTAGGTGAAGTTCAGCGAGCTGACAATCGACATGTTCCGGATGCTGCAAGCTCTGGAGAGGGAACCTATGAACTTGGCATCACAAATGAGCAAGCCAGGGCTGCAGGCAAGTCCCCTCGTCTTTCAGCCCTGCACTCACCAGGCGAGGCAGTGGAAATTTATTTTAACTTTGGTTTGAGATCAGTTGGAATTCCACGTTGAGCTAATTGTATAGATCTGAGGGGCAGCTGTGCTGAGATGAAAAATCTATAACCTCCTTTCTTTTAGTTACATATGCTGCTTGTTTCGTTCTTTTTTTATATAGGAGACCACCGAAAAGCCAGCAAGAAGGGAAAACCCTCACAAGTACTTGCTGTACAAGCCAACCTTCAGTCAGCTGTACACCTTCTTGGCTGCGTCGTTTAAGGTGTGTGCCAAAGGAGGAGGTGCCTCTTTCTGGTGATAGAATATCCCAAATAGTGAAGGCTCATCCTATAGGTTGCCCCACCAACCTCAGTCTGCCATAAGTCAGCCAGCATCTTCCTGCCTTCTTACTTGCAACCACTCTTGGGGGGGCGGGCTGCCTGTCAGCTCCTTCATCAGTCTCAGTGTATTCCCTTGAATAACTCAGCAGGGATGAGAATGGGAGCAAAACTAGAATTAGGAGGTTCTACCTATTGTTGGCTCTGGCACTATTTACTGTTGGCCTCCATGCCTTCCGCCCCACCAGCCACCACTACTCCTAAAATACCATTTTGCCGAGTCAAAATGCAAGTGAGCAGGTGTGTCTCCTGAGAACAAAAGGTGTTTATGGAGCACAATTGAAATGAATAATGACAAATTTTAAAAACAAATTTTAAAAATACCATCATTGCTATGAATTGAATTTTATTCATCTGTTTAAACTGTTTTATACACCTTTGCTTTGGAGAGCTCAAGGCAGCAAGCAACAGCAATTTAATTTTCAAATTACCCTGCAGTGAATGCTTAAAGCACAGCAATGGAAGACAATTGAATACAGCAGCAATAAAAAATTATTCACAAAACCAAAGGCAGTTTCAAATTGGGGGGCGGGGACAACCACCACCACTACCATTAGATAAGGGAGCAGTTTCCAGCCCAAATGTATTTCTAAAGAGAGATGTTTTTTTTATACCAGCCTATTAAAGGCCACTGCAAGAGGAGATGAGGCCGGTTTCCCTCAGAGTTTGTACAGTTGGACACAAATTTAGAATTAGGTAGAGGAGAGATAAAGGGAGGCTGTTTCGCCTCTTCCAGAGATGGGTGGGTTGAAAGAGGGATTGTTGCTCTTGGTTTATATACAGTCATCCTGACTTAAATAGGTTTTTGTAACAATTTAATAAGGACTGTCAAACCTATTTGAACAGAAGCAACAGCAAGACAAAAGAGGTTTCTTTGAGCATTGCCTGGAGGTTGGCAATGATTTTTTTTAATAAAAAAAGTTGAAAGTGGCATATGAGTGAGATGCGTCACTTCCGTGTTGCTTTGCCCCCTCCCAAGCATTCATTCATTCATTTAGCAGTACAGTGGTGCCCCGCAAGACGAACGCCTCGCAAGACGGAAAACCCGCTAGACTAAAGGGTTTTCTGTTTTGGAAAACAGCCTATGGGCTTGCTTCGCAAGACGAAAATGTCTTGCGAGTTCCTTCGGGGTTTTTTCCCTTTTCCCCCCTTTTCCTAAGCCGCTAAGCCACTTATCAGCTGATCCGCTGATAAGCCGCTTAACAGCTGATCGCTAAAAGCCGCTAAACCGCTAATAGCGCTAATCCGCTAAGCTGTCAATGGGCTTGCTTCGCAAGACGAAAAAACCACTATACGAAGAGCCTCACGGAACGAATTAATTTTGTCTTGCGAGGCATCACTGTATATGCCGCTTGGTTGTAATGAAACCTCTGTTTACAGGAACCATTAAACAGATCAACAGGAAACCCAACTGTTTTGTGCTGATCATTTTAATGGAAAAACATCAGAACTTACTGTCCCTGGGGTTTGCCAACACCACTCCAGAGCCCCTCCTGAACAGCATCCCCTGTCTGTCTCTTTGGCCCAGCACCAGATGCAGATCTCCTAAGCCCATTCTAAGATTCTAAGATCAATAGGTTTTCTTGTAAAGGAGATAGTATAGCCTAGCGCTGTAACAAGTACCCAGATGGACACGGCTGAGTTAGGTCAGGCCCACCCAACTCACCCATCCAAGTCTTGGTAATGCGTACCACATCTGCCCTTTTATCCACTTCCAGTTTGTGGGTGAGCATGATCTTATTGTGGACTGACCTGGCATTCAATAACAGCACCATTGGACCAGAGGGCTAAGAAGTAAGCTACCAGCAACTTCCAGATGGGTGAAATGGCAGACAAGAGCCTCTGCCCCAGTTGTGTGGAAACAGGAGAGGAGTCTCAATGGAGCTAGCAGTGGGAAGGACACTAGAACTCAAAGATATCCAATGAAGCTGAATGTTGGAAGATTCAGGACAAATAAAAGGAAGTGTTTTTTAAACACTTGGAACTATGGAACTCACTCCTGCAGGAGGCAACAATGGCCACCAATTTGGATGGCTTTGAAAGAGTATTAGAGAAGTTCATGGGAGGATAAGACCATTGATTTCTACTAGCCACGAAGGCTATGCTGTTTCTCGATGGTCAGAGGCAGTAAATGCTTCTGGATAAAAAGGTAAAGGTAAAGGACCCCTGGACAGTTAAGTCCAGCTAAAGGTGACTATGGGGTTGCGGCGCTCACCTCGCTTTCAGGCCAACGAAGCCGGCGTTTTTCCACAGACAGCTTTCCGTGTCATGTGACCAGCAGGACTAAACCGCTTCTGGTGCAACAGAACACCGTGCTGGAAATCAGAGCGTATGGAAATGCCGTTTACCTTCTCACCGCAGCGGTATACCTATTTATCTACTCGCACTGGTGTGCTTTTGAACTGCTAGGTTGGCAAAAGCTGGGACAGAGCAACGGGAGCTCACCCCATCGCGGGGATTTGAATTGCCAACCTGCTGATCAGCAACCTTCTGCATACCAGTTGCTGGAAGCCACATGAGGGGCGAGTGCTTCTAGCAGGGCTCTTATTATCTTATTAAGGATGGAACATTCCTTCAATCCAGTGCAAGTCCTACTGCTACATTTAATTTAAAAAACATTTTTAATATTCATATTGGGTTATCCTTGATACAGACAGCTTAAAATAAATGATATGTATCTGTATTGTGCATTAATAAACAAATGCCTACCTCCCCCCTCTCCAATATTCCCTCACCAACTCCCCTTCCCCCCCTTCTCCTGTCAAACTTTCAGGAGCTGCCTGCAAATAGTGTCCTGCTCATCTATCTGTCAGCCACTGGCGTGTTTCCTTCAGGTCGTTCGGATAGTGAAGGTACAAATAAAGGAATGCTCCCTGTCATGAGCAGGGCCTGAATTCTCTTTATGATCCACAATCTGATGGGGGAAGCCTCCAAATGCTTTTTCTCTTGGAGAATAAGCTGTGGGCTGGCATTGCCTTTGCTGGGTATGGCTGCCCAACAGGAAGTGGTGTTTGGATTTTCTTCTCATGTCTATCTTTGTGCCACACCTTAAGATTTTTCAGGTGTTGGAAGCATTAGCACCCAGTTCAGGTGCTTTACTGGGTTGGAAGATCTTCTTTGTGTGGTGAAGAAGTGGGGTGTACGGACCCCTATGCCATGCACACTACGTGATGCCCAGCAGATGTGTATCCCATACGTCTCCATTAGTTTCTCTCTCACCTTTTTCTCCAAGGAGCTCAAGGTGGTTGACATGGTTCTCCCTCTCATCATTTTATCCTCACAACAAGCCTGTGAGGTAGGTTAACCTTAGTGGGGATTTGAGCCCTGGCCTCCCAGGTCCTAGTCTGACAAACATTCTAGCCACTACACTACACTGGTTCTCCTTTCATGCCCCAGGGAGAAAAGAATGGACAACAAAGACATTTTTCAGCCTGAGGGCCACATTCCCTTCTTTGAGGGCTTCGAGGGGCCACATGCTACTGGTTGGTGGAACAATGATTGTGAATTTTTACCTTTGTTCAATAGGCTGGTTTCTATGTACAAACAATACACACAAACACCCAGCCTCCATCCACACAAGCAAGAGGCATTATCAGGGTTTAAGGACACGTTCCAGCCAGCCAAAACCATTCACAGTGTGAAGTGGAGCCAGTGAGGGTAATGGCCTGGAGAGAGGGAGAAAGTCTTAAGGGCCAGATAAAGAGCCTTGGAGGGTTTCCCACCTCTGCTGTCCAAACAGGTCTTAAAAGTGTTACGAGGCTCCATATGGAACACATCACAGTACTGGGGAGTGGCGTGTGCCTGATCTTCACTACACGAAGATGATAACCAGCCTTGTAAGTGTTTGGTAAATGGTGCCTCCTGAATGCTTCTGGGGCTCATTGTCCCTTTTATTTAAAAAACAAAACAAAACAGTATGAACACAAAGCCATGTTGATAGCACTCAAGTGCAGCCAAAGGATGACTGCTGGGGGAGGCAGGGGGCGTGCTGTAGAGATGGTGGATATTTCCTCACAATTCAAGCCCTTGTCATGACTTTGGTAATTTCCCTCCACCCCACCTCCACCCCACCTATCCGACCCGGAAGAATATTGGGATGCAGCTGCCGTCTGTGCTTTGTTTGTTGTTTTGTTTTTTAAGACAACTCCCCACCCCCCTCAAAAAATACAATCATGAAGATGATCCATTCCAAAAATTGGCTGAAGCTGAATGAATGGATCATACAAAGTGAAAGAATTTGGTTCTCATGGTACCATGTTTGCATTCAACAACAACAAAAATTCCTCCTAGTAGATGTCGTATTATATCTGCTCCATTCACTTAAAAGACTTGCATTCCTTTATAAAATGCATGCTTGTTTCATCTTTCCTTGCATGATTCACAAACCTTTCCAGATACTTATATTTAAAAAAACCCCACAAAAACACCTGTAACAAAAAGTTTACAGGGTCTTTTTTGCTGTGTACTTTGGTGCCAAATCTTTGTCCTCTCGCTTGACTGTGGTTTTTGTGGGTGGGTGGGTCTTATGCCTGCTGCATGAGCTTTTGTTGTTCCCAACATACGGTAGGACAAATGTCCATCTCCACCCTTTGTAGAGCTTCCTAGATTTTCTGTCAATGCTTCTGGCTCAAAGTGGGAGGTGAGCCTTGGGGACCATCTGTGCAAAATGTCAACCTCCTCCATTCTGCCCCAGAGATGACATTAATGCAGCTGGGACTCTAGAAGGGAAAGAGAGCTGGCCTGACTAAGTCATTGATATGGGGGAAAAGCAGAAGGGGTAAAAATAATTAGGGATAATTTGAGGAAGGGTAAATTGATAGCTGGTAAGAATAGGTCTGTCTTCTGTAATTGAACAGAGTTTGAGGAATGGACCTGCCTCTTGAGGCACCACAAGGCAGATAATCTTAGAGCGCTTGAACCATGAGAGGATGGAGTATCAGACAAAGAGAAAGGGAGGATAGGTCTAAGGAAAAAGAGAAGGAGGATAGGCTCTGCCTCACCCATGAAACTGCCCTGTAATCTTCTGAGCTCAGTAAGGCAAAGTTGCAATGGGAATATTCCTGATACTTGCTTTTGCACAACAAATTATTATTTTTTAATCAGTGTTTACTTTTGTTAGCTGCTTTGGTCTTTCCTTGGGAAGGTAAAACTGGTTATTAATCAGCAAGTGAAATTTGGGAAGTAAATGAAGAACCAGGATTGTTGTCTCAGCCCTTCCAATTGTACCCATGTACAAAAGTCAGCCGAAGATCATCCTTGTCAATCCACGTGGCCAACACAGACCAATGCGGCATTGCTGAATTCAGCCTTGTAATGATAATTTTAAAAATATTGGACTTGCACATAGCTACCTGCAGTCCACATGATTGGCTTTCTGAGCTGAACGTACTGGGAAGGGCAAACAGTATCACTTGTTCCCTAGAATGTTACAGCTTCAGGAGCATGGAAAGCAGCATTTGAGGGAGGCACCATCTGCATTGTACAGTATCTTTAAAGCAGTACCATACCACTTTAATAACTCATGGCTTCCCCCCAAGCATCCTGGGAGCTGCAATTTATTAAAGGTTGTGAGACTTGCTAGGAGACACCCCCCCCCCCTATTCTTCGCACAGAACTTCCATTCCCAGAGTACCCCAGGTAGAGGGAACTGTTAAACCACTCTGGGAATGGTAGCTTTGTGAGGGGAATAGGGGGGTCTCCTAACAAGTCTCACCACCTTAACAAACGGCAGTTCCCAGAATCCTTTGGGGGACCCCTGAGTGTTTAAAGTGGTTTGATGCTGCTTTAAATGTATAGTGCAGATGGAGCCTGATTCTAAAGACCGCATTTGACACCTGTCAAGTTTGCTATGTGAAATGAGTAACTGCGTCTCCAGGAGAAGGAGTAAAATCTTAGGGCCAAACTAGACATATTATAATGTCTCCACTGGGAAGAGATGGTTAAGCGCAAAGACCATTTGGAAAATCCCATTGTCTTGTGGGAAATGCTTGAATTCCCACTAGGCAGTTGTGAAGCTGATAGTGAAGCATGTTGTGTAAGTGGCTGTTGCCCAGAGTTGGCTCAAAAACCCAGCTTTTCCTTTTTTTAAGCTTCCCTTGGCATTCTCCCATCAGCGTTCTCTCTCTCTCTCTCTCTCTCTCTCTCTCTCTCTCTCTCTCTCTCTCTCTCTCTCTCTCTCTCTCTTATCACTATGCTGGTGGCTGGTATCCACAGCAAATCTGGAAAGGTTCTTCCTGACCTACTAAGGTGGAAGGATGGATTTCTAGTTCTTGGTTGTATTGATTTTGATTGTGGTGTGTGGGTTTAAACATGGTGTATATTGATCCTTCCTGTATATATGTGAAATAAACACGGTTTTAGTTAGAGAGGTCTCTAATGAAAAGGGCACAATACTTTTGGCCCTACACAATCTAAAACAGGGATAGTCAGCTGGCAGCCCTCAATTCCACCTATGGCAGCTGTACCAAATTCTAATCAAGATCATAGTAAGTTATATTGGGACGAAGTGAATCTGTGTTGTGTTTTGAATTCATAGGCTAAAATGAATCAAAAGCTAAAGGACATCTTGTATTGTCAAGATGGGGGGCAGACATTGGCCAAGTGAACTTCCATACCCATAATCCATTAGTAATCTGCAAGCTCTCCCAGATTCTCCTTTTTCGCCCAAATGGGGGCTGCTGTCCATATTCCGTGTTTGTTTCATTGCTAATACCTCGCTGTGTAGCTGCTGTTCATTCTGGCCTCCTGTTTGCATTTTCTGCAGGTCCCTATGATTTTGGGGGTGTCCTGACAAACAGCAACCGGGACATCATAAATGGGGATGGCATCCACAAGCGGAACCAGTCGTACAAAGAGATGCACTGGTGAGTACCATGTACCTGGAAGAGCAGGTGGCAGGAGCCCTCAGCTCTTGGAATTTAGTTACAGGACTTTTGCTGCCACATGGTTTCAGCATTTGTACTGGTTTCTTCCAACTGGGATTTTGAGGCTGATGCTTCTCCCACAACTCATACACATTTCCTATAAAGCCCTAACCTCAAGGGCAGGGCTGGGGGGTATTTTTCAACCTGCGTGCCACATTCCTTCAATAGTAACATTTTCGGGTGGCTGCATGCTGGTGGTGAGTGGACCCAAAGGCAGTAGGGTGAGCAGTGGAGGTGACACCTTCGTGCTGTAGGCACACACTTACATCTCTCCATACAGGCAAGCAACAAGCATTATCTAGCAGCTCTTCTTATGTTCTTGTGACCATGAACTCAGGCCTCTCTGTTTAAACTGGTGGGTGGAGGGTTCTGTTTAGGTTTGCTTAGTTTCCCTTAAGCGCTTTTATAAATAAGTACAGTAAATGGAAGGTTGTGATGGGGGCTAGGGAGACCCCTGGAATGATGTTATGTTACTAAGGAAGCAACAATCTCTTCCCAGGTTCCAAGCCTACTTTTGAACCATTTCTGTTCTCTCTTTTAGTCTACACCCTGGTGATCTCTATCCTTTCACGAGGAAGCCTCTGTTTATCATAGTGGACTCCTCTAACAGCGTTGCCTACAAGGTAACAACTTTTCTCCATCATTATCACCATCATTATTTATTTATATGCCTCCTTTCCGTAGTTAAGGTGTGCTCTAGATGGCTTACAACCCCAGAAAATTCACATAATTTGCTCTTGTAGGTACAAAAATGCAACCAAATTTAAAATCTTGAATGATAAAAAATGAAAACCTCTCAGTAAGTATACAGTAAAATTTAACCATTGTTCCGTAGATCATAAGATCTGAGAATAAAAACTAAGCAATGTAATCCCAATAACAGGTAAAAATAATGTATGTCAGAATTAAATCTTGACTCCAGTATTAATGCCTAAGCAGCACCCCCCATGCCAATAGTTTCTAGACATACTGGACAGCAGGACTTACTGGCCTCACAGGTCAGATAGTCTCTGGCCTCTCCAGTGCCAGCTGCTTTTGCAGCTGGAATCAGGGTGCTGCCCCCACCCCACCCCAGCAAAGCAAAGCAGGGAGGAGGCTCTTGCAAGACTCACAGATAAGATGATTTTTAAGATGTCTGTGTTTTGAGTGCTTCTAAAGTCAGCCCCTCTCCCTACACCAAAGTAATTTTTTAATGCATTTTACGTGTGCCATTTGTTGTAGATAGAACATTCTTGTAATGTGTATACACAAAATTTAAAAAAAACATAATGCCTTGGTAGTAGTAACTGACTTTTATAAAACACTAAAATGTCCTTTGTGAAACAGTGAAATACCCAACACATTTGGGATTTGGTACTGAGCTTACTTCTGAGATTTAAAGCACAATTGCAACTGGCCTTTTTAGAGTTCTCTAAGGTGATGTGATGTGTTAACCCATGGATAACTGCAGCCCCTTTGGAGAGACATAGCCATGTTAATGTGCCAGCAGCTGTGCTGTAACTTCCTTCCTTCCTTGTTTTGACTATTTCAGTTGTATTTTGCTCTTGCTAATTCTAGTTACCTTATTGCACATAATATATATATATATGAGTGTCTGTATCGCATGCCCTGGGTAGAGTAGCACAGAGCTCTGTGCTTAATCATCACTTTGACATTGAGAGGGAGAGAAGGGGGGTGACTATTACGCTGATTAGACCCAGCTGCTCTTTAATATGTTAACAAGCTTAGTAGGAATTAACTTAATGAATTTTAGTGGAATTGACACATTTGGAGGAGCGCTTGCTGTCTTTACAGGCTGAGTCCTGGATAGAAACTAGAACGATGCTTTCCTTCCTTTTCCCTGCCTAAATTTCCAACTTCCCCCAGCATCTCTTTTCCACCACGTGTTAGAAAATACTCATTTGGCTGGAAAAACTGAGCAGTCATCCGCCTCAAAAAAACATTTGCTTTGTCTCATTAGCTGTTGCATACAGAAAGTTAAATTTCATGTTGGGTTGTCCACATGACATCCCCTAGTGTACTGCAAAGACTTCTGTTACTTATTCAGAACATTTGTAGTCCACTCTTCTGCCAAAAAGGCTCCCACAGTGGCTTATGGACAAAAACATGACACACAAGGGGAAAGTGAAAGGGAAGTGAAAGAGGTGGGGCATTAAACTCAGACATTAATTCTTAATGTTGACATCCTCCTGTCTCTTGAGACACTGGAGGAGTTCGCCTTTGAGGGTGAAGTCAAGCAATTGGAAGGTTACAGTATCTGCTGTGGCAGTAGAGACTGAGACGGGAGAGACATGTTTTGTTGCATCTGGAGCAGATAAAGGCGTCCAGTTGTGCTGCTGCAGATGTGCCATGGCTCCTTTTTTATATCTGTGCTTCTCCCAGTGGTCATTCCTCCTCTGGTCACTGCTAGGGATACACAACTTGACTTTCTGCAGGCACCGCAGTCGTCTGCAACTGATTCCCACTCCAAGGGGTTGATGTTGCCAGCCTTCATGTCTCATTTGCAGACATCTTTGAAATGCAGATTTGGTCTGCCAATAGGCCTAGTGCCTAAAACCAGCTCCCCATAGAGCACGTTCTTGGGGATCCTGCCATCTTCCATTCTGTGGACATGGCCAAAGCAGCATAGATGTCTGAGACAGGAGTGTGAACATGCTGGGAATGTGGATTTGGGAGAGCATGTCTTTGTTTGTCCTCCCATGTGATAACCAAAGTCTTTCTGACACAGCACATGTGGAAGGCGTTGAGGTGTTGCTCCTGGTGGATGTAAGTTGCCCATGTCTCAAAACTATGCGCAATCCCTTCCACCCAATTCAGTTCTTGCCTTGTTATCCTTAGACTCAAGTTTAAATAATAACTTTAAATATGGAGACTTAGTATTTTTTTCTATTATCAGCAGCCCGATTAACAGTAGCTGACAATACTGGAAACCTATTGAAATCCCCATTGTAATCTCGATAAATAATATTTGGAAAATGGCTCTGCCGGGACACCTTACTCATCATAGAAGGGTAATTAAAGGCATTTCAAAGATAGACACTTTTGGCGAGACTTGGCTTCCATTCTTTTCCTTTATAAATGAGACAGAAGATACTTTTATTCCACACACAAAACAAGAATCTCTGTGGAGAGGATACTTGAATGGACAGTGTATAACTAAACGTATTGCCTGTGTACTGTGTACTGCCTATGAAACTTAATAATAAGATACCACTGGACAAAGTTACTGTATTTATATGCTGTTCTTGTATTTACGTGAAAACTAATAAAAATATTTGGATATTTTTAAAAAAGAGGGAAGTGTTCACAAATTTCAGGTATGACTGTTCTGGTGGTGTTGATTCAAGGCCACACTTTCTGCTTTGTACTAGGGGCCCTTTTTGACTAGAGACGGATCTTGCTCGCCACCAGGGAGTAATCCAGGTTGCAAGCAGCACTGTGGTAGTTCTGAGTGACACAAACACAATTTAGTTTTGATCGCCTGGTGACAGTCAAGTCCCTCTGGTGCCAGTGGCCTAACCTTGGGTGTCTCCAGAACACGGCAGAGAAGAACATGTTTGTGATGCAGAGGCATAGACATATTGCTAGGGAATTTTACCTTTATACTGAACATCCCACTCTTTCTTTTGTATGGGGCTCCCAGTAGCCCTCCTCTTCAACCAACTGATCAGGTTTACCTTTCCAGTAGCTTCCTATTGCTGTATGTGTTCTCAAACCAAACTGCTGAGATCTCTCTCTTTCTCTCGCTCCTCTTCCAGAATTTCACAAACTTATTCGGACAACCACTGGTGTGCCTACTTTCACCAACAGCATATCCAAAAGCGTTGCAAGGTATGAAGGTGTTTTTCCTCTGTAACAGGAGTTGAGGTGTTGCATTGTGTTCCTGTATTTTCAGCAACAACAAAAGTCAGTGGAAAGGGGGTATTAGCTTCCCAGCTTAAAAAGCTGCAGTGACACCTCCCCATCTCCCCACCCTCATTTGATCCCCTGAACCACAGTGAGCAGTTCTTTCTTTTTTTTGCAAGAACAGGGCATTTGTCGTCTGGAAGTTTACAATAAATATTTCACTAATGTACTTGTTGAGCCTTGAAATTGGCTGCCTGCAAGCAAACATGTGTCCTGGATGCTTGGTGAAACTCTGGTGCTTAGTCCTGTTGTTGCTGTTGCATTGTTCATTCCACTGCTGGGTAAAGAAAAAGCTCTTAGCCTGGTGCCTAGGGATTGATAAGAATGGCACCAGGCATGAGTCTGGGGAGAGCATTCCGCAGGTGGTACTACTGAAAAGTGTTGCCAGCCTCCTCACTTCTCTCAGATGCTCAGGTGGGGCACATAGAAAAGGACCTCAAATGAAGACTGCAGGGACTGGGCTGGTTTGTATGAGGAGAGGCAGTCCCTGAATTATTGTGCTCCTGAGCCTTGTAGGGCTTTAAAGGTCAAGGTGCAATCAGGCTCTTTATTTTCTTGGGGGATAGGACCATAGGCCAGAGGGTTGAGCACTTTCTTTGCATGCACAAAGTTCCAGATTCAATTCCTGGCATCTCTAGGTATGGCTGGTAGAGACTCCAGCCTGACACCCTAGACAGCTGCTGTCAGTCAATGTCTACAGTACCAATCTGGATGGACCCGAGGTCTGT
This sequence comes from Podarcis melisellensis, assembly GCF_964234715.1. Taxonomy (NCBI): domain Eukaryota; kingdom Metazoa; phylum Chordata; class Lepidosauria; order Squamata; family Lacertidae; genus Podarcis; species Podarcis melisellensis. The sequence goes on along the minus strand of NC_138547.1, from coordinate 12,557,494 downwards.
GTAAGGACCCCTCTGCGGTATACATTTACAGCAGTAGTATACTGCTTCAAACAATCACAGTTTTCCCCCAGAGAATCCTGGGAACTGTAGTTTGTTATGGGTGCTAGGAGATTCCTATTCATGTCACAAATCTACAATTCCTAGAATTATTGTTTTTATTTATTATATTTATTAGTCACTTTTCGTAAAATAAATAGAGTTCCCTGGGAAGACTAATTGATTGTTAAACCACACTGAGAAGTGTATCTCTGTGAGGGGAATAAATCTAACGACTTTAAACACCCTAAGAAACTGCAGTTCCCAAGATGCTTTGGGGGAAGCCATGATTGTTTATAGTGGTATGATACTGATTTAAATATATAGTGCAAACAGAGCATACGACAGCTCCTTTTCTCCTTAACGTCCGCTGTCCTTGTGCTTCATGCAGATAAAATGTGGGGCAGGGGGGTGGTATTATCTCCTCTTCCTTTGCAGCGGTAACTGTGGTGGGCACTCTCTCTTAGGGTTTCTTCCTTGCCTGGACTAACGTTAACGGAAGTCTTTTTGGAGTGCCTTGTAATTAATTAGGGAGCGAAATATTTGATCAATTCGAAAGCTCTCTATTAACTTTCCAACCCATTTTTCCAGTCCCCATAACTGTAAGTGGTTCTCTGGTGTGTCGCTCTCTGAGAGAGCAGCCCCTTTACTGCTACTGGTTCCCAGCATGAAGTCCAGTCTGGTGACATAATTTGTGACACAGGAAGGTGGTGGTCAGCAGTGAATGCATGAAAGGAGCTGGAGACTTCACCCTTTGGCCTTGTTGAGGTAAGTTCTATTATGTGCCAAGAGGTTTTGAGTAAAAATAAATAAATATTGTTCCTGTGAAAAGAACACTAAATGAGGCTGAGTACACATCATACATTTTTTAAAAAACAACAACAGCATTAAATCTCCCCCCAAAAGAAACCTGGGAACTGTAGTTCGTTGTGGGTACTTGAAATTGTAGCCCCTGGATTCTTTTTCTTTCTTTTTTCCCAGAGAAGGGTGTGCTTTAAATGTATAATATGTACATAGCCTCAGTCAAAGGAATGATGAAAATAATAGAACTTACCCTTTTTCAAGCAGAAAACACCTACCAACTGGTGAATGTCTCCAGCGGGAGAGGGGAGGAAGATCGTTTTCTTGTTTAGTGCAATGTTCCTGCTGATCAAAACCTTAAATCTCTCCTTTTTCTCATTTTACTTAGTTGTACAAATTTGAAACAGAGCTAAGAGCTAGTCAAGTTTGAAGGATCAGCTTTCATTCTGGTGAATAATTGGGATGGTGATTGCTGGCAAAATAATTCTTCATATGTGTGTGTTTGGGGATTGGGTTGGGGATAGTTTTTTTCAAGGTATTGTGCTTCCTCTCCCCACTGGGGTAATAGTGCCTCTTTGTATTGGATGACGCTTTGGAGAAACGTTTTGCATTGGGTAACAGATAATCAAATAATACAGCTATCAGTGGGTACATCATAATTAGGAAACACTCCTTGATTGCCACAGCCAGGGTGTCTGCAGTGCTCAGTAGGATAGAATAGAAATGGGGAACCTTTTTGCAGCCCAAGGACCACATTCCCTTCTGAGAAATCTTCTAGGGTCCATATGCCAGTGTTGGGCAGGGCAACAAATGTAAACCTTTACCTTTGTACAGCAGAACATTTTCCTCACATCCTCACACATGCCCCTTCTTTTTCCTCCATCCATACAAGCAAAAGATGGTCTCAGAAATCAAGGGCATATTCCAGCAAGGCATATTGAGATGCGAAGCAGGGTCACTGAGGGTTGTGACTTAGGGAGATTTCCCTAAACCAGGTATATTTGGCTCCTGGGCCTAAGGTCCCATATCTTTGGATAGACAGATTTCTGCTGGTATCTTACAGAATGATAGTTCACATCATAGAATGGCTTTTGGTCCCCCACCCCCCCTTCCATTTGTCAACAGTCGAAGCCTGAACACCTTTCGGCAGTGTAAAATTTACCTTGAAATAAATCTGAGGGTTGTAGCCAATCCTACTCAGATTAGGTAAATTGAAATTTATGAGCATCGTTAATTTAGGCATGTTCATTTCAGTGGGTCTTCTCTGAGCACAACTTCTTTTGATACAACCTTGGATTTATAGGGAACCTCTTAGACCCTTGACATAAATTTGCTGCTCCTCAGTGCTAAGCAAAGTTTGTGAGACTTGGATAGGAGGGCATCTTTGGTGCATTTATAATAGTGCCTCCCTATTTATGTGTCATGGTAGATGCTGCTAACAGTGGGCAACCACCTCTCCTGTTTCGTATGCTAAGTGCATTTTGTGTTCATTTCCTTCCAGATCAGTCTCAGCGAGGCAGCCTCTTCACCTTCTTCCTGAACAATCCTTTAATGGCATTCCTATTTGTCTCTGGATTATCAAGCATGCGCAAAGGATTGTGGGACAAGTGTCATGATTACCTTCGCAAAATCAACCGGGATATTGCACAATTGCTGACTCATTCCCGTTCCATAGGTATGTACTGTAGGTATGCTTAGACCAAGGGAACCATGCAGCTGAAAATCAACAAAGATGATGAGTTTGTTATTTTTACTATAAAGGGCCGCATCTGAGGTTGTATCACATCTTAGTCCTATTCAGAGTAGACAGATGGATGTTAATGAGTCTGACTAGCATTAGATGCAACTCAGAGTCTCCTTTCCACTCCAGAAATTTAAAAAATAACTTTCTGAATTCAGCTTTTGTTTAAGAGCTGCCTTCTTACTTTCTGCAGATCAGGCCTTTCTCCAGTTTTTTGGAGACGAATTCCTTCGCTTACTTCTAACAAGATTCATCTTTTGCTCAGCTACCATGAGGATGCACAAAATCTTCCGGGTATTTATCTATTATTCATTTTATTAAAAAATCATAGTACTTGAAAATCTCAAAGCAGCATTGAACTCTTCCCTTCTTGTTGTCAAAACAGCTCTTTGATAGATGCTGACTGTGGATTGTATCCAACCAAGCTCTACTTTGAGTAGACCCAGTGAAATCAAAGCAGCCGTCAAGTTTTTAGCAACATTAGGCCCAGTCCTGTAGGAATGCTCTCCCTAAGGAGGCTCAGCAGGCACCTTCTATTTTAACTTTTCAAAATTTGCCACCAAGCACAGACAATTAAGAAAACATCTATGATAGTTATACTGATTATTATATTAAATTTTTACACAGCTTTCTTCATACATGTGTGTGTGTGTGTTTAAAAAAAAGGTAAAATTTAAAATCACAGATCATCAGCATAAATATATATTGTTTGTCCCTCTCTTCCTCCTAAAGGAGCTCAGGGGTAGCAAACAATAAAACAATAAAAACACCTTTAAAACAATTCCAGATACAAACTGGAAAAGAATCTCTACTTAAAAGGCTTCTTGGAAGAAGAAGGTCTTCAGTAGAAGCTGAAAAGAGGACCACTTAGATATTTTTCATGAAATTGCAATGATTACTGTACTGGATAATTGAAATTCTATTTTTTTCTCTCCTCCTCTTCCCCGCTTCCTATAGCAGGAAACTAGAAATTATCCAGAATCCTACCCCCAGTTGCCAAGGGACGAAACTGTGGAGAATCCACACCTCCAAAAGCATATTTTGGAGTTGGCTTCCATGCTGGATGTTCGAAATGTGTTCCTGGAAACCACACTTGATGATTATTAAAATGGAAATACACATTCTGGCTTTCTTACTGCAATGGGGTGTTTCCCAGCCACAGATTTTTGAAATGGTGCAGTTTTCTAATGTGAAGATCCACAAAAGGAATTTACTTGATTTTTATTTTTAAACTTAATGATTATTTTTTTAAACAAATGGAATGGCTGTGGGCACGGCTGTTCCATTCTGTATGGGGTCAATTTTATAAACTAATCCCTCCTGCATCTTTTTAAAAAAATTAAAGACTTAAAGGAATCCCTTGGGTTTAAAATTTTGGTTTGTGGTGGTTGAAAACCAGCGACACATCATAAATGAGCCTAAGTATTTAGGGAAAAAATGCTATTGGTCACTTTTCGCCCTTGTATGTGGAAATTCTTTATTTTTGTACGATTTTTAAAAATTTGGAAGCAAAAACAAAACACAAACAAACCAAGAAGAAGACCTCTTCTGTCCCCAAAGATTCTGGATTTGAAATGTGAAACATGGGATCACTCATTGCAAAGCAGCAATAGCAATAATAAAAAGTCTTTCAAAACAAGATATGTATGGCCAACTCAAGAAGGAGCATCACTTTTGAAGGGATCGCAGAAAATGTAGTGTTCCCTACTCCCATAAATCCCCTTATCCAGATGTTAAAGCTATGTTGCATGTTGATTAAGAATGCAGGACTTTTACCCCATCTCAGCCTGTGAAGGAATCACCTCCTGACATAGGAATCACATCAAGAGACTGGCCCCCATCTCTTTATTGGACCACCCTCTGTGCCTCTTGCAGAGCCATGACGATCTTCCTGCCCTGGGAGGAAGGTCAGAACCAGTCAGTTTTTCGGTTGTGAAACCTCAGAAGGAGACAATCTGCCTTCCTCCGCCACACAATGAAGTATCATTCCTCAGCTTCTGCCCAGAGACTTGTATCTAGGGATGGAAAATGCCAGCCTCTCTCTCTGCACATGAACACATGGCAAGGAACTGCTTCAAACTACCACTGCCACACTTGGACTGTGAATAAACCCTTAACCTGTTTGTGGTGTTCCCCAGATCCAAGAGAGCCACTTTTCTTACCCCCCACTCCTACCCAGTCTTTTGTGATTTGACAACACAAGTTGATGCTGTGTAGTGGGGAAAAGATCACTGCCTTGCCTCTGTGGCTGAGCTGCTCAAAATAAAACCTTGTTTATAGTTGTGGGAAAGGCACGTCCCTCCCCTCACTGCCTGTGTAAAACATGAATCTTCCCTGGCATAGCTGTGTTTAGATGAGAAGGTGTGGGGGAACATACTGACTTTTCATTTGAGCCCTTAAGTATTTATTCTGTCTACAGCAGGTGCAGGGGACCTTTAGCCCACCAAGTGTGGCTGGATACAACTCCCATCAGCCTTGGCAAGCATATGGCCTTTGGCCAAGGATGATGGGAGTTGTAGTCCAGCATTCTAGAGGGCCAATCTACAGGAATCTGAAGGCTGCTGCCAGAGGGTTTTTGCTGGGGTGTCAAGGGGAGGGGAGCAATGCAAGGGAAGCTAAACTGCCTGAAGGCAGCCTGTCTGTTTTCAACATATGTTAGGAAGATACTAGTATATAATTATAATTGAATAGGAATGCTGCAGCAGAAGGAAAGGGTTGCTGGGGAAGGGTGCTGCTCTCAAATTGTCCTCAGCACCCAGCTTTTTAAGGCAAGTTGTGGCTCAAGAGGTCTACCCCCACTCCTATACAACCATCCTGGAAAAGACCTCAGTGGGGGTTTTTTGCCCACCAAGGAATATGTTCATCTTTGAGTACAGCAACAGGCTTTGAAAGACTTAGAATGTAAAGAACACATTCCGTTTCATTTGAAAATGGATAGGAAGTCCTGGCAAAATTACACAGCATAGGTTTGTGTGTTAAGTGTCTTCCAGATGGTCCTGGAAGGGCTGCTGATAAAGACTCCTTTGGTGGTCATCTTGCAAATGGGGGCGTGTTGTGGGGAGTTGTTGGCCAGTACATTCAGGATTAACCCACCAAACACAGCACACATTTCAGGCTTTATTTTTTTAAGCTTATTGAGCGTTTTCTGTAATTCTGCAGTTGTGGGGTATCTTTGAGTTGTCAAATAGGAAAAACAAGAGTTTTGTTGTTGCAGCTTGGGTTTCATGGAGGCCAAGGAGAGAACAATGGAGTAAGTGTTTCTTTTTCATCTTTTTCTTCCTGAATCTGTTTTGTCCGCATAAAATATTGCTTCCTTCGTATCTCTTCCAGCAGGCTGCCATGTACGCCGCTGCCCAAAGTATGATGCAATAGCCAACAAGCTGGGCACAACAGCAGAACTGAGATGCATTCCAGACTCTGAGAAGGCAATGCTTGGGAGGTGTAGCGACAGGTGCCTTAGGTCGGGCAAAAAAAGTGCAATGGGGCATGGGCAAGTAGATACAGAGTTTTTTCTTCCCTGCTCCCCAGTGAGCTTGCTTCTAAAATGCCTTCACTTTTGACAGGCAATTGGAAAGAACAGTTTAATTGCCAAGTTGTTTCCATCAAGTTAGGTTTGGTAACTGGCACTGCTGCATTTTTTTCCCTGGGGTGCTCCCATTTTCCTGATTTTTTAAAAAGTAAAATAACAACAGTGTAGGTAAAAGTTGTTTGTTATATGTATTATATGCACAGTCTGCTAGCTTGTGGAGGGTGCTTCTTGTAAATTTTGTGTGTGTGTGTGTGTGAGATAGCTTGAGAACCATGTGAATACGGATTTTTTAAAAAAAAATCTAAGCATAGGTGCTGAGCAGCATTTGTTCTATTGCAAGAGAGCACCGTTGCTCAAGACGGTGGTTTCATGGGTCCATAATTCAGAAGCATAGTTTCAGCAATGTGAATTTCTTATTGGAGGACTTCACTGTCCAAAAACAGATTAGGGACTTGTGTAGGCCTTAAACTCGGGACAAGTATTTCACCTAATTCTTACTGAACTGTGACCTTGTAATGTTTGCAAACCAAAGGTTTGTGATGATGGACACACACTGACGTCCCTGAAACATTCTGGTGCCAATACGTCTCCCTGTACCGCCGATGTACCTCTGAGTAGTCTTTAAATGGCAAATGGTTCTTAGGGGAAATTTACTAAGAATATGGAACACTTGTGTTCATTTTGGAAGCCAAGGTTTCCATCAAGGAGATTCTTCCTTTTCAAGGTCCAAAGGTTTCTCTGGTCACCTGTGGTGATCATACGTCAGTTTCCACAGTTGGCTCTGACTTACCTTACTCCATGTTGCCTCATTTTAGCTGAAATAGCTTGTGTCCACAAGCTTGGAAATGAGATTTCTGTTTTAGAGTTTGCATTTTTTATTCTGTTCAAGTTTTGCTTTAACTGTAGATTTAGGTTAAAACTGGATCCCAGCCATACATAGTCCAGCATAACAGATATGCAAAGTTCAAATAATTAAAGGACTATATTTCTAAAAGCAAATAAGGACAGATATTACAATTTTGTTTTAAGAATATCCAGTCTACCACATTGATGTAATCTTATCTTGATATTTTCTGCTGCAGCTTCTTCTCTGTAACAAGCCTGATGGTTTGCCTGCAAAGATCTGCAGGCTTGATATAGAATCAAACCAAATTAAGAGTTGAGGAAAGTATTTTCTGGCCCTGTTACGTATAGGACAATCAAATGAATAGTGAGGGACACCCTTCACTGTACCAACTACACAAATACAGGATATTCCTATCATTGTGGCCACAAGGATGTGGCAAGGAATGTTTGCTGAAATTGAAGGCAGGCAACCATTCTCCTTTTCCATTCCACATATTGCTCAAGGAAATGCTCAAGTGATCATGTGGTACTATTTGGGCTGATCTCCACATCAAGCAAAGGGAACAAATCTGCTGGATGAAGACATTATCCATTTTTGAAATTATGCTACTAGCTTTAAATTTAGAAAAATATGATGGAGAGATACTGAAAGACCTTACCAGATGATTTGGTCTTTGTATCCAGATCCCCCCTTTCATATATTCTACAAAAGTACTACATTCTATTTGAACGGCTTCTTTTTTAAAAAACAACCAACAACTTAGATTTAAGTGGATAAGTAAGTCTGGCATTGTAGTTTATGTTTCTAGCTGAAATTGGGTAAAGAAAAGTTGGCTTCTCTAATGCCTACATAAGGCACAGGTTGTAAACAGGAACATATTGTCTCAGTTTTGCTTGTACAATCGACTCTCAACTTATGTAGAGATTATGTTGCGGGTATAGCACACAAAGCCAAAATCATGTATAGTAAAAAAACAAAAAAAACCCACACAACCCATTCCTCCTGTACCTCCAAATGCCATCCCAAGGCCACCTGTACTCTCCCAAGGCTTCTGAAAACTCTCCCTGCCCCTCTGACCACTCTCTCAAGGTGAGTGCAATGGCAGGTGGGATTACCAACATATTTTCCCCCAAACACCTGCCCCCTTTATAATTTATTTTTGGGGTTTTTTGGCCAAGTGCTTAAAACTCTGTGTGCGTAAGTTGTGAGTCAACTGTTTATTATGTTGGTGCAGTCAACTATAAAATCCAGAAAGACAAATCAAGGCAGTGAAAATGCTTTGTCAGAGATGGGGAAGGTGTGGGAATCTAGTTGTTGTTGTTGTTGGGCTCCAACTTCCATCAGCCCCAGCCAACCTGGCCAGTGATCATCTGAAGGGCCAAATGATCACAGCCAATAGTTTCAAGGATTTAAAAGACTCTGGAGACTATCTGCTGATTTTCAATATGGGCCAATGCACTAGCTGTTTTTGAGCCAGCATTGTTGGGTTGAAGTTTCCAGCAACACCTTGTCTAGGAGGAGTATATTCTCAGTACATGGCACAGCTCTTTATGAATATGAAGTATAGAATCAGTATTACATAAACCACCAATATTCCCCGCCAATGGTGTGTTTGTAGATACACAGAAATACACCACAGAGCAAAAAATATAGGTAGTTCATGTAATACTAAACAAGTCCTGATACTGGAGAGGCGAAACAGTACTGTTGGCCAAAGCAGAGATGTAAGAATGAAGAGTCTAGTAATAAGTCTTCCTTATCCTGCAGCCTAAGTCTTGGCACTTCTTGCTATCTCTCTGCCTCTCCTTGATGACATTGCTCTGCTTGTGCAGAGCCCACCCTGCATAGGCGTAGCCAAGGGGGGCAGTGAGGGGCAGCTGCCCCCCAATCACTAACAAGAAAAATACATATCTGCCCCCCAAAAAAGGTCTGCCCCCCCCAAAAAAAATCCTGCTACGCCCATGCAACCCTACTTTCAAATATGCAAACCTGACTAGCACCTGTTACATAGATTTTTTGCCTCCAGTGCAGTAGAAGCCTTTGGTCAAGTGAGCTTTTCCTTCAACATAGATTGATATTGTTGTAATACTTCACAGATTTGAACCCAAGAAAAAGGGAAGCTCTCTTGCCTTCTTCCTTTAGCGGTTCTGGTGGAAAGTGAGCAGTAGGTTTTAGAGTTTGTTGGGGCTTCAAGCACTTAACTGTATTCTGAATATATTACAGCACTGCTATATGCTGGCATGGCAATAATAAATTAGCTCTGGTTGAGACCCTTAAAGCCATAACTTGCTTTTTGCAGTGTATTTTAGTAATGGTTTCCAAATAGAAAAACTGCTCTTTTGTTAGTGTGGAGAGAAATGATATTTTGATCTGAAATGGCTGCTTGGACATGTCTTGGAGACTAGAAAGGCAAAAGGAAAAGCTGAGAGTAGTCTTGAATTTAGGTGGATCTCCAAAAATAGAAATTGATGTTCATGTCCCCCTGTGAACTTGCTTTGAATCCAGGTTGTTGTCTTATGCTTAGTGGAAGGGGGGGGGAGAATTAGGGATTGGACAAGACTTCCTGCTGTGTTAGGGTTTGATTCCCTTTTTCATTTAATGAGCTTCACATTTTTTTAAAAAAATGTAGGCACTTCCAAAGCATACTCTCTTGTGCATACTGTTTCAAAGTCTGCTTTTTCCTCTTAGATCTTTTCATCATATAATACTCAGTGGTCTTGCCACATAAATTTCTGCAGCTGGGTGAACCCTTGTATTGTAATTCGATCACCAGACACAGGCAGCCTTTCTGTGTTGCATCTCCTGCAGTCCCATCGTCCAGAGAGGAGTGGAGGGCATTCAGTTAATAGAATGGCTCCAAGGCATTTCAAGTCTTTTGCCTCCTCTTCCAGAGTGAAGGACCATCTCACCCTCCATTCCTGCCCTGTCAGGTTCCTTTTCTTTTGGAGAGTTACTGTCTCTTTGAGAACTCAGTTGCAGAGGGAATTCTAGGAAATGGGGGAGGGGTGGACTACAACGGGGACCCACCATTTTTGTTTGTTTTGTTGCTTCTGCCAATTGTGACAGAAATGAAATCCCTTAAAGGGCCCCTAAAGAGGCTGGCGCTGTGGTCTAAACCACAGAGCCTAGGACTTGCCGATCAGAAGGTTGGCAGTTGAAATCCCTGCGATGGGGTGAGCTCCCGTTGCTCGGTCCCTGCTCCTGCCAACCTAGCAGTTCGAAAGCGCGTCAAAGTGCAAGTAGATCAATAGGTACTGCTCTGGCGGGAAGGTAAATGGCGTTTCTGTGCACTGCTCTGGTTCGCTAGAAGCGGCTTATTCATGCTGGCCACGTGACCCGGAAGCTGTACGCCGGCTTCCTCGGCCAATAAAGCGAGATGAGGGCCTCAACCCCTGAGTCGTCCGCAACTTGAGCTAACAGTCAGGGGTCCCTTTACCTTTTAATGAGCTGCCCAAACCATCTCTTGATGGTGTTATACAGTTCTACCTCAGGTTAAGAACTTAATTCGTTCCGGAGGTCTGTTCTTAACCTAAAGCACCACTTTAGCTAATGGGGCCTCCTACTGCCGCCGCGCAATTCTGTTCTCATCCTGAAGCAAAGTTCTTAACCAAGGTACTGTTTCTGGGTTAGCAGAGTCTGTAACCTGAAGCGTCTGTAACCCAAGGTACCACTGTATAAGTCGTTTCGGTCTGGAGAAAAACTTCTGCAGGGCCTGTTGGGCTCCTCACACAGTAACAATGGGGGAAAATCAGGCAAGTAAATGCTGGATATGCAGGCCCAGTACTTGCCAGTACATCCCCACTCCTCAGGACTTAATGCAAAGTGTCCCTTTCTCTCCATAGACTTCCTGGCTAGTCCAAAATACACACTCTCCCCTCCTCCACTTCCTACAAGTCTTCCCAGAAATGGCTGCCTTCATCGTTGAATCTCTCTGGATTTTGGGCAGGGCTTGAGGTTTGTCTCCTTACACTCTTCTGGGACAGAAGGAGCCTGGGATGGGCTGTGTCTGGATCCACAGTGACATTTGCTGTCTGAAGATTTCTGAATTAACATATCTTCCTGAAGATTTTACATTCACTTCCTGCTTTAGCATCTTCTCTCTCTCCCCTTTCCTCTCTAATCCCAGCTTATTACATTTGTGTTAATAAAAGTATTGTTACTTTATTATTATTGCCAGTGTCCATCTAGCCCAAAGGCTACTGCATTACTGGCGGTGGGGGAGGTGGGATGCTGAGGCCCACTGGCAGTCCCTTGACCGTTTGCAAAGCTATTCCTGGTAGCAAAATCTCTACAATGAAGGATGAGGCTAAGTGCTCTGGACACCCAAACTGGACCGACTTGTGACCACAGCATGCAATCAACTTAAGTGGTTATTGCTGTTGGTGTTGCTGAATATGTTAGTGGTTCAGGAAACTTCAAGGTACAGATCATTGATCACTTAACTCTAATCAGTTTTAAATCTTCCACTTGCTGATCGTCTTATCTATCAGACAAAGTTAATTTTCAGCCTTGCCTTGTGATCCTCTGGAATACAAATCTCTACACTTCCTGTGTTAAAGAGAATCCTGAACGAATGCTTTGAGAATAAGGCTGACTTTCATTCACTCTTTCTGCTCTGCTGTGCTAGCACCCAATGATATGTAAATGTAATGCACTAAGGTACCCATTTAATCTTATTTGTTAGAATAGTTATTGCATTTAAGTGGGTCTTCTTCGTTTTCTTCCAAGAGTAACCTAGCCAGCACTTCACTCTGAAGTTTCAGAAACAAAGTTTGTCCTGGAATCTGTGTGGTTTCTCATTTAGAATCTATTTTGTATTTAGCCATGTCTAAAGTTTCAGTCTATGCTTCCTTGGAAGCAAATTCCAATGAAACAGTAGAGCATATGCAAGAAGTAAATGTGAGATATACACTAAGTAGAAAATATGCATCTGCTGCCAAGTGAGAAGCTCCCAGCATTCAGTGCAGGCTTCTTTAGTCCTTTTATCATTGTTGTTAAGCCATGCTTAAGCTGGGCAGCAGAAGCAGAACATGGACTAACCTTCTGTTGCTTCCTTAGAATTGCTCATATCTAGGCCAGGATCAGCTAAGCTGTGATCCTCCACATATTGCCGGACTCCCGTCTTCCATCACTGCTGACCATTGGCTATGCTGCCTGTGGCTGATGGGAGTTTGAGTCCAACAAGATCTGGAGGGCCAGAAGAAGTTAGCCCCCCCCCCCATGCCATAGCCTAAAGCACAACCAACTCTCCTTCCTCCACCTTCTTGTCCTGTTGGGCTGCCAAATGAGGATGAGTAAAGGGATAAGGAGATAATTAAAAACAATAAACATTCTACTGCTTCCTCTAAGAATAGAGCACATTTTTGCATTTCTCTGGAAAAACTGAAAATTACTTAGGAGGAAGTGTGCCTTTTAGGTAAATGCATCTGTAATCAGCAGGCTGGTTTTATGCTAGGAACTGCTTACTATTTCAGTTTTTTCTGGCTGAGCTGACAGTGATGAACAAGCAACAGTTGGACATCTTGTAATGATGCTACAAGCAACGATTCCTTGAACAATGCATTGAAATTAGATGTCAGATTCTATCTTTATTTTTTTTAACTGGTGGCTTTTGAATTTTAAATACCACTAAGGCCTGATTACTGATTCTATTGTGGATCTTTAAGCCTCCGATTTCTGTGTCATTTTTGCATGTTGATGCATCTTTTGTTTGCTTATGTGTGCCTTGTAAGCTTCTAGATCTGCAGATGCTCGGTTTGACTATAGAAAAATGGTAGTATGTTCTCTGCTATGGTGATTCTGCTCATCTTTTGCTCATGCAGGCATGTTTTGGATAATGCAGCAGGAAGCCTATGTACAATAGATTAAGAATAGCACTGAACCCTGCCGCACAATTGAAGGAAAGGATTAAACTAATATGCATCAGCAAGCTTTTTAAAAAATAAAATAAAATATTGGACAACACCAACAGCTTTTAAATTGGGAAGGGCTATGAATACACAGAAATCAAGTTTCAGACTCCAGTGCTAGTCTTAGTGAGATTGGATCCCTGCTGAAACATTAAATTGAAGTCAAGCGATGTGGTGTAACATTTTACCTAGAATGGCACATTCCCCACATTGCTTACAAACTTGCAATTAAAAAACACACCAAATAAATAAGCTTGTATTAGAAAATAACATGCCTACTTTTTCTTTTTTAAAAACAACAACACTTCATTTGGGAACTAATAACATGACTTCTTAGTGGTAAAAACAAGATAAATTTTTTATCTGTGGCAAATGCTTGTCTGTGGTTGAAATGTTTATTGAACTGTGATGCCAGTTGTAGGGAATATACAGCTGTATCTCTTAGAATCCCTTTCTCAAAGGGATTGAAGCACAAGCATTTTACATGTACCTAACCTGTTCTCAGTGCTGCTAGTTCATAGTGCATGTGATGATACTGTAGGGGAACCCCTGTAACGGTTCACAAAGCCACTGTTACATTTATTACATAACCACGTCTTTGGTGCCAGTCTATCTATGTTATGACTTGAGATTTTTACAACATTCCTGATCTGACCAGTGTGATGTGATGCTTTTTTTTCTGATGCTGAGAAGATCAGGGGTCATTCTTGTTTACAAGGTTCTAAATGGCTCCCCTCCCCCTTTGCCAAGAGTTAACACACCATTGCACACACCCCATCAGTGTGGAAACCCAATCTTTTTCTTTCTCTTTCCTTTCTCTCTCCCTTTTCTCGTACAAAGCTTGTGTGTCTAATGCATCTGAATTACCAAGCCATACGCCCAACCATGGATGTTTTCCTTTCTTGTCCCATCTGACATTTCTCTGTTGCCTGATATTTATAATCCGTGCTGTGGTTTGTACAGATGTGTTTTCCCAAGGGTTCAATGAAAGCTATCTCCGCAAGATAGTAACAGCTGGGCTTGTGGCAACCTTTTGTAAATTTGGCGTGTCTGCCATTCCCTTCTGTTTACTGCTTTTGGGAAGACAATTCCACTAAATAAAATTTGCAATCTAACACTGTGACTCTCTACAGACCTAACATAGCATCAAGGGAACAAAATACTGTAAAAAAAAAAATGCTTTTTATGTTGTGTTTAAGTAACAAGGATATGACATTTCTGGGGTTTTGCTGTCAGTGTATTTAAGGCTTTCACGTTGGTTAATGTTTGCTTGAAATGTGAGTACACTCATCGGTTGTGAATTATTGTACATGAATTTTGTATCTGAGACCCACTCAAATTATATGTACTACCAATATACAATAAACATATTTGCTTAAAAGTGTGCATTTCAGCCTTCAGGAATAGGTGGGCTACACATTTAAATGAATGAAACTCAAACATTACTGTTTATCATTATAATTCTCAACCACATTGATGAATAATAATGTTATTTTCAATCATCTTTAAGAGCAGGAAGGCCCTCTTACACAGCCACTCTTCCAGTTACAGATAGGTAGCCGTGTTGGTCTGCCATAGTCAAAACAAAAAAATTCCTTCCAGTAGCACCTTAAAGACCAACTAAGTTAGTTCTTGGTATGAGCTTTCGTGTGCATGCACACGAAATACCCCTCCCCACCTTCTCACTTCTCTGAGTAATACCCCTCCCCACCTTCTCACTATATAGAAGGGTCTGGTAACTTCTGTTTCAGTGTATCTGAAGAAGTGTGCATGCACACGAAAGCTCATACCAAGAACTAACTTGGTTGGTCTTTAAGGTGCTACTGGAAGGAATTTTTTTGTTTTAGCCACTCTTCCAGTTTTCATGAAAATCTCATTACATTCTGACTTTAAAGAAAGAAAATATAAGAGCCCTGCTGGATCAAACTCAAAGCCTACATATAGTCTAGCATTCTGTTCTCACAGTGGCTAACAAGATGCCTATGGAACATCCAAAACAAGACATATGAACCAAAACTCTCTCCTGTTCCCCAGAAACTGCTTTTGGGGGGCATACTACCAATATATAGTAATTACGGCTATTTAAAATCAAGGCAGTTAATTCTTTTGAAAAATAGTTAGGAAATGCCAGGCTTGGTGGATTTTTTTAAAGCCTTGGATTAGAGACGGAAGAACCCACCTGCATTAGCAGTACATTGTGCTATTTTTTCTTCCTGTGATGTCACACACCGGTCAATGACAGCAGATATCTTAAATTTGTTTCTAGAAATGAAAATAGCCTGGAATTTTCTACCGAGAAGTAGGCTAAACATGAAACTATATGAGGGAAGCAATCCAAAAGGCTTTTGGGGTGGGGTCCCCACCCTCTACCAGCAGAAATGCATTTTCTTCTTGCTTGGCCATCTTGGGACCAGAGTCACATTTCATTCCCGACCCTGCCGGCTGCGGCTGATGGACTTTGGAGTTGAGCAACACTCGGAGGGCCCAATGTTCCTGCCACCCTGGGGTAGACAATAGCCGACCCCCTCAAATGCCCCAATGTCCCGGGACATCGCGAATTAACAGATCCGGGAATGTCCCGCTTTCACTTAGCCGGCAAGGAGACGGAGAGCTGCCGCCGCTTTTCAAAGTGCGCGGGCAAATGCCGCTGCCCTGCCCTTGCCTAGCGCGGCGGAAGAGCTTCAATGCTGCAGCTTCCTCGGGGGAGGGGGGGCGGACCTTTCAACAAGGGGCCGGGTTCGAAGCTGCGCTCTTGGCCGGCGATGAGCAGCGCCCCGTTGCGGGCGGAGTCCGGCGCGCTCAGCTCCATGCCGTTCAGGTGTACCATCCTTCTGTTGGGAGGCAGGGTCTTGGAGGGACTGCCTTGGCTGGGGGGCGGGCGACGAGGAAGGAGGGCGGCCGAGGCAGAGACTGCTGCACTAGAGCAGAGGAGGGAGATGATGGTGGGGGGAGCAGCGGGGCAGAAGTGCCATTGCAATCCGGCGGGACGCCCTTGCCCGGCAGCAGGAGGGGAGGAAGGAGCCGAGTGGTGAGGGCCAGCTGCGTCCACGCCCCCTTCTTCACCTGCTGCTTCCCGGCGGCCGGATCTAGCCGCGGGATCCAGCCGCGGGTGGCAAGCGGCTTTGCGGGGAAGCGATGATCTGCAGGGGCGTCTCCTGCTCCCGGGTTGCGCGCGAGCTTTCTCTGCGGGCTTCAGCGGGGCGCCTTGTGCTCGGCTTCCCTGCCCGCCTGGAAGTCAGCGCCTTTCAGCCTGGGGCAAATCGACATCAAGGCTTCAGCTCCCACTTACCCAGGCGGGGTGGGGGAATAACAAAGGAGGGGCCGATTGTGACATAAGGCACCGTAATGATGCTACAGGGGACGTTTTTCCCCTGCACGTGGAGACAGGCTCCCAGCACAATGGCAGCGCTGCCTAGCGGGGCTTTGAAGTGACAGTAAAACATCAAGATTCAATATTGTCTCCCGAAGCAGACGGATTCCAAAACCAACTTTTGGAAGAATATTTAGCAGCTTTGCAGAGAGACTGGGTCTAAAAAGGTTAAGTATGGATTGGACCCTGGCTGGGACCTTCTGCCTGTGTAACTGCCCCTGAGCCCCTAGTTGGCGGGACCTCTGTCCCAGCCTTTCTTGACAGGTGGAAGAGCTTGAAACTTGGGGAATGATTTGGAAGGGATACTAACTCATGAGAGAAAGAGGTAGTTACCCCTGTCACATCATATGTTAGACTTGGGGTGGGGAGGGAGGTGGTCTTCTTTCTTTGTATAGATCAGCACTTTTTAAAAGTATTAACTGTGGATTACAAATTTTAAAAAAGCTAATGAGTTTGGCAAACTGTAATGCTGTTTACGTTTCTCTTTTATTTAGTTAGTTGCACTGTAATTATATAGTAAGTAGGCATAAAATAATCAAAACATTAATAAAATCAGCAGTTAAAATATACATATTTAAGAAACACATGCAGTATTGAATACATTGAGGCTTGCATTGCAGGGGGTTGGACAAAATGACACTCTGGGTCTCTTCCAACCAAAATGGAAAACTGCACAGGCTCCGTGTATTTGAAGAAAGAGCAAAGCTTGATGGCAGAACACCTGCTTCGCATGCAGAAAGTCCCACGTTTGATCCATGGCACCGTATTGGTCTTCTTTTTGTGCTGCTTTCATGTTTGCCGCAAACACTGCAGAACACTGCAGCTTCCTATACTCCTCCTTGAACTCCAAGGAACTCAGGGGGCCATCTATAGCTTCCTCCTCCCCGAGCGGGAAATGGACCCCTGCTCTCCCAGGTCCAAGCCCAGCACTCTAACCACTTGGCCACATGGACTCTCCTGGAATCTTGTCATGCTGGCCGTGCGTTCCATGGCACCAAGCAACGGAGGCTGTGACTGTTTGAACTGAGGTTCTGGCATCCTCAGCGTCAAGAGGTTGGCAGAGGTTTGCTGTAGTGACCCTTGCTTATTTAGATTAGAATATGGCATCTCAAAGACTCCTGGGGGTAAGTGAAAGTTGGCATTTCCAGGGGACTTCGCTTTAGGACGTAGAATAATGGTATCATCAAGTTTGGCAAAGAGCTATCAATGGTCAAAGGAAGCTTCTGTTTGTGTTTGTTGGTTTGTTTATTCGAATGTAAGCCTGTGACTAGGGAGTGTCTTGTTTTTGATTTTGTATAAGCCTCTCTGGGAGCCTTTTTGGCTGAAAAGAGGAGTACAAATGCTCTGAATGAATGAGTACTTTCTCCCCGTGGCCGTCTCTGACCTTCATCTCTTGTTTCGGGTCTTTGGCGCCTTCCTTCCTGCGGAGCAGCTCTTGGAGGCCAAGTGCTTCCTGGCCAGTGACCTTGCTGTTGAGAGCACCTTTGAGCCCTTGGACATCTCCCACTTGCTGCAAGAGTTCAGCGGCAAAGCTGTGGAGGTAAGGTGCTGCCAGGGTGGGAGAGAAGAATCTCCACCTTGAAGTAGGGGAGTCCACCCCATGCCATTGGGTGGCCATGACACATGTTTGTTGGTCCTGGAGGGCTAGTCTTGTGGTATCATAGCCAAGATTAGGTCCTTTTAACAGGAAGAGCAACAGAGCAGAAGCCGAGAAGGTAGGAACAGGCCTCTGTCCTCTAGGCGAGGCAGCAAGGGGTGAGATTGGTGCAGGTTTCCCCTCTCTCTTTTTGCCATCTGCAGAGATGCAGCAGCACAGAGGGGCTGATCCGGATCACTGAGGGATCCTTCTGGAGTGCAGGAGACCAGGGAAGACCAAGCCATTTCCTCTCTCTGTGGCATGGCAGCAAGCAGTAGAGTTCCTGATGGAGCTGGACCACCTGTGGAGGGGTCAGGTTTAGAGGCAAAGCGCCTTTCTGGCCCCCGCACCACTGCTCAGAGAACCAAATGGTCCCCTCCGTGCAATAATGTGCCATTCCTGAGCCAAGAGATCTGACTGTTGCTGTGCCTGCAAGAGAATATGGCAGGAGGTTTTGGCTGACCAACAACAACTACTCCATCTGAAGGCTGAGCAGCTGCATCAGAGCTCCTTGGCAGAGACTGCTACCGCTGTGGTAAGGACGAATCCCCTGCTTTCTGGCTTCTTCTCCCCAGAGTAATATCAAGGGGTTTCTGTATTCTGCAGAAAAGCAGGGAAAGTGACTTGCACTTCTCTCTCTCCCAGCAACACCTTGCCCGGCAGCAGGAGGGGAGGAAGGAGCCGAGTGGTGAGGACCCTTAGGATGGATGAATACAAGGTACCTGTGCGCCATCACTTTCCACAGCTGCTGATAGCTGCCAACTTCCTGCATGCCCAGGAATTCCTCAACTGAGTAGTGCATCGCAAAGGGACAAATGGAGTCCCTTTTCCTTCAGCTTCTGGGGTTTTCTGGTCCAGCTTGATTTTCCAAGGGAGACTATCCTTCAAGTGGCTACTAGGGAGCAAGGATGCGGAATTTGATTCTGTTTGCATGTCAAGGCAGATCTGCATAATTCATAATTTCTGGAAATATCAACTTCTGGGGGAGCCTTGTAAATGTGGTTTTCCAGTTTGGTTCTTGGTGTTTTGGCCATTGTTGGACACGATAGTTTCTGGCAGGTCGTGTGTGGTGAACGGATGACAACCTGGGAGGTTATTGTTGAGACTGTCATCACCTCGAGCCACATTGAGAAAGAGTCCACAATGATCAGGAACGTCTGACCTTGGAATGGGCCAGTGAAATCAATGTGGAGTCTTGACCACAGTGTGCGTGTCATCTCCCACTGTTGAATTGGGGCCTTGGGCATGGCTGGTTGGGACTCTTGGCAGGTCTGGCAGTGCTGGACCCACTCTTCTACTGCTGCATCAATGCCTGGCCACCAGACGTAGCTCCTGGCCAAAGCTTTCATGCAGACAGTGCCTGGATGACTCACATGGAAAGCCTCCAGCACTCTGGTCTGCAGCTTAGCAGGGATCATGACCCAGTTTCCCCATAGCAGGCATCCATTGTAGACTGACAGTTCATGTTGCCAGGGATGAATGGGGAGAACTCTGCATCAAGGCAACTCGCTGCCCACCCCCTCCACACCCAATTGAAGATGCGGGAGATGGTGCAATCCTTTGCCAAGTGCGTGGCAACATCTGTGGCATGGAGCGGTGGCTGGGGCAGAGCCTCCAGTAGCATCACACCATAGTTTGGGGATGGGTTGGTGTCAATGTCTGCCAATGACAGGTGGCTTAGGGCATCTGTGTGGCCCAGTTTCCTACCAGGATGATGGTGAAGCACGTAGTCATATGCATTGAGAAAGATGGACCACCTTAGCATCCTTGGAGACTGGATCTGGATCTGCTGATCAGGAGTGAAAAGGCCCAGCAGAGGTTTGTAGTCAGTCACAATTGTGAAGTGGCGGTCGTAGATGTAATCATGGAACTTCTTCACTCCTGCCACAATAGCCAGGGCCTCCTTGTCAAACTGGGCATAATTGCGTTCCATAGATGACAAGGTCCTGGAGTAGAATGCAGTGGGGGCCTCCCGCCCATCCAGCCACTTGTGGCTGAGGACCATGCCGATTCCATATGGGGAAGCATCAGAGGCAAGCACAACGGGCTTGGTCTCATCAAAATGGGTAAGGACGCTGTCAGAGGAGAGCAGGTGTTTGACAGCGTTAAAAGCAGCATCCTGAGCATGGCCCCAGTTCCAAGCGGCTTTCTTGTCTAATAGCCAGTACAGGGGCTCCGCTATTGCTGCCTTATGGGGAAGAAAGGAGTTGTAGTAGTTCAGCAAGCCCAGGAAGGCCTGCAGCTCTTGTTTCGAGTGTGGTGGTGCAGCACTTTGGATGGCCTTGACCTTTGCCAGTGTGGGGTGGATGCCGTCAGCATCAATCAGGAACCCAAGGAGCTCAACCTTGGGCACCCCTGGCATTTTTCTTTCTTCACCTTAAGGCTGGCGTCTTGGAAACGGTGCAGGACTTCTCAAAGACAGGCTGCAAGTTCTACCTCCGACTCCCCTGTGATGAGGATGGCATCAAAATAAGGAATGACGCCCAGGAGGTCTTTCAGGACTCTTCCGTGAGGTTTTGGAAGAGGTCTGGGGCCACACTGACACCAAACTGTAGTCTCTTGACGCAGAAAGCCCCGCGATGGGTCATGATTGCCTGTGACTCAGAGGTAGCCTCAGCGACCAGAAGTTGTTGGTATGCCTGGGCCAAGTTGAGCTTTGCAAAGACTTTTCCACTGGCCAGCGATGCAAGGAGATGACTCACAACTGGAACAGGATACACATGCTGCTGCAGGGCCTTGTTGAGGGTGCACTTGTAGTCAGCGCAGATCCTCACAACCCCGTTTGCCTTAAGGGGAGTGACAATTGGGGTCTCCCATTGAACATGCAGGACTGGGTCAAGACCCCTTGTTCGATGAGGTGATCTAGCTCTGCATCAAACTTGGGTGTCAGGGCGAATGGCAGTCGCTGAAGTTGCAGTGGCAGGTAGTCTGCCACAAAGCCACAACAAAGGCAGCAATGGATTCACCTGAGGCCTGGTCTTATTTGTAGAAGGCATGCTGGCAGGCAATCTCTTATGACTGGGGAGCGAAGAGGGTCCTCAGCTTCAGCATTATTGCATCGAACGTTGTATCGCTCTGTTTGGCTGGGGCCACTGGAGCCTAGGCAGTCTCTAACGTAGCAGGCCCACACACATTGAACAGCATAGCCCGCTTCAGTTTGGAGTCAGTCATGTTATTGGTTGCGAGGAAGAACTTAAGCTGGGTGGCATAGGAGTCTCATTTCCCTGGAACTGTGGTGTCAAATACCTCGATGTGGCCCTGGGTGGCCATGACACCCGCTCTGTGTGATCTGCCTTGTGGCTGCAGTCAGTGATTTCAGCTCAGTTGAGGCGACAGTTTTCCAGCAGTGCTTTCAGCTTGTGGGAGCTAACCAAGGCTGCATACCTAGCCTTACATCCCACCTTCGTCACCAGTGAAGTGTAGGTGAGTTCCCATGAGGCAAAACACAGTGACAACAGCAAGAACCTCTATTGAACTTCATAACAGCAAAACAGGGGCAAAGCAACTACTTATATACATTTCTGAAAGCCCGGGCTATTCCCACTCCCAACATGATTGGCTGTTTAAACTTCCAAACTGTGAATCACGACTCAGAGTTCAAGGGCCAATGGCAGAGGCCCAAATCCTGAAATGTACTGTGATTGGACATCATGTATCAAATCAGAACATAGGAGCTCAGAATCCTTAGTCCAGACTCAAGCTCAGGCAAACACAGACCACTGAATACATAGCATCCACCCTCCCCAATTTAGACGGAAACCCCAATAGGGGGATCGCTAACAGGCATCCTTCGGAATTTGAACCTCACCCCTACTTTGTACTCTGAGTAATCATTTACCTTAAATATTCTGTGGCTCATGTCCAGGCTCCGGATTGTCTCCAGTTTTAGTTCTCTTCAGAGTAGACCAGTTGGATTTGATGTACGTGATGAACTTAGGTCCATTCATTTCAGTGGGTTTGCTCAGCACAGAACATAGTTGGATCCAACTCTCCATCTGTACGTAAGACTACAGATGGTGGATAAAATGAGAACCCGTCTAAACCTCCATCAGAAAAGTGCTTTGTGGGGACAAGGAAAGTATCCCATCTTATCACCAAAGAGTTTCTTTCTCTTTGGGTCTCTTGAGCTGCTTATCTACAATATGCTGGTCTATCCCTGGAAGGAAGCACTGGACCACCTGCTCACCTGGCTGCAGCATGATCACCTACAAATCCAGAAGCTCAGACTCAGAGGGATATCCCTGCTTCTGCACTCTGACATGGCAAGTGATGCTTAGAGGGAGGGCATGAGAAGGATTTAGATTCAAATCACAGCCAAGCACAAGTCTGTGCTAAAAGAATAACTGTTGGGCCTTTCAGATCTTTGAAAAGAATATTTCTTTTGTGTAGTACCCTGAAGATGCTGGCTGTAAGCTACTGCGGTCTGGCTGCCCATGTGAGTTTTACGGAACAACTGCTTTCTCGATTGCACATTACACAATACACTGTTAAGGAGGAATGGTCCTAGGCATTCTTTATTCAGAATAGGATCTTTAAACCATGAAATAATTTGGTTGAAAGATGAACAGCCCCTCTGTTCATGGGGTTCTGCATGACAATGTCTCAATACATTGTTTACTGCTCTGAGAGCTGGGTTGGTTTTTATCATCAGGCAGTCTATGAATTCTGTGAAACCATTTAAAAAGCCATTTTCAGCCTCAACAGAAGGCTTTCTGCAATTCCTAGTGAATCTGGCTTGCCATACTCCTCAGGGTCCATTTATTGTTTGGAAAAGGAAGGGTGGTGTTGTGATTGGCATGCAAGGAAAATGTTATGGCATGTGGGGTGTTCCTCTGGAGCACCTGTTATTGGAAGCCTGCATGGAAAACAGATGCCCAGGCACCACCTTGGAGGAGAGTCATATTTGCCCCAGGGGGAGGATAGGGGGCTGGCCAGCCTCAAAAGACCCCAGTGGACAGGGGCCCTGATCTTACCTTTTCTGCTGGGGAAATTAAACAGCTCTGATGAGAGACACAATCTCTTTTGCTTTTCGCCTGTGTGAGGAAAACTTCATCCGGGCAGGCAGCAGCCATGGAACATCTGGGGCTGCTTCGGGTCAGGACTGGAGACCAATTGCTTCCCAGAACAACTAATAGAGCCATTCGAGAACTGGTCATTGTCATTCACTTCAAAGATGAGGATGAGGTGGCCAAGGTGAGGGCCAACAAGGTTGACTTATGCAATAGGAGGGAGAGATTGTTCTCAGGAGCTTCAGAGATTGTCTAGCTTTTAGAGGACAACTAATTCGTACAGTACTGTATTCCTCCTCCATTGTCCCATTTTGTATTTCCATCTTGCAGCCAAACCATTTTGGATTGTTGGTCCAGCTCCGGCTCTCAGGCATGGCTCATTGAGCTTCTCGCAAGCATTTGCAATCCAAATTAATGGCTTAGTGGCTGTCAAACAGAGGTGAAACCAAAGGAAAAAGGAACAGGAGAAGAGGATAAGGAGCAAACTCAGAGAATTGCAGAAACAGAAAGGGGCTGATCACTTTCACCCTAGGGCTACCACTGGAAGGTGAAATCTGTTGAAGAGCTCATTTCTGAGTTCTCCTTGACTTCTAACCCTCTTCTCTTCTTGAGGCCACAATGAGGACTCTTTGCCATCTAGCCCCACAGGTCAAGTGATGGGTACATCCCAAAAGCTTTGGCCTCCACTTTGTACTCCACCCGGCAGCTAAGCATCTGGTAGGTCACTTTGCTTTCTTTGCAGCTTTGCACAGGGTTATCCCATTTCATCTTCCCACCAACCCAGTAGAGGTTAGGTATGTATGCCTACCTGGGGCAGCAGGTGTCGCCAATGCTGCCTGCCTACCCAGGGTCCTGGTCCTTGCAGGACTCTCTGCAATCTTCTTGAGTGGGGGGAGCAGGCAACCCCCCAGCAGCAGTTTGGTTCCCTTTCTCCTTTTAATTATTTATTCACCATCAGCGGTGATAATTTCTGGGGCAACAAGATTGTCTAACGTTACTAATACTCAGTACCCTTCTAACAGAACCTCCTTTCTGTCTTTCCGGCATGGAACGATGAATCCACGCTGGAAAATGGCAGCCTATCAACTGGAGCCTGAGAGGAGGCCTCTGGAAGCAAGAAGACCCACACAAGAATGTCATCTGCCGGGAAAGGAGGCTCAGCAGAGACGCCGTCTGCAACCTCGATCTACACCCTTATGGTGACTTTTTGCTGAGTATAAAGAGTTGCTACAGCGAGGTGAAAACGCAAGAAGGACTTGAAGTATGAGCAACAGCTTCCTCATCCGCGTTCTACAGAAGAACTTAGATAGTTTAGGGAAGTTTTTAATGTCTGGCATTTTAATGTATTTTTAATCTTTTATTGGAAGCCGCCCAGAGTGGCTGGGGAAACCCAGCCAGCTGGGCGGAGTAAAAATAATAAATTGTTGTTGTTGTTGTTGTGTTTCGGCAAGACTGAAAAATGTCCTAGAAAGAAAGTCCTCATGATCCCCCACTGAAGCAGGGCCAGTCAATAAATTAAATGTGAACAAGAACTGGGGCACATGTAAGGAACTCGTTGATCTTAGAGAGGGTGCTATCAGGCTTAAAAGAGAGAGGAGATTGAAATGAATGTATTGAATAGTATAGGAGAAATATGCTGCATTCAAGGGTAATAACACTTTATCAATTTATGTAAGAATGTATGAGAGTATATTATACTGCATTTTTAAATATTGTTTTCTTTCTTTTTCATATGCATCATTGTTCTTTCCTCCCCTCACTCCCACCTTTTTCCTTGGTATCATGTTATTTCTTTATAATTGGAATTCTTTCATCAATTTTTGTATTTATTGAAAAAGGGTAAATATGGAAACCATGGAAGGGGAGGACGGGAAGAAAATGCATAAAGTAACTTACAGTTTATGTTAACATAAGTTAAGTTTTTTTTTGTAAAAAATCAATAAATAATATTTTTTTTAAAAGAAAAGAAAAAGAGATGCTTGGTTGAGAACTCTTCCTTGAGACTCCTCCCCAGCACATTGTTTCTGACCTAGTCCTGGGGTCCCCACCTTCTTCTTCTTTGGCGATCACTCATAGCCAAGTAAGATTCTTCCATGAATACGGTCCGTAAGTGACTATGGAGGCCAATTCTGGATTCACATGTCCTTCCACAGTGGGGACATAGGTTTCCGGGCGGGAGTTTATTACGGTGAGGATTTGCCAAATGTCCCTTCCTCTTAGCAAGTTTCTACCTTTCGTCCTGAGTTTGAGCATCTTCAAAGTCTATGACACCTTTGGTAAAGGCTGTTCCCTAATTGGAGAGCTCGCAGGCCAGGTTTTCCCAGTTGTTGGTGTTTATACGACTTTTTTTAGATTTGCCTTGAGAGAGTCTTTAAACCTCTTTTGTTGAGCACCAGTATTACACTTTCTATTTTTAAATTCATAATAGAGAGCTGCTTTGGAAGACAATAATTGGGCATCCACACAACATAACCATTCCAACGAAGTTGATGTTAAAGAATCATTGCTTCGGCACAGGTGATCTTTGCTTCTTCCAGTACACTGGCATTAGTTTGCCTGTCTTCCCAAGTAAGATGTAAAATTTTTCAGAGACACGGTTGATGGAATCTTTTAAGGAGCTGGAGATGGCATTTATAAGTGGTCCATGTTTCACAAGCATACAGTAGGGTTCGTAGTACAACAGCTTTATAAACAAGCATTTTTGTTTCCCTGCAAATGTCCTGGTCCTCAAACTCTGCACTTCAATCAGGAGAAGTTGGAAGCTCTCCAAGTTGGTTGCCATCACTGCCTCCTGTGGCAGTGAGTTCCACAGTTTTAACTATGTGCTGCATGAATAAGAGTTCTGGTGTTATGAGAGAAATGTTTTGTTATTTATTTATTTAATTTTATTTATATTCCACCCTATCCCCAGAGGTTTCAGAGCAGCTCACAGAACAAAACTAGAACACAAAATCACAAAATATATAATTATCCATCTGCAAGGATCTTCTGATGAGCAATTGTAACAAGTATGGCTATGGATCTTTGCCAAGGGTTTCATAAGAAACACCCCTTCTGTTTGTTTGTTTTTAAAGCAGGCAAATTGACTCTGCCACTGAATAGAAGATTAATATGAAAGGCAAAGCATCCCTTGAACCAGCACTAAAGAGGCAGTTTTATTGATTTTAGAAATATTGGAGGTGGTGGTGGGAGGGGGGAGGGAGACATGAGACTTTTGCAACTGCTGATCTATAAACAGCAGCTCAGCCAGTAAAAGAAGCTGGAAATCATGTTGATGAATGCCTGAGATCCTGATGAGGTTGCTAAAACACAGCTCTGGAGCTTGCATTTCTGCAGCTGAGCAGCTGAAAGCAGATGCATAAAGCATCAGATTATAAAACACACCCTGTTCATCTGAAATGTGGACATTTAAAGAGCACCTTTGACTGAAGAAAATAACC
Organism: Podarcis melisellensis; assembly: GCF_964234715.1. Taxonomy (NCBI): domain Eukaryota; kingdom Metazoa; phylum Chordata; class Lepidosauria; order Squamata; family Lacertidae; genus Podarcis; species Podarcis melisellensis. The sequence goes on along the minus strand of NC_138547.1, from coordinate 12,531,176 downwards.
TTTATAAAAATATATCTCTTTATTCTCACTGAAGAGGATGTCCCTATTTTCACTGGAGAAATGCTGGAGGGTATGCAATAAATTAGATGGGCCATGGCATCTGACTTGGTATAAGGCAGCCTCCTAGGGGACGCGGGTGGTGCTGTGGTCTAAACCACTGAGCCTCTTGGGCTTGCTGATCAGAAGGCCCACTGTTCATCCCCACGATGGGGTGAACTCTCATTGCTCTGTCCTAGCTCCTGCCAACCTAGCAGTTTGAAAGCACACCAGTGTAAGTCGATAAATAGGTACCGCTCCGGCGGGAAGGTAAACGGTGTTTCCGTGCGCTCTGGCACTCGTCACGGTCCTCTGTGCTCCAGTAGCGGTTTAGTCCTGCTGGCCACATGACCCGGAAAGCTGTCTGTGGACAAACGTTGGCTCCTTCGGCCTGAAAGTGAGATGAGCGCCACAACCCCATAGCCACCTTTGACTGGACTTAACCACCCAGGGGTCTTTTACCTTTTACCTTAAGGCAGCCTCCTGTGTTACTATGTGATGTACATTTAAAGCATATGGATTCTCTTAAAGAACTCGTTTGTTAGGGGTGCTGGAAATGGTAGCTCTGTGATGGGTAAACCACAGTTTCCAGGATTATTGGGTTGGGGGGAGCTATGTAATTTAAATCTATGGTGTAATGCCCTCAGCAGTGAATTTTATATTTAGAAATAGGAAAGACACCTAGTGTTACATGGGGAAAGTGTTGAGGTGTGAGGGATAATCAACCTGTAGCCCTCCAGATGTTGCATGTAGTCCTTGGGGATTATGGGAGTTGGGACCCCAGCGACAGTGTGATAGGAATTTTATGGTCTTAGATATATTGCAACGTTCATAACCACACGTACATAGATCAGCACAGGAAAGCCAACCTGGAACCATTTTGATTCCTAAACTGAGCAAATGTTTCTCTTCATGGTCAAAATGGAAAAGCCTCCCCATTGTCTCTTTCCTCACAAATCCTGTCTCAAGGATATGTCTGTTTGAATAAGGTCTGAGCCTGTGACCTGGCCCAGGAAATAAGTATTTTACCACTACAAAAGAATGGCCAGGCTCCCCAGGCAATCCAATCAAGTAACTTGCCAGACAGGAGATAAACTGTGACAAGAGAAAAACAACATTTAAATTTCTGTGATGTAGGTGGGATGTATCTGAGGGGTGGTCTTAGGTTACACCCCTTCTGTGATGTATGCATAATGTTTCTGGGGGTGGTCTTGATCTACAGAATCGGAATTTCAAAAGTCTTTATAAACCCTTGCACAGCATTTTTGTGGGTCCTCTTCCTCTCCTGCGTGTGAGGGGAGCACCCTGTTGCAACAGATCAATAAAGATCAAGCTTACTAGCTGCTTTGCTTCTCAGTATTCTCTGGTTGGCCTCTGTTATTTTCTCCTACCAATAGGGAACCTATGTAAGGACTCTATATGGGCTCTTGGATACCCCATAAGGGAAAAGGCATATTTTTATTTACAACAACAGCAGCTGGAAAGCCACAGGTTGACTACTCCTTTGGGGTAATTTTATTTTATTTATCTGGAGTGTTTATTTATCTGCAGTGTTTATAACCTGATGCCCATTGAATATTTTGAATCCAAGTTGGGAACAACAAAATTGACATATACAGGTGAGAGAGATAATAACCATATAAAAATTTATTAGCCCTTTCACAAAAACAAATCAGCACTTTCCTCACAAAGCAAAGGACAGCAATAAAAAAAAAAGTCACAGTCTCCTTTGGCAGAGACTTGAAGCGAGTTTACTTAAGTGTAGACAACTACCTCTTTATTAAAAAGGAAAAATATTTTTTTATATAACAGCAAAGAACAAATGGTGTTTCTTTCATTTTCTGTACAGGCTGCATACACGCCTCCCATTTAAATCACCTTTATTGGGAACAGTAGTTTGCTAAGGGTGCTATTGGAATTGTAGGTCTGTGAGGACAAACCACAGTTCCCAGAATACTTTGCGGGGTGAGCGTTAAGCGTGTGCTTTAAAAGCACGGTGAGCGTCCTTTGAGCGCCTGCCTCCCGCTCTGTCCCGCCTCCTCGAACGTCGTCCTGAGGCGAAAGTGGGAGGGGCGCGAAGTGTGACGCAAGTACCGCCTCCATTTTTTTCATATCCGCCCTTTTTCAGTCACGCGAGGGGTGGGGCCTCTTCTTTAGCCACGCCTCCGAAGTGGCCACGCCCTCCAACCTTATATCGTCTCCTTCGCTACACACACTTACACACAAAGAAACAAACAAACAAACAGCACCTCTCTCTGCGCACGCGTCCCTAGTCCCGTTCTGCCACGTCACTTCCGCCAGCCGGTGGTGACACTGTTTCCGGGTCCGGCTGAGTGGTTGAGGCGTCCGTTCTGTCAGGAACCAGCCGGTGAGTTGAGAGAAAGGGTTTTATGTTCCGCCTTTTCTTTTCCTTGGCGTTTAGAGGGTGCGTGAAATGTCAGTGTATTGCGGTCGTTGGGGGTGGGTTTCTGTTTTGCTTTCTGGAGGGTGGTAGTAGTGTTGGAGAAAGGTGAGACGGTAAATACGGTAAATGGGGAAGGTTCGGCGCGGCTGTTAAGAGCCTCCGTCTTCCCCACTCATTTACCATATTTATTGCCTATAAAAGGACCAAGCAAAAGATGCGAGAAAGTGTTCGGGTTCCCCAACGCTGTTCTTCAGGCGGCATGTAAAAGGGTTCGAGGAGGGAAGAATGGAAGATTCAGGCATCGTTATTCATTATTTATTTATGAATTATTCTTACACTTACGTCCCACTTTTTCTCCAAGGAGGTCAAGGTGGTATGCACACTTCTCCTTCGCGTTTTATCTTCACAGCATTTCAGGCTGAGAGATAGTGATTGACCCAGGGTAACCCAATGAGCTTTAATGGCTTTAACAGAGATTTGAACCTGGGTCTTGCCGCTCTTCATTGGCTTTCACAGTAATGAGTGGAGGGAAATACCTACTTCTCTTTTTCCCTCCTCCCAAGCCTTGCCCCACCAAAGCCTGATTTTGTACAGTAAGTGTGAAGAAGACTTCTACGTAACTCAAAACCACACCACTGTTTTGCAGCATTTTAGTTGACCCAAATAAAGGTATGACTCCAGTGACTTTTTGTTTTCCTTTTTTATGTTGTGACTTTTGTATCATTATTGTTAGTGTTAACCTTGAGTCCTTCTAGATGGGGCTTAATTTACAAACAGGGTATTGGTAACGTGTGTGTTGTAATTTCCCCTGAAAAGAATAAATCCAGATTTAATTATGGGGTGAGTGATGGGATACACGCTAGCATTTTGATGCTGGCAACATTGTTTGGGCACTGCAGAAAAAGGAAAACACCTGGCATGCCTCAGAAGCTCTGATCCAGTAATAAAACTATATTTGGAATCACCTACTTGATGTTTTTTTATTGTGCTTTATTCAAGAGCAGGGACATCAAGTCTTTCCATGCCTCCATATTTTGCTCACACAACAAAGCTGGTCCAAAGGTTATCCACTGAGGTTTGTGACCAAGTGGGAATTTCAGACAAGATCTTTCCTGGCCGAAACATCCATACCATAATGACCTTTGCAATCCTAAATGTGCCGTACTTATAGCACAAGAAGAGCCTTTTAGGGTCAGACCCCAAAAGATGCATCTAGTCCAGCATTCTGTTTTCATAGTGGCCAGCCAGATGCCCATTATGGGAAACTTGGTAGCAAGACCTGAGAGTACTTGCTAGTGCATAAGCCCCCTGGAATACAGGTGCGGCAGGATTTCAATGTGGATCTGGTTGCATTGAACATGGGTATTATAGTAGCAATGTAAACAATGAGGGCTTTGCTATTTAAAGGTAAAATGGTTAAAGATAATGTTATGCAAATTTTGGAAGGCAAGAATCAAATTTATTTAAGATGCTTAAAGCAGCTTTAAATGTGTGTATTGACTCATGCTCACTGCTTCCTGAGATGGTTGGTTTTATTTTTAAGCTTTCTCTTATTGCTGTCTTCTACCCAAAGGGCCCCAAAATAACTAATGGTAGTTTAAGGACAGTGAATAAGGCAGAGAAGCAGCCTTTGCCAATCTGGTGCCCTCCAGATGTTTTCGACTGCTATTTCCATACAGCATGGCTGTGTTGGTGTGGTCTGAAGGAGTTGTAGCCCAGCACATCTAGACAGCACCAGGTTAACAAAACAGTAGTTACGATAAAGTATGGAGTAGAGCAGCGCACCAGTACCAAACCAGTTTTTTTAAAGCCAGTTTAAAGCTTTGTTTTAAAGAAACCTAAAAGTCTCCACCTGTCACTGAAAGGATGTTGAATTGCCACAGCTGAAAAGGCCTTTTTGGGTCACAGCCCAGCTCACTTCTAACAAGTGGAATCCAAAGAAAGTCTTCTTAATATTACCTTAGTGTCTGGACAGGTCCATATATAGGAAAAAATAATCATTAAGGTAGCTGTGTTAGAATTTTAAACTAACGCCAGCACATTGAGTTGTGTCTGAAAGATTGTCAAAAGATGTCTCATATGCCCAGTCCCATACAGCAGTCTTTTCTGTAGGAAGAATATAAGACAGAAGCGCAGCTCATCATAGCTGCTCCTAAGGGGGTTTGCCTCTACTGCAATAAGCAACTGATAAGGGGTAAATACAGTAATAATTACTGTACAGTGGTGCCCCGCAAGACGAACGCCTCGCAAGACGAAAAACCCGCTAGACGAAAGGGTTTTCCGTTTTGGAGGCGCTTCGTAAAACGAATTCCCCTATGGGGTTGCTTCGCAAGACGAAAAAAATCTTGCATCCCCCCGCGGGTTTTTTCCGCTTTTTCCGCCCTTTTCTTAAGCCGCTAAGCCGCTTATCAGCTGTTCCGCTGATAAGCCGCTTAACAGCTGATCGCTGGAAGCCGCTTGACAGCTGTAGCGCTAATCCGCTAAGCTGTCAATGGGCTTGCTTCGCAAGACGAAAAAACCGCTATACGAAGAGCCTCACGGAACGGATTAATTTCGTCTTGCGAGGCACCACTGTAGTGCTTAGCATTAGGATCAGGGATAAGAGATCCCTTATCCCCAGTCTTAGCACTTAGTGCTTACACTGGAGATAACAGATCTGTGTGCCTGATATATAGCGTGAGCATCACTTGTCTTAAAATGATCCCACAGGCCAAATTTGACTTTCCCCACCCCTTCAGTAACAGGTGATGGTGGGGAGTGCATTGACATTACTGTAGTCTAATGTGAGTTGGTGGGAAACTGAATATGGCAAGAAATTCAAAGAGCATCATACCGGGGGCCAAATATGATCTCTCGGAGCCAGAATGTATAAATAAAGAGTGCCTCTGGCTATGTTCTCAACTATAAGTAAATAACAGGCATGTGTAAGTTAAAAATGCTTTTCAAACATTATCTTAGAAATTGCATTAGAAAAGCTAAAAAGTTTAGGCATAATTTATTAACATTGCCTGCCATTAGTCATTTGCTTCCGCCATCCCACCTGCTTCTAGAACTAGAGAAGAGCGCTTCCTGGTTGGCGATAGTGATTTCTGGGCACACAAGCTATGGCACCTCTTGCTAAGTGTTGGTTCAGAGTGGATCCTGTAAGTCATCCTTTTGGTTCAAGTTTGAGGGTGTCATCATGAGATTTGGTAGTGAGAGGCAGAGTTAAATATGTGGGGAAGCTGATGTTACTATCACAAATCAGCCTGCAATGTTCAAGAAGTACTTTCAAGGTCAGCATGTTGGACAGGTGGTGTCAGGTGTCCTACAGCTCCTGCAGGGCTGTCAGGAAATCCAGTGAATAATTCATGGTTGCTCAGGGAGATGGTGTTAGGTAGACAGAGAGGCCGAGTCAGGAGATGGTAATTCCCCTTCATGTGGCTTCAGTGAGACCTCTTCTTGAGTTTTTTTATCTTGCATTGGGGGCCCTGCTTTGATGTTGCAACCTGTGTTCTGCCTCTTGCATATGGCGCATGTCACGGGTCCCTGTGACTTCTAACATACTTGAAGCCAACAAAATCAGAAGAGCCAAGTATTGGTATGGGCCGGAATTTCTAATGATGTTTTTAGTGATGTGTCTCATTCTGTCTTGATAGCTTGAGCCCATCAATCAAGGGCACATCTTGTGGTTTAGATTTTACAGTCAATTTTAATGCCTTATGGAGTTTATTTTTATTGGGATACTTGTAAATATTGTAAAACGTGACTCAGAAGTACATAATCTTTTTTATTGGTTTTAAGAAAAAGATGAAGGAACTGAAGACTGTTAAAAGGTCTGAAACCTGAGTGCAAATGTGGTTCCCAGTGACAGTAGCTTCAAAAAACATTAGTTACAATTTTGTTTCTAGATTTGATTAGTATTGTATCTGTTCCAGTACTTTGCCTTGCATTGAGGTTGGGGTGGGTGGACAGAAGAGAGTTGGAGAGCAATGTAGGTTTAGAATTCAAGGAGTTCAAAATTGTTCCAAACATAGATTTTGATCTTGAACTAATTCTTGCAGATTGCCTAATCTGTGTTCACTGAACTGTATTGTCAGATTTGGTCATTACAAACGCACCCCCTTAATTTTGAAACAGCACTGGGCAATGAGCCCCTTGAGGGAGAGGAACTGATTGGATGGAAGATAAATCAGGCACAGACTGCTGTGTGCTTGTGCCTTGACTGTCTGAACTGCGGTGATCCGGCCGTTGAAGGCCTGTCTGGCTGTTGAAGATGTTTGCAAAACTAAAGAAGAAGATTGCGGAGGAGGCAGCTACTTCCCCGCGGCCAGGAGGGGTGGCTAGAATGCCCAGATCAGTCAGCAAGGAGTCCATCGCATCTGTAGGAGCAGATTCCGGGGATGACTTTGTAAGTGCCAAATGCTACATTTTGCTATCTAGTTTTTTAAGACAACTATGTGTTGTTTTGCTCAGTTTTATGTTGAAGTCTACAGAATACAAAAGCAAACCTAAAAATGTTATCAATCTTTCTTTGGTGTGGTTTGGTCCTCTTGAATGTCGTAGTACCAATTCCTTTTGTCCAGGAGAAGAAATGAAGTGCACCAGGTGGTAGCACTGATAGTGTGGGCTGAATCCAGCACCGCTTTACCATTCCAAATTTTCACTAAAGCAGTATGTCCACCTGTCAGTCACCTGATGTAACTCTGACAAGTGAATGGTGTTGACTTGTGAGCAGTGCGGGGTTCATGTCTGTGTTGGCAAGAGTATCAAGCAGCCAGTTTGACAGCTGCTATGCAACTTAGCATAAAAAGGCAAAATTCACTAGCACCTCATGAAGGTGGAGGAAGACCAATGCTGAGTTGAGAGGAATGAGCCTATCCAGCTAGTGTAACATCTAATCATAAGAGAAGAATTGAGAGCACCATTTTTGCTAGTGGAAGGGACAAAACACTGCCCATGCTTTAAAAATTGTAGCATGATGTAAAAACTGCAGCAAAGTGCCATTCTCCTCTCATCTCTCCCCCTGCTTCCCATGGGCAGGCTCTTTTTTGTTGCTGTTACTGAAATGGACAAGTGTTGGACTGTTCATTTCTGAATTTTTAAAAGTGAGTATTCCTACTATATATCTTTTAATCCACTAAGCCCTCAGATGGAAGCAGCTCCAGGGAGGACCTCTCGTCTCAGCTCTTCCGGAGGAATGAACAAATCCGGAAGCTGGAAGTCAAGCTGTCTGGTAGGTGCTATGTTGGGGGTGAGGGGTTAGCCTAAGAACACAGGTGCTCCCTGTTGTATAGACAACATTCAGAAGTCATACCTGTTCAAAGTACAGGGTGAGCCAAAAGTAGCCCTCCTGGCCTTCTGGACTCTGTCCAGACCATGCCTCTCAATGGCCTGCTCCACACTGTCCTCTAGCATGGCCCAAATGTGTCCTTGGATGTGATCATGCCTCTTGCTTGTGTAAATAGAGGGTGGAAAGGGATTTATGTATTTGCAGAGACCCTCTGATATTTATGTGGCCAAAAAGTAACCTGCTATACAAAAGAGTCACATCCATTGCTTTCCCCCATTTTTGCTTCTAGCCCTGCCCACCACTGGCATCTCTCTCTCCCCCCCCCCAACAAAGGTTGTCTACAAAGGAATGCAGCCCTCAAGCTGAAAAATGTCTCTTATCCATTGCTAGAGTGGGCAGCACTCCCACCCTGTCAAAAAAAGCCCTTCCTGTTTTTAATTCCACTTCTGTAGTCCACCTTTGTAATACTCCATTAATCCTTCCACTGTCTGCACTTGGATAGGCAGTCAAAAATGACCATTGCTCTTCTAACATATGATGATAAAACTGCTTCCATTCTTTGAGCCAGTGTGGATGGTGTATGTGTGATTTTATAGAGCATCAAGGTCTGGGTTTACACATACTCTGTGCAACTATACTATGGGCTACCGAGAAAGGAATGGCCTGCTGGAGCCACACTGCTGGTCTTGGTAACTTGCCCTGCCCTTTCAGCAATGTTTGATTCTCTGTTCCTAGCAAAATTCCTTCTGTCTGTACCTCTTCTTCATACTTCATGTGCAGTAGCAGTATTTTGTTTTGCCTGGTGTTGAGGTGTGGCCGTTTGCCTCACCTTCCTTAACAGAAATGATTTTCAAACAAAGGAAATCATTATTCCTCTTCACTCACCAGGTTTTTTTCCTCCCCTCCTCCCGGTTTTTTCCCTCCTGTCTGCCCATCTCTGGTTGGTGCTGCTGCCTCCTTCCCCCAAGATTACGCCGAGCAGGTCCGAAACTTGCAGAAGATTAAGGAGAAGCTTGAGAACGCATTAGAGACCCATCAGGATTGTACGTACCCATCTTATTTCCATTTCCCTTTTAAAAAAGGGCTTAGAAGCCTCAGGAAGTAAAACTGTTTTTTGAACTTGAGCCAGCCAAGAAAATTATTATTTGTGCTTGCTTGCTTGCAAATGAGGATGAAGGCACAGTTTGTAGGCCAGCATGGACTTTAGTCTGGCTGTTCGAAACAGGTTTATCACTAGCAAAATCCTGAGGGGAGGAGGCAGCGTGTGAGCCTGAATCTCATTCTTGAAATGGTAAGCTGTGGTTTGGCATACACTTGAGCAGGCCCCTTATTTACTTCCTCATTTGTGGGAAAGCAGATGAGGGGTGAGATTTGGGCCTAGGAGAGAGTCAGAATTTAATGTTGCTCAGTATAGTGCTGCCTGAAGTGTAGCTGGGACACTGAAAGAAGAGAAAGTGAAATGAGCAGAGAACTGTGAATGGTTCTTTATTCTGAGAAGTATAATACATACAAAACATAGGCATCTCTCATACAAAGTTCTCAGCTGTTATCTGCAGCTTCTGAAGGACCTGTGCAAGGTTCAGAGGTTTTTGAATAAGCAGGGGGAGCATCCGCCCCAAACTCCAGCTTGGGTCCTTTCGAAGAGTTACCTCATTCTGTGGAGTAATGTTCTGCTGATGGGGCAGTACCAAGGGGCAGTGTCGGAACACATGCTTTCCATATGGAAGGTCCTGGTGTGATTTCCCCCCACACCTGCCCCGAAAATCTCCAGTTAAAACAATTTCAGGCAGTAATGGAACTCTTCCACTAACCTCAGTCTACCCACAGCCAATATCTGCCTGCCTGTTTTCTGACTCACAACAGTCCAGGAGATGGCACTGCCTGTCAGCTTGTGGCTCCTTAATCTCAGTGTTGCCGTTGTAGAACTCTGCAGGGAGGGGGAAGAGGACAAAACTAGAATTGCTTAGCTCCATCTGTCACTGGCTGTGCCTCCACCTACCATTGGACTCCCTGCCTTCTGCCCTACCAACCCCATTGGGCACCAGCCACTACTGATTTCAGGTAGCAGCCATTAGCAATTAACACTTTGCTGAGGGACTTGGGGACCTACTGCCAGTCAGAGCAGGCAGCACTGGAGTAGCCTTGGCTCACTGTTAGGCAGTAACTTGCACTCCTAAGATGGAATGAGTCTGGGCCTTGGGCACAGCAGCACCCAGGTGTTTCTCCGGCTCATGTGTTGTCACCCGCAGCCTTTGTGAAGAAGCTCCAAGAGCAGAATGAGGCTCATCAAGCCAGCACGGCCAAGATGGCAGAAGGCACGGTTTTGGCTCTGGAGAAGAAGGACCAGGTCAGTCAGGCTCGTGAAGCCTTTGTTGCCATGCTTCCAGAAGTTCTGAGATGGGTGAGGGACAAGCCTTCCTGGACAACCCCACTCTGCCAGGTCCTCACTTTTTTCAGGCTTAGCATGGTCATTGTAGGGAATGATGGGGTTTGTAGTCCCAACAAACATTAAGGGGGCACTTCCCCCCCCCATTCCTACTCTCCCAGGAATAGTCTTATCAAGATTGTTATTATTTGTTAAATTTATTAGTAACTTTTTTTGCCCTGGCAACTCAGAGCTACTTACAATTACAGTGGTACCTCAGTTTTTGAGTGTCTCGGAAGCTGAACATTTTGGTTTTCGAAAGCCGAAAACCTGGAAGTAATTGCCTCCATTTTCAAACGCGCCTTGGAAATCGAATGAATTCTGCCGCATGTTTTTCAGTTTTCTCCATTGAACTTGCAGCCAGCCCTTTGCTGGCTTTCGAACATTGCAGAACTTGAATGGTCTTCCGGACTGTTTTTGTCTGGTGCCTAAAGATATGTAACGATGGTGCCAGGTGAGCCTCCCTGTGGGAGAGCTTTCCACAAGCGAGAAGCCACCACTAAAGATTGATTGATTGTGTTTCTGTGCTGCGTTTCATTTAAATGAATCCCAAAGTGACTTACAAACAATAAATAACAGTAACATAATAAAACACAGTAAAACATTATAGCATAAATCATATAAAATAACGAACAGTTATGCTCCTTCTCTCTGAGACTGTCCCTTTAAGGAAGGGAGCCTCTCTGTGATGCAATAACAGCACCAGTTGCTGTTGCTCCTTTGAACTGTGCAGGACAGATGGTGTAGGCTCTGAACTTTTCTGCTCCCTGGTTTGTTGCCAGCTTCTCCCTCATTATAGCCCCTCTGGCATGCAAATGTTGACTTGTCCTTTTCTTCCTTCCCAGGAATGGAGGGAGAAGCTGTCACACCTTGAAAAGGCAAGTAGCTTACTTAGAGCTGGGCCCTAAAATGTGCAAACAGACAGGATCTGATTTTTGGAGGCTGTAATCTTCTCTTCCTCCCCTTCCCAAATAGACTTCAAATTTAGTTCCCAGCTGTGCTGCAGACATCATAAGCAACTTAGTCTCGGTGCCTCGTGTCCCTCAGTCTTCCATGACAGTCTAGACTGTTGAATATTATAGACATTTCTTGATAGCAAAAGCATTATGTGGTCTTGCAGGGTTACCAGCAGAAGGATGTAAATTCTCTCTCCATAAGGCAGGAAGGTGGGAAACTGCCCCCCCTGCTGCATTTTTGGCTTCCAACTCCTCTCAGCCTCAACCAGCATGTCTGGTGATGGGGTGATAGGAGTTGTAGTTTGCCAACATCTGGAGGGCCATGGGTTTCCCTCTACTGGGCTAGGGAAATATTATTATGATCCTTGAAAGAGAAGCAGAAAACCATTCCCTAGAACACCTGAATAAGAGAAGCTTGTAAAAGGCTTCCAGATTTTTCTCTATATTCTTGAGGCCTAGAATCTTGAACAAAAAAGACTTCTAGTTACTTGAGCACCTATACTACTCAGGGGTAGCTAATGGCAAACAAGCAATAGAATAATTACCAGACTAGAAGAATATTCTGAATTCTTAGGTACAATTGTCAAACTTTTAAATGCCGTCCCTGCTGAATGAAAGACAGAGACTACTCTGCTTGTAACACCCCTCGACAATAGAGAGTGTGGCAATGCCCAGATGCCTTGAAAACAAGGTCAGCCTGCGACACCCCAACTTACACCTGCCAGTACCTCTCAGTTTATCCTTACCAAAAACTCCCAAAGCTGCTGCTTCATTTTCTGCTTCAAGGGATGTGGCTTTAAGGGTCTCTTGTTCCCAAGGGTGGCATCCAACTAAGTTCTAATCAGAGTAAACCCATTGAAAATAATGGACTAGCACTGGATGCAGCCTCCAGTTGAGTGGAGGGGTTTTCTGCCATCCTTGAGGGGACCCCTGGGAAACCAACCAAGCCAAACCTCCTGTCACCTGGAACTGGTGTGTGTGCAGTACAACTGATCTGAGTACTGGATGTGACACAGAAGAAGCGCCATCAGACTGGGTGTCTGTTCATAAAGCCTCACCTGAGAAACTAGGGTGGTGCTGGTGGGTCCCAGAAAAGCTCTTCATTGTGAGATTTCTGGGGCAATTTGTGGGTTGTTTGGGTCCTGGGTGAGAACTTTTTTCTATAAATATTAGTCATTTGTATACATGGTTTTATTGTGTATTTTGTAGCATTTGTTGTTGCTCTTTCAGTTTTCTTTACACAGAATAGAGATAATTTCTATGACAGGCCTTAGCTAGATTGTGTTTGAACATCAAGACCCACCCCAAAATCCTTGTTGTGAGTACTTTTTGATATATAGGGCCTTTGCAGATGGGCCTTCCTCCCACCAAGCAGAACACTGGACAATCTCCCCCTTTTCAGATCTTAATTGGCTTTTACACTGAAGCTGGGAAATCCCCCTAATCTTCTTTTCTATGTGTTGGCTGCTTAACAGGAGAAGAAGCTCCTTTCGGCACAGCTACAAGAGATGAAAGAGCAGAGCTTGAACCTTTTCCAGAAAAGGGATGAGATTGATGAGTTGGAGGGCTTCCAGCAGCAGGAGCTGGCTAAAGTCAAGCACATGGTGAGTGCTCCCAAGGGAAACCCATTTGGGGTAGGGCAGCCAAACCCAGCCTAGACCTCTGGGACATAATCCAGGAAGCTCTTGCCTTTATATTCCACTGACCGCCTGCTCCCCAGCTGGTCTTCCTCTTTTTCTCTCTTATCTACCCTTGGGCTTATTGGACTCTGCCTTCACCCTTTAGTTTATGTTCTACCTCTTTTTCACCGTGGGAATCAAAGGGGAGTACATGGGCAATCTCAAAGTAGGAATATCAGAAGTTTGTCCTGTTTAGCTCAGTATTATCTACACTTACCATCAGCAGCTCTCCTGGGTTTTAGGCAAGAGACATTATCAGCCTGTCCTGGAGATGTCAAGGATTGAACATGGGACCTTCTGCATGCAAAACAAATGCTTTTCCACTGATCTATGGTCCTTCTCTTAAGACACGGGGCATAGGAAGCCATCCTACAACTCCCACCAGCCCCAGCAAGCAGGGCTCAGAGGTCAGGCATGGTGGGAATTACAGTGCAACTACATGTGGATGGCATTAAACTGGCCAGCCCTGCCATATTCCAAGGTAGCACTGTACTGAGAAGTTCCCTCTGCCTCTGAGAGCTAGCTGATTGATATGTGGTTTTGTTGTTTGTTTTCTTTAAAACATGCAGCTTTTGAAGAAGGAAGAGTCACTGGCCCAGATGGAGCAGGAATTGGGATCCTCCACACAAGAGCTGCAGAGCACTCGAGAGGAGCTGCAGACCTTTCGCACTTTGTCCTCCCGCCAGGCAGCAGAGTTACAGCAACTACGACAGCAGCATGCAGAGCTGGAAGCAGAGAGGTTGGGGAAAGAATGTTCTGCTTAGACCCTCTGGGTGTCTTGTCCTGGACAGGCTTTGTGTGCCTGAAAATTCTTATTTATTTAAAAGCATCTCCTCTTAGCTGCACAAGTTTGGCAATGTGCCCTTTTAGAGAAAACACAAAAACTCAGGGCAGCCAGGGGATAGTAGGTGAAAGACCCATTTGAGGAAAATATGGGTAGTGTTTATTGAGCCATCATGGTGTTATAGTTAGTGTGTTGGACTACAGCCTGGAAAACCAGGGATCAAATCCCCATTTGGCCCTGAAGTTCAGTGAGCCAGTCAGTCAGTCACTCTCAGCCTCACCTACCTCACAGGGTTGTGAGGATAAAGTGGGAAGAAGAAGCATGTGCGCCACCTTGAGCATCTTTGAGGAAAGGCAGAATCTTTATGTGATGATTTTAAGATATGCCAGTGTAAAGGATAATGTTTTCTCCTTGCCCTTCATATATTCTAGACCAGTGCTACCTCAAAAGGACTGGTGCCGGTCCACAAGCCGTTGGCTGCTGGCCAGTGGCAGCCCCATCACAGCCCAGGTTGGATGGGATGCTTCCGGGAGCAAATATGGCACCAGAATCTGGGATGTTGGGAGGGAAAAAATAGCTGGTCCACCACATCAGAGTACTACTCTAGACTACGGACCTTTTGAGTTACCTCTTTACCTTGAAACCCTGTAGAAGAAATATAAACATAAGCTGATGAGTTTGCATTGTTACTGAGCTGTCTTAAGCCTGTTATGTTAATGGCTCACTCTTTGCATCGGTATTGTTTGTTTAATTTTTTTAATCTTTATTTTCAAAACAGTTTAATGAACAATTTTAAAAAAGCATTTCTAAAGTGCTTAATGTTTTAAAGATTTCTAAGCAGTGTACAATAGAAAACCAAACAATATCATCAAAACGATGGGGCTGATGGAAGTTGGCAGGCCCAGGTTTCTCATCCCTGCTCTAAGGGGCAGACCTAAAACCACTGCCATCTCCATAAGACAGGTCATGGGGGCACCATTTCAGAGCAAATGAAATAAAGCTTCCTGTGATGGATATGAAACCATTATCTCAGCTTAGACCTAACACAGAGAATTGAACTTCTTGCTCAGGGAACCTATGGCCATCCAGATATTCTTGGACTTCCCAAATCCTTTGTTCCTGACCACTGGCCCTCTTGGCTGGGCTGATAGAAGTTGGAGTCATAACAATATATGGAGGGCACTGTGTTGGCTATCCCTGATCTCTGGCCTTCAAGTTAAATTTCTCTTCCTCCCTTCATTTCCTCCCCTCACAGGGATGAGCTCATCGATGCAGAGGAGAATGCAGAAAGCAAGATCACAACCTTAGAGCAGCGGAGCCAGGAGCTCCAAGCGTACATTCAGCAACTGTCAGTAGATCTACAAAATGTAAGTGGGAGATTCTCTTCTCTTACCCACATACATCATATGCCTCTCTTGCTAGCAGAGTGTGTAGTTAAAAGCCTTCCTTTTCCCTTCGAATGAATTGAAAGATAGTAGAGAAATTAAATAATATTTTTTATTATTTAATTTGCATTATCATTAGTTCCGGTAGTAGTACTGTTGTTGTTGTTATTATTATTATTATAATATCATTTCTATACCACTTTATATTTTGAAGGGGAAAAAATCTCAAAGCAGTTTACAACATGCACTGGAACTACATTAAAACAAACAATTAAAAACGTAGCAATTAAAACAGTGAAAAGACAGTGAAAAGAATAAAATCACAAGTTCAATTCAGGAGAAGTCTTTCCCAAGCAGGTGTGTCTTCAGGAGCCAGCAGAATGCCAATGCTGCTGGGAGCATCTCCCATTTCAGCAGCAGGGAGGGCACCTACTAAAAACGTTTTTATTTCAGCAAACCTACACTGATACATAAAATGTTGACATGTGTTTTAATATGTTTTTTAGCTTATTGTTAATTTTAATTATCTTTAAAATGTTTTTAAACACTGTTCTTAACTTCATTATTGATATTTTATTGTTTAATTATCTTTGTATACCACTTTGAGGGTTGTTTTCTTTAAGCAATCAAGTGGTTTATAACTTTTATGGGGGGGAATTCAGTAGGTGTCCAACTAAACTCTACTTAGAGTAGGCCTATTGAAATGAATGACTCTAAGTTAGCCGTGTCCTTGAATTTTACTTGGCCCACCCTTGAGTAGGACTAAAGTTGTGTACAACCCATTGAAATTGCTTTTTATTTCAATAACTTTTTTCTTTGTTCTTGGGTTTCTTTGCTTTTTCTTTGCATGGCTGCTCTAATTTTCCCCCCCTCCATATTGTCATTGTTAATCTTCTTGAGCCCCATTTGGTGGAAAAGTGGGAAAACCCAATAACTAATAAAGCATATATTTTAGGCTCAAGTATCTGCCACCAGTTGTGAGAAGCGATTGGAAGCACTGCAGCGAGAACACGACTCTCTGAAACAGGAGTATGAACAGAATAAGCAAAAGGTATGGCCTGGATGTTATCACACTGAGAAAAGGGGTAAGCAGACCCCCAGGGTTTGGACATTTCTGCAATGAAGAAGAGAATGCTATGTGATGATACAGATATTTCAGCAACCAGAAAAACTGGAATTGATGTGCAGAGATTGTGGGGTCAGCAACCTGGTCCCATGGGTGCACAAATCAGTACCTCCTATGGCTACTGTGAAAGGTCTTAGTAAATATGCCCATCAGAAATCCCCATTGCACAAAAGTGAGAGACTGGTTCTTCTCCCTGCTCGGTGCCTGATTGCAAATGCTCAGCCTCTCCTACATTGATGGGTATGCCCGCTTCAATGTGCCCATGTTTATTTAGAATTCATTGCAGAGCAAATGTATGTCTCTCGACAGATGATTGTTGAGGTGGAGGAGAAAAGCCAACTTGTGAGCCACTTGCAGGAGAAAGTGACCATCCTGGAGAAGCACTTTGAAGGGAATCTCTCTGGTGACGAGCATGTCCAGGAGCTGCTCAGGGAGGTAAATGTGGGGTATTTAGAAGGGGTTGCAAGAGTGCTATACTGAGGGCATCAGATCTTTTCATGCAGTCCATTGTTTCATCATCCATGAAGATGTTCTTTAGGTGTTGGCCTTGTTCCTGCCAACATAGCAGTTCGAAAGCATGTCAAAGTGCAAGTAGATAAATAGGTACCGCTCTGGTGGGAAGGTAAACAGCGTTTCCGTACGCTGCTCTGGTTCGCCAGAAGCGGCTTAGTCATGCTGGCCACATGACCCGGAAGCTGTACGCCGGCTCCCTCGGCCAATAAAGCGAGATGAGTGCCGCAACCCCAAAGTTGGTGACGACTGGACCTAATGGTCAGGGCTCCCTTTACCTTTATCTTACCAGCCTTGTGGAAGCTGCTGAGCTTTCACACTTCCAGTAAAATGCTGTTTGTAGAGGCAAGTGGAACTGGCCACAGATGTTGGCAGTGTGGGTTGCTTCTTTGTCTCAGTCAGCTGTGCCCTCCTCTACAGTACTCCCTTCCACCCACTGCTGTCAACCAGTATTCTATTCTTACTGAGCTTGCTCAGTATTCACTGGACCTTTTTGAGGGGTTTGTTTTTCTCCCCATTAGGGGTCCCCCTGCTAAAGATTTTGTTGATGTTCCCCCGAGCCTACTGATACAACTCCCCTTTCACTGAACAAGCAACAACACTCACCACTTGAAAATAATGGAAGGATAATGGAAGGATGGATCTTTTAGATCCTTCCTGCTGCATCATGGGCTAATGATGCTTTCTGGTCAGAGCCTGGCTTTAAGGATTTTGATAGCATGAGCTGAGTTCATTCTGGATGTAGAGATTGGTCTTCTTGCAAATGGGTAACTGAAAGGGTGGGGCTGCCCATTCTGATGGGTCTTAAAACATCAATCAGATGTGAATTCAGCTTAGCAATGTCATTGTCCTCACTTGGTTTAGGTTTGGCATAGCCCTAATTTTTCTCTTGAGTGAGTAGTGAGTATTTACATGCCACCCAGGAAATACTAACTACTGTGAGAAGTTTGGCTGGCATTAGACTAGATTTTTGTTTTATGTCCAAGAGTTGGGAACCTTCAGCTCTCCAGGCGTTTTCTGAACTACAACTCCCATCATCCACAGCCACCGGCTGGGGTTGATGGGCATTATAGTTGACCACTCTGGAGGGCCCAAGGTTCTCTACCACTGTTTTATTTCTTTGCAGTCTTTGCGCCCGCCCTTTAGAAAAGTCAGTACTAAGACAGGCTCTGCCCTCAAGGCTCACAATAAAAAAGAGACTGCACATGAGAAAAAATGAATGGGAAGGTGGAGGAAGCAAACAAGCTCAAGCACAAGTTATTCAGGTTATTCTTCAGCTTACAGCCAGTGTCAATTGAGGTTCTGCTTGTCTTGCCCTTCATAAAGAGTAGACCCTTCCTTGAAGCTTTCCCCACCCACGTCACTCAGAACCAGGGGCAGATCTGGTGACAGCATCAAGGCCACGAAGACAGGACAGTTTCTGCTGCACAGTTCTTCCCTCACATAGCTGCCTACTTGACTTCTAGGAGCACAAGAACCTGCCTCTTTTTGAGTGAGACTGTTGGTCCGTCTGGCTCAGTGCTGTCTACATTGACTGACAGAGGCTTTCCAGGATTTCCAGCAGGAGTATTTCCCAGCCCTAGCTGGAGATACAGTTTGGTATTGAACCTGGGACCTTCTGCAAGGCAGATGCTCTGCCACTAAGCTATGACCCTTTCCCTACTTTTCTGCAGCATTTTCCAATTCTATTACAGTTTTGGCTGCAGACTTTTAATGATGCCATGTAGAAAACTCTTGCTTAATGATTCTCTGTTTCATTTGCATGGTTGCTCTGTACTTTTATTAATTTATTTGCATTTTTGCCTGTTCTTCTTTCCATTGTATTTTGTTGACTGCTTGGAGGGCCACCAAGTTGTGAGACATCAACACATAAAAGCCATGGTAACAATAATATTAGTAGTCATTGAATTTTCTCCCCTTTCTAGAAAAGTGCTTTGGAACAGAGACTGGAGGAGGCCAGGCAGCAGCTTTCAGCTGCACGGACAAGCCATGCAGAGAGTTTAAGTCTTCTGGAGACTCAGGTACACAGGGCAGGATTGCTTTCTGAAGCCTGGGATGGTGCTTAGTGGTTGGTGAATTACAGCCCTAATTACTTTCTGGGGTGGGGGGATTCCTCTTGGCTTGGTCAAGCCAGGTACTCAGTTTGGAGGCGCTCTCTTCTCATGGTTTTCAGGACCATTGCTCTGCCCTGGAACGTGTGATGTAGTAGGAATAGAGTTTCTCTGAGCATGTGCTGAGTGCTTTTCCTTGGCTGCTGAGTATCTGCAACCAACCTTTTATATATTTGGAGGAGATGGTTTTCAGGTCAAGCGGCAGCCTTTCCAGGCCACAGCACCTGTTTAATAAAAATAATAATAAATATTTCTGATCTAGGACTTGGTTTCAGGAGGAAGGTGTGAGTGAAGCACATGTTCAGGAAAGTGCTGTGTGCCCTGGGCTGTACCACTTTGGACTGGTTGAGGGGGCAGGAATCACATTTTGAGCGATCCCTCACATAATCACCCCTAAGAACAGGCTGTAGCTCAACAGGAGTGCATCTACATTGAATTTAGAGGGCCCCCAGTTCAGTCCCCAATATCTCCAGGTAAGGCTGGGAAAGCCCCAGTCCTGAAATCCTTGAGACAGAGGCGTAGCAAGGTCAGATGGTACCCAATGCGGAATTTTTTTTGTCACGCCCTCTCCCCACATTGACAGCTCGAGGTAGACTTGGGAGGCTTGGGAGTCAGTGATGATACCTGGGGCAGTCCACCCCCTTGCCCCTGCCCCCCTGCCTACACCCCTGACTGTAAGGCTCATTGGACGCAGTTGGACTTACTTCTGAGTGAACATATAGGATGGCGCTTGCAAGCTGACCCAAGGGACGTGTTCCTGTAGATCACTCACATCAAGTAAAATGGATGTCTAAGGAACTTACTCCTGAGTAAGGAGTCAACCTTGAAAGCAGCCCAGCTGCCATCCCCAAATCATCCCCCGCCCCCGGCATTCCCCACAAAATTCAGAAATTGAGGGCTTCCACTGAATTGGGTTGGGCCAATTCTGGACCTGAGAGGGTGCAGCCCCAAGTGTGCTTACTCGGAAGTATCCAGCTCGGCTAGCAAGCGTCCTCGCAGTGGGATCCTAGGCATGTTTCCTTCCTCACTGAGCATGGCGAGGGTTACTCCCTAGCAAGGCTGCTTGCAGCCACATTCCATATCTTAAGTACACTTGAAACCCTCATGCTAAAACAAGAAATCAGGACTTCGAACCAGACGAGATTACTCAAAAGTTGTTGTTGTTGTTGTTATTATTGGCCTGAACGCAATGGGATTTCCTTCCTTGGAAAGAGGCTTGGGGTTGTGGTTGTGGTCATTTGAATGGGACTTGCCCCTAAGAAGGGTTTGAGTATGGGAGAAGGCGGGTTACTTGTGATTAAGCCCTTAGTATGACTACTTATGGCCTGAGCCCAAGAGTGTTTATTCTGAAGTAAACCCTGTGTGGATTGGGACTGTCTCCCACATAAATTGGCTGGAAATGGAAGCCATAGGCTGCAATCCACTCAGATCAATGGTGGTAGGAGAACCGAGGCTCATTCGGGACCAGCGAGTTGGGGACAGGAGACTGTAGGGAAGCTGTTGTAGATATTATCATTATTATTATTTGTAGAAAGTATTGCTTCTTTTCTGCTCTTTTCGCGCTGCCTGCTCACTCCTGTTTGGAGCAGCCACCTTCTGCCCGAGCTGCTGCCTGGAACCCCACCAGCTGAAAGTAATTACTGGCCGGTTGGCACCTTGAGTAGCAGACAGAGAAGGCAGCAGTAGTGGCAGCTGTCAATGTCAAGAAATGCCTTCCCGTCCCAAGGATTATCTAGGACTAGGGACGGATGGATGCTCAGTTTCTCAAAGTGAGCGCTTTCCTTTTTTAATGAAACAGACCAGGAGACCCCAGTGAGACGGAGCTGCGTGCTGCCTTCACCCCAGTTCATCCCGCCATCTCACCCCACCCCTCACCCCGTGCAGCTGCCTGGTGCCATTCATAGCTTCATGCTGAGGACTCCCACACGCGGGAGAAAACTACTTATCCAATAGCAAGCCAGCCCACCCCTGCCGCTGTATTCCATTTTGAGCCCTTTTGCTCGTGGCTTACCAGACGTGGGGGCGCCTCCACCCCTCTTCTCGTCCTGCAGTCAGTCACTGGAGGAAGCAAAGGGAGTGTTCCCCCTCTCTCGCACACGCCTCCTCTCGCTCCTTCCCTTCTGGGAGATGCTGTAGCTTCACGCTCATTCACCCAGCTGCGCCGAGAGGAGCCTTTCTGGTGCCATTTCCCGCGTGTGCGCATCTACTCGCAAGGTCCTGGTGCCAAACGGGGTGACATTCGGCACCCTCCGCCTGCCCACAACTCCCAAGCCTACAGCAAGTGGCAAAGCAGCAGCAAAGCACCCCCGCTTTGCCGCTAGCTTTAGGCTTGGGAGCCATGGGGGGGGGCACTGAATGTTGCCCCCTTCAGGATGGTACCCGGGGTGGTCCGCCTGCCCCCGCGCCCCTTTGCAACACCACTGCCTTGAGAACTGCTGCAGTCAGTGCAGATAATGCTGCAGTTGGTAGACTTAGCTTGTTTATTTTCAAGGGAAACCTTTATTTTCAAGGGAAAGGCCTTAGCTTTGTGGTAGAGTACCTGCCTTGCATGCTGAAGGTCGCAGGTGGTTCAATCCCCATCATCCTCCAGGTAGGGCAGGAAGAAACACTCTTCCTGAAACCCTGGAGGGCCTATCAGGGTAGATGGTACTTAACTAGATGGACCAATGGTCTGATTCTGTATAGGGCACTTCCCATCTCTCTTCTTCTTTTTCTCCTTCTTCTTCTCCTCCTCCTTCTTCATATACCGCCCTATACCTGCAGGTCTTAGGGCGGTTTACAAAATAAAAGCAGAATATAAAACCACAAAATATGTAATCAAAATAAAAACAACAATCCAATAAGACCCCCAACACTTTTTAAAAGGGCGTATGATGTCAATCAAATCAACCAAAGGCCTGGTTTAAAAGGAACGTTGTTGCCTAGTGCCTAAAGGTGTATAATGAAGGCATCAGGCATTTATTTTTATATCTATCTCTATATCTCTACGTAATTTTAAACTGGATTTTGTGGTTTTATGGGGGTGAGGGGAGAGGGCTGTTTAGGTCATAATAAACATTACTTCACTTGCTTCAAAATGTGGCCCCTCTGGATTTGGGGTCCCCGCCTGCTTGTGCTGCTGAGTGAGGGCTTGGACCTCCACCCCAAAGTCCCACTGTAGCAGCACTGCTGGCCCTATATTCTGTTGTGGTCCTTGGTGGAGGGAGGGAGACCCACAACATTCAAGCGTGGGCTCCTTCATGGTACAGCCAGTGAAAGCTGCACCCTGCAGTTCTCCTGGCTTTGAGTCATTGGTCCTGTCTGTTGCCTCCTAGATTAACAAACTGAACTGCCAGTTGGCTGAAAGGCAGGTGTGCCTAAACATAAGAGAGGAGCTTGTGCAGAGCCTCCAGGAAAGTAGTTCACCACAGGTAGGGGCCATCACGTCAGCTGGTCTATATCTCTTTCCTCTTCCCCAAATTGGGAGGCAGGCTGGCTGGGGTGGTGTGTGCATAGAATCATAGAATTGTAGAGTCAGAAGGGATCCAGATGGTCATCTACTCCAACCTCTTGCAAAGCAAGTATATCAACCAAAGCATCCATGACAAATGACTGTCCATCCTTTGCTTTAAAACCTCCAAGGAAGAAGAATCCACCACTTTCCAAAGGAGTTCGTTCTACTGCTGAACAGCTCCTACTGTCAGAAAGTTCTTCCTGATGTTTAGTTGGAAACTCCTTTATTGAATCCATTGGTTCAGATCCTACATTCCAGAGCAGGAGAAAACAAGTTTGCTCTGTCTTCCATGTGACAGCCCTTTAGATATTTGAAGATGTCTATCATATCACCTCTCAGGTCTCCTCTTAGCCAGGCTAAATATACCCAACTTCCTCAACCATTCCTCATAAGGCTTGGTTTCCAAACCTCTGATCATCTTGGTCACCCTCCTCTACACATGTTCCAGTTTGTCAATATCCTTCTTAAATTATGGTACACAGAAACTGGACACAGCACTTCAGGTGTGGTCTGACCCAGACAAAATAGAGCGGTACTATGACTTCCCTTGACCTAGACACTATACTTCTGTTGATGCAGCCTAGAATAGCATTAGCTTTTTTTCCTGCTGCATCTCACTGTTGACTCAAGTTGAGCTTGTGCTCCGATAAGACCCTTAGGGCTTTTCACACATACTTCTAGTAAGCCAGGTGTCCCCCTTATTTTTTTATTTAAAGATTTTCTTGCTTTATAAAAGTACATGCATTCTCTCTTTTTTTCAGGTTGTACAAGTGAGACATTTGTGTTGAGTACAGTATAAGGTTGGGGAGGGAGAGAGGAGGGCTGGGGTGGTGATGCTTATATTTTGTATAGTGTATGTGTGTGGTTTTGTTTCAGTGTCAACTGGGTAGGTTCTCTTTCTATTTGTTTATTACATTTCCTTGGTAGTGAGTGGTATTGGGGGGAAGGGTGTGGTTGGTTGTCTGTGGTTATCTGCAGTGGGGTTTGTTTGCATTTATGGGGAGGGGAGGGTTTGTTGGGTCAGATGAGCCAGATTGATTCATATGCTATCAGTGGATTTTTATCGTTGTCTCATTGGGCTGTGTATGTGATAAAGGGGAGCTATACTGGGGTGAAGGTGCCCTCATCTATTTGTTCCCGTGTCGGTTTCAGTTTATTGGATAGCATTTCTAGTAAGGCCGTTTCCCATACAATTTGATACTATTGGCCCATGTTTACTCCTGACAGGTCCCTCCAGTGTCTGGCTATGAGGCTTCTGGCTGCTGAGAGTAGGTGGTTTATAAGTTCTGCATAATGTGAGTGGACATTATGATCTTGGAAGATGTTCAGTAGGGCCAGTTTTGGGGTGAGTTCTAATACCTTTTTAGTTATTTTGCATATCTCTTGTAGGACTGCTGTCCAGAAGGGTTGGATTTTAGGGCATTCCCACCACATGTGGAGGTATGTGCCTGTGGAGGTGCAGCTTCTTCAGCATCTTGGTGAGGTTCCTGGGTGTATCAGCACTAGTTTCCATGGTGTTAAGTACCACCTGTAGGTGAGTTTCAGAGTGAGTTCCCTTCTTTTGGCTGATATGGACTTAAAGGGAGGTTTAGACCACATTCTAGTCCATTGGGTGAGGTTAATTTCATAGTCTATGTTGAGCTCCCATTGTTCTTTGATTGCGTCAAGAGGGGTTGTGGGATTTTGGACCAGTATTTTGTATATTGTGGATACCATCCCTTTGCCATGTCCCTTTGCTATTGGGAGAAGGTTTTCGAAGGTGGTCAAGGGCCTAGTGGCTGCTTATTTAACTACTGGGTTGTTTAAGAGGGCATGTATTTGGTGATGTGTTAGCCAAGGTATTTGGGTGTCTCCTAGTTTGTCTTGTATTTCTTGTGTTGGTATGGGTTTGTTGTTTTTGTAGAAGTCTTTTAAACAGTGTAGGCCTTGGGCTTGCCAAGTTTTTATCTGGATGTTTTGTGTTGCATGTTGGAATAGTAGGTTAGTGCGGATGGGGATAATCTGCCTAGTTTGTTTTAGAGAAATGGGTATGCTGTTGCAAGGATGTTTTTGATTGAGTCTCTCTCCAAGTGAACCCATTTTTTTTGTCTTGTCTTCTAGAATATGCAGGATTATGTGGCATACATGGTTGGCGATGTAATTTGATTCTGTATTGGGGATTCCCCATCCTCCTCTTGAGGAGGGGAGGTGCAGGTATTTGGGGCTTATTCTTGGCTATTTGTGTGAGAAAATAAACAAGTGTAGTTTTTTCTGTCACTTCTGAAGCTGGGTTGGGGGAATCTAGATTGGGAGGGTTTGGAATAAATAGGTTAGTTTTGGGAAGGTGATCATTTTGATCAGGGGTAGGCAACCTAAGACCCGGGGGCCGGATGTGGCCCAATCGCCTTCTCAATCCGGCCCATGGACGGTCCGGGAATCAGCGTATTTTTACATGAGTAAAATGCGTCCTTTTATTTAAAATTCATCTCTGGGTTATTTGTGGGTCCTGCCTGGTGTTTTAACATGAATAGATAGTGTGCTTTTATTTAAAATGCATCTCTGGATTATTTGTGAGGCATAGGAATTTGTTTTGTTTTGTTTTTCAAAATATAGTCCGGCCCACCACATGGTCTGAGGGACGGTAGACCGGCCCACGGCTGAAAAAGGTTACTGACCCCTGATTTTGATCATTGCTATTTTGTCTGAGAGGGTGAAACTGGTGTTGTTCCATTTCCTCAATTCTCTGTTGATTTGTTGCCACAGCTGCTTATAATTGTAGAGGTATAGTTTGTTGAGGTCTTTGGTTATTTGAACCCCTAGGTACCTGAATTTGATGCAGCAGAATTTTATCTTTGTAATGTTGGTGAATTCCTTTTGGGTATGCGGGTGGGAGGTGGTAGTGTTGAAGCACATAGCCTCAGATTTTGCAAAGTTTACTTGTAGGGCCAACACCATTGTGTTGAGTTCTTTGCTTAGGATGGTTGCTTTGTTTATGGGGTCTGGTGTTATGACCATCAGGTCGTCTGCTAAGAGCCTTAGTTTGTAGGTTTTACCTTTTATTTCCATACCCTTGGTATCTGGGGCTGCTCGCAGTAGGATTGCTAGGGTTTCCAGGACCAGGATGAATAGGAAGGGAGACAGTGGGTGTCCTTCTTTAGTGCCTCTTCAGATTGCTATAGTATTGGAGTCCATATTGTTAATTCTGCATTTTGCTGAGGTTTGGGAGTATATTTGTTTGAGGGTTTGTAGGAAGTTGGTGCTAAATTTCATGTTAGTTAATACTGCTAATAGCTATTTCCATTCTAAGCAATCAAAGGCTTTAGGGATGTCTAGGGACATGTCTAGGGATGTCAGTAGGAGTTTGATCGTTTTGCTGTGTTCTATCAGATTCATTCTATTTTGAGGCTATCTTTGAGTGGTTTTGGGATAGAGACTTTTCGAAGAGGTCCGGGTTTTGGGGATGGGGGCTCCTTTTATGATTTCGCTAAATGTTGGTGGCTGTGTGCTGTGTTGTGTCAGTTGTTACAATGAGGCGAAAGGGGAAGCCCCATTGGTACTTGATTCCTGCTTGTTTGGATACATGGTTGTAGGTTTTTTCTTCGGTTTAGGGTCTCTTGCGATATATCCTGAAAGGCCAGGATGGGGTCTTCTCCATATCAGAGAATGGTTGTGTTTCTGAAGTTATTCCATATTTCTTCTTTCTTTTTGTAGCAGGTAAAGCACACAATGATGTCTCATGGAGGGGTGTTGGCTTTCGGCATGGGTCTTAGAGCGCTGTGTGCCCTTTCCAGATCATCTACTTTGAGATTCAGGTTTGGGATTGTGGGTTTTAGCCAGCGTACAATGAGATTGGCCGGTTTTTTGTCCTTCATTTTCTCTGGGTAATTGCAGAAGTGGCTATTGCAGCGTCTACTGCAATCTTCAAAGGCTTCTAGTTTAATTCTCGCTTCCATGCTTTCTTTTTCTTGGCAGCAATCCGTATCAGCTAATTTATTTTTCAGACATGTGTTTTCCTTTCAGAATTGCTCTACAGTACTTGTTTGAGTTGCATCTGGTTTTCCTTTTCTAGAGTGGAGATGGTGCCAGTGGGGGTCTCCACTTTAGAGGTCAGGTCGCTGATTATTGTCTTCAGGGGAGTAACTGTGTTCTTCAACAGTTCTGCTAGATTCTGTTCCATTTCCCTCAGGTCTCTCTTGTTGTTGGGCAGTTGTCATCATGGGGGGGATGTTGAGACTTCCTTGTCATTCGGCATCTCCTTGGTTAGTGCCATCTTGATTGTCTTGGTGGCCTTCGTCTGGGATGTGCGCTGTGTTCTGTTGAAGTGGGGGGATGTTGTGGTTCGGTGTTTTGGTGGTAGTGGTTGTTGGCTGATGTGGAATTATAGAGATGTACAGGCGTTGTTGATTGGTGGCTTTCTTCTCTGGTTGTTGCGATGGGCACCCCAGTCTCCCCCTCCCCCTGATTGTGGTGGTAGTGGTGGCGCAGGGACCAGCCAGGCAGCATAGTTGGTGCTGGTGGCCCTCAAGAGCTCCGTGCGGCCTTGGCGCTTGCCATCTTGTCTCGACAGAAGTCCCAGGTGTCTCCCGTCTTATACTTGTGCATCTGGGGTTATTCCTGCCTAAGTGCAGAAGCTTCCACTTGCACTTATCGAAATTCATTTTGTTAGTTTGGTCCCAGTTCTCCAATCTGTTAAAGTCACTTCGAATCCTATCTTCTGTGGCATTAGCTACCCCTCACAGTTTAGTGTGACATGCAGATTTGATGAGCATCCCCTCAATTCCTTCATCCAAGTCATTTATAAAGACACTGAACAACAATAATAGGTCCAGGACAGAACACTGCAGCACCCCACTTGTCACTTTTTTCCAGGGTGTTGAAGAACCATTAGGGAACACCCATTGGGTTCAGTAATTTGTTTATGAGTTTGAGGTGTCAGAAACCCAAGGAAAGAATTATTTATTTTATTTATTTACTTCCTTAATATCCCACCTTTTCTCCAAGGAGCTCAAGGTGGCGTACATGATTCTCCCCCTCCTTGTTTCATCTCCATAAGAACCCTGTGAGGTAGATTATTTTGAGAGGCAGTGTCTGGCTGAAGATGACCTAGCAAGCTTCATGGCCATGTGAGGATTTGAACCCTAGTCTCACAGGTCCTAGCCCAACACTCTACCTGCTACACCACATTGGCTTTCAAAGAAGGTTCTCTGTGGGTTTTTTTGTAGGTGAAAGATCTAGAACAGGCACTACAGCTTGCTAACGAGACAGCAGCAAAAAGCAAAGAAGAGATGGAGGAGAGAGAGCTGCAGATCCAAAAGCTGGTGAGTTTAGGGTGGCCTAGTTTTGGGCAGAGCTTTTCAGGATGTGAGGGGGAAGGAAAATACTTACAATAGCCCAATGTTCCTACTTGACTTGAGAGCTTCAGTAGAGACACGTGAGCAAGGCATGCCTGGAGTCACTATAATGTATCCCTAGGCAACTCCAGGATCTTGTTCCCCCTATATGCCCACCCACCCACTCTGATCTGTGGAACTGGAACTGTTAGCGGCACCACATGATCTGCATTTGCAGGAAAACGATCTTGTAGTGTGGCAGTGCCCACACTTTTGAACTCCCTGCCCACTGATGTCAGACAGGTGCCTTCAATCAAATCTTTTTGACACCTGCTTAAAACCGTTTTGTCAAGGCAAACCTATCCTAGACATGTTGATATGTGTTTTAATCTGCTTTTTAGCTTATTACTGATTTTGATTGTCTTTTGAAGGTTTTAATTCCCCCGGCCTGATGATTTCATTGTTTTATTCTTATTGTAAATTGCTTTGAGCATTGCTTTTTTACAGTCAAATGCTATAAATTTTGTGAAATAATAAATAAATTACCAGGACCCCCATCAGATGTCTGCCCTAGATTCCCCTTTTAGATTATTTTCACCAGCACTTTCATATTCCACCATGCCCAGAGTGATGCATTGTGGGAAATGAAAATGGCACCTCCTGGATTGCAATGCTGCTGCTGCTGCTGCTACTACTGCCTCCCAGTTTGTAAATGCTCCAGGCCCACTCATGTAAGAAGAGGCCCATCAGAGGGTTGAGGTTTTTTGTTTTGTTTTTGCCATTCTTGCATCCTGTTTGAGTTGCAGAGAAAGGCATTGTGAGTTTTTCAGTTTGCTTGTTTTTCCTAAGATCCTAGCCCTGAAGAATATAGGGGAGAATCCGGAAGTGTTTTGCAGGCTTTTCTCATCCCAAGTTTTCTAGGAGAATGGCTTTCTATTTATTTCTCAAGCCTCACAATAACATTCCCCTCACCCAGGGAACCTGTGGCCCTCCATATTTTAAATCACAAATCCCATCATTCCTGACTATTGGCTGTGCCGGCCCATGACTGATGAGTGTTAGGAGCCTGACAACATCTGGAGAACCACAGGCTTCACACCCCTTCCCTCCATTCCTCACTCTCTGCCTTATTGGTTCTGACCAAAACAATTTACAGATCTAAAAACAGACCTGGAAATAATTTCAGAATCAAGCATGTGAATGGGATTAACATGCCAATTGAATTAACATATATAGATATATGTTAAGACATATTCATATAATTTTATTTCATCACACTTTCCTCTGCTTAACCTGTTCTGAGCACATGCAGAGTTGATGGAGTTTCAATACTAGATTCTTCCCCCACCCCACCCCACTCTCTCACTCTGTCCTTTCTTAGCAGCAAACAGATCAGCAGCTGGAGAGAATCCAAGCACAGGAAGGCCTCTACGCTGTGCAGCACCAGTGCACAGAGCAAGTTGGGAGGCTGCTGGAGCAGATGGCAACCCTGGAAGCTGCCCAGAAGACAGAAAGGATGGCTGCACATCAGGCGATGGTGAGTCCTGCTCTCCTTTTCAGAGCAACTGTCCACCTTCTCTAGCCACTTCTGTTCTTTTCTTTAATAAGATTTTATTAAAGCTTTTCATAATACAGTACAATAAAAAAAACAGAAAGAGACAGAGAAAGAAAGAAAGATGCAAATCCATCTTTCAAAAGTAAATCTTAACCCTTGTCTCACACAAAAAGGGGCGGACCCTCACCTAGGAGCTTCCTTTTCTTCTCCCAACCTCCCTCCCTGGGAGATGTTCCTTTCCCTGCCTCACACACTGGGTCCATCAGCTTCATGTGTGTACAGTAGAGGACATTAAAAAAAACACAACAACCCAGAAGCAAGAGGAAAGGAAAGAAAAAGAAACAGAAACAGGAATATAAAAATAACAAAAGAATGAAAAAGGTTTTTTTAAAAAAGGAAAGAAAGAGAAATAAAAAGTGCTTCCAATTCTCCATCTGTATCTCTCTCTCTCTCTCTCTCTATATATATATATCAAAATATTCCAAGTATTCATTCTAGGTTGGTACCCAGCTGTTTCTCCTCCTGCTAGGCGATATTTTCCGAGTCTGGATCAACAGTAGTCTTCCTCCAGTCCAGCATAACTTTACCTCCAGTGTTGACAAAGAATAAATCTTTGATCTTTATTCCTACATCAGTCCAATGTTTTGTTCTGTTTTTCATTTAGAGCCAACTGGAAAAAGAAAACGAAGAACTGAAAGGCAGATGCGAAGACTTGGAAAGCGCCTTAAGGAAGCAAGAATCTGAATTGGAAAGGCTAAAGGTATCTGTGCTCTTAACAGTCACATCCATCCAGCATGTTGGAAACTGGTATTCTGCCTTTTTTGGGTTAAGCAAAAGCTATGCTGCTAGTGCAGCAGAGAAGAGAGGGGCCCCGAACCTAAACGTGGTAGCTTTGACAGCCAGATCAGTGCAACTTGCAGGTGTTTTAATGGGTTTTGTTTTGCAAATGTTGCTAGCAGATTGTTTCAAAGGCTGTGGGCCGGCATCCTTATAAACCTGGGGTGGGGAGTGGGGAGCTGTAGAGCATGGGTCTGAAAGCTGAATGCAGCCCTCAGTCTTCTCTGTCTAGCCCTCAGGGCTGACCCCAGGCCTCACTCCTCACTGCCCCACTTTGCCCCCTTTCAAATATTATTGCTGTGTAAGTGAGGGGGTTTTGTTTGTTGATATAGCAGCTCAGGAGTAAAGGGTTAACTTCCCTCTCCCCAGCAGCATTGCCTATCGATACCAGTTTCTTGGAAAAACTAAAATTCTTTTTTCAAGCATTTGAAGGGATGAGGGGGAGAATGAGGTGTGTGTTTGTGTTTTAAGTGTGGCTACACCTACTGGTGACTTTGGCCCTGCCTACCACTGGCATGCAGCCCTCAGAGGGTGGGCAAAAGGTAATGTGACCTTGAAGGTCAGAATAGTAGTCCACCTTGAACTGAAATGTCTTCTTTCTGTTTCTGTCGTCTTCCTTTGATTAAAATGGACTTTGATTGCATCCAGTTACTTAGAGCAGGCCCATTGAAATTGATGGACGGGTGGCGCTGTAGTCTAAACCACTGAGCCTCTTGGGCTTGCCAATCGGAAGGTCTTGCAGTTCGAATCTGTGTGACGGAGCTCCTGTTCCTCTTTCCCTGTTTCTGCCAACCTAGCAATTTGAAAGCTTACCGGTGCAGGTAGATAAATAGGTACCGCTGCGGTGGGAAGGTAAACAGTGTTTCCATGCACTCTGGCACTCGTCATGGTGTTCTGTGCACCAGTAGCGGTAAAGTCATACTGGCCACATGACCTGGAAAGCTGTCTGTGGACAAATGCCGGCTTCCTCGGCCTGAAAGGCAAAATGAGTGCCACACCCCAGTCACCTTTGACTGGACTTAACTGTCAAGGGGTCATTTACCTTTACCTTTTTTTGAGTATAACTTGGCTGGATACAACTCTTTGCCTTCCCTTTGTTTGGGATTTGGTAGTTTGCCAAGGTAAAGTAGGCTAGAATTGTGGTTGGGAAGATGGCCTTTTCCACACTACAGTGCATGGGTTTAGGGAGTTTACTCTCATTCTGAGTCCTCCATTCTCTAACCCCAGGATTCTTACTGCTTTGCAGGCAGAATTGAGCAGTAGCGCTGAAACCTCCCAAGCCCTGGAGGAGACGCGAGGGCAAAAGGAGCATCAACTGCAGCAGGAGGTGGGCTCACCCCTTTGGCACCCACTGTGGGTGTAGCTGGCTTTGTCTTCAGGATTGGCCATGGTGGGAGGATGCACCTGAGCCATTCATTGTGTTGGTATTGACAGGTCAAATCAGAGCCAATGCAAATAAATTAGTTCTGGCCCACCATGAATGACTGCAAATCAGACAGTGATAGGGGACCATTTTGGAGATGGGCAGGTGGTCTCCATAATAGCTGATGCCTCTGTCTTGACTTTACTGCCTGGGTAAAAGCTGTCTGTCATAACTTACCGTATTTTTCGTCCCATAGGACGCACCTAGTTTTTTGGGGGGGAAATAAAGGGAAATCTGTCACACTTCTTCACGGAGGCTCTGGAGCCTTTTTAGCCTTTGATCCTTCTTCACCTGTTACATATTCCTCTAGCTCCAGCAGGGTGCTGGGTGCTATAGAAATTAAGTCTGGAAATGGTGGATTCTTAACCCGCAGATTTAGGAGGATACAGAAGAGGTTTGGAGGTCCAGGAAAGTTAATCAGGATTAATCAAGACAAAGAGGATTTTGAGGAGAAACAGTTTAGAGAGGGGGAAAGGTGTTCCAGGTATTTGGGGATGGAGGACAGTGTAAGGGGAAGAGAGACTTGAGTGAGCTTGTGAGAGGAGTGGGGGGGGGGACAGAAGAACAACCTGCTGGATCAGGCCAGTAGCCCTTCTGGTCCAGTATCCTCTTCCCTTAGTGGCCAACAGATGCCTATGGGAAATCCACAAGCAGGACCTCCCCCCCTCTTGTGGCTTCCAGCAACTGGTATTCAGGGGCGTTACTCCCTCTGGCTGTAGAGTCAGAGCACAGCCATCAGGGCCAGTAGTTAGCCCTCTCCACAGGTGTCCTGTGTTGCTTGCATCTCACCCTTGAAAGTGTGAACAGCCATTTGTCAAAAAGCATCATGTGGTGAGGTGAGGTCAGGGGAGGAGGGAAAGTTAGCTGTTTTAGATCTGAAAGCAAAGACAGGAAATAGCCACGAAAGCTCATTGTGCAAATGTTTCAGCCAGCCTGGTGCCCTCCAGATGTTTTGGACCACAACTTCCATCAGCTCAGCCAGCACATTGGCATTGAGGTCTAGAACATCAGGAGGGCCCCAGGTTGGCAAGGGCTGACATTTGTCCAGTGTCGTAATAGGTAGCATATGTTGTCTGGACACTTCTGCTTGTACATGCTGTTACACCAGATTTAGCACAAAAAGGACACCATCTTTGGCTGCCATCTTCCTTTTCTGATATATAGCACTCCAGCTTCTAGTGTAAAATAGCCCTCGAGTGGGTCCAGTCTTACAGTGATGTTGGATTATAATAAACATTCATTTTGGAATGTCTGAAAAGCAAGGGCTGGAAGCAACATCATACCTGTCGATGGCCTTTCTTTTTCCCCCTGGTGGCTTAGCTTGTGGATCTGACTGTGCTGTTGAATGAGAAGGACCTGCTGATTGCAGAGAAAGCAGAGGCACTTCTGAAAGGGGAGGAAGACCTGAAGAACCTAAGGCAAGGTAAGACCCAGCAAAGCTTCATTTACTAGTAGCAAGGAGGGTGATGTGGCTCTCCAAGTTCTGTTGGACTCCCAGCTGTCGTCAGCAGCTGCCAGTAGCTCAGGATGAATTGTAGTTCAATGGCATCCTGAGCACCACAGGTTAGAACAGTGGTCCAGAGTGGATGGAATCCATGGAATGACTGGATCAAGTTCATCAGTTTTGTTGAATTAATTAAACTAAATAGGTTTACTTGCATTTT
Organism: Podarcis melisellensis; assembly: GCF_964234715.1. Taxonomy (NCBI): domain Eukaryota; kingdom Metazoa; phylum Chordata; class Lepidosauria; order Squamata; family Lacertidae; genus Podarcis; species Podarcis melisellensis. The sequence goes on along the minus strand of NC_138547.1, from coordinate 12,498,207 downwards.
AAATAAATGTGCAATTAATTGTTACTGTTTTGAATTTTATTATGTTGGAATGGCAGACTAGGACCTGGGAGGCTCAGGATCAAACCCGCATTTGGCCACGAATCTTTTGCTGGGTGATGTTGAGCTAGTCGTTTCCTCTCTCAGCCTAGCCTACCTTGCAGGGCTGTTGTGAAGATAAAATTGGGGGAATAGACTGAATGCTTCTTGGACTGAATGCTTCTTGGACTGAATGCTTCTTGGACTGAATGCTTCTTGTTTAATGACTGCATCCCACCCAGTGTGGTGTAGTGGTTAAGAGCAGTAGGGAACTGGGTTCGCGTCTCCGCTCCTCCACATGCAGCTGCTGGGTGACCTTGGGCCAGTCACACTTCTTTGAAGTCTCTCAGTCTCACTCACTTCACAGAGTGTTTGTTGTGGGGGAGGAAGGGAAAGGAGAATGCTAGCCGCTTTGAGACTCCTTCGGGTAGTGATAAAGCGGGATATCAAATCCAAACTCTTCTTCTTCTTCTCTCTTCCCTGCCTCTAAACTGGTTTCCCTTTCCTTCTAGACCACGATGCACTTCTGCTGCAGATGGACCAGTTGAAGTCCAACCTTGAGTTGTGCCAGCACCAGGCCATGGAGACAGAAGCTGCGGCAGAGAAACGGATGAGTGCTTTGCAAGAGCAGCTACAGTTCCAGCAGGAGCGCTTCTTAGCCAGCGAGAAGCAAGTAAGCAGCTTCCCCTCCCTGGGCAGGGCAAGCCCTTAGCCTTTCTAAAAGCAGCACTGTGGCTTCTCCTCTGGAATGTTCCTCTCTTCAGTGCTGGAACACTGCAGCAGTGGGGAACCTCCAGACCATGCACATCCCCATTTAGTCCACTGGGCAATTTCAGCCAAAGATCAGCCAAACCATAATATTAGGGGAGAAATGGGGCACACACCCCCAGTCTTGGTCTGCTGTCATCCACCCTCCTACCTATCTCCTTACAATTGGGGACAGGAAGGGTGGGAATAACTCAGTGTTGGCTCCTTAGTTTTTGTGTTCCCCTGGCAGAACTCAACAAAGGTAAAGGTGGAGCCAAAACTAGAATGCGTTGAGATCCTACCTACTGTGACAGATTTTTAAATCCCAACAATTTTGTTTTCTTTCTTTTTTTAAAAAACTGACAAGTTTCCAGCCTTATGGATGCAAAGATGCACTTGAGTTTGTGGGCAATGCCTGATGAAATCTCAGAAGCCAGAAGGGTTGCTATGTAAGATTTCCATGTCCTTTATAATTCCTTAACACTTCCCATGATTGTGGAAGCAAAACACATATATGCAAAATAAACACAATTTATGCAGGTTTTCAGAATTTGGGTTACCTCATCACAGATGTGCGGCTTCTACCTTAAGCTTTCTTTGATATGTTTTGGAGGTGCCAGTACAGCCTTTTGACCCATATTGGCTGGTCTGCTTGTAGCTTGGTGCAGCCATTATTCCTGTGGTTTTGTTGCTTGCTTATCTCTTCTCACCCACCCTGCCCCTTCATATGTGGCCAGGAGAAACCTACTTGTCCCAAATCTTTTCAGGATGTACATAAGCTCTCTTTTTGTTGCCTCTCTGATCTTGCTAAATCCAGCCCGTTTTTACCCCCTGCTAGGCTGCTACATTAGAACTGACTTCTGCAGCCCTGAAAAAGCATCTGTGTCCCTCTGAAGATGGGGGAACAGAGCCAAACGGGGAGGTGGCTGCCACTGATATTGTCCAGCTCCAGAAGGAAAACAGAGACTTGGAGCAGCAAATCGCAGAGAAGAACAAGGTGTGGGTTCAACTGTTCATTAGCCTTTCTCCAACTTTTCCCCGCCTTCCAATTGTTTCTGATATGCAGTGGTACCTTGGTTGTTGAACAGCTTGGCTCCCGAACAAATTGGCTCCTGAACGCCACAAACCCGGAAGTAAGTAAGTTTATGAACTTTTTTGGAAGCTGAACATCTGATGTGGCTTCCATGGCTTCCAATTGAGTGCAGGAAGGTCCTGCAGCCAATCGGAAGTCGTGCAATAGTTTTTGAACAGCTCCGGGAGTCTAAGTCAAACAATACCACCACCACCCATTTTAAAAGGCCATAGGTTGTTTAATTAGCCAAAAGCTTGGGAGAAGAAGGGCGTTTTTGCCTGGCACCTAAAGATATGTAATGAAGGTGCCAGGCAAGCCTCCCTGGGGAGAGCATCCCAAAAGTGGGGAGCCACTGTGGAAAAGGCTTGATAGTTGAGGTGCAGTGGCTTTTATTGATGGCCAGACTTGTGAACTGACGTTCTCTCCCTACCCTTTCTCCTCTGGTAGACAATAAAGCAGCTGCAGCAGAGGATGGCAGAGCTGAAGAAAACCTTGCAGAAAGAATTGGTGAGTTCAGCTTGTGCTGAATGGCAGTCTCTGTCATTATCAGAGGGATTAGTTTGGTGTATGTCACTGTGTGTGTGTGTGTGTGTGTGTGTGTGTGTGTGCATGCCATGATTTTAGCATGCAAAGGAAAAAAAGTGCAGAATTTGGTGGCAGAAGCAGAATTCAGTTTCTTGAGGATTTCAGCTTTGGAATTTTATTGTAAAGACAAATTTCTAGCACTTATGAGGATAAATATATGCATGGGTAATACTACTGATGTTTTGGAAGCCTGAGTGGTGACTTGAATTTTCTCAAGTGTTGTTTGGGACTAGCTAGCATAACAGGAACAAATGATCCAAATTAGTGAGCGCTTGCTGTGAATGAGCTACCCAGTTTGCATAATTTATGTAGGTTGCTACAGTCGCCTTTGGGGGGGGCAGAATTTGAAAGTGTGGCATATATGCAGACCCAGCAGGGCCGGTTTGTTTCTTGCTCTCCAGAATGGCTTTGGAGGATGTGAGGCCTGGCTTCAGGAGTGTTGGATGTGGCGGTTTTGCCTGTCCCTTAAAGCTAGCACTGGTTTTTACCCTTTTCAGAAAATGCGACCCGATGGTGAGGTCCCTGAGGTCCCCACTGCTGCCTTGACTGTAACAAACAACTCCGATCTGAATGACTCCCGAGAGATAAACTTTGAGTACCTTAAGCACGTGGTGCTAAAATTTATGTCCTGCCGGGAATCAGAGGTAAGAAAAACATGTTTTACTGCTGATGCCATTTTAACGTGTCCTCATCCTCCTGCCCCGCCCTCCAGTTTCCTCCCTCTTTATTTTGCTTTTGGCTGTGAATCAACATGCCTCAGGTGATAAGTTCCATGTGACTTCCACTGAAGCTGATCAAATGTGAAAACATACCATAATTCAGAATATTTTTGAATTTTTGCCTGCCACCTTGATGAAGCATACGTACAAAATTAACCACAGTAAACTAGTACCTCAGGATCCCAGATTGAAACACAGAAATCTAATCCACTATTTTCTACTATATATTTTGGAATGTGGTTTGTCCATTTGTTCTCTGCATTCAGCCACCTCTCAAGATACCGTATTTTTCTGTGTATAAGACACCCCCATGTATAAGACAACCCCTATTTTTTTAACCCAAAATTAAGAAATTAAGTTGTTTAGCTTTGTGGGGGGTGGGTCACGTCCAACAATCGCTCACCCGCCTGCCTGCCACTGCTAATTGCTTGCCACAGCCACTGCCGATCATACATCTCACCGCAGCCAATTGTCTGCCCACTCACCGCCACCGACAGCCCACCCGCCCACTTGCTGCAGCCACCAATCACCTGCCCGCCTCGCCACAGCTGCCAATCACCAGCAGGCCTTGCTGCAGCCACCAATCACCCGCCCAATCGCCGCTGCCAACCTCCTGCTTGCTGCTGCCATTAATCGCACGTCCCCCTTCTGCATTCATTATCCATGTATATGACAACACCCAATTTTTGCCTATTTTTTTTAATAGCAAAAATCATTGCCTTATACACAGAAAAATACAGTACTATCTCCAAATGCAATACAAGGGTTACTGAGGTGGAGGCAGCAGTCTTGTCAGTGTTTGGATGCCAAATGCCATTTCAAATCAAGATGAAGGGTTGAAACATTACTTTGGTGTGACTCTGTCCATTCTTTGGCATAGATTCAGCTGCCTAACTCCGGCAGTGGACTTCGTCACCATTTAGGTGCCATTTTGACTCAAGATGGCAGATCAGATTAAACCTTAATAAGCATTGGCTTCCACTGCCACATACAAAAATTGATTTGGGACCAGGTCATTGTTCTCCAGGTCAGGTCAGAGCCCTGGGTTGCTGTGTGGGTATGTTTTGTGTGTGCACATAGCCCCCAAACTCACAAATTATACTTTGTTTAAAAATCACATTATTTGTTGGTTTCTTCAAACTGCCCAGCAGCAGCAGGCATTTCCCACTAGCAGACACCAAGAGCGACAAGTATTTTTCTCTAGCTAGTTGGCTGTACCTCTGTGATCAAATCTGTAAGGGTTATACATAACAATCAGTTGTAACTCACCAGCTATTGCATTTCAGGCATTCCACCTGATAAAAGCCATGTCTGTGTTGCTAAACTTCTCTCAAGAGGAAGAAAACATGCTCAAGGAAACCTTGGAGTATAAGGTAAGACTTTGCTTGAACTCTTACAAGTTCACTTGGGCATCTTCCATCACTTGATGACCCCTATATCAAGGGGTAGCTTGCATGTGTGAAGAAGGCATTGTGGGTCTGTGCCAGAAATGGAGCTTTTGTTCCAATCCTTCCATCACATGTGCTTTGGGAATCTTCCTTTTCAATTTGGGTCTCAGCCACATTGATATTAGCATTACAGGGTGCATGCATCAAGTATATATTTAAGTATATTTAAGCTCAGGCCTTTTTCTAATGTGCTTGTGAATTGCTGCTTCTACATGGCAGTGGGTCACCTAGTCCTAGGCCCTATCAAGGGAATGCAGCTCTTCTTTGCACTTCTATCAACTCCAGAGTTGTCTTCTTTCCACGTATACATACATACTGTTCAGAAGTCCATGTCCTGGTGGCTCCTCTGTTCTTACTGGCTGCTGATGGATTCTTGCATCTGTCCTCAAAGACCTGTGCTTAATTAAGCTTGTCTGTCTTGCATTATACTGAGATTGCCTATCACTTTTCTGCATTAGCTTCACACCCCAGCCTGGCCTAGTGATGGCTTTTCAACCTATCTATCTTTGTTTAGCTTTCAGGGTATTGACTTATTGCTCCCCATTTTTGTTCTGCTGGGATGCACACAGCTTTATTCAGATTTTCCACCTTCCTTTGCCCCTAATGTTTGGCTGCTCAATTAATGGTGTGCCTTTTTTTTTGTCTTATCGTTTTCCTTCTGCCAGATGTCGTGGTTTGGGTCAAAACCATCTCCCAGGGGTAGCATCCGACCCTCCATCTCAAGTCCAAGGACTCCGTGGTCGTGAGTCCCCCCTGCCTTGACCCAAGGATGTGCTGCCTGCCTCCAGCTGCTTTTTTTTTTCTATGAAAAGGATCCTGCACCCACCAACTGAGGTGGTGTCTTTATTGCTGTCACCACAGTATTTTTGTACAAGAACTTTGGAAAATTGTTTACAAAGCTGTACTGTAAAAGGAGTGTCCTTTGCTGCAGCCTGACACCCCCTCTCCCTATTCCATCATTTAGTGATAACAAATGGCCCTGGCTTCCGAGGCCTTGTGGAACCCAAGCGGTTGTGATTCTGGTGGCAGGAATTAGCAGCATGGGGCAGCTTCTGTCACAAACAGAAATCCCGAGTGTTGTATATTGAGGAACAAGTGCATGTGTCTGTTCTGCACTTACATCATTCCACAGTGTAGAAAACCTTGTCGGGGTGGGGAGCAATTCTGCTTTCTCAGACTGATAACACCTCCCTTTCGTCTCAGCACTGCTTCACCAAGGCTGACTGAAACTGCTGGTGCATTCACACCTATGCTGCAAACAGCCCCATCTGCTTCAGCCAGGGCCAGACTTATTTTTCTTAAAGAAAAATGATTAAGTGGTCTTCACAAAGCTTCATGTACTTGCCTTACCTTTCTAGACGAACATAGCAAGTTGCAGAGTGGAAGGAGGGTTGTGGCCTCTCATTTTTAAAGTGAAAACAGTAAGGTGATGGGGTTGCTTTGAGAGAACATGTTCTGTTTCACCTCTAGCTGATTTTGCTTGCAGGGAAGGGGGCAGCTGAGAGCTGCAGGTGCATCAGCCTCTGACAACATATCCTAGCTCCATTTCAGCCGCAACACTAGCAATCCATGTTGCTTTACTTAACAGACGGGGAGCTCCTCACATAATCACAGTTAATTTTTTTACACTACTTGAAAGTAACAGTCAGTTTGGCTCATTAGAAAGAAGAAACAAAGTACATGACCTTGCTTAAGGATTCTTTTTTCTTTAGTTATAAACCAAACAAAAAAGCCCCCCACCCCTATATTTTTATTAACCAGTCTATGTAAAGATACTGTCTATTCTGTACAGAACATCAACCATGTTAAGAGAGCAGGTTGCAATTTTAATATTGCCACTGCATATTGCTAAGCTACAGTATATTTTTGTTTACAAAGTGCTTATTAAGAAGAAAAAATCAGCCATGGTGGGGTTGGTTTTTCTTACCAAGAGCACAGCGTAAAATTTCTACTGGTTGATACTTTATTGTATTTTCCCAGAGTCACCTTTTTAAAGGGGTTGTATGGAAACCCTCTTGGGCAGGACTCTATAGTAGCCTTAGTGTTGAATTCTTGTAAGGTATCAGAGCACGAATGAGGTGTGTATATTCATTCAACGGTAGCAACCAATGCACTTTTTCTCCTTGTACAAAGAAAACACAAACCACCTTTGGAGTGTATGTAGAAAAAAGCCTTTATGGACACTTGGGAAATCCATTCATTCTGTGTACATATGGACTGTATTATGTAATGGCTTGTAGAGTCCTAATTTGTGGTGCAATACATTTTTGATTAAAACTTGAGGCTACTTAATTATCTTCATGTTTCATGGTATATACTTAACTGGTAGCACTGGAGGTTCCAAGCCTTGCCTACGGTTGCTTAATGGAAAAGTTTTTCACTGGGCATGTGGAATTAGTTCTCTCTTCTCTTTTTAAACACAGAAGAGGCAGGCTCCGTCTTCCTGAGAATGTGAACAGCCCTTCTGTCATCTGTCTCCCCATTCAGGGTTAAAAATGCCACATCACCTTTCCTGCTGTGACTGCAAAGTGCCTATTTCAACTGCACTGCTTTACTTATTACCCCTATAGTCCACTTGGAAATCTATTGTGCAGGTTCCTGAAAACAATGGACTCCATTCTCAGCTTCACAGTCGATACAGCACTTCACCTTCTCAATTTCAAATTAAGAATGTACTATACTGTGTTTTCGCTAGGCTGTAATACTTTACAATACAGTAATAGGGCAAGCTTAAAGCAGGATTATAAAATCAAGCTGTCTTTCAGAAGTACTCTTGTCTTTAACCAACCTCTAATGGCTACATTAGCAGGACGCGGGTGCCTAGGACTTGCTGATCGCAAGGTTGCCGGTTCAAATCCCCCGCGGCGGGGTGAGCTCCCGTCGTTCGGTCCCAGCTCCTGCCCACCTAGCAGTTCAAAAGCACCCCTAAGTGCAAGTAGATAAATAGGTACCGCTTTATAGCGGGAAAGTAAACGGCGTTTCCGTGTGCGGCGCTGGTGCAGGCTCGCCAGATGCCGCTTAGTCATGCTGGCAACGTGACCCGGAAGTGTCTCTGGACAGCGCTGGCTCTCGGCCTCTTGAGCGAAATGAGCGCGCAACCCTAGAGTTGGACACGACTGGCCCGTATGGGCAGGGGTACCTTTACCTTTAATGGCTACATACTACCCTGCAAGAACAACGGGTCCTACTTGTGGGCTTCTTAAAGGCATCTTAGCAGCTGCTATTGTGGAAACTAGCCTTTGATCTGTGCTAGGAAGACTTGTACAATGTGTTATTTTGACACAAGACTCATCTGTCTACCACCATCGTTTGGGGGGAGATGGGCAACTAGTTAGCAGTGCGAGATTAGTGTCTGAATGTGGAAAATCTGGATTTTCAAACATATAAAGCAGACTACTGCTGCCTTCCACCATATCAGAATCAATTTCAGCTTCCTCAAACCCAAATGGTACATGATTTAAATATAAAAGCTAAGCTTCCTAGGCAGGAATGTATGGACAACTAAGTGACATCCATGGAAAAAATATGAAAGCTCTACCACATAGTAGCAGTAGGTTATTTTTATTTTTAAAAAAACCTGGCAGAGAGAATGTGTGTGGGTGTGCATAATGTATGTGTTTGGATGTATAGGCAGAATAGGGTGCAGCCCACTCCCATTAAAATCCATTGCTAATTATTCTAACCATCCAAGAACTTTATTTTGAAAGAGCAGCAGGCACTTTACATGAAACCAACTTCATACTCAGCCCACCTAGTCCCAACTATGTACAAAAAGCTCTCTTGCATAATAAAACCCTTTTCCAACCCCCAAAACAAGGTATTCTCATTTTGCATCTGACATAACAGCTCCCCACCCAGCCCCATCCCAAAATCCCAAATAATTGTTAAATTTAAATTAATGTCTCACTCACCCACACACACTTGGCTAGAGCAATAGCTGTTCTGGAAGCAGGTGCTTGCACATAAACGGGCTGCCCCCACTTCCCTTCACAACACAGACTCCCCTCCCAGCTCCTGCCTTGATAGTCAGAAAACAAGAATACATAAAACTGCCCCACCACCACCACCACCTCTGTTAAAGGACACTGTTCCAAGAGAGGAAGGGGGGACACCCCCGCCTGCCACATACACACACAGTATTCAGTAGATTGTGGTTCCTAGAAGAGTGGACCAAAGTATCGGTGTAGCCAGTACTTCTTCCTGACTCCAACAGAGTTCTTGGTGTCTCAATTCCAGAGAACATAAAGTCTTTTAAACAGTTTTTCGTGCAGTCAGGACTCTGACTATGGAGCCTAGGCCACCTACTGCTAATGCCTGCAACAGGAAGAGAAAGAAAAGTTAGTTTATGGGCCAGTTCAAGCCCACCCCAGCAAATGAGGCAGTGAATGATAAGCATTTGTGCTCACCCAATCTGCAGAACCTCTAAAAAAGGTACACCACCTCTTCATGTAAAACCAGTTAATTTTATGGGCTGACTAACCAGGCTGTATCAATATCTCTCGCTATTTCTTTTTTCTTTTCTTTTTTGAGGCGGGGGGGGGAGGAGAGAAGAACCCACCAGTTTTCTGCTGACTTTAATGTTGCTTTTTTATGTGGAGTTCACTGATCCCCCCCCATTGTTAGCCCTTTGGCTCTATGAATCCCTTTACCCCAGGCCAGGCAATAAGATAGGGAGAATGCTGTGCTTGAATAGCTGAAGATGGGAGCTTCTGCTAGACTTCATTCCGAGTCTTATGTGCACATGGGATGGGGAAACCATAAGCAAGGCCAGCCTCCATAACCCTACAGTTGTAATGGCTTTGGGCAGGTGCAGCTTCATACCCTCAGGTGGCTGAATTTGCTCTTGGATGCTGTGAGAAACCGCAGCACAAGGCAGGCTTCTTTTCTTTGCACTTACAGCCCTGCAGAGTGGTGCAAACAATGGTGCACAAGCCAGGCACTGTACCAAACATCTCTTGGAAACACCTTGCTGCTCTGAGCCTGGCAGGGCACCCAGAAACTCTTCTTTCTAAGCTATCTGATTTCACAAACTCCACACTCCCCATCCCCGCCACATCAGCCCACTTTGGGCACAAGCTGTCGTTACCATTGGAAACGAAAGCAAGCAGAAACAGGTTTCATGTTGTCATGAGAACACAAAAGTCGTCCGTCCCCAACCCGCCCACTGGTACATCTGCACCTCTTGAGAGGCAAGTATTGAGTATCGCTGCACTGCCAACCCTGGAAAAGTCACTAACAGAAAGGCTGGTACAACATTTATGTCTTTCTTGCCATCAACTCTAATTTTGTATGTTGCATTTTCATCCCTCCATAGATTACACTTCTCAAGAGCCCCTCCCCTGCCTCGCCCCAATCCTCATCCTCTTGCAGGCAAGAGTGTTTTGTACAGGTGGGCAGTGACAGGTCACTGGCCCTTCAAAAATAGGCCCGACCTGCTGAACCACGTGGATTAGGACCTCCAAGCTGGGAGAGAAATCACCTACCTTTTCATGCCACTGGAGTAGTATTGCACTGCTATTTTCTGTTGGCTTTTCAAATCCTTTATAAATGTACTTCATTAACAAGTCAATACCGTTGCTGTCTAAGGAGTTCACAGCCTGCTCAATCTCGCTGCCTCTAAAGGAGGTCAGAACCTTCAGCACCACTTCCTGGGCCCGCTCCTGGAGAGACAGGCAACAAGAGAAGAATAAGACCGCAAATAAAACCCAACCAACACCAGCTGTTTCCCAGGAACTCACTTAACAGCAAAGGCAGGATCCAGAAACAAGTCTTTTCATATTACCAAAAACACACTAGATCAGTCTTTCCCAAAGCAGTCACTATTGACCTTATGGGGTCAACAGGGCAGTGAATGAAGATCTGGAGATAAAAAAGGCGGAGGGGTGGAAAAGAAGTTTAGGAGGTAGAGTTGGGAAGATTTAATTAGGAACTATGAACCTCAGAAATAAAGCACAAGGGCATGTACAGAGTGCATCTCCCTTGTCAATGAGGAACCCCTGTGTTTTATAAGATTGTTCAACAGTACTGTACTACAGTACTATCTTTTACATTTTATGATACCTGGTAATGGTGATTAATGACTAATAAATGTTGATTAAAGGAGGAATGCTCAGAACCTTCTCTGCCGGAAAAGATACCCTTAGCTTGGTGAGCTTTTGGTTGACTGCTGTTATATTGGTGGTAGCCACTGCTATTTTTCTAGCAAAAAGGGGGCTGGAACTCACCATGAACTTATAATGGCAACAGTGCCCACCTGAGAGGTGCCAGAACTGAGTTCTGGCGAGGTCTGGCTGGAAAAAAAAGCCCTGGTAGTAGCAGGACATTGGGAAGAACCATGCTCCCAATATGTTGGAGCTGTGGCATCAGGAAGCAGTGGAAGATGGCATTTATGAAGATATACGGAGTAGCTTCATTACTACCACAACTAAGCGTAACTGTAACACAATCTCTGGAAAGATGTTCTTGAAGGATTTAAGATGACTCTTATTCTTCCTCTTCAAGGCAATGTGGAATTTGTTTATGTAATACATTTTTGATGGCTTGTGGTTTTTTTTAAAAAAGAGCAATACAAAAATGGGGTGCCCCCAGCCAGGCACTGGTGAGCAATTAGGGAGACAGGCACTTTACATTCTAGTGTTTGTAACCAGAAGGTCTCCAGATTCTAAGCATTTCTGATTATCAAAACAATGACTTTCTCCAGGATTCAACTTACCTTTGCTGCATGGTTCTTTGTGTTGACAGGAGAATTCTGTAAAGCCGCATGGAAAGCTCTGAGCATATCACCTGTGCAGCCACATAAGTCAAGGAACTAAAGCAACTGAGCTGACCCACACAACACACACAAAACCAGCACCCTGTACCAGGCCTGGAAATTTAACCAGGGTCTCTCAGCACTCGCTGCACAGCGACGCATTAGATAGACCCAAGGACATCAATTTGGGCACTGACCAACCCTGAGGAAACCCAACCATTGCCAGGCAGCCTACAATTCCCTCTAGTAAAGGAAATGCTGACGACCTGGCTTCCACCACTACAATCCCTAATTCACCAGTTACAGAAACGGGCATCCGTTGAGTGTGTGTGAGGCAGGCAAAGATGCCCCACAAGGCACTTCATTTATCAAGCAAATAAAGGAAAAACATTGAAGCTGGAACCAGTCTTCCAAAATTAGAACTTGCTCCCCTCTCCCAAGTGATGAACATTATTTAGTGCCTTTCATTTTTTGTTGCCCTGAAATTACTCCACAAGGAGTCCATTAGAATCTCCATCACACAAAGCATCACTGATTGCAAGGAAAGCCTCCTCCCGTGCCAAGGTCAATCTCCTCTACACTTATTAAAAGAAACTTCACATTATAGTTGACAGGAAACCCTTTATCATCCAAAGCAGAAGTGACAGAACCATCAGATCAAGGAAACCTGATGTCTCAGACATCCTTGGAACTTATCAGTATAACTCTCCCATTATTACAACATATCTGATTTTGTTAATCTTTCTCCTTAAAGCTTCTTTAAAATGATAATAATATTATGTTCTACTTATGCGGCTGCCAGGATACCAAGGAATCAGAAAAGACACCAAGGGAACAGTAGACAAAAAGGCTGCATTTATTATTAAATCTCCACAAACACACTAAAGATTAAAAGCGCCCCTTATTTTTTATGGTTGTCTTTACTTAGCTGAAATGAGTAAGACTGAACTCACAGCAGCAGTGAGCTGGTGTTGCCAGTGGCTGCAAGGAATTTAAACCCATACAAAGTTCAAACCTTTCACTAAAATGAATTAGGGCTGCTAAATTTGCAAAGACCCGTCTACACACACAAACACATGCTTCCACCACATACACACACAAAAAGAAAACTAAACAGCCTGCAACCAGTCTCATGGATGGCACACATATAAGAGGACTTCCAGCCTTGAAACCAGTGAGCAAGTAGCAGCCTACACAGCAACTAAGGCTATTTTTTTTTGCCTTTCAGGGAAGCAGTCTCAAATGTCCATTCAGCTGAATGGTGGTGGGAGATGGATATGGGCACACACTCACTTTCCTCAAATATACCCAGCACCCCACATGAACACCACAACTCCAAATTTAAGGGTAGCTACAAGAAACTGAAGACTGCTCAACCTTTTTAGTTGGTCTTGGGCACCTAACTAGAACATTTGCAGCTAAACAGTAGCAAGAAGGTAAGTGATTTCCTCAATATACATGAGGCAGTTGCTAAGGGGAGTCCCACTGCCTACCTATGCAATCTTCTCAACTACCTGATACCTGTTTCTTCTCAACACTCTTTTAACCAACACAGGATCCTTCAAATTTTCTTGTACTGTTGTCTCTCACAAAACAAGAAAAGCTACCATAGAAACATTTTGAGCAAGGTGCTAAAGGTCAGGTTTCAGATCACCAGTTTGGAAGATTAAACTTGAGGTTTTAAAATAGCAAATACACAGCCCTACTCCTCAGCACCACAGTTCTAATTCACTGTCACATCCCAGTACACAGACCAGTTTTGCTGGGAGACCAGGAATTCCTGCAATCTAACCACCAAAGTTATACACTGCAAATGAATTTGCAGGCAAGGGTAGAAGCGAAAACCTTTAGTTACAGTAAGTGGTAAATAATTTTTTGTATAGACTAAATGAGACAAGACATCCAAATATGCTAGCAGCACAGAAAAAGCCTGTGTGACCTATGCATGTTACAGCATTCAAATTCAAAAGGCATTGACCTCTTAATAAAAGGAACAATCTGGGTTATGTCCCTCGGTGGTTGGCAGCAGAGTTATTCTGATCATCTTTATACCAGTTTAACTCTTCATTCACTGAAAAGTTGCAAAAAACAGCAGGGAGTGGAATATTCTTTTCCTTCATAGGAACTCTCAATGGTTTGATTTAATTCACCAGTAATGGTGATTTCACAACTTGGCAAATCCTGGAAGAACAGCACCCAAAGTGTCTTGTTTCATTCACTAAGGGATGAAGAATAGACCCTAAATCACCCACAACACTCACCTAGTGTCAGAAACTCAGATATATAAACTAGGCACCAAATGGCTCCTTAAACCAAGGTTTCCGTCTCCAAAACGGAATGTCTAGTTGCCATTTGGGGGCAAGATATCTCAAAAGTCTTATTTTTCAGTTTTGGACTGACTATGATTGATTGATTATCAGTTAAATATCTGGCTAGTTTAGAGGACAACCTTGAGCTAGGTTAAAAGCGTTGAGAACTTAAAGAAGAAAAGTCACTTGATCCAGGGACAGTCAACATATGTATTGGCCTCTTCCTATCTCTTTTATTAATGGTGATATGGACCATTCATAACATAAGAATATTCTTCACAACTGTGAGCAGGGCAGTAGGGTGGGGTAAGTGAAGACAAGCTACAATTAATTATAACATTGTTCACTGCTTCAGCTCAGGCTGCACAGAAAAAGCATTTTGGTTCCTGAAATTCATTCTGATTGTGCAGATAAAATATAACTGATAGAATTCTACAGGATGTGGTATTGGTGTGTGAAAACAGTCAAGAGCCAATGATCCCCAGGCGTGCACCTCCAGATGGTGAAGATGTCAGGTAGCAAGTGGACAACAGGCAGGTGCAAAATGCAGCTGGCCAATTTCAAACACTACAACACTACCCTCACCGGCAGCAAACCCATGTTTTTCAAACTTCACATCTCTACAGGGAATACCTTCTATGCAGATCTGTCTGCGAAAGAACCCCATTCATATCTGGTGCAGAATACATTTGCATTGCAGATAATCCTAAAGGTTACTGCACTGTAACTATGCACTGCATCACTGTAGCCCCATAAAAACCTAAGGCTGTACATTGCAGGGGAAGATAGTTTGTTAGTTAACCAATCTTTCAGGAAGCACCCCCACCCCCAAATTACTAATCTTGTGGAGGGGCTCCTAGAATCCCAGAAATAAGTTTGTAAACCACAGCTTTAAACAACAAAATGAGGAGTGAAAAAACAATCATGTTGATTTGTGATTCTTGTTATCTACAAGGATGCAGTTAACTTTGGATTTCAGACTCTGGCATAACTAACAGCTACCTAAAAATTAAAAAGACGCCTATCCAAAGCAGGAACCCAAGCTCTAGAAATTGCTTTCATACAGAGTTCACAGGACTTCTTCAGCCAAGCAGAAATATGCTTCTACCAACTGCACAGCCTACTCTCAGCAAAGAATAACAATATTTAAGTGCAGAGACTAGTGTGTTCCATTTAACGAAAAGAACAACTTATGGAAATCCAATGGCAAAGGAGATGAAAGGTAGAGAAAGCCAAGAGGTGCCACACCTGGGAGAGTCATCATTAGAAGCATGAACAATACTGTTTCAAAGCATCTCATCTTGAGAATCTCAAAGCATTTAACACTTCTGTTCATAATTCTGCCATTGTGAGTCACATCCCCTTCATCTCATAAAGCTTATACTTCTGAATCTATGGGGTTATTCTTGCTGGAAAGATACACATGCCAACTACTGAGAGCAAGAAAGCAAGCAAGCAGATAGGACAAACCCAGCAGCAAATATACTGTTTGAACCCATGAAAGAGCTGATAATACTATTGATTCTGTAACATGCTGGCCTTTCCTGTCTTTTGTAGTGCGTCAGCTGTCACTGGCCTCCTTGGAATATTACAGACGGTACAAGGTCACACTTTAAATACATTATTTCAGTCTCTCAGCAAGCACTGTCCAAGACAAGAGCTGCATCAATTCAGCTCTGGTTACATTTCAACATCTTTTTTTTGGAGCAAAAGCACACACTCATATTTTAACATCTTTCTTTCTCTCCTGGAAATGACAGAAGCAATAGCTTCCTGACCTGTTGGTCTCTGAACTGGACTTTCTGCTCCTCATTCCAGAAAGCACAGGCTCCCATTTCACCATTAGGCACAGGCAGGGCCACATTTGCCAATTCCGGCTGGCACGAACAAGCCCGCCCCTGTCACCAGCACCCTTCAGAGATCCAGTAAGGCAAGTGCCTTCTTGCCAAACCTGATTCCATGCATGACGGAAGCCTGCCTCACGACCCTTACGCATGTTTTTAATTGCTTACACACTGTGGAAAGCCGCGGGGTAGGGCTAACCTCATACCATGGTGACCTGCCCTGCAACATCACCTGGTCTCTCTACACACTCAAAACCCTTCCCCAACAGAGCCTGTTCAGATGCACACACACCCATTTTTCAGACAGTGTTTCTGCAGGTATCTGAAGCTCCTCGGATCATTCACACAATTTTCCAGACCCAAGCTGCCCCTCCTTGTAATGACTAGACACGAATGGCTACAATCAGCAACCAGTACAAGTAAAACAACTTCCAGAAGGCTATAGGCATTAAGGACCAACCGTTAAGACAGTTCCTTCACTAGAGGCTGCTTCACCCTACCCTGGGCGATTTTAAAATGCCAGCTCCATCCATACCCCTCCCTTTTCAACCTCTGCCTTCTTAAAAAAGGATGAGCACCCCTGAGGACTACCCAGACCCTCTGATGGAAGAAAAACGTGGTTATTATGAAGTCCATTACAGTGTTACCTTGGTTTTAAGAACTTAATTCGTTCTGGAGGTCCGTTCTTAACCTGAAACTGTTCTTAACCTGAGGTACCACTTTAGCTAATGGGGCCTCCTGCTGCCACCACGCCGCCACCACCACGCAATTTCTGTTCTCATCCTGAAGCAAAGTTCTTAACCCAAGGTACTATTTCTGGGTTGGCGGAGTCTGTAACCTGAAGTGTCTGTAACCTGAGGTACCATTGTACTAGGTAAAGGAGGACTCCCTCCCCCCACTAAATGAAATCATAGGAAGCTAAGGGTTGTGCACAACTAAGTTCTGCTCAGAGCAGACCCACTGAAATGAATGAACCAAGAGTGACATGCACATCAATTTCAATGGGTGTAGGACTAACACTGGATAAAACTCTAGCTATCTTATTGGACAAAAGGAGAGACGGTGTTTGGATGTGAAGCAAATTCTGCCAATGCCAAAAGGGGAAAGTCAGAGATGAGGTGTTTAGGAGGATGAATATGTTCTCAAGGCTTTCCAGAGTTTCACAGTAGGGTAAATGGCTAACTACGCACTTGCCTGATCTTGCAAAGTCTACATTCCTCCTCAGTGACAGTTGCTCAAAGAGTGAGAATGATAAGCAGTGAAGTGGACAGAAATATTCCAGGGAGGGGGGATAAATAAAAGAATGGTGCCTTCTCCATAAAAGCAGCTACAACAAGAGATACAACCAACTCCATAGAATCTATCAGGGAAGGAAAGATCAGGCAGAGGAGGACAATCTAGCACAGTGGCCTTCAAACAGTCAGTACCCATTACTGAGTCCATTATTCTCTGTACTGTCCACACTGACTTGCAGCAGATACCCAGGATTTCAAAATGGGTTCTGTCCCAGTCCTACCTAGAGATGTCAGAGGGGAAATATCGGACCCTTTGCATGCAAACCAAAGACTACCACTGAGCTACAGTCCTTCCCCTATATGGTAAAAAACATTATGAGGTGATCCCTCAATTCACATTGAGCTTAAAGGAGAATCCCTGTTCTGGATAAAATTAATGTTTTTTCACAGATTAATACAAAGACAATGGGAAGAGAAGTGGGAAAGATGAAAGCACTCAGGCACATGGGGAGAAAAGGGTTTAAAAAGAATGCCCCATGAAACAGAGCAGGGAAGAGAATAAAGATGAGAAGTAATGGCCCATATGGGAGAAGAGGGAGAAAGGTGGGCAGCAGAGAAGTGCCCCAAAGCACACTGGGGAGAGAGTAGCAGGAAATGAAGGCACTGAGGCACACAGAGACAAAAGTGGGCAAAAACAAAGGGATCTCCAAAAGAGTACGGGTAGGGGGGGGAATAGAGGGAGGCTTAAGAGAAGCAATGCCCAAGGCACACAGGAAAAAAAGAATAAGGCAGCTTCCTACGTTCCTTTTTTATTTAGCAGTTCTTGCTCAAACAACAGAACATTAGCTTTGCATGCAGAAGGGCCCTAGCTGGATCCTCAACAGCATCCCCAGGTAAGGATGGGAGAGATCCCCCTGCCTCAAACCCTATTAGAGAGCTGCTGCCAGTCCGTGCGGACAACACTGAACTAGGCGGACCGACGGTGTGACTCTGTATTTAAAAGCACATCTTTATTCAGCACTAGCATTTCACTTTATCTCTAATGGGGGTGGACCACAGCTGAGTGGCACAGCACATGCTTTGCACGCGAAAGGTCTCCAGTTCAATCCCCAACGACATCTCTAGGGAGGGCTGGAAGCCTGGAAGACAGACAGAGACACCCACCCACCCATCCCACACGCACCCCACCCCGCTGCCTGAAACCCTGGAAGGGCGCCTTGCCAGTCAAGGGTGGGCGACATCGAGGGGCCTCCGGGGTCGCTCGCTCGGGCCGAGAAAGGATATTGCCGCAGCGCCGCCTCCACCTCCGGGCCGGCTCCTCCCTCCGCCTCCGCCGCGCCGGCCCCGCTCCCCGCATCGGCGCCGTCGGGCTCTTCCACGAAGCGGTTCTCGTCGAACTGATCGATGTCGAGGCGGCGGAAGCGCGAGGAGAGCGAGCTCCGCGCCATAGCTGAGCCGGACGGCAGCCGGGCGCTCTCCCGAGGCGCCGCCGCCACAGCCACGCACGCCGCCGCCGCCGCCGAGGCTACACTTCCCTCCTCAGGACAGCACTGCCCGGAAAAGGAAACCCCGCCCGCCCGCCCGCCTGCCAGGGCGAGGGCGGGGCCGACTGACAGGCGCGGTCAACCCACCCTCTGGGCGGGGCCTGGCCTGCGGCGAGGGCGGAGGGCGAGAAAGAGTGAGGAGGAGAAGCTCCCGTTCGGTCTGCGTCACTCCGCCTCCAGCCGGTCTCACCCACGTGACCTCACAACGCAACCACCTTCCCCGCCCGCCCGGAGCATCTTTTTTTCCCGCTCTCGCCCCTTTCCATAGCTGTCAACCTTCCCTTTTTTTGCGGGAAATTCCCTTATTCCAGCGCAGTTTCCCGCTGCTATCCCGGATTGTTAGATATCCCGTAGACAGTCCTGTCCCCGGGACAGGTGAGGCTACTGATCCCTTATTTTCAAATCCGAAAGTTGACAGCTATGGCCCCTTTCCTTCAGTGCCACTTCGATTTGGGATTCGAATTAAAAGTGCACCTTTTAAATAAAGATGCATATGCGTGTCCGCGGCCTCAATTCATAAACCACAATGCGGTTTTGTCAATCTGCCTAATCTCTTAATATAAACAACTACGAGAACCTGATTCACTTTCACCTCAATTCACTCCGGTTTCTCTGTTGAACTTTGGCCCTTTTCAACACCCAGGTCAATTTACCTCGGTCCAATTCAACTTCAATTCATTTCACATTTTACTTGTTTAAATTTCCCTCCAATTAGCTTCATTTTTTTAAAAAAAAATCCAGCCAGTCTGCTTTGTTTTCAGTGCATCATATTGCAAATCCCTGGGCAGGAGGCTGGGGAGGGTGGGAGGCAGGGGAATTACTGCAGGTCTAAGAAGCTGGTCAAGTCAGTTTCATTTCAAGGGGCCTACAAAACAAGTACAGTGGACACTCCGGTTGCGAACGTGATCCATGCGGGAGGCACGTTCCGAACCCGCAGCACCACATCTGTGCACGCGCAGATTGTGATTTGGCACTTATGCGCAAAGTGTGATTTAGTGTTCCTGCACATAGGTGAGCGCCAAAACCTGGATTTACCCATTCTGGTACTTCTGGGGTTCGGCACATCCGTAACCTGAAAACGCACAACCTGAAGCGTCTGTAAGTTGAGGTATGACTGTACTGTTACACTTCAGTCTCTCAAATCACTCAGTGTACATCTACATTTAAAAAAATTATAATCAAGCTTGGCAAATTATTTACAACAAATGCTAGATTATGGTTGCTTCCAGACAAAGGGGAGTTATTGCACAAATGGATTGCTGGGATCCTATTTTTGTGTGCATGTGACTGGGACACTAGTGTCCTCACATTCCAGTTTCTAAGTCATTCATATTCATTGCTATTCTGCCATTTGCCATCCACACCAGTGGCAAGAGCTTGATGGAATATATTCATGCTGTTTGGGATTACTTCCCATCTTAATCACTCCTCCGCTATATTTTTCCATTCTTGGAGCATGGGCAGGTATTACTGCATCTGCGTGTGTGCACACTCTTTTTAAAAAATCCACAGGAAGAAGAGGAAACATTGCTAGTCCATAGTTGTGTTTCAGAATGGGGGGAAATTATATATTTTTTGTAGGTAGTGTGAGGGCAATATCCATTTCCACTGTGTTTTTCAAAAGAAATATTCAGGTCTTGAACAAGAGTGCTCTCAATATGCTGCTTAGTGGGCATAGATTGCAATATCCAAAAAATATTAAGAAGCTGTAGGCTTCCATTAAAGTACAATCTGAGATTCCACCCCACACCTTTAAAACAATCAACAAAACAGCAGTAAAATACTAAAATTATCATAAAGAAGTATTGTGCAAAACCTCCCTATTAAAAAAAACCCACTTAGTCATTATGTACTGTAATTACAGTTTCTTGTGTACACCCACACACATTTACAATGTGAAGATGTTGAGAAAACAGCTGCTTCAAACTGAGTTGTCCATAGGATCCTAATGACAATAACTTGGTAGCTACAATTTTAAAAGTTATTATTGTGGCGTTTGCCCATTCGTTTGAAAATGTCTGTATGGGGGAGAGAAAGGGTTAACAGGCAGACCAATAGAAAAGCCAGAGGCGGAGCCTACCTGCTTATAAAAGGACTCAGCCTGAGGTTTGGGTTAGTTTTGGTTGGTTGGGAAAGGCAGTTGGGAAAGCAGTTGGCAGTTGGAAATAGAAAGACAGTGCAGTTGGTTCTTATGTGAGGGGAGGTAGAAGAGTTAGAGACAGGATAAAATAAGACTAAGAAGGTAAAGAGTAACAACGTTTTGAATGCAGTTAAAGTTTATTTGTGTTTGCAATAAACTACACTCTTCTTTGTTAACTTAAGAACCTGACTGAGACTAAGTGATTTACCGGGGAGACCCTGGTTGGTGGCAGTGGATTAGTGGTGTACGTGAGACGACCGGGGGCTCTGTATGAATGCCACAATTATAAAGGACATTACAAGCATCACAGGAGATATACAGCAACATAAATCATTTGCAGTATTGTACAAGTGAAAATGCAAGTTAGTAATTCACTTCAATCCAGAAAGCCCCAGAAAATACTCCAACCTACCCCAAACCTGCATATTTTATTCTATATTCTATCTGCACAGGCTTTCCTTGAACCATAAACTCACTCTTATTACTGAATTTCTGTTTTCATAATACTGTTTATATCCAACTAAGTTCGACTTAGAGTAGAAGCAGCAATTAGTAGGTCCCTTGTGTGGAAGAGATGGAAAATTCTTTGGGTGACAGAGAGAAGGTGGAACTACTCAGCATTTACTTTGCCTCAGTCTTCACCCAAAAGGAAAACTGTGCCCAACCTGGCGATAAAAAAATTAACAATGCAAGGAGAGAGCTGTAGCCCAAAATAGGAGGAAATGTGGTAAGGGAACACCTAATTTAAATGAATTCCGATCTTCAGGGTTTGAGGAGCTGCATCCAAGGGTACTAAAAGAGCTTGCGGATGTAATCTCAGTGTCTATAACAGGGGCCTGGGGACCAGATGTGGCCCAATCACCTTCTCAAGCCGGCCCATGAACAGTCTGGGAATCAGCGTATTTTTACATGAGTAGAATGTGTCCTTTTATTTAAAATGCATCTCTGGGTTATTTGTGGGGGCTGCCTGGTGTTTTTACAAGATTAGAATGTGTCCTTTTATTTAAATCTCTGGGTTATTTGTGGGGCATAGGAATTCGTTCATTTTCCCCCCCATATAGTCCGGCCCACTACATGGTCTGGGGCATGGTGGACCGGCTCACAGTTGAAAAACATTGCTAACCCCTGGTCTATAATCTTTGAGAACTCTTGGAGAACAGGAGAGGTCCCTGCAGACTAGAGGGCAAATGTTGTCACAATCTTCAAAAAGGGGGAGAAATAAGTCCCAGGTACTGTAACTGCCAACTGCCAATACCAGGAAAGGTCCTAAAACAGATAACAGATAATTAATTATACAGTGGTACCTCATCAAGTGTCCAGGATCCATTCCGGAGCCCCAGAAACTCAACAAGAGAGACACTCGACAGAGCGTCGCTCTGCGTGTTTATCTGTTTAGCGCTTCTGCACATGCGGAAAGCGGCAAACCCAGAAGTAACCAGTTCCGGTACTTCTGGGTTTGCCTCGGATGTCCACTGAAATCGACGATCGAGGGGGCGGACATTCGTGGAGGTATGACTGTATGGTCAATCTGTGAGCACCTAGAAAAGGGTGCTGTAATTACTAAGACCCAGCATGAGTTTCTCATAACAACTCATGCGATACAAATCTGTTTTTTATATATACAGTGGACCCTCTAGTTTCGTACTGCTCTGGATACGTAACTTTCGGGTAACGAACATGGCAAACCTGGAAGTGTATACTTCCAGGTTTCGCCCCGCGCACATGCGCAGAAGCACTCTGCGTGCCGCACGTGTGCAGAAGCGGTGCCTCTGCCTATGGACCTTTCGGGTTGCGGACAGACCCCTGAAACAAATTTAATTTGTATCTGGAGGGTCCACTGTAGTTATAAGCTTGGTGGTTCATGGCGATGTTGTGAAGATAGTTTATCTTCATTTCAGTAAGTGTTTTGACAAAGCTCCCCATGATATTCTTGTGAAGCTGATAAAATGTGGACTGTACAAGGTAATTGTTAGGTGTATTTGTAGCTGGTTGATTGACGGAAACCAAAGAATGCTCACGGACATTTCCTCATCATCCAGGAAAAAAATGTTAAATGGGGTACTGCAGGGTTCTGTCCTGGGCCCATTTTTTTTCAACATTGTTACAGTCATACCTCGGGTTACGAATGCTGCAGGTTTTCGGGTAGCTGACCACGTCAAACCCAAAAGTACCGGAACGCGTTACTTCTGGGTTTCGGCGCTCGCGCAGAAGCGCAAAATGACATCACACGCATACACAGAAGTGCGTCACGCACAGACGCGGTGCTGTAGGTTGCAAACATGCCTCCCGCATGGCTCACGTTCACAGCCTGAGGTATGACTGTGTAAACAACCTTAACAGACTGGAGAACTGGGCCCAAATTAACAAATCAGTTTCAATAGGAACAAATGTAAGGTTCTAAACTTAGGCAGAAGACAGAAGTGCCGGGTGTGCTCTGGTCCATGGGGTCACGAAGAGTCGGACACGATTAAACAACTAAACAACAACAACAACTTAGGCAGGAAGAACCAACTGCACAAATATAAGATGGAAGACACCTGGCTTACTAGCAGTATCTGTGAATAGGATCTAGGGGTCTTAGTAGACCACAAGTTTAACATGAGTCAGCAATGTGATGCAGCAGCAAATCAAGCTAAGGCAATTCTACGCTGCATCAACAGTAGTGTCCCAATCAACAGAAGTCAGACCAAACCTGGTGTACTGTGACCAGTTCTGGGAACCACAATTTTAAAAGGATATTAACAATCTTAGCATGTGCAGAGGGCGATGAACCAAACCTTATGAGGAATAGATGAGGGAATTGGGTATGTTTAGCCTGGTAAAGAGGAAACTGAGAGATGTGATAGCCATCTTCAAATAGCTGAAGGACTGTCATATAGAGGAAGCTTGTTTTATCCTGCTCGTGTCTAGGGCATGAACCAATGGATTCAAGTTGCAAGAAAGGAGATTTCCACTGAACATCAGGAAAAACATTCTGTGAGTAAGAACTAATGAACAGTGGAACAGACTCCCATGAGAAGTGGTGGACTCTCCTTCCTTAGATGTTTCTAAGAGTTTGGATGGTGATCTGCCAAGTATAATCTAGCTGAGATTCCTGCATTGCAGAGAGTAGGACTGGATGACTGTCAGGGTCCCTTCTATTCTGATTCTACAATTTTATGATTCTAAGACACACTGAAATCAAGGAACCCACATTGATTAATTTCAATGGGTTTTATAGAGCTAACTTTGGATACAGCTGTTTTTAGTATACTGTTTTATTATTGTATTTTTGTATACCACTTAAAGAGATGTTTAAATATTTAGCAGTTTAAGAAAGGCTTTTAACTAAATTTTAAAATATATTGACACAGGGAATAAGATTAAAACAGCAGTCCACAATGCAGAGCAGGGCTCTACTGTTAAGAAGCTATGTATATTATGTGGAGTTGGCAAAGCTGACAGACAGATTTCAGGGAAAGGATAGTAGGGATGTTGGAAAAGAGTGGGAACCCTTTATATTATATTCGCAGAAACAAAGGAAGAATATTGACTTGATGGTAGGACTTAAATAAACGTTCACAATTTTATGGATAGGGAACAAATAATGTAATAAAAGGGAAAATATATTTGTAGAAAATAGCAGAATATAATAATGAGGATAATAAATCAGACATAGAAGTTGGGGGAAGTCCAAAGGGAGGGAGAGATGTTATGTAAACTGTATGTTATAAGTATATTTGTAATGAGAAAAAAGAAAATTAATTTTAATTTTTTTAAAAAAAAGAAGCTATGCATAGGTCCTGTAAGCACATAGCCATGCATCCTTGTTACCAGGATCAATATCTCATCTCTATCTCATATACCAAATTGTTCACTTAAGCGGAAGTCATAGATATTTTCCACAGCTGTTAGCTCATCAGTGTTGATGAGAGGCAAGCTGCGAAGTACAGCAGAGAAGCAAAAGGTCACACACATAAATAGGAGGCAGTGGTCAAGGCAACCATAAAAACCGACTTGTGAGAGAGGAGTTGGTCCATCTGCAAAAACAGCTTGACCACATTTGTAGAATTAGTGGATTTGGTGTAGCTAAGGTAACTTTTGTCATTTGAAAAAGATTTGTAAAATCGATATAAAGTGAATATTTATACTTTGTACTTGAATATTTGTATCTTGGTTGAATTTGAACATCTACCGATGTGATACCAGGAAGGGCTATTAACAAAGAGGAACCTGGAAATCCAAAAAGTGTGGGCATTCTTCAGTTAGAGCAAAAAGCACACATGATTGAAACAAAAGCAAACTCCAGCATACAGGTGTTTCTACCAAATGTTTTAGACAAGCTCTCCAAATGAAAGCAACCCAGTTATATTCTGGTGCTTGGAAGCAAACATTTCAGTGTATCAGAAATACCTGATTAAAAGGCAGTGTCAAGGGAACAGTTTATGTACTAGATAACAGTACCAGCCACACTCCAAAGCTGAAATTTACATCGGGTGACAAGAGGGCCCTGCATTTAGATGGGACAGGTGAACTGAGATTAATGCATCTAATGCTTGTATTAAGCATGCATGGTGCAAGTCTCATTGCCTTTCAGTAGTTCAACTCATTCAACTATATCACAACTTACAGTTTTATAACTCTTAAATGTTTTAAATTATATGGCCCACAGAAGGGTCTGACTTGGTTGCATAATATTACTACTGTACATAATATGCAACCAAGTCAGATCCTTCTGTGGGCCATATAATTTAAAACATCTAGGAACACAAATGCCTAGGTATCACTTTTTCCTATTAAAAGTTGCTTACTTCCTTGTACAACTGATAGCTCCGACACACCTGAAAATCAGGGTTTGCTATGTGGAAATTTAGCTAAGGAAAAAGAAGTCCTGTATTAGCAGAATCCAAACATTCTATCAATCAAACCATAACCACACCTGTGAGATTTCTTTGTGAAAGGAGGGTGGGGAGAATGAAAAGACATGAATTCACATCAACAATGTAGGGCTTTATTTTGAATGCTTAACCTAGAGACTGAGTTATGACTTTATTAAAAAGACAAAAGTATCTGAGAAAAATCAGAACAATTATTTCGTTGTACAAATTCGTTTACCTGTACGAGGTTTTGCACTTTAGTTTAAATCCTAAAAAAATAAAGCAACGGGTGGAGGGAGATCAGGGGCAGCCATTAACACCATTTATTTATGCTGACAAAGCGAAATATAAGCCAGGACATTTTTTTTACATCTTGGAAATGTACTCACTAGCAGGGCTTGGACAGTCCCATCATGCACACCAAATACAACTTTGCTGCTGAAATTTTAAAAGAGCTTATTAAAAACAAGAGCCTCCCCAAAGTCAACCCCCTGAATGAAAGATCAGACTAGTTCTGATGTTTTGCTGTTCAGATTTATTTCATTAAAGGGAAAATGCATGTTCCTATTTTTTGAAGGGGAAAAAAAGAACTGAACTAAAAAAAAAAAAATCACAAGTACTACAAAACAGGTAGGTAGGTAGGTGGGTACTCATAGAGTCATCTCAAAAGCTGGCAAGTAAGGTAAGGTAGGGATAAGAGGAGGGAGAGAGATTTAAATATGCACCCCTATTGACAATATACAACACATTTAGATAATTTAAGTATATAAAAGGCAAGAGGCAGCATTTCAGCAGCAAAGTGCTAAAAGGGTATGTCACAAAAGAAAAGGGCAAAGCCACATCTCAGAGGAAATACGGTGTGGTTGTTCTTGGGGGGATCACACGTTCTGAGTCTGGAACTGCACGGAAGAGCTTTGGTTCCCTTGTATTTACATCTTTAAATACCATGATTGAGGCAATATTTCCACAGCGATAGCAGTAGTTCGGAGCAGACCACACTGTGACCAACTTCTCATCAAACATAAATTTATAACCTTCGTGCACCAGCTGGTGGGCTCGGCAGATGAGCTTTAAGTTGTTGATATGGACAAACTAAGGTGTAAACAAAAAAATAAGGAAGGAAGTTAAGGAAAATATTTACAGTAAAAATGTTGGAGGTAGTGCACGCGCGCACACACATGCACGGATGCACACGCATTCTATTCCACTGACAAGGAGCCATGGCAACACTACAGAAGCCCAGCACAAGGACACAGAGCAGGAGGCGGCGATGTTCTTTCTCTCATACTAAAGTCTCCTTTCAAATACTCTCTTGTTCTCCCCCCTTAAACTCTCAGTTTCTCCTTAAGAGTTGATGCTTTTAAAATGTGATCCTGAAAGCCGAACGCAATCTTTAAGAATATGTTAACAAAACCAGGCAGCAGTGACACAGCACTAAGGCACTTTCAATATGAAGTAACATGAAGTGCAACCATTTTGATTACTGTATCCAGACATCCTACACCAGTGTCATATTTTCCAATAAAATATCCCCGAACACAAGATTTATACTATATAGCAGTGTGTTGGAAAAGAACCTAGAAGATGGGAGTTTGAATACCCACTCAGCCATGAAGCTCACTGGGTGCCTTTGGGTGGGTCACAGCCTCTCCCCTTAATCTACCTCATAGGCTGTAAAGGTAAAAGTAAAGGGACCCATTAGTGGCCGACTCTTGGGTTGCGGCGCTAATCTCGTTTTATTGGCTGGGGGAGCCAGCGTACAGCTTCCGGGTCATGTGGCCAGCATGACTAAGCTGCTTCTGGCGAACCAGAGCAGCGCACAGAAACACCGTTTACCTTCCCACCAGAGCGGTACCTATTTATCTACTTGCTCTTTGAAGTGCTTTCAAACTGCTAGGTTGGCAGGAGCAGGGACCAAGCAACAGGAGCTCACCCCGTCGCGGGAATTCAAACCGCCAACCTTCTGATCGGCAAGTCCTAGGCTCTGTGGTTTAACCCACAGCGCCACCTGGGTCCCTTTATAGGGCTGTGGTGGGGATTAAATCAGGAGGGGGAGAACCACATATGTTAGTCACCTTGACCTCTTTGGAGAACAGGTGGGATATAATAAAAATAATAGTACTATTAGCACTTGTACCCCCAGCAACATGAATAAGATGGAATGGGCACGCCCAGTCTTAACTTGCCTTATGCAAGTAACAGGATATCAAATGCAACAGTTGTGTGAAGCAAAAACAGTCATAAAACAAAACTGTTCCCAAAACGCAAACCTGTTCTCTGAGGCAAACACAGTCTCAAACTCCCCATCATTTCTCTTTCTCAGGCAATACTTTGATTGCAGGCCAGAGTCACTGCCAGAGACATGGTTGGGAAACTGGGTTTTCTTACCTCATTTGTGACTTTTGCCCCAAACAGCCAGCCTGCACCTCGGGGACTTATGGCCCAGGTGTCCACATCTTCTGGGTCAGACCAAACAAGGTCACAAAAAGCTCCTTTGTGTGGGATCTCTTGGTTGCGCTCGATAGTCCGAATCTGGTCCAGTGTTTTTATGTCTGGAGACAGACCCCCATGTACACAGAGGATTTGCTCATCTATTAACTTGAAGGGAAAAAAGATAGGAGGTGAAGATGTTATTAGGACCACAATCCTGAAATTAAGAAAAAAACCTTTGGTGAATGTATAATTAGAGAAACAGAGACAGAAAGTCACTTGTTATTCACTTAAATGAAACCCTTACCGCTGCTACTGTGAGCATGTCAAAAACTTTGGTGCAGTATCTCCAGGCATTAGCATTACCATATTTGGTTTGGCATTCATCTATTGGAGAAAGAAGCAGGGGAAAGAGGTGAAGAGAGTAATGTTTTAGTGATTATAATTTCTCAGACTAAACTAGACGGGTTGAAGGAACAACAGCGGAGACAGGAGCTCCCATGTTGACTGAAAACCCAGCATGATCTGTTCACCTAATCACTCATTTAATTTGGGTTGCATCCAAAATTCATTATATTCACAACAAGCTTATAAAACAGATTTAGCTACTTTAAAAGTCTTATCCTAACTGGTTCACATTTCTTGAATAACTTGAAAAAATGTGTAATCATTTAAATATATCATGAAGAAAGAAATGCTCGATGAGCAGATGAACATGCTTTTTACATCAATTGTGAGACTTTGACAGATATTTCTTTTTCAAAAAGTAAATTAAATAGTATTGCATGCCCAGCATCACTCAGCGTGCCCACAAACAACCTGCTCCATTTCGAGTCCAATACTCCATTAGACAAATCTAATTAAGCCATATTCTTCCTTCACACACAGTTGTAGATACAGGTCCAATTAGTTGTCCATATTACAACATATTTTTAAAGCACTGTTCATTCTGTCGTGTCCCCACCAGAATCCTGGGAACTATAGTTTACTCCTCAGAACAGCAATTCCCAGCAGCCTTAACAAACAACAGTTCCCAGGATTCTTTGGGTGAGTGGGTGCGGTGCACTTCAAAATATATTGTGAGGAAAATTACACAGAATCTCTATTTCTAGATCTTAGCACTAACGCATCACTCTAAGATTCTAAGGACAGCTTCCTACGTTATAAAGCAGAAGCTTATGCTTGTTTTAACGACAAACCCCTTGTTCACAATCCTTCTAAAAATGTTCCAAACTCTACAGGAAGGGCCAGGGACTTTTTCAGCCCAAGGATCACATTCACATCTGGCAAAGTTGCAGAGGCCACAGCCAGTGATGGGTGGAATCAGAGGCAAAAGAAGGTGGAGCAATTAAGGTTGTTTGTTTGTTTACTTTTGTATAGGAGGCTAGTTTCTGCACACATTAACACACCCCTCTCTATCCTTCATCCAGACAAGCAAGAGTTATTGTTAGTGTTAAAGGACAGGCAAGAAGGCTCAATAAGGATGTGAAGCAGGGAAGGTGAGCTGGGTGGTCTGGGGTGAGTCTTAAGGTCCAAATATAAGAGGCTTGGAGGCCACATCTGGTCCCTGAGCCAGAGGCTTCACCATCCTTGTTCTACAGCTTCTAAGAGGACAAGCCAACTCATCATGGGCTTATGTTGATTATAACTATGAAACTGAAGGTAGGGTAGGAAGAGAACTTACCATAAAATCCATACACTTGAGTTATCTGTCTGCTCTCATGATTCCCACGTAAAAGTGTGATGCGATCAGGCCATTTTGCTTTTAGGGCAAGAAGATAGGTAAACGTCTCAAGGCTATAATAGCCTCTGTCTACAAAGTCACCCTGAAAAGTTAAAAAATGTTTTACTATACTGCATGACATGAGACACTCAGGCTGCAATGTTACATGCACTTGAACTCTGAGGCACTTGTATCAGACTAAATATGCATAGGACTGGGCTGCTAGCCTCAGCTTCCAGAAGTATATGTATGCTTGCTTGCTTGCTTGCTTGCTTATTTATTTATTTATTTATAAGACTGATTATCAACACTTTGCCTTTAAGGTCCCAGGGCACAACACATAATTATACAATTACAGTAAAGAAAAAAGAAAAGGAGGGATAGTAAAACAGCTTACATAATATTAGAAAAACAAGCAATCCCCTTCAGAGGAGTCAGTAGACCAGGTACTTTTTTTTAACTGGGGCAGCCCCCGAATTGTGGAATTTCCTCCCCAATAGGGCTGGGCAATATCTGGTTTTCAGCACTGTGATGTATCAGTAGCTAAATACTGCAATATAATAATATAGCACAATGTCTGAAATGTATCTTGGCTGCCTCTTCCCACCTTAGGCAAGGAAGAAGCAGCTGAGATACCTTGCCCAGCCCTACAGATGTGCCTCATGTGGGGCGTAGGGGCTTCCTCAAAGGCACACGCAGGCAGGCAGAACAAGGGGGGAGACACATGCAAGCACACAGAGAAAGAGAGAAAGGGAAAGCAGACACACACGGGTGGGGTGTGGAGAAAGAAAAATACAGTGGTACCTCAGGTTAAGTACTTAATTTGTTCCGGAGGTCCGTACTTAACCTGAAACTGTTCTTAACTTGAAGCACCACTTTAGCTAATGGGGCCTCCTGCTGCTGCCGCGCTTCTGCTGCGCAATTTCTGTTCTCATCCTGAAGCAAAGTTCTTAACCTGAAGCACTATTTCTGGGTTAGCGGAGTCTGTAACCTGAAGTGTATGCAACCTGAAGCGTATGTAACCCGAGGTACCACTTGAGCAGGAAACTTGGGAAAGAAGAGGCTTAAGTGGTGCAAGATTTATTTATTTATTTTCTAAACTCGGAATAACCCCATGGCAGAATGCCGATCCCAGCACCTACCAGCCTGCCTAGAAGCGAAATTTATGGCGGTGGCGCCAGAGGAAAGTTCCCAGTCTATGGCTGCTCTGTGGTTTGCTGCCCCCTGCAGGAGGCAGGGGAGAGCTGACCCGTCGGAACAACAGACAAAAGCATTCTGGCTTGGCTTCATAAGGGTTATCATCAGGGCAAATATTTTGAACCAGTTGTTATTAAACTGGTTTTCAACTATCTATCACAAAATCGCCCAAGCCTATTCCCCAGAGAGATGCATTTGGCTTTTTCACCATACAGTTTTCAGAGACTGATGAACACTTCTTTACCTTGGTGTTTGACAACTGAAATGTGCATTTTTGGGACTTGTTCTATTTCTGTGACCCCCCAACCTGTTTTAACTGTTTTTAATTCTGAATGTTAACTTGCTGTCCTGGGACCTGCTGGTGAGGGGTGGGCAATGAATTTAAATAATGAATGATAACAGGGGATGACAATGAATTTAAATAATGAATGATAACAGGGAGTCTAGGACAGTAGTTCTCAAAGGGTGTAGTCTACCTTTAGGTAGACTAAAGGACAATCAAAGAAACACCTAAACATTTCAGTGTTGTGCAGCATAGTATAGTATGAAAATATTTTATTTTAGTTGCAGGATATGGAAAGATATCTTTTCAAATCAAGAGCATCAAGTAATACTGAGGACAATACTAACTGAGATCCATAATTGTGCTGGAAAATAGTACTGGAGAATAGTATTGACTATTCTTTTACAGTTCTCCTTGACATATTGTTGGGAACAGGGATTTTCAGCTCTGACAAATACGAAATATCATAAAAGAGAAAGGATTCTCTGTGCTGTTAAGAAGAAGAAGGAGTTTGGATTTGATATCTCACGTTATTACTACCCGAAGTGGAGTCTCAAAGAGGCTAACATTCTCCTTTCCCTTCTTCCTCCACAACAAACACTCTGTGAGACTCCAAAGTGAGACTAGCCCAAGGTCACCCAGAAACCGCATGTGGAGGAGCGGAGACGGACACCTGATTACGAGTCTATTGCTCTTAACCACTATACCACACTACTGATAAAATGAGCGTGCCTCAAATTAGGCTTAATATAAATAAGATTACCCAGCAAAAGAAAGCTCATACCAATGACTTTGTATACATACTTAAGGTACTATGAGGCACGTTTATAATTATATTTTGGGAATGATTCATGTTCTTATGTAGCTGTGTTGTTTTATACTTTCTGGATATCCTGTGATCATATTATAAAGTAGTTGAATTCTATGTTATAAACCCAGCACTGCTAGGAGTTATTTCTTTTTGTTTTCCAATATATTTCTTATCAATAAAAAAAGATCTGTGTGGCATGAGCAAATTTTAATTCTGATGTAGGACCTTTGATGTATTAAGCATGTGCTCTAACACTGAGCTATGGCCCCTCACAAGTTCTAGGAGCATGACGGTTAAAAAAAACTGTACTTGCAGAAAACCACAACCTCTGCCCTTCTACTATGGCTCATATAAAATACATTTCAAATGTTCTGTTCAGATTCAGAACCTCTCCTATCTCAAGTAACTGATTAATGCAAAGTAGGAATGCCCACGATAATGAAAGTTGCATCAATAATAATAAGATACCCCCTCACAAAGAAACAAATCTATTCCTCATTGCCCTGAAAAGAATTTGAACCATTTTCTCCTTCTACCAGTTTTGCACAGCACTGAGCAAAGGTTTGAAATTTCAGGAACATGAGCAATCAAGCGCTTCAGTCCAAGCCTTCATTAATTAGATTATATTTTCTGAGATGGTAAAGAGAGAAAAAAGCAGAGGCAAGACACAGCAAGCAAGGAAACAGGACCCAAATTAAAACATATACAGAGCCCAAGTCATGGATGTACTACATTAAAAAACCTGCTAGTTATTTTTAGAATTTTATTTGTACATACCATAAATATATAGTTTGTGTCAGGAACCTGACCTCCAGTTCTGAACAATTCACACAAATCATAAAACTGAAACACAAAAACAAAAGGAGGGAAGGCTTGTATCATTAACATTCTGTGATAAACCAAGAGGATAACAAATTCAACAAAGAATGGCATAACGTTATAGAATACAGTATATTAAAGAACACTGGAAAAATTGTAAAAACTCTAGCAGGATTGACATAGCACTTGCAATTTAAAATGACAAAGGATAAAAATGAAGTACAGTATAATAATTTGGATAAATGTAATTAGATGCAGTTTAAAAAGGAAGATAAATTTTGGAAGCCAAGAGAGGGGGGGGAATCAGGGGGTTCAGGGAACCCCATAAAGGTACTGATATGGACTATGGTTTAATGTAAACAAGTGTGTGTGTTTTTTTGAAACTCTGAAAATATATATTTTTTTAAAAAAAACATTCTGTGTTAAACCCAAATGACTTAAAACGCCCCAAAAGTTATGAACTTTCGTTTTTTTAAAAAACAGGTGGCGCTGAAAGGCATCTGAAGAAAAGGAACGGGCTGGACAGACATAGGTGTGTTAGGGGATGTTCAAGTGTTAGAATCCCACATTCAAACAGCTAAAATGCTACTACTAGCTTGAACCTGGGGTTTACCTAAACTGTTTGATGCTGAATCAGTGCAAGGCAGACAACATCTGAACTATTCCTGATAAATATTCTGTGTTCAATTATGGGCCTTGGTACTCCTTTCAAAAACTAATGTTAATATTTGTTTTATGGTTTCAATGGTGCATTGGGAGGAAATAAGTATTCCACGCATCACTAAGTGATGCTCTCTCTACCACGCCCAACCTCTTGACCAACATTTAGTTCTTGCAAAGTACACCTAGACTATCACTTCTAAAGCACTGCAAATGCACCACCCCCAACAAAATACTGCCATAACTTTGTAACATGGCATCACTGCAAGAACTCTGTTTCTCTATTTTTTAAATATTGCAATGCAAATCATAAGCAGCACCATTGATTTTACTACAAGAGTGCTGATCTAAAGGAAGCCTTTGATTTAATCCTGCCAGCTTCCTCTGGGCACAATATCTATAACCTTTGAACAGAATTACTTCTGTATTAGAGGCTTCAGGGATAATACTCCTGTTAATGTTAAGCAGTTCAATTAACTGCAGTCTAAAGGCCAAGAACCAAAACTATGTAGCCTGGTTATTCAGAAAATGATTCAAGGAGTCAACTCAGGTGGAATCTACACACATATTAAAAAACGCTGTGAAAATGCATTTTTTTTAAAAAAAGTTTTCAAAAATATATTGAATTTGCCATAGCTCACCCATTGCCATCTAATGTCTTTACAACACACTTAAAATATTTCATTTGCAGCTATGCAGCTGAGTCCCCATTCTGCAAAGCTGGATTACTTGTTTGTAGGGGGAAAGAAATGAATAGATCATGCTTACTTCCAGAAAATTAACTCACTTTGCTCTTGAGTACACTCAACCAACCGTCACTTCTGAATTTTGTGGAATGTATAGTATTATCATTATGAACAAATGACAACAAAAACATTTTCTTTCAAGGTATAAAAAAAGGGAGGGATATTGTGTTGCATTGCTGTTTCCATGTCCCCCTAGTGAATACTTGCACATTCTTTTACAATGCAAAAGATTGTTTGCAAGTGTCAATCCTTTATTCTTGAAAGGTATAGCATCAAAGGAACAATCCATATAAAACTCCACCTGTCCATGAATGTCACCGCAGACTGTAACTGGTGTAGACACTGGCTGCACATTAGATTCTTCTAGAAGAAGGTCACAGACGTAGTCACACAAGCGCTACAAAGAGAGAGTGCATTTTGGTCATTAATACAGGATTCCTCTGCATTACGGTCATCACAATGGCACATGGCCAGCTAACAAGGTTATGACCATGTCAAACCAGAAACTTGTGAAAGGGTCAGCTTTGTAAACATGTACATTGAAGTTACTATCCCACAGGAACTTTAAGCAGCTGTCTATAGACAACTGTGGTGTTGTTGTTGTTGTCGTTTAGTCAGTCCGACTCTTCGTGACCCCATGGACCAGAGCACACCAGGCACTCCTGTCTTCCACTGCCTCCCTCAGTTTGGTCAAACTCATGTTAGTGGCTTGGAGAACACTGTCCAACCATCTAGACAACTGTAGTTTGTAAATAAAAATCCTCTACAAAACTGTCCTTCCAGTTTACCTGGTGGAAACTCTTACTTCCTCTAGGAAATTAGGTCACACATCTCAGCAGTTAATCCAACTGTGATTTTATTTCCTGTTAATTAAAGGCTTCTGATCTGTGGAAGAGCCAGTTATCCCAGATTTTATCTACTTTTCTCAGAACTCTCAAATTTCAATAGGTGGCAAAAGAAAGATAACAGCAGATCAAACATAAACTGACCTCTCAAAAACAATGGCTTCACAATGAGGGTTCACAATGTGCGCGGGTCATGATTCGCCTGACGTCATTTTGCGCGTCTGCGCATGCGGCAAAACCCGGAAGTAACCCTTTCCGGTACTTCCGGGTTACCACGGGGGGGGGGGCAGTGGAAAAGTACAAGCTAGGCTTCCTTCCAAACCAAGGCCTCTCCTGAGACAGAGAGATTTACAAGACAAAAGCTGTTGATGGCCCATCTAGGAGGTATTTTGGACCTGGGCAGACAGAAGGTTCCCAGGGTAACTGGGCATGAGGTGACAGGAACAGGTGTTCTGGGAAGAAAGAGCCATCTTGGGAAGACTGGCT
Source organism: Podarcis melisellensis (assembly GCF_964234715.1). Classification (NCBI taxonomy): domain Eukaryota; kingdom Metazoa; phylum Chordata; class Lepidosauria; order Squamata; family Lacertidae; genus Podarcis; species Podarcis melisellensis. The sequence continues at coordinate 12,462,921 of NC_138547.1, read as the reverse complement.
CAGCAGAGAGTGGGTGGCACCCAGCTTTTGTAACAATATGTTTTGTGTAATTTTTTACAGAAAAACAACCAGTAAAAACAAATTCATGATAAAAGATGGGATCTTTGAAAAGACCAAGGAGTACTACAGAGCAGGAAACAAAAGACTCTCAGGTGGTACCATCCATTAGTACTGTTAATTCTGTGGATACTTCCTAGTATGCTTAGTGTCAGCGTGTCTACTAGTGTTATATCTCATATCTCAATCACAGGAAAAAAACAAAAATCTGTAAGTACAATGATGACGATCTTCTGGCTAATGAATCTATGACGCCTGCTATGCTTCAATGCCATTTGGAGACAAAACACAACCACTACAAAAAACAAACCAATAGATTTTTTTTTCAAGATCAAACTTGCAGTTGAAGAAGGGGCAAAAAGCCATAGGAAAAACTCTGGTGTGACCACTCAGGAGAATCAACCTTAGCTTCTTGAAATGACAAGAATCATTGCCAAAGCAGGAAAGGCTCATACTATAGGGCCAGCACATGAATACTTGGTGAGTCTGCAGCTAAGGAAATCAACACAGTACAGTGGTATCTCAGTTTACAAACTTAATCCGTTCTGGAACTCCGTTCTTAAACCAAAACCGTCCTTAAACAGAGGCGCGCTTTCCCTAATGAGGCCTCCCGCCGCCAGTGCCCTTCCACCATTCAGATTCCATTCTTAGACCGAGGTAAAGTTTGCAAACCGGGACACTACTTCCGGTTTTGCGGAGTTTTGTAAACCGAATTGTTCGTAAACAGGACTGTTCTTAAACCGAGGTACCACTGTACCTCTTTTGAACAACACTGTGAAATGAAGCATATATGATATGTCTGATTATATAAAACAGACACTCATTTGATGGGTCCAGACTTACAGCGATTCTTTGAATTATGTGATGCAGTATGACTTTTTCTGACGGACTCAAAATTTCCATGTGATCAGTTTAACAACTTTGTTCAGTTGTGTATGGTAGACTACCATACTTAGCAGACGGTTTCACGTAAACACACTCAACACAAGCTTCCAGGGTAGCGATGCGAATATTTTTTACGTTGAAGATAAGATTGAGGCAATGATTTAAAAGTTATGGTTATGGGCAAGCTGAGAAGATGGTAGCCTCACTAATATTCCAACACTGGAGACATTTCTGGAGGCTACCGACGAAAAATTGATACCAAAAGTAAATATTACACCACTGAGCACCTACATGATTTAGTGACTAGCTTCAGAGATTACTTTTCTGTATCAAATCCTGAAAACTCATGACTATAGAAACCTTTTGAATGTGATGTACACCTACTTCTTCTTCGCCAAATCAAGTATAGGTATTAAAAGTATAGGTAAAGGGACCCCTGACCATTAGGTCCAGTCGTGGCCAACTCTGGGGTTGCGGCACTCATCTGGGCCCAGGGAGCCAGCGTACAGCTTCCAGATCATGTGGCCTGCATGACTAAGCTGCTTCTGGCGAACCAGAGCAGCGCACAGAAACGCCATTTACCTTCGTGCTGGAGCGGTACCTATACATCTACTTGCACTTTGACGTGCTTTCGAACTGCTAGGTTGGCAGGAGAAGGGACCGAGCAACGGGAGCTCACCCCGTAGCGGGGATTTGAACCACCGACCTTCTGATCGGCAAGTCCTAGGCTGTATTAGCAGAAGAGCAAGATGCACTTGTTGACGTGACTAGTGATGATTCATTACAATCATTTTTCAAAGAATGTAGATTGAACCAATTCTGGGTGAAGGTTTTTGCTAATTATAAGAAGTTAGTTGAAAAAGCTTTGAAATATCTAGAAATTAGCTTGATGTTGAACCAGATTTGAGAATAAAAGTAGCTAATATTGAACTGAATGTGGAAGGAAATTTGGGGGACCAAAAGAGACATGATTTCTCCCATCACATTTAGGTTCAGTGTTTTGTTGGGAGCCACCCCAAGTGGCTGGGGCAACCAAGGCAGATGAGCGGCAAGGAAGCAAGCAAACAAATAAATAAAATTAAGGTTTAGTAGCTGTTTACTTGCACTATACATGAATAAAATTAAATTTGTCTCCACCCCCACAACTAAATCTTTGCCATTTTTTGTTGTAATATTACAAATTTTACGGTTATTTTTAAGTATACCTAAAATGATTTGCTTATTAGGGATTCAAAAGTAGGGGGTCCAGGGCTTGGCTTTTTAAAAAATAGGGGTGCCCAGTCATTAGCTAATTGTGGGACCACTGATTAAAGCGTTTCAGCGGGTGCCCGTGTTGCCGCTACGCGCTGGGGCGGCTTCCGTGAAAGCGGAAGCCCTACGTGGAAAGAGAGGGGAGAAGGGGTCCCCACTCGCCCCCTGCCCCTCCTAAGACCCAGCCTCCCCGTCTCCTCTTACCTTGAGGTCGTTCTCGGGCAGGTACTTGCAAAGCCGCGCAATCTCAACATACTTGTCCAAGTCCAAAGGCGCCATTTTGGGAGGGCAGCTTTCTCGGGGGAGAAGGTGGGAGGTAGGAAAAGAGGGGGGAAAGAGAGAAAGAGAGAGAAGAGGAGGAGGAGGAGGAGGAGGGTGCGAGGTAAGAAGAGAGAGAGAGAGAGGACTGGAAGCGAGGACACGGCAATCCCTGATGGTGAAGCGGGAAACCCACTCCCTCCCTCGAATTTCCGGATGAAAAAAGGGCGAATGTCCCTTAAAATAAATAAATAAATAAGCGAAAGCAAAAAGCAAGGAGGACGCAAGAACGCCTCCTTCTCTCTTCCTCTCGCTCCCTCCCCTCCCACGGCGGGAGGGAAGCCAGGCCGGAAACGAGGGGACCCACTTCCGCTGGAGGTTCGAAACTCGACGTCGGGAGACTGATTTCCGATAAGATTGAAGACGACTACCGGCTTCTTCCTCCTACAGCGCTCTGAGGTGAATCCCAACCCCATTGCATTCTGGGATTCGTAGTCTGGCGCAAAACCTATAGCTCAACGCCACAGGGAGGTCGGGATGTAAAGTGGGTGTCAGACGGTGCTCTTTTGCCTTTGTTTACCTCCCCCACCCAGCAATTCTTTGTTATATTTATAAAAAAACCAGAATAAAAGGTAAAGGTACCCCTGCCCGTACGGGCCAGTCATGACCGACTCTGGGGTTGCGTGCTCATCTCGCTCTAGAGGCCGGGAGCCAGAATACAAGAACACAATATAGGAGACACAGGCAAATTCATCTAAAGGTTGATTCACATTTCATCAGTCCAATTATATAAAAATGTGCCTAGTACATTAGTTAAATGAGATCTGCAGTATGTATGTGTTTGTGTGCATATATGAATATTGTACATAAAATGCAGTTTACGCCAGGTAATAACCTCCACAGGGTTACATGTGTGTTGTGAGCAGGTTCCAGTCATGTTTTCTCTGGGGTGTATATGGGCAGTTATCCCTTACAAGAGTCAACATAGATGCCGAAATCCAGCATCACTTGAGCTCTGCGAGCTTTCTACCAATTGAAGGTTTGAGGACCAGGAAATTTGCAGGGAAACCAAAATGCTTGTTTACAAAGCTACTGTACTACCAACCTTACTGTATGCTTGTGAAACATGGACCACTTAGAAACGCCATCTCCAACTCCTTGAAAGATTCCACCAACCATGTGTCCAGGGATGAACTACACAACACTTGGGAAGACAGGTGAACTAATGCCAGTGTAGTGGAAGAAGCAAAGAGCACCAGTGCCGAAGCAATGATTCTTCAGCATCAACTTCGTTGGACAGCTCATGTTGTTCTGATGCCTGATTAACGTCTTCCAAAGCAACTACTCTATTCTGAACTTTAAAATGGAAAGAGGAATGCTGGTGGTCAACAAAAAAGTTTTAAAGACTCTCTCAAGGCAAATCTTTAAAAATGTAGGAAACAACTGGGAAGCACTAGCCTGCAAGTGCTGCAATTGGAGAACAGCCTTCACCAAAGGTGTCATGGGCTTTGAAGAGACTCAGACTCAGGATGAAAGGGAGAAACGTGCTTCAGGTTACAGATGCTTCAGGTTACAGATGCTTCAGGTTACAGACTCCGCTAACCCAGAAATATTACCTCAGGTTAAGAACTTTGCTTCAGGAGGAGAAATTGCAGGGGAGCAGCGCAGCAGCAGGAGGAGGCCCCATTAGCTAAAGTGGTGCTTCAGGTTAAGAACAGTTTAAGGTTAAGAACGGACCTCCAGAACAAATTAAGTTCTTAACCCAAGGTACCACTGTAGTTGACTTCTCTCTTTGGATTAATCTGTATTTGTGCTGCTTTTGTCTGGAATTCTGTTGTTTTTGTTGTAATTTTATATTTATTAAGCAGTTGTTGTGTAACCCACATAGGGACCACATGGTGGAGGGCAGGTAAAAAATGTTGGTCTGTATCTAATGTTAGGCATACACAGAGCATAGACCCATTGTAATTAATGGACAGGCCCATTGATTTCAGTAGGCCTACTCTCAGTTGGATGCAACTCCTTGTAAGGCATTTTGAATAAACAGATATAAATAAGAAATATTTTATATAAATATACATGATACACCTTATAAACATATTAATAGCAGCCTGGCCACCAGCAACCCCACATATCTGAAGCAAGAGGAAGTAACGGCTTGTGTGATGAAATTGGAAGAGATCTGCACATGCTCAGAAACGCTCTCACATGGCCTTCTTTCTTTAAAAAAAAAATAAGCGGGGAGAAAAGTATGCTGCACCTTAGAATGAACTGAGGAGAAAGGATATGCAATTTAAAAGTGTGCAGCGGCGGGGTGGTTTTCCCGTGAAGCGATGTCCGCTTGCACAGTGGCTACGCTGAGGGCGGAGCTGCTGGTCGTCTAGCAACGGACCCGGGGGCGGGGCGTCGGTTTTTTTGATCTCTCTCCTTTCCCTCGGCCTGCATCCATGGGGCCGGAGCCGGGCTCGCGGACGGCGCTGCTGGAGCTGAAGCCGGGAGGAAATCCGGAGGAAGGCAACTGGTGCGTTCTCGAGGCGGGGCATCGGTGCACGTGGGAGGCAGTTTGAGGGAGTTGACGGGCAAAGAGAAACAGGGTGCGGGGAGGTCGGTGCTGAACTGTGGCGTGGGCCCCCTAGATCCGCTTCAGCCTACCTGGAAGGGGCAGCCATCGATCAGGGAGTTCTCTCTTGCCTGTGCCCCCCCCCCCCAGCAGAGGGGAATAGCCTTGCAAAGGGAGTATTAACTTGCGGAAGATGACATGCAATATGCAGTCAAACTCTGCTTGCGGCCAGAGGCTTAAATTAATAATAACCCTTCCTTTACAAGATTCTGCCTCCGATATTTACTCCTGCCTCCAATTTTATAGCGGATTTCTTGCGCGCCATTTATTTCTGCTGTTGCTTTCCTAGGTTGAATTTTAGACCGTAGGCTCCGCGAGGCAGGGCCCTGATCTCCTGCAGCCCTGTCAAATGGTCTGCACGCATCAGTGAGAATTCTTGCATTACTGTACTAATGAAAATGCATAAGTAAATACTTAAAGAAATAATTACAGTATTGTGTTTTGTAAAAAAAAAATCCATTAAAAAGGGGAAGACAACACCTACAATGTTCTAATGCTGCTTTTGACAGGTTTTTATTTTAATTGCATTGTCATGTTTATTTTATATCCCATCTTTTATTCCAAGCTGCTCAAGGTGGCCCTTTAGTTCTCCTCCTTCCCGCTTTATGCTCAAAACAACCCTGTGAGGTAGGTTAGGCTGAGAGTGAAGTGGCTGACTCTAGGACACCCAGTGAGCTTAATGGCTAAGTGCAGATTTGGATTTTTGTTTCCCAGACCCCTAGTCCAACACTCTAACCACAACACCACACTTACATTTTGAATTGTCGTGTGGGGTATGGCTCTTGTTTATCGCTGTAGGGGATGGCAGCTCTGGTAATTTATTTATTGGTAGTATTACCTTATGTTTGTGTTGTGGCTCTTTCTTTTGAAATATGCAAACCTCAGTTAAGAACTAAATTTTTAAAATCTTGTGCACATCAACCTCCCCCAACCCTGGTGCCCGCCAGATGGTTTAGAGAACAATTCTCGTTATCCTCAAAAGAACATGACTGTACACCAAGTTACAGAAATCTGGTGTACCAGGGGGGTAAGGATGCTATCCTGTATATTACTGTGTATTATTTATTCGTTTGCCTATTACATTTATACCCCAGCTTTCTCCCAAGTTGGGATTCAACACTTTGAAGCAGCATTATAAAATACAAAGTAATAAAAATAAACTAGTTAGGAACAATAGTTTAAAATACATCAGAACACATTTGGAACCAGTAATTGGAATCCTGTTTGTCTTGACAACAGCCCAGTGGTCAGCATCGCCTGTACCTTAAGTTCCCAAAGGCCTGTCTGAACAGGGAGGCCTTAGCCTGCTGGTGGAAGGATAACAAGGAGGGAGCTCATCTAACCTCTCTTGGGAGTGAATCCTATCTGCGGGAGCAGCCACAGAAGGGGCTCTCTCTCCTGTCACCACCTAATGGGCTTCTGGTGTTGATGGGACAGAGAGAAGACAGTCTTTGCCAAGAAGGTGCATTTCAGATCTTCTGGATGACAACGACCCTGTTGGCTGGAGCTGATGGGAGTTGTAGTCCCAAATACCTGGAGGGCATCCATTTGGCAAACGCTGCATAGCATCTTCTGGTATGTGACCTCATGTAGGTAAAAGAGCACCACCCACACACAACAGGCTTGGAAGAGCTTGAAGTTTTCCAAAAGTTTAAAACTATTTTTTTTTTTTTTTGGTGAGGGGGAGTGATTGGACCCAGAGAGGGCAAGACAGCTCACTTAGGGTGAAATGTACACACTGAGCAAGGAATAATGACTGGCTTCTAAGAAGCAGGGAGGAGAAAATTTGGTGGTGGAATGGAGTATCCTGGAAGAGAGGCTGTCTGGCAGAGTCCATACTGCAGCATTTTGTTTCACTCTTGTATGAATAAGAAGATTGGGGTATTCACAGTATTTTGCACATACACCCTCAATAATCCATAGAACAGCCCAGCAAGGTTACCCAGCCTTGTTTTATCCCCATGTTGTAGATGGGGATAAAACAGAGGCTGAGAGTGACTTCCCTGAGACTCTCTGGCTGAGTTCATAGCCCAGGGTTACCCTGGTTCCCCGCTCATCCTAGTAGCTGCTACACCATTTATGCATGTTTGTTCGGTGGTGTTTACTCCTGGGTAAGTGTTCATAGATAGCATTGCAGGCTTAAAGAGACACGCTTCATCTTCTGCTCCACATGGAACAGCAGCCTTGCTGAGATCCCTTTTGCTTATTTCTCCATGCCAGGTATGTCCTTCTCCTACCTGGGGACAGTCCCTGTGCCCGTGTGGGGCAGAACTCCTTGTACCTACCTCCTGCAGAGCCAGGCTGCAGGAAAGGGAAAGTCATCCTTGTCGGGGGAGCAGACCCGAGTGGCAGTTTTGCCGACTCCTACGTCATGGATCTTGGTAAGGGCTAGAGTGTCATTAAAGCAGGAAGAAAGCATATGATATGTGGCGGAATTCAGCTTCTCAAGCAAACTGCTTTTGCTTTTTGTTTGTAAAAAAAAAAAAGCAAGTTCCTGGTCCTCATGGCTGCAATGCAGTAATTTTAGACCCTGGATTCACAGGGTTCTTTCTCCTTCTTTAAATGACGATCTGTATTTCTTCACCAGGTTTCCAAATGTGGTAAATCTGCTCCACTTCCCAGTGGGGAGGAGTTACGGTGGAGCGTGTGGCCACCCACTCCCCAGGGGGGGGCGGGGGGCGGCAGGGGACTTTGTCTCCCGTTGCCTGGAGGGATCCCGGCCACGTCAGAGCCCAGCCAGCCAATCCGCTGGCCAGTGGGGTGTGGCTGGGGACAGTTTAAACTGAGGAGTGAGCTGGAGGACTTTCTCTTGCATGGACAGGGCTCCCCCTACTGGTGGTTTACCATTACCGGACTTCCTGCACAGCGGGCTGGAGTCAGATATAGTCAATCAATGCCTAAGCCAATACCGCTCACATTCTGTAATTCAATAAAGTTGTGGCCAAATTTGCCCAATAACATAAACTTAATATCTTTGTCCGTGTGTGAGTTATTTTCCAACGAGGGGGTGGCTGCAGGGTCTCGACACTCAAAGGAGCCCTGTGGCATTTTGGTGCCCTGGACTTCTTCCAAAAAGCTCTGTCCTGATGGTGCCATTGCCATAGGGGCCAAACTTGGCTCACCAGTCCACTCCATTTGGCCCACCAGGCCATTTTGGGAAAGTCCTGCCCATCCACCCTTTAGGTAAAGGTGGGGGGTCCCCTGACCATTAGGTCCAATCGTGACCGACTCTGGGGTTGCAGTGCTCATCTCGTTTTATTGGCCGAGGGAGCCAGCGTACAGCTTCCAGGTCATGTGGCCAGCATGACTAAGCCGCTTCTGGTGAACCAGAGCAGTGCACAGAAACGCCGTTTACCTTCCAGCCGGAGTGGTACCTATTTATCTACTTGCACTTTGACGTGCTTTCGAATTGCTAGGTTGGCAGGAGCAGGGACCGAGCAATGGGAGCTCACCCTGTCACGGGGATTTGAACCGTCAACCTTCTGATTGGCAAGTCCTAGGCTCTGTAGTTTAACCCACAGCACCACCCGCCTCCCACCCTTTACCTGACAGCAATTGCAGAGAGTGCTGCTGCTTTTAGGTCTTGCTTGTGGGCTTTGCATTGTGGCATCTGGCTAGCCCCTGAGCAGGGGCAGACTTTGGTAATCTTTGGTAATAAGGTGCGCTGAGTTATGACAAAATTTGGCACACCAAAATGGACCATCTCAATTTGGCTCTCCCTTTTTTGGTGCCCTATGTATGGGAAGCACCTACACTGCCCGAAATCAGGCGCTGCTGTGAGAACAGGATGCTGAACTAGATGAGCCTCCTTTGGCCTGATCCCACTACCAGGCTCTTACGTGTCTTTCTGGCTCCCAGATGCACACTGCTGGATGGCACCTGCCTGGCGGGGTCTCTTGCCACGGTATGAGCATGCCACCTTCATTCCCACAAGTTGGCCCACGAGCCTCTGGGTGTTTGGAGGAGCCAGTGAAACTGGGAACAGGAATTGTGTGCAAGTTCTGGACCTCCGTGAGTACTAGTTATTTCCTTTTCATTTTATTTCTTCTTGGGGTATTTTATTTTTTAAGATTTCAAACATGCAGCTGTCCAATTTCTAAATTCATTCATATCCAATATTTGCATCCCACTATCCCACCAAGGAGCTCAGAGCAGCAAATATAGCTCTCCTGAGAATGGTTATCCTTACGACAACCCAGCGAGGTAGGTTAAGCTAGGAGAGAGTGATTAGTCCAAGTTCACTTGGCCTTAGTCAGGGGGTTGAACCTTAGTTTCTCAGGACTTAGTCCAACAATCTTACCACTACACCACACTGGCTATCTGTTAGATGATGAAAATAACAATAGAACTTATTTCAGAGTGGTAGCTGGGTTATCGTACTGCAGCAAAAACAACAGTATATTGTGTCACCTTCTATAATAAATTTGTTATGGCATCAGCTTTTGCTTCTTTAGATGCATGAAGTATTTTCCTGAGTTACTGCACTGGTGGGTCAGAAGGTGGAATTGTGAGATCAGAAGGAAATAATATGTAGAGATGGTGATAACTGTGTTTTAACAGTGGCCATTGACATACACACAAAATAGTTGGTTTATAACATCCTAACATCCAAGCCGTTGGTCAGCAAACTGGCACATGTAAGTTGATTTAAAACCCGCAAAATGTTTCAATTCAGTCCCTAACTTATAGCACTAAATCTCTTGAGGAACTACAGTTCAGTTGTTTCAAGTTCTAGTTTCTCTTTGACATTCCTTTGAATCAAAGTACCACTAAATTAGCCTTGCATTTAAGCACTTGCCTGGTAACCAAAGGGACTAGGAATTCCATTTCTTTCTTCCACATGTGACATGTAATTTGCACCCACCCTCATTTTCTGTGCCTATAACTTACTTGTGTGCAATCCCCAATTTTTCAGTATTGTAGCTTTGCTTACAAAGATTTTTGTTTTCCATGTTAGAAGCTGGAACGTGGATGAGCCCTAAGGTGAGCGGCACTCCACCATCCCCTCGGACTTATCATACATCCTCAGCAGTGATTGGGGACCGTTTATATGTATTTGGAGGAGGTGATAAAGGGGTGGATCCAGTCAAAGACCAGCAGCTTCACATCTTTGACTCTGGTAAGCCTCCTCTGCTCCTGTGCAGATATTTCCCAAACCAAATGTTTAGCTGATTCCCCTGGGCCTGGCAGCAGATGGAGCAAAGTAGGAGTTGAATCCTGTTAGTCCTACTTAGAGAAAACCCGTTGAAATGGATAAACATGACTAATGTAGGCCTTTTAGCCCTATGTCTGGGAAGCAGGGAGCAAGGTCCTTGAGGTAGCTGTTGCTTCATCTTAATACATTTATCTCTTGCCACCTGTAGCCACTCTGACATGGCTGCAACCAGAAGTTCGGGGAGACCCTCCTGCTCCTCGACATGGCCATGCCGTGGTGGCTGTTGAGAACAGGCTCTACATACATGGCGGATTGGCTGGTGATACCTTTTTTGATGATCTCTTCTGCTTTGATACAAGTAAGTACTCAGTGGTGCAAACTTTGTGAAAAGGGATTATTATCTTCCCACCTTGCCTTGAAAAAACAACAACCCATAGATCTTTATAAGCCACACATTATAAAGCCTTAAAGGCTAAGAATGTGAGAAATACTGTAGGATCCTGATTACAGTTTCCACCTGCAGGCTGTGTTACTACAGAATTGTGGTACAGCCTTAAGAGGTGGTGTGGGGTAGTGGGTAGCGTTTGACATGATCCAGGAAGACGAGGAATCAGATCCCCACTCAGATCTCACTGGGTGACCTTAGGTTAGGCATAATCTCTCAGTCTAACCTACCGTGCAGGGTTGTGAGGATACAAGGGAGGAAAGGGGAGGATAACCGTGTATGCTGCCATAAGTTCCTTTATGGAAAGGCAGACATTAATGTGAAATATAAATTCTAAATACCATTTAGCCTTCCTTTGATTCCTATTTTACAGGCATTTCCCATCTGTTTAAGCCACCGCCCCCAATAATCTTTGCTGTCATTACAGCTGGAAACTTTAACTTTGAAGTTAACTGTCCCAAACTCTTTACCAAATTCATTTTCCTGTTGCAGAATCGCTGAATGTGCATGCAGCCCTGTTATGTGTGTTTCAAGCTCAATTTGCTTTAGCTTTGCACCTGATGAGCACTGATGTGGATTGGTTTAATGTGCTTGCAGCTGAAATGAAGTGGGAGACCCTGTCGGCTACTGGATCTGTACCAGCAGGGCGGGCAGCCCACTCAGCAGTTGTGTTTCAGGGCCATTTGTATATATTTGGTGGAATGGACCCAACAGGAGCACTGGACACAATGTATAAATATCACATAGGTGGGTGTTTCTTATGATATCTTTGCTTAGCTTCCATTGGGAACATTATACTGGGGAGTCCTCTTTGTGTATGTGCCATTGCCAGCAATTTTGAGATGGCAGCCCCAGCCATGTAACCTCCCCACATGACAATGTTATCTGAAGCTAGTAGTGGCTGAATCTGATGGGAGCTGTAATCCAAAACAGAGAGTGCTTATGTGGCCTCTGATTATGTAGTGTGACCCCCCCCCGCCCCAGATTATAAACACCGTCACCACATACTAAAGGGAGTGGGAGTACTAGATCGGAGGTCGTGCTCACCTTTTGCATGAAAAAGGTCCCAGGCTCAGTCCCTTGAGTCTGCAATTTTTAACAAGATGGAGGAGGAGCATCAGGGAACAAGGGATATTGAAACAGATTTGCTTGCAACCCTGGAAAGTTGTGGTCAATTCAGAGTAGGCACACCTGGGCTTCGTGTGCAAAAGAAATCTGATATAGAATAAGGCAGCTTCATGTTTATCAAAAGCATCTATAGCTCAGTGAAAGAGGTGTTTTGCATGCAGAAAGGTCCCAGGTTTAATCCCAAATATTCTCCAGTTAAAAGGATCTTTTGCAGCAGGTGATAGGAAAGGGGCTTCTCTCTCTCTCCTCTCTCACTAGCGGAAACCTTGAAGAGCTGCTGACAGTATTAGGCAGCAGTGAGCTAGGCCAGGAATAATAGTACGTAATTTATTATTTTTACCCAACCCATCTGAACTTGTGGCTCTGCAATATGTTGCTGAACCCCCGCCCTTGGCCACACTGGTTGGAGCTGATGGAAGTTAGGAATCCAACAGCATCTGGCAGGCCATGAGTTTCTTACTCCTGGTCTAGATGGGAATTGTTTGAAAGGTGCCCAAGAGCAGCTCAGTGTTTCAGTGTTCCATAACACCCACAAGAGCCCTTCTGGTCTAAATAGCCCCACATACTGTTCTCAATCAGGAGCCTGCAAGCAGGAATTGTGCAAAACTGCAGCCTCCCCTTTTTGATTCCAAACAACTGGTTTGCCATATCCTCCAAGAATCTTTCTTTGCTGCTTTTAAAACCATTACAGCTGGCAGCTGTCACTATTCACATGTATGTCACTTAAAATGTTAAGAGGGAAAAGAGATCCCCAATATCTCCACTCCCTGTAGAAGCTTCAGGTCTAATTTTCCAGCTCTCTTCAAGATTGACAAATAATGATGTTTTAATTTACAAGAAGCTGCTGCTTCCCCCCCCTTTTTTTGCATAGTTTTCTATTTATTTATTTATTTTTAACTGCAGAAAAGGGACATTGGACAAAGTTGGAGTTTAAAACTCCTGTGCCTTCTGCTCGTCTGGACCAGTCTATGTGTGTTGTTCCGTGGAAAGTGACTTCCAATGAGGACAGCAACAGGAAGGAAGGAGCTGGAGGCTCTAATGGAGACAATCTATCTCAAGGCTGCCCAGATGAACACTTGTGCTTAGTGTTTGGTGGAATGGATATTAAAGGGGAAATCTACAAAGACAGTGCTGTAACTCTTCTTAAGTAAAATGTTTTAAATAAATGTTTAATAATCTAAGTCTGCCTCCCTCCTTGTAATGCAAGGCAATCCACATTTTGTGCTGGAGGACTACAAATTAAGTGTGTGCGCATATTTCTGCCTCTTGAAAGTTTCAGCGTGTCCAGTGGCTGGAATGGCTGGGAAAGGAAGGGGAGTGTTTAATAAAATACAAGTGAGTTGCCCTCCTTTAATCAAATTTGGGTGGTTGACTGCTTCATATTACTACCATGGAAGTGAAATAAGACCCTCAGAAAATGAAATGTGTAGTTACTACAGGCACTGAACCCCAAATGGTGCTCTCTTGCCAACAATGGGATGAATCAGGATGTGTTAGAAGAAGCTAACAAGAATTAGTGCTGGAGGGTTCAGGATTGGACAATTTCCCATATAACAGATTTACTGCACTGAAACAGTTCAGTACAGATAGGAAAGTACCATTAACTCCTAAGGGCACACAGCTTTTGCCAACAATGGGCAGCAGATTGTAATTAACACAGGTTATTGGCCAAGTGGTTTCATTGCATTAGCTTATGTTGATTAAAGAGCCAGACAGCTTGAATATTAAATAAGCAACACATCATGGCTCTCAGAGTTAGTTATGGTTAACTAAAATAGTAGATGGGCTGCTTCTTGTGTGATCAAGCAAACAAACTGCAGAGTTGAGCAGCTGATAAAGCTAGGGATTAAGTTATCCAAAATCATCTCCTTTGTGTGCTTGGTCCAGCCCTTAGCTTCTCTCTTGTATATTTCTGGGCCTGAAATTACTTAAAATTATTCAGAGATCCAACTTGATGTATTCTGACCTGGCACAATAATGCATACGTACTCTGAGCTCATTTACACATCACTTTTCATCTAGAAACAAAACATGTAAACATTAAGGACCACTAGATGACCCTGAGGGTAACTTGCAACTGTAACAATTCCGATTCTAATGTTTCTGTGGCTTGTCCACATATGCCAAGTCATCACCCAATGCCTGTTACCACCTAGCAGACATGCATGGGAATAATTCTTCGCCCAATTGTATTCTGCTCTGAGGAAGGTGGTGTCTGAGGGGGTCAGACGCAAGAAGCATGCAGACGGAACCATAGCTCTGGTCCTGGTGTGTTCTTAGTTCCTATAAGCATTTGTGTTACAAAGATCAAATAGACCCAGATCCAGTGTAAGTAACAAATTTATTGTTGTCACTTGTGGAGGGTAGAAAAGTTCTCCACATAACACACACAACCCAACTTGTTAAATAGAATGGTTTCAATACTTCACCCGCTCCCCGTGTCAGGTTGCCCACCCCCCTGCTGGACATTTATCAACTGCTAATGAAAAGCAGTATACAGCCACTTTTGGGCTAGCATTTCCAACTCCACCCAATGTGAAGATTCAGATCACATTCCAAATCTAGAGTTCAAATAGTTTAAACAAAAGTTCAAAGTCCAATATTTACAGCATCAACATCTAGGAAACTGATGTCTACAATTCATCCTTATCTCCTCCTGCTGCTTCTTCCTCGGTAGGGGGTGGGCCTGCGCTACCATACAACTTGCCCACAATTGGTTGCACCACCTCTTCCAGTTCCTTCTTTTGGGCTTTGAATTCCTCGATGTCACTATCTTGGTGACTCTCTAGCCACTCAATCTTTTCCTCTACAGCCTTCTCTATTGTTTCTTTGTCTTCAGATGACAACTTGCCACCGAGCTTCTCCTTATCTCCAATCTGGTTTTTCAGTGAGTAGGCATAACTTTCCAGCTCATTCCTAGCATCAATCCGCTCTTTCAGCTTTTTGTCTTCCTCAGCAAACTTCTCTGCATCATTGACCATCCTCTCAATTTCTTCTGGAGTAAGACGATTCTGGTCATTGGTGATGGTGATCTTATTTTTGTTGCCTGTGCCCTTGTCCTCAGCCGTAACACGAAGGATTCCATTCACATCTATTTCAAAGGTAACTTCAATCTGAGGGACGCCACGGGGAGCAGGAGGGATTCCAGTCAGATCGAAAGTTCCCAAGAGATGATTATCCTTTGTAAGAGGACGTTCTCCTACAGGGGGGAAATTTCATTTCACATGAAATCACTCAGATTATACTCTGGTAATCATGCAAGTACAAGATTATCATTTTTAAAAGGCATCTCACTTGTGTTTCTATTAATAATCAACAGCTAGTGATACTCAAAAGCATGTTAAGGAACCTCACAAATGTGGAAACATGCATTGCAAAATTAAGCTGTGTTGGAGTCACCTTTTACTCTTTACTGCCCAGAAGAAGAAAAAAATTAAAAGTTTCCAAACCAAATGATGTTGGTCGGCCACTTACCTTCATAAACCTTAATTGTCACAGTTGGCTGGTTATCTGAAGCTGTGGAGAAGATCTGTGATTTCTTGGTGGGGACAACAGTGTTCCTTGGGATAAGTTTGGTCATTACTCCACCAACAGTCTCAATGCCCAAGGTCAGAGGACACACGTCAAGCAGCACCAGATCCCCTAAGAATGAAAAGGAGGTTTTAAGTGATGAAGCATCACCATAATTTATCTAGGTGTAGTGACAAACTTGACAGCCAGCAAAGACAAAGATCTTCCATTCCAAACAGTTATGAGGCTGACTGGAAGCTTTTCACTTGTACAGGCTACTCTGCCCAACACCTCATGCAGCATTTAAGTCACTTACCAGTATCTTGATCCCCAGAGAGTACACCAGCCTGCACAGCAGCACCATAAGCTACAGCTTCATCAGGATTGATTCCACGAGAGGGTTCCTTGCCATTGAAAAATTCTTTCACAAGCTGCTGTATCTTGGGGATGCGAGTAGAGCCACCAACAAGCACAATTTCATCAATGTCAGACTTCTTTAGGTCTGCATCCTCTAGGACTTTCTGGACAGGTTTCATGGTGGAACGGAAGAGATCCTACAAGCAGAATTTAAAATCACTTAATTGATGTGGAAAGGCAATCACAGAACAAGGCCACAAGATGATACAGTCACCAAATTATCAGATACATCCCACCCCCAAGATGCCCATGTATGATGCTATTTGAGATCAGATGGGCCTACTCTTAAGATCTCATTTTTCTTTAACAGGAGAATCTACAAAGATCAGTCATTGCTATCTTTTAGAGGGCAAGCAATTTTGACTCAAGCCATTAGGGAACCAATTTATTCTCTGCTGTTGGTGCAGTTTGACCAGCATAGTGTCTTGGAAGTGGCACCACCTTATTTTTCTCTTATAACTTGGGAGTTTCACACAGGAGGGCACCACCTTATTTTTCCCATGACGCGCATGTACTACATGTTATTACGTTACTATAATCTTACTTCTCTCCCAATTGCATGTTTTGTGTACAGCAACTGCTCCAAATAGTAGAGCCATTTTATTAGAAACAACCTATTTTAACATTCAAGATACCTACCATGTTCAGTTCTTCAAATTTTGCTCTTGTCAAGGTTTCAGAGAAGTCTTCTCCTTCAAAGAAGGATTCAATCTCAATTCTAGATTGGTGTTGAGAAGAAAGCGCTCTTTTGGCCTTTTCAACTTCTCGACGAAGCTTCTGAACAGCTCTGTTGTCCTTCCGAACATCCTTTCCAGTTTTCTTCTTGTAGAGCTTGATGAAGTGTTCCATTACACGCTGGTCAAAGTCTTCCCCACCCAGGTGAGTGTCTCCATTGGTTGCCACAACTTCAAAGACACCATTATCAATTGTGAGGAGGGAGACATCAAAGGTTCCACCACCCAAATCAAAGACAAGGATGTTCTTCTCGCCCTCCCTCTTGTCTAGGCCATAAGCAATAGCAGCAGCAGTCCTGTAAGAAAGAGCAACTTGTTAGTTTGGTAAATGTGAGAAAAGCCCACACAAACTCCAAATACTGGAAGAAGACTATTAAAACCCTACTTACGGCTCATTGATTATTCTCATGACATTCAGCCCTGCAATAGTACCAGCATCCTTTGTAGCCTGACGCTGGGCATCGTTGAAGTAAGCTGGCACAGTGACAACAGCATGGGTGACCTGGAGAAGAATGAGAGTAATTCTGATTGCTGTTTCCAACATCTAATAAAGGGTTTTTTTGGGGGGTGGGGAGCTCGATTGTCTAGAATGCACCTTTTAAGACTATTTAGAGGAGTGGATTGCCTGTTGCCCTCTAGATGCTGCAGGGCTCTCATCAGCCCCATCCAGCATTGTCAACTGTCAGAGATATTGGAAATTGGAATTAAAACACACCCAGAAGGCTACAGATTGGCCTTCTCAGCTTGGAGAACAATTCTACCACCCCCATCCATTTTATGTCCTGGGGAACCAAAAAAGCAGGGACTCCTCGTGTACAAGCAGCCAGGCCTTTTAGGAGGCATCAAAGCTCAGTGGCAGAGCACTTACATTGTAAGTAGAATATTACATGTTCAAGCCAGTTTAGAATGATCTCTAGACCAGAAAGGCATCGAGATCTGCTGCTAACTAGAGTAAGCAGTAAAAGATTAGAGCAAGCACTGGCCGATCTCCATACACGGTAGATTCACAAAGACTCCGCTCAGTGCCTATTCTTTTTGCTTGTGTGCTCCAGCGGAAACATCATTTTACCTTCTTCCCCAAGTAGGCCTCAGCAGTCTCCTTCATTTTAGTCAGAACCATTGCTGAAATTTCTTCTGGGGCAAAGGTCTTCATTTGGCCACCTCCAATATCAACCTGAATATGGGGCTTGGACTTCTTTTCAATGACCTGTAATGACAAGTACAAGTGGAAATGGTTACAAACCAAAAGCACACCATCTGCAATATTAATATTGTGGTGGACTTAAAGAGGTTCCATTGAAGAAGTGGCAGGACCAAACAACCTGCCCATCGGGTTGCCAGATGCAGAATGACCCATGCTTGGATGCTGGTATCTTAAGCGAGTGAAAGCAGTGCCATAAGTTGTGTGGACTGGAAAAACACTTCATACATTGCTTAGTAACCAAGTGTTTCTAAGACAGTGCTATGATTGGGGATACGCTGGGTTCAAATTTCACACCAAAAGGTGTTCAATGTACTGTATATATACCAAAACATAAAAGGCACAAAATGAGTACCTTGAAAGGTAGATATTTTATATCCTGCTGCACAGAAGGATCATTCCATGTTCTACCAATGAGGCGTTTGGCATCAAATACAGTATTCTCAGGGTTTGAAGTCAGCTGGTTCTTTGCTGCATCACCTATAAGACGTTCCCCCTCTGGTGTGAAGGCCACATAGGAGGGTGTGATTCTGTTACCCTGGTCATTAGCAATTATCTCCACACGCCCATTCTTGAAAACGCCAACACTATAAAAGAGAATGGAAGTTACTTTTTAAAATATATGTATTATTTAAAGCCTTCTGGGTGATTCGCAAAATATAATACACCAAAGATACAGTACATTAAAATGCATTAACACAACCAAGGAAAAATGACCACCAACAAAAACAAAACAAAACAGAATTCACATAAAACCAACAGCAAACAGGAGAAAATCAAGCACATCAAGCCAAAAATCTGAGCCCTGTGAAGAGGTGCAACAAGTAAGCTAGTTGTATCCTCTGGGCTAAACAGGTTAATACTAATGTTTCTGGCCAGTACTCAAGCTTTTAGCTGTAAGACTACACTGAATCAAAATAGTTTGAGCTGAATAGCTATCGTATTGTTACTCCCCTGACTTGTACCAAGTGCATTAAAATAGCAGTACAGTACAATTAATTTGCATACACTAGTGCAGAATGTCGGTTCACAACACTGCATCAAATCTTGGCCATATTTTGGTGCAGTGGCCATAAGCTATTCAAGACACCCAGAAGCCACTCAATAGATTAGCACCCTTCTTTTACTTACCAGGAATATGTGGTTCCCAGATCAATGCCAACCACAGTACCCACATCTTCCTTTTTGTCGTCGTCATCAGCAGCAAATACACTGCCAATGAGCAACAGGCAGACAAGCGCATACTTCATTTTGCCCTTGTACCAAGTATTCACAATCAGGGAGGAAAAAAAACCTGTAATAAGTAAAATCAATCATCAGTGGCAATACTATGAGCAAAAAGACAATACCATGATGCCCATTTAACAGAAATGGGGGCAGATTTACAAAGTATTACTGGTCCCACATATCATTAGCAAAGGCTGGGAGGGCCAATCAGGACTAGAGGCTACCAAGACCCACAGCCTGCAAACATGCAGGCAGCTCGAAGAAAACACCCTAAATCCTATACAAAGGAAACTTTTCTGTTCAAGGAAAAGGCAGCCAAGGGGTTAAGAAAATATGTAGCTGTCGTGATACTTAAACATGAATGTGAACCCACACACTGTGCTAAATTCTACAGACATTCATTGAGAAGAATCATGTGGAAAGGCAGTGTGTAAAAGCTGCAAAACGTAACACATCAAAAAAGAGCTACCAACCTCTTAGCTTTAGTTCAGACAATCCCAACATTAAAGGCAAAGAGTAAATTGGTAATCTAGTGCCAGAGATAGCCTGGTCCCCCCCTCCCATTTTTTGGTATACGGAGCCACTGTAAAACGAGTAGCAGCCTCAAATAATTAACATTGTTCACTACAACCACAGCTGTTGCCTTCACCCATTCTCATAAGAAAACCATCGTAAAAAGTGGGAGAAGGGAGTAGTCGCTGCACTCACCACCAGAAACCCAGCCATTACCATTTATCCCAAACCGGTAAAGGTTATCAATATACAAAACAAACACCATACAGAGACGTCTAGCAAGTTCTGCTTTTTGCATAAATCCCCTCTCCCCGATAAGGAGCAAGGGGAACGAAAAAGAATACCCCGCACAAACCTCTGTTCCTATTCTGCGATATAAACCCCTTTTATTCATTCATGCATGCCAAATACTGTAATCATTGCAATGGCCACCCCACCACCGCCAAGGGGAATATGGAACTGGCAGGAAATGGGAATAAAAATGGCGCGCTTTGGACCGTGAGCCGCAATAGGATTTTTCTCAATGGGAACCTGGATAACTGAGAACGAAGTGGCATTTTGAGGGCAAGGGGGACCCCACAAGGCCCGATAGATTTGGAGACGCCGCCCTCCCCTTCTCGTTAGGCCCCGGCCCCCGCCTCCTCCTCCGCTCAAGCACTAGGCCACCCCGAGCCTTACCTGTATTAGGTAGCAGGACCTCGCGGTCGCCTCACGCTCTATCCGACGAACGCAACGATCTGAATTGTGATTTTCTCACTCAAAGATCACGGTCTGGCCCAGATGTCCCTCTCGGCTCTTATATACCATCCCGTGGCCTTGCGTGGAGTCGCACTATTGGCCCATTTTCTCTCGCTGGAGCCTCCCGATTGGTCGCTTGCCACCAAGCTGGCCGGAGCCGATAGGTCCGCTCCGTTTGTGACGTCGGGCCCCCGTCGCGCACCGCTCCGTCAGGCTTGGTTGTGTCGCGTTCCTTCCCCACCCCTTCTCTTTCCTCTCGGCCGTCCTCGTGCCTCATTGGGCCGTCCTACCGGTGTTGCAGTCCAATCAAGGGCTGCTGCATGAGCCAAGCGGAGCGAGCTCATTGGCTAGAATTGGGCGTCATGTTGAAAAATCTCTAGGCAGGAAGGGTTGCCTCTTTCTGGAAGTTTCTATGGTTACGGGGCCTAGCAGCTTGTTATAGGCGGGGGCAGAAAAAGGCATGGGTTGCTGTGACCATGGCTGCCACAATGTCTCCGTAGGCAGTACTGAAGGCTGCTTTGCACCGGTTAAAGTGTCAGGCAAGGACTGGGGGAGATGCTGGCTGCTATATTCTGTAGGCCATGCAGCTCACTGGCCGAGGATAGACTTGTCATTCTGCTTCAGCCTAGCCTACCTCACAGGGTTATTGTGAGGGTATAACGTTGAAACCTCATTTTCATCCGTTGAGTTTCCCAGACAAAATAGGGAGTATATAATTAAGCAGACAAACTGTGTTATATGGTGTTGTAACACAGTTCATTCCATGTAGGAGAAAATGGGGAGCCTAAATACAGACTCTTTCTTCAGCCCGATTCACGAGTAGTTAATGGTACTAGTGAAACAGCAGATTTGCCCTACAACAATACTAGCACCACCCCCTTGTAACCAACAGACTGCTGCTGTTTTTTGGTGGGATCCAGCTGTGTGACTGTAAATTCAGGTTCCACAATCAACAGTGATTGGGAGGCCTCCAGCAACAGTTGCACTATTTGGGACTTTCTGATTAGGGAAAAGGCCAGGAAGAGATGACACATTTATGTTGTACGTGTGAAGAAAAAACTTAAACTCGTAGTAGCAGAGTTTCCAAAAATAGACCAGAGGCAATATTTTATCCAGTAGAGCTTTACTTGTGCTGAAGGCAAACGAGCATAATGGTCACAAGTCCAAATACTGTACGTACATTCAGGATTGGCACAGTCCATAAAAATCCAGTTGCAGCACTTACAAAAACTTAAAAACTTAACACTAAACCTTAACACTAAGCATTCTATAGTCAGCATGCCCTTAATTGGAAGAGATAAGAGAACTAGTTCAAACCCAGAAGGTATAACCCAATCATTAACCCCTCTGCTTGCTTCTGTCACACAGAGTAGCTTCCAGAATCCTCGTGTATTCAGGAGAATAGGAAAGATCTCTATACATCAGATCTATACTTTCTGCACTAAGAAATGCAAACTGACAGTTTATAACATTATGCATGGCATGTAGAAAGTGAATAGAGAGTGCTTTTCTCTGTTTCTTGTAATGCCATAATTTGTGGGCATCCGATGAAGCTGAATGTTGGAAGATTCAGGAAATAAAAGAAATTTACTAATATGGAACTCACTCCCACATGGAGCAGTGATGGCCACCAACTTAGATGGCTTATTAGACAATTTCATGGAGGAAAAGCATATCCATGTCTACTAGCCATGATAGGCATTCTCTGCCTCTAGTTCTTAATTCCAGTTGCTGGAAACTGCAGAAGGGGAGCGTGCTCCTGTGCTCAGGTCCTGCTTGCAGGTTTCCCATTGAGGCATCTGGTTGGCCGCTGTGAGAGTAGGGTGCTGGACTAAATTAGCCACTTGCCTGATCTAGCAAGCTCTTCTTACATTCTTTCTTTTCACCCCCCCCCGCCCGTACGGGCCAGTCTTGACAGACTCTGGGGTTGTGCGCCCATCTCACTTAAGAGGCCAGGGGCCAACGCTGTCCATAGACACTTCCGGGTCACGTGGCCAGCGTGACATCGCTGCTCTGGCGAGCCAGAGCCGCACACGGAAACGCTGTTTACCTTCCCGCTGGTAAGCGGTCCCTATTTATCTACTTGCACCCGGAGGTGCTTTCGAACTGCTAGGTTGGCAGGCGCTGGGACTGAGCAGCGGGAGCGCACCCCGCCGCAGGGATTCGAACCGCCGACCTTTCAATCGGCAAGTCCTAGGCGCTGAGGCTTTAACCCACAGCGCTAATACTGCAAACAAACCTGTTCCCCATCCCACCCAAAATGGACTTATTGCAATAAGAAAAGTGACAGGAAAATTAAATGGAAAGTGTGGGCTTACACTTGCTTGACTCAGTGTTGCTTAATGTCCCTGCAAATAAATCAAAATGCATGTTCAATAAATAGCCTATGTCAGGCATAGGCAAACTTGGACCTCCAGATGTTTTGGGAATATGACTCCCATCATCCCTAGTTAACAGGACCAGTGGTCAGTTATGGTGGGAATTGTAGTCCCAAAACATCTGGAAGGCCAAGTTTGCCTATGCCTGGCCTGGGTTGTCTAACCTTCCTGCAAACTTCCAAATCAATGTGAGTGCTCAATTAACAGGTTGTCTGAAAGTGGCATAACTGTTCATGAGAATGGCAGCCTCATAAAAACAGTGCAATAGCTTGAAGGTATAAGGTGTTGGGAAATATTCAAAATTGCATAAGCTTTCGTGACTAGGGAAAAAAATCAACTTGCAATTTCCCCCTTAGTCACAGGTGTAGCAACTCCAGTTGTAGGCGTGCCCCTGCTTCTGACAATAATTAATGCAAAGGAAAAACTCTTTTCAAACTATTATATCAAGTACTAGCTTGCCAGGGTCCAAGCTACAAATAAACTGTTTTTATGGGTAAGATAATCTTTATTCTTTATGTCACTGCATAGAGGTAGATAAGACAAAGAAGATCCCACACACACACACATGCAGTAGTCACACATGATTTTTTACATGAAGCATTCACAGGCACGTCCAAAGTCTGTTTTTATCTGGCCCCTGTGGGGTAAAATCGAAAAAAAGTCGGCCTTCACACATGTTCACTTCATCAAATCTGGCCCTCTTTGAAAAAAGTTTGGGCATCCCTGGCATAGAATGTCCAACTGAGAGTTCCCATGGGAAAAAACAGACATAACCATCCACTGAAGGGATATTGTTTAGGTTGAGCTTTTGAATCTTAAATATACTTAGTTTTGCACACTATGGGTGATATCCAATTAGGGTCGCTTTGCTCTTTTTTTATTTGCACAAAATTTGTGGGGAGGGTAGACAACAGTCACACCATCTTTTTTAGAACTTCTGTTCTGATTGTTTGCAGAGAGGCTATATTATACTTCATCAAGCAATTATTATCCATCACTTTCCAGTGCCTTTTCCTGTCACTTATAAAAATTCTGATGGGATTGGAGAAGCAGGTTTGTTGCACAAAAGCACCAAATCAACTTCAGTTGCACAACCTGGATTTAAAGCTAGTGTGGTGCAGTGGTTAGAGTGTTGAATTAGGACCTGGTAGACCAGGGTTCAAATCCCCCTCAGCCATTAAGCTTACTGGGTGACCTTGGGCCATTCACTGTCTCTTACCTTAACCTACCTCACAGCGCTGTTGTGAGAATAGAACAAGAAGCGTGGAAACATTGTATGCCACTTTGAGCTCCTTGAAGGAAAAGTGGGATATAAATAAAATAAATAAATACATAAATTTTCCAGTATCTGATTGCATCCCGCCTGAAAACAGCAACTGTCTGGAAGCCTAAGCCATGCTCAGAGGAAACCTACAGAAGTCAGCAGACATTGATTTCAATTGGTCTTTTCTGCCTTAAGTCAGATACCACACAGTGGGACTAATATCTGAATAAATGTACATAGTATGAGTCACCCCACAGTTTCGTAGTATTGCACCATATCCTGCCATTCAACTTCCTAGCATTCATCCAGGCAGAAGATGAGAGAGCTGTCCTAGGGTTACTTGAGCACAGACTTCCTCAACTTGCTCAGCTGCCTTCAGGAAGAACCTGTGAAGCCTGTATACCTATAAACTCTAACAAGACCTATACCAAGAAGATTCTATGACTCTAAGATTCTATAATTCTATGATTCTAAGAGAAGTTAAATTTGGCTTAATGCCACTAATGTGCACATTTTCCTCCTAGCTGCTGTTGTTAACCCTCTGCAAGATAAAACAGGTGATTCTACCTTTGAAGAAAAAAAGAGTTATATATATATATATATATATATATATATATATATATATATATATATGCCACATAATTAATTAGGTTTAACAGTCATTCCATCTTCCCAAGGCATAGGTGTAGCCAGAATTTATGGGGGGGGGGCAGAACTTCAGATAATTAAGTATTTTTATTGTTTTACTTTATCTGTGGGGGCAGCTGCCCCCTGCCCCCTCCTGGATGCGCCCAAGCCCAAGGAATCCTGAGAGCTATAGTTCTGCAGTGACGGGGATCTTTAATGGAGATGTAACAGTATTCTCACAAACTACAATTCCCGTAATTTGATGGAATAAAGCATGACAGTTAAAACTTTTATAAGCTTGTTGTGTCACTATTCAGTCCTCATACAAATTACTTCTGCTCAACAGGATACGAGAGTTATGCTCTGTTCTGGGGCCCCCCACACTACTGTCATTCAAGGGGAAATAAGAGTTGCAAACAACAGCTGGATGTTACAGCAACAATTTAACATCAAACTACTGGCTGTTGTGAAATGTGCCATGTGGAAAGTAAACGGCCTTCAGTAATTCCTTCTGTGAACTGATTTGTTGCTTAACAATAAAAAGACATGAGACAAACCATGGTATCCAGACCAAAGTCCTTCTTAGTCTAGCGTCCTGCATTCCCACAGTGGCTTCCCAGATATCTATGGGAAGCCCTGAAGGCAAATATGGGCACAACATATTCCTGTTGTTTTCCAGCAGGGTATTCAGATGCATATCTGAATCCTTGCTTTAAACTTTCAAAGGAGCCTTGCCAATTTGATGCCTTCCAAGACGCTCTGAACTACAACTCCCATTAGGCTCAGACAGTATGACAGCCAGTTGTCCAACAAAACCTTGGGGAAGCCACCTGGTGGTCAAAGCCTACTTTAAGAATGCCCAGTCAGATAATCTGGCTGGGTAATTATTTTGGGCAAGGGGAAAGCTGATTTGGGGTAAGAAAGAGAGAATGGGATGGAAGGTTCTGGCTACCATCTGCTCTCGTCCCACCCACCTCTATTGCCAGCTGTGTAGATTACAGCCCCAAATGGGAGAAGGGGTGTGTGTCCTGCTCCTTGCAGTACACAATCCCTCTCTAACGCACCATGTTATATCTCCAGCCTTTTTGCAAGTGCCACTGAAAGGCCTTAATGGTGCTACAAACACAATAACTGCAGAACCAATTCAGATTAATGAGCTTGGCTCTTATTTGCCTAGTAATAAAACTATTTCTACACATACTTTAAACTACCTGTTTGATGTGTGCAGAACTCTGTGAATACATCACAAAATTATTATTTTTCACTCAGGCATATGGTGCTGAGCCTCAGAGCTGAGGATGCAGGTATGCTTCTTTTTCTGCCAGTTGTCTTTCAAGATGCTAGCCCCTCCTGCCAGCCCAACTGAAATATACTCAGAGTCGCAAAGTGATTTCATGCTCTTTATTCAGCTCATAGTGGTGAGGAGGAATGAATGAAAGTCCCCTCAAAGTATCTGCTTTATATACATTATTTACACAATGGGCTGCACATGATTGGCTAATTCCGGAATTCTACTGTAAGCCAATCAGGTTGTGGATTCACTTCTATCTGGAGCATGATTGGGTGGTTCCTGCTAACCAATCATACTGCTGCATTGTTCTAGGACCAATCAGACTGCTGCATTCTGAATCCTATTGTTCTAGGACCAATCAGACTGCTGCCTTTTGGAGCCTATTGTTCTAGGACCAATCAGACTGCTGCAGTTTGGATCCTATTCAACTCAGTACATAACACCCCTCCCCTCTAAGTTCCAGTCCTGCCTGGGAGGTCACATTCATAGTCCTCAAGGTACGCCGGCAGCCTACGTGTGTGTTGCGGCCTGGGGTGTTCCCTGGTATGGGGTTCAGGTTCTGGCTCGTGTTCCAAGGATGGGGCTGTTTGGTCTGGCGCAACCGGCTCGCTCAGTCGTGGTTCTGGTTCCGGTGTCCTTTCAGCCTCACGGGTCCTCTCTGTATTTACTGATTCTGCCTCTCCTGCTTGCCCCTGCTGCTCTATGGGCCTCACTGCCCCACTGTTCCCTTGGGACTCCTCTGACCTGTCCTCCTCCTCCTGGTTTTCTCCCGGGAATCATCGCCGTATCTGGTCGCAGTGGCAGCACCAGCATTGCCCCCCATCTGTTAGCACCTCGTACGTCACGGGGCCAGTGACCCTGGTGACTGTGGTGGGTACCCATGCAGGGCCTGCCCCAAAATTCTTTGCGTACACTGGGTCCTGGGCCTCAAAGGTCCGGGGGTTCCTGCCTTTCCCCACCACTACCTCATCCTGAACTCTATCGGGGTGAAGGCGGTCCAATCTGATTGCAAGGCAATCAGTAGTAGTTCAGCGGGGCTCCGGCCAGTCGTTGAGCTGGGGGTGCTGTGCTAGAAGGAATGTGGCAAGGCGGTACTCCTAATCCCCTTGCGTCGTGCGGCGAAGGGTGTCCTTGGTGGTCCGCACCATGCGTTCTGCTTGGCCATTGGTGGCCGGGTGGAATGGCCAAGCAGAATGGATGTGGCGGATGGCGTTCTGCACTGTGAAGGTTTGAAATTCTCCTGACGTAAATGCAGTCCTGTTGTCTGAGATGAGAGTGTCAGGGAGCCCGTGGGTTGCAAACAGCGTGCGTAGTACCCGGATGGCTGCGGACATAGAAGTGGACGGTACCAGTGCGACTTCCAGCCATTTGGTGTAGGAGTCCACCACTATGAAGAATGTTTTCCCCTGAAAGGGGCCAGCGAAGTCCACATGCAGGCATGACCATGGTGCTCAGGCGGACTCCCAGGACTGGACTGGGGCCCTTGGGGGATCTGGGCGGGATTCTTGGCAGGCCTGGCAGTGTTTGACCCAGGCCTCTATCTCTCCGTCGATCCCTGGCCACCACACATAACTCCTGGCAAGGGCCTTCATTCTTACTACCCCTGGGTGTGTCTCGTGTAGGGCTGTGAGGACCCTTTTGCGGAGGGGCTGGGGAACAACGACCCTGCTTCCCCTGCACCTCTTGTGGGCTGACAGTTCATGTTTGCGGGTTGTGTAGCCGGCGAATTCTGGTCCGGGGCTGCTGCTGGGCCATCCCCTCCACACCCAGTCCAGGACCCGGGAGATGACTCTATCTTTCTTGGAATGGTGTGCAACTTCTTGTGCCTGAATGGGTCGGTCAGGAAGCAGCTCCAGGCTCATAACCTCTTGTGCAGGTGTTGGGTCAGGGCCTGTTTCCGGTAGTGGTAGCCTGCTGAGGGCGTCTGCATGGCCCATCGCCTTTCCAGGGCGGTGAATCAGTGCATACTGGTAGCTGGCAAGGAAAATTTACCACCTGAGGACACGAGGAGACAGCACTTGGGGGGTCTGCTTTTCGGGGGCAAACAAGCCAAGCAACGGCTTGTGGTCAGTCACCACGGTGAAGGGCCGCCCGTACAAGAAATCATGGAATTTTTTTACTCCCTTCACGATTGCCAGACCCTCCTTGTCAATTTGCGAGTAGTTCCGCTCGGTTTCGTTGAGTGTCTGGGGAAAGTATGCTACTGGTACCTCTCTTCCATCCGGGAGTTGGTGTCCCAGGATAGCGCCGATGCCATAGGGTGAGGCGTCGCATGCTAGCACCACTGGCAGCCTCTCGTCGAAGTGTGCCAAGACCGAGTTTGAGACAAGCAAGTCCTTGACTGCCTCCTGGCACTGGCCCCAGTGCGGCCTCCTGGCACTGGCCCCACACCCAAGTGGCCCGCTTGTCCAGGAGTCTGTGTAGGGGCTCCGCTACCACCGCCTTGTGGGGAAGGAAGGAATGGTAAAAGTTCAATAGTCCCAAGAAGGCCTGAAGTTCAGTCTTGTTCTTGGGTGCTGGGGCATCACAAATGGCCCGTACCTTGTCCCCAGTCGGGTGGACCCCTTCTGTATCCACCATAAATCCCAGAAAGTCCACTTGAGGCACTCCTAGTAGACATTTTTCCCGCTTCACCTTGAGACCCACCATCTGGAAACGGTGCAGAACGGTGCGGAGGCGGTCCTCAAACTCCTCTGGTGTGGGCCCGGCAATCAACACATCATCGAAGAAGGGGGTGACACCAGGAATCCCTTTAAGGAGAGAGTCCATTAGATTCTGGAATATGCCTGGTGCCACGCTGACACCGAATTGCAGCCACTTTACCCTGAACGCTCCTCTGTGCGTCACAATCGTCTGTGCCTCTGCTGTGGCCTCATCGACTGGCAGCTGTTGATATGCTTGGGCCAAGTCCAGCTTGCCAAACATTTTCGACCCAGCCAGGGTGGCAAGGACATGGCTGACCACTGGCACTGGGTATGCATGGGCCGTGAGGGCCTTGTTTATGGTACATTTGTAGTCTGCGCAGATGCAGACCGAACCATTAGGCTTGACGGGTGTGACGATTGGGGTTTCCCAGGGGGCATTAGGCACCGGCTCCAGTACTCCTTGCTCCACGAGTCGGTCCAATTCCTCGTCTATACGGGGTTTCAGGGCGAACGGGACCCGGCGGGCCTTGAGCCTGACCGGTCGTACTGCGGGGTCAAGCTGTAGAGCAATGGGGGGGCGTATACTGTCCCAATTTCCCATAGAAAACCCCCCGGAAACTCCTTGCAGATGGCGTCCACGTCCACTTGTAAGCTCATGTGGTTCACCCCGGTGAAGGCTAGCCCCAGTGGTCCAAACCATGCCAATCCCAGTAAGCTAATGTAGGGGCCCTTGACCACAAGCAAGTCCAGTTGCCGCGTCCGCCCTTGGTATTGCACCCTGAAGGTCCCCACCCCCATTGTGGGGACCTTACGTTTCTGGAAGTCCCGGAGGGTGAATGGGGCCGGCCTGAGTTTGGGACCCCCAGTAGGACACAGTTTCCTTAAGGTCCTTGCCGAAATTATGGATAGAGTTGAACCCGTGTCAAGCTCCATGAGGCATGGGGCCCCTTCTATCTGTACCTCTACATAAATGTTATCTACGTTGGGGTGGGGCAACTGGTATACCTGGAAGTCCGTGAGCTCCGTCAAGTTGCCTTGGTGCGTTGGGCCCCGGGACCTGGGGCTCTTGGATTGGTCATCTGATGCCTGGCGTCGAGTGGGCCGAGCCCGACACACCCGGGCGATGTGTCCCAATTTTTTGCACTGCCTGCACTCTGTGTTGCGGAAACGGCAGGTCCTCCTCCCGTGACTTTCTCCACAGCTTGCGCAGTTCCCTCCTTCTCGTCGCGGCAGCTGTGGTATGTGGGCTGCTTGAGTGCACTGCTGTACTCGGTGCACCTCCTCCCTGTTGGATCCTGAGTCGTCGGTGAGGTCTTCGTGGTGGACCCTCGGTTGGGACGGCTGGCTCGGCCGTGCCTCTTGCGTCGACCTCTCGGCAGCTTCCGTTGCCAGGGCCTCCTCCAGAGCGACCTGGAACGTTAGGTTCTTCTTAGCGTAGAGGCGTCGTTACAGCTTCTCATCCTTCAGGCCACCTACAAGGCAGTCACGAAGCATGTTCTCCAGCTCTGAGAAGTTGCAGAACTGGGTAGCTTGGCGGAGAGAGGTCACAAACCCAGTTATGGTTTCCCCAGGGGCTTGCCGCTTTGCGTAGAAGGCATTTCGACGAGCCACCACTGAGGGCTGTGGCGAAAAGTGCCCCTTCAGCTGTTCCATTATTGTTTTGTATGGAACAGTAGCGACGTCTTCAGGTGCAAGGAGAGCCCGGGCGATTTCAAACATCTCCTCTCCGCAGAAGCTGAAGAATATTGCCCTCTTCTTGGCGTCTTCTTCCTCGGTGACCCCTTTGGCTTCTAGGAGGAAGGTGAAATGGGAGGCGTACGCTTCCCAGTCTCCAGATGCTGGGCTGAATGGTGAGAAGCTGCTGTTGGTTGCCATTCTGAGTTCCTTGTGTCCCAGAGCTGAAGCCTGGATACACGGTGTGAGGCAGCGGTGCGGCAGGTGGCGGTGCTGCGGTGCTGTGTGTGGCAGTCAGCTCAGCGGGATCCCACCTTCGTCGCCAGTGAAATATACTCAGAGTCGCAAAGTGATTTCATGCTCTTTATTCAGCTCATAGTGGTGAGGAGGAATGAATGAAAGTCCCCTCAAAGTATCTGCTTTATATACATTATTTACACAATGGGCTGCACATGATTGGCTAATTCCGGAATTCTACTGTAAGCCAATCAGGTTGTGGATTCACTTCTATCTGGAGCATGATTGGGTGGTTCCTGCTAACCAATCATACTGCTGCATTGTTCTAGGACCAATCAGACTGCTGCATTCTGAATCCTATTGTTCTAGGACCAATCAGACTGCTGCCTTTTGGAGCCTATTGTTCTAGGACCAATCAGACTGCTGCAGTTTGGATCCTATTCAACTCAGTACATAACACCAACATATTCAAAAGCCAAGACTGAAGCCAAGAGAGAAAATGTGCCCTAGCATATGGTTACCAATTTTTTGCCAACGAATTCAGGGACACATTTTTATTTTTTTTAGCTGAGTAGAAACAGGGAGTCAGTAGTGGGGATGCTGGGCCCAAGCACACATGCATATTGTATAAAGGTGCAAAACCCTTCTTTTGCACCCTGTGAAACATAAATGCACAGAGTTTTTAAAAAGCTGGGCAACGGCTTACTGGCTGGAACTCCCAAGCCTCCCGCAATCAGTCAAAACAAAGGGTGAAGGGGGCAGGAGATTGGGGGAGGCTCGGGAATCACGGGCATGTGGCGCGTCATTGCCCAGTTTTTTAAAAACTCTGCGCATTTATGTTTCACAGGGTGTGAAATAAGGGCTTTACACCTTGCCTGGCAGAGAAACCACGCGCCTTGCGCCCCTCCTGGGCAATGGCACACCACCCACCTGAGACTCCTGACCCTTCCCCGATCAGTCAAAACAAAGGGGGAAGTGGGCAGGAGATCTGTACCGCTAGACGTCCCCGGTTCCCCTTTGGCAGTGGTGGCGGCAGAGGCAGTCAGCAGCCTGGAGCCAGCCTGGTAGCTCATTTGGCTCTGGCTGGCTTCAGGAGCTGCTCGTGGCCATGGTGCCCTCCATTTTTCCTCTCTGGAAGTCCCCATATGGTGTGTTGTGCACAAGACATATCATATGGGGACTTCTGGAGAGGAAAAATGGCGGGCGCCACAGCAGTGAGCTTTGAGCAGCCAGAACCAAATGCGCTACCAGGCTGCTCAGGCTGCTGCTGCCACGTGTCCCGGGGACAGATTTGCAAATCTGGGGACATTCCAGGGACGGAATTTGTCCGGGGACAGATTTGCAAATCCGGGGACTGTCCCTGGGAACCGGGAACGTCTGGTAACCCTACCTTAGCAGGCAGTAATAAAATACTATATAAAGCAAGTATCAAGATGGGAGCTGTTGAGGGATGGGTGTTGGGGTCAACTAATTGGGCCCAAGCTGCCTTGGTCACTGAAAAGCCAATAAATGCCATAGACAGAGGAGATTCCCATAATCACTCATTTATTCAGCTGAGTAAAACAGCAGGGGAGCCACCCTCACTAGTGTGATGATGAAGCTGCACCAAACAGCTTTTCTTCTTACTTTTTATAGGCATCCCCCCTTCTTTCCCTCCTTTTGAGGTTCCTTGCACTGATCAAAACAGGACACCCTTCCTGGATACCTTGAAGGGGAGAGTTGCCTGGCAGAGGGAGGTTTTACTGAAAATCGCCTAGCAACGTTAAATGGTCTTCACATATCTGTGGCTCATCCTCCTAAATTCTAAAGCAGGCAGTTTTTCACAGAAGCAAATGGCATCAGTTAGGCCAACAACAAAAAACAACATGCAGGACAAGAACAGGCCTCTGTGGCTTTTCCTGAGACCCCACAGGGGGATCTTCTATAATTTCGGGGAGAGGAAAAATGGGTGTGGAAATGTGCACAGAGCAGCTCACTGATTCCAGAAGTGGAACACACTGGAGTCAGAGAATGTACAACTCACACCCAGCTTCCATGGCTTCAGTTCTACCTACTGTTCAGATGTGAGATATAATTATGATTAGTCCTGAAGTCAGGGTGGGGAGCCTCAGGGTCAGGAGCCAAATACAGTCTCCACACCTATTTTGCTGGTCTTAATAACTTCCTTCCAGGCCCTTCCTCTCTCCACTACCCTTGAATGTTTTTGCCTGGCTGGAATATGTCATTGAACTATGATATTACCTCTTTCTTGTCTGGATGGAAGTGTGTGTGTAGAAATTTTAAACTTTTGCACATGCCTGTTATTCTACTTGCTTTTGCCTCTGGTCCTGCTCTGATTCCCTGTTACAGTGGTATCTTGGTTTTTGAATGTCTCTGTTGATGAACGTTTCGGTTTTTGAACACTGTAAACCCAGAAGTAAGTGCTTTGGTTTTCAAACACTTTTCAAAAGTCGAACATGCCACGCAGCTTCCGTATTGAGTTTTCTATACAGTATTGAGTTTTCCATATTGAGTTTTTGGTTATCAAACGTTTTGAGACTCGAATGGTCTTCTGGAACAGATTATGTTTGAAAACGAATGAACCACTGTACATCCAAACCATGAATAATGGTCCATTGCCCTTTCACAAACCATGATCAGGAAGCCAACAGCAAACCATAGCTAGCGATCATGACTTTCCAGGGAGCAAAAAGCTCTGATTCCTGGTTTGCATGTAGCTAGATGCCAAGGCATCTGGGTGCATTTACCTTATTTGTACCAGGGGAGGAGTGAAGTGGGCTGCATGTTTCAGCACACTGCTTATTCACAATAAACCACAATGAGCCAGAAAGTCTGGCTTATTGTGATGTGAGGAAAAAAGAGAACTTGTTCTGACGTATGCATCTGTGGCTGTGATTTTGGCCAGACATTAAAAGGTATTTTCCAGATGTTACTAATGGTTTGACAGTGGAACAGATTGCTTTGGAAGGTGTCAAATTCTCTTTTGTTAAGAGTTCTTTAGGTAGATGCTGGATGGCCACCAACTGTATCAGCAGATTTCCTGCGTCGATAGATCTTTGAGATCTGTTCCAACTCTGCTCTTATTTCCTTGTCCGCAAAACTGGCACCAAAAAGCAAGCAAGCAAACAAACAAACACCACAATTGTGTGCTCCCTCGCCCCTAACCCTGTATACTGTGGAAGAACCAAAGCTGAATACATACCAAATTATTTGTGGATGCATCTTAGTGAGAGAGCCATCATTTGTAGTTGTGCTGTGATGGGTGTTGCCTTTTTGGCAGACACCGTTTCCATTTGAAGTTTTAAAACACACCTTTCTGATCCCTATTGAGATAATCATTGTCCTTAGGCCAGTGGAAATCTCAGGTAGGAATGTTAAAATCTCAAAATATAATTCTTCACCATTGTTAGCAGACCTTGCAGCTTGAGTGAATTAGATCGAAACAATCAGTTACAAGTTTCTGGAGTTCAAAGGCTTTATTAATGCATAAACAAGTTACAGTTACAGAGAATGAGAGAAATAGCAGACATCTTGTATCAACAAGTTGGGGAGAACAACAAAGTAGCTCAGGTTTTAGGGGCGGAACTAATTTAAGAGATAGAGACTACAGTCATACCTCGGGATAAATACGCTTCAGGTTGAGCGCTTTTGGGTTGCGCTCTGCGGCGACCCGCAAGTAACGGAGCACATTACTTTCGGGTTTCGCCACGGAGCGCATGTGCAGATGGTCAAAATGACTTCACGTGCATGTGCAGAAGCGGTGAAACGCAATCCGTGCACGCACAGACGCGCCGTCGCATCTTACGTTCTGTTCGGGATGCAAATGAGGCTCCGGAACGGATCCCATTCGCATCCCGAGGTACCACTGTAGAAGCAGAGGTTGGCTAGATCATTAGACAAAAAGTGTCCTCATTCAGGCACTTTTAAAGTTCAGTGGATGCTCGGGTTGCAAACGTGATCCATGCAGGATTTGGCGCTTCTGCGCATGCGCGACCGCCGGAACCCAGAAGTAACCCATTCCGGTACTTCTGGGTTTTGGTGCGTCCGTAACCCGAAAAAACACACAACCTGAAGCATCTGTAACCCGAGGTATGACTGTAACACATTATTATTATTAGTAGTAGTAGTGGTGGTGATAGTAGTAGCATACTGCCCTATGCCTGGGGGTCATAGGGTGGTTCACAAAATAAAGTGCATGCATTAACTACATGCATTAACTACAATCTAGCACCCTAAAAAGTGCCAGCACCTTTCTCTCTGAAGTGCTGGATTTTTCACTTCAGGGAATGTTGTCATGTTTGAAGCAGGTGTTATCTATAGTGGAGGAATTTCACACCTGGTTATTTGAAAGACAGATTGCACTCACATGGGCCTATCTGAGCTTTAAGATCATCCCCAGGAACTCTGCTTGCCTTTTGATAAGGTCAGAATGAAATGTAACTAGACTGGTCAGATGGAAAAGAGGACAGGACTTTAACAGTTGTGTAGAAGAGAGAATTTCAGCAGATGTAATAATAATAATAATAATAATAATAATTTATTTATACCCTGTCCTTCCCAATTCAAAAACTGGGCTCAGGGCAGCTAACAACAAATTTAAATCACTTTAAAACATTTAATTATAAAAGCAGCATAAAATACAGTATAAAAACATGAATAACAATAAAAATAAAAAATCAATTAGATAATCCCCAGGGCTAGCTGGTTGAATTGGTCCTACTTGGGCCAGCAAGCAGGCCAGGGGAGAATTAGCTGTGGGGTCTCAGAGCGGGTGATCTTCATAAAAGGGGAGGGGGAGTGAAGAGAAGGGAAATAAAAGATCAGCCTGAATTCAAATTAAAGGCCAGTCAGAATAGCTCTGTTTTACAGGCCCGACGGAAGGAGATTAAATCCTGAAGGGCCCTAGTCTCATGGGACAGAGCATTCCACCAGGTCGAAGCCATCACTGAAAAGGCCCTGGCCCTGGTGGAGGATAGTCTGACTTCCTTAGGGCCTGGAACCTCTAAACTACGGTTATTCATGGACCTTAAGGTCCTCTGCGGGGCATACCAGGAGAGACAGTCCCATAGATATGAGGGCCCTAAACCGCAAAGCGCTTTAAAGGTCAAGACCAGACCTTGAACCTGACCCTATACTCCACCGAGAGCCAGTGCAACTGGTAAAGCACTGGGTGAATATGCTCCCATGGCAGGGACTCCATGAGGAGCCTTGCTGCAGTATTCTGCACCCGCTGGAGTTTGTGGGACAGTTTCAAGGGCAGTCCCGTGTAGAGCGAATTACCGTACAGTAGTCATGCCTGGAGGTGACCGTTGCCCCCACAAGAGAAGGGAGTTGGTCCCTCGTGCCATCCCGACCCAGCCAGAGGACCTCTGTCTTTGAAGGATTTAATTTCAATCGACTCCCATTAAACAACCCACCACAGTCTCCAAGCATCTGGTCAGTTTGTCCAGGGCCAAGGTGGTGTGGCCATCCATCAGCAGATAGAGCTGTGTCATCAGCATATTGGTGACAACCCAGCCCAAAGCTCCGGACAATCTGGGCAAGGGGGTGCATAAAGATGTTAAAAAGCATTGGGGAGAGGATTGCTCCCTGCGGCACTCCACACACCAAGGAGTGGCATGAGGACATCTCCCTCCCTAGTGCCACCCTCTGTCTGCAACCAGAGATAAAAGAGCACAGCCATTGTCGGGCTGTGCCCTGTATCCCCACGTCAGCAAGGCGGTGGTCCAGAAGATAATGATCGACCATATCAAAGGCTCTAAGAGAATCAGCAGTCCCGACCCACCTTGATCCAGTTGTCTAAGGAGATAATCTGTTAGGGCGACCAGAGCCATCCCAGTCCCGAAACCAGGACGGAAACCAGACTGAAATAGATCTAAAGCCGATGTTTCCTCCAGAAACCTGCCAAGCTGTTCAGCAACCGCTTTCTCAATTACCTTACCCAGATACGGAAGATTCGAAACTGGGCGGTAATTGGACAGATCTAAAGGATCTAATGAAGTTTTCTTTAAGAGCGGACACACCACCGCTTCCTTCAGCTCCCCTGGGAATGTAGATTGCATGACAAGCAGCAATAGTGTATGAGAGCCAGTGTGGTGTTGTCCTTATGGTGTTGGATTAAGATCTGGGAGTCCATGGTTCAAATCATGGTTCAGCCAGGAAACTCACTTTGAACTAGTCACACTCTCTCAGCACTAACCTATGTCACAGATCTGTTGTGAAGAGTGGGTTTTTTTTGGGGGGGGGGGACCACAAGAAAGAAAGGTATGGATACAGATGTAAGGTAAAGGTAAAGGGACCCCTGACCATTAGGTCCAGTCATGGCCGACTCTGGGGTTGCAGCGCTCATCTTGCTTTATTGGCCAAGGGAGCCGGCGTACAGCTTCTGGGTCATGTGGCCAGCATGACTAAGCCGCTTCTGGCGAACCAGAGCAGCACACGGAAACGCCGTTTACCTTCCCGCCAGAGCGGTACCTATTTATCTACTTGCACTTTGACGTGCTTTCAAACTGCTAGGTTGGCAGGAGCAGGGACCGAGCAATGGGAGCTCACCCCGTCACAGGGATTCGAACAGCCAACCTTCTGTTCGGCAAGTCCTAGGCTCTGTGGTTTAACCCAAAGCGCCAGCCGCATCCCTTGGATACAGATGTAGTGAGGACTTAAAAAAACAACAACTGTACAAATGATTAGAGTATTAAAAGCTAAGGTAGTCTCTGTCTTAATTTGACATGATTTTTAAAGGGGGGGGGGAAGGATGGGGGGAGGAGCAAAGAAAGCATAGGAAAATGCTCCAGTGGGGAAAAAAGTTATGTCATTATAATTTATTGTCCATCTTCCCACCCCATAGGCCCCAGGGCGGGCGAGTACAACATCAAAACACACAGAACACTAAAATATTAGCACAATGTGGAATCACAGCATCCCCTCCTATCCTAAATATGGTACAGCACCCTCTAACTAACCCTTTATTTATAGCATGTGTTTTAAAATTCTATTAAAATTTAGCTGTTATACATACAGAGAATTTAAATTCTGTTATTGTTTAATTGTTTCCCTCCCTCCCCAATGTTTTTAGCTGTTCCTGTTTTAACTGTAAGTCGCCTCGAGTCCCTTTCAGGGAGAAAAGCGGGGTACGTATAAATGAATGAAACAATGAATGAAGGTAGCAAGAACTCCGGAGGACGACACCCCCTCACTTAAACAGTTTCCCCGCCTTCGGGGCGTGGCGTCCCGCCCCTTCTCCTTTGAGTGACTGCACTTGCAAAGCAATTCAACGCCCTTGCTGCAGCTGCCGCCGCCACTGCCCCCTGCTGGCTACGCAGGTGGCGCGCACCCTCCCTTCCCAGGACGACAGTATTTATACCAGCCACTCCAGGGCGCTCCCCTCTATCCCGCATGCGCAGTGTCTGGCTTGGGAAGCGAGAGGGAGAGTGAAGGAGCGTCTTGGTGTGGCGGCGGCGGCGGTGGCGGCGGCCCTGCTGGAAGGAGCTCGCGCAGGGCGGCGGACCCGGAGAGACCCAGGCAGCGGCGGCTTCGCCTCACAGGTTGGTCCCCTTAGGCTGGGTAAGGCCCGTATCAGGCCGCCCCCCCTCCTCTCAGTAGTCCTGCCCGTCCTCGCAGCGCCGGGCCCGGCCGTGAAGGGGCTGCCCGAGGTGGGGCTGGTGAAGTTGGGGGGGGGGGATAAGAGGCACACAATGGGTGCAGAGTCCGGCCTGGGCAAAAGAAGGGGCGGACCTGATCTAGTTTGCGGCGACGGCAGCAGCAGCCCACCCCGCCCCGCTTTATCTCAGCTTTACACCGAGCCCAACCACCTCAGTGTTGTCTACACTGGCTGGCAGTAGCTCTGCGGGGTTTCGGAGGCGCCGCTGGGGGTTGAACCCGGGACCTTATGCGCGCGGGGGGGGGGCGAGGGTGCTCTGCTACTAAGCGAACGGCCCCTAAAGCCCCGCCGTGTCGTTTTCCTCTTCGCTGTCCCGCACGCCCCATATTTCGCTTTGGCATCTCTCTCCCCCGCCTCCCTACACTCCTCCCTTCAGCCTAAATTCAGGATACTTCTGTCCCCAACCCCACCCCAATGGGTTTTTTTTTTTGCATTGCCTTCTTTACAGCTTGCACGTGACCGCCTATTTTATCTCCCCTCTCCATATTTTGCATTGGCTTCCCGTACTCTCACCTAGACTACGCCCTCTCCCCTTTCAGCCGAAAATCAAGGTGTTCTTATCCCACCTCGTGATTGTCAGCTTCCCCACCCCGCCCCCAATTTTGCAAAGATAGCAGCCACCTGGCCTTGCCTCTTCTTCTTCTTTTTTTTATAAAGCCATGCACGTCTTATTCCTTACCCTTTCAGTGTCTGGTCAGACTATTCAAACCATTGACATTGCATCCTACCACCCCACCCCCCAGTCTACAGCCCCAAGTGTGCATGCACACGAAAGCTCATACCAAGAACTAACTTAGTTGGTCTTTAAGGTGCTACTGGAAGGAATTTTTTTTTGTTTTGCCTTTACCTTAAAGGCAGGCTATTTTTTCCTCACTTTGTCAATTCTTGCCACTTTTGCACTGACACACATACAACCTGCTTTCCTTACATTTTGCATTTGCTTACCCCGTCCTTTCAACTTCTGATCAGGTTACAACTTGACCTATATGCATTTATCTCAGAAGTAATTTAGCTCTTATATGTCCTTCCTCTGCCACAAGTTAGGCGTCCCTCCTCCATATTTTGCATTGACATCCCCTCCTTTCCCTCTCAGGCCCTACAACCAACACCATACCTTGTGGTCCTCTTGTTGTTGAACTCCAGTTCCCATCAACCCCTAGCCAACTGTACTGGTGGTGAGTGATGATGAGAGTTGTAGTCCAAGAACACCTGGAGGGCCATAGGTTCCTCATCCCTGCTATGTGAAGAATCTGCTTCAGGCCATCACACAGTCTAGTCCCAGCATCCTGTTCTCAGTGTCCTCCCTCAGTTTAATTCTCAGGTCAGAGCATTCCTTCCCTCCCTTATGTGTTTATAGTTTTCATCTATATTTCAACTAACTTATTCTACTCTTTGTGCCTCTACCCCCACTTTAGTCTAAAGTCAGAATATTTATTTTCTCTTTGCCAGTTATGATTGTCCCCTGCTGTGTTGTTCTATGACATATTTCCCTCCTCTTCTTGTTGCAGAAAAGGAATTTTCCTCCAACCTTCAAACTTGTAAGGCTCTGAAGAAAAAGTGTGGGGTAGAAGAGTCCTCCAAATTGGAGGGTGGTGGTAGTGATGGGGACTGCTGGAGAGAGGGAGAGAATGTGTTCTTAATTTCTAGTTCTTAATTTCTAGGTAATAAAGCTCGAAGCACTTCCCCCAAAAAGAGAAAATTCTGTCTGAGATACAGTCATACCTTGGTTTGAATGTGCTTCAGGTTGAGCGCTTTCAGGTTGCACTCCGCTGCAACCCAGAAGTAACGGAGCATGTTACTTCCGGGTTTCAGCGCTCGTGCATGTGCAGACGCTCAAAATGGCGTCATGCACATGCGTGGAAGTGGCAAAATGCTGCACGCACAGACGCGCCAATCCGCTGTCACGTTTTAAGTTCTATTCAGGATGCGAATGGGGCTCCAGAATGGATCCTGTTCACATCCTGAGGTACCACTGTACTAGAGTTTCTTCACATCTGAGATGACAGTAGTTTGGCATAGATGGCGTCATGGTCTGGCTCAGAATCAGGCAGGTTCCCAAAATCAATCTCTGGTAGGTTCAGAGTGGACAGAAGGAAGCACTGCTTCACACTGTGTGTAATTAATGTAAGGAATTCAGGGCCACAGCATGTGGTGGGTGATTGGCAACCTCTGGCTTAGATAGCTTTATTTCTAAAATCATGGAAGCGGATGAGGCAGGTGCTGTAGTTCAGTGGCAAACACTATGTTTGAATGCAGGGCATCCCAGTTCAATCTCCAGCAGATCATATTGGGCATGGGGGGAGAAATGGGACATGCTGGCTGAGATGTTCAAGAGCTGCTGCCAGTCAGAGCAGGTAGTATTATGCACGATGGGCCAATGACCAGACTCTGTTTGAAGGTAGCTTCAAATGATCAAAGCCATTATAACCCCCTGGAGCCTCCATGTTCAAAGGCAGTGGGTCCATAAATACTAGATGGATGTGTCTTAGGTGGCTACAAGTTGGAAGCAGTGTTAGACACTCAGACATATAAGCTAGTTATCCCATCCCAATAGTGAAATTATTCCATCCTGTTTGCAGGCAGTAAAATGAGGCGGTACCATTTTGCCAAAAATTATGAGGCATGGGGAGGAGGGAGGAGAAATTATCCCAGTTTATTGTGGGCATGAGCTTGTTTGAAGCATCATGGCTTCTTTTTTGATTTGCAAATTCATTTTATTTATTCTGTTTATATCCCAACCTTCCACCTGAGGGAGTCCAGCTCTGCTGGCAGACTAGCCATCATTTTGCAGCCCCCACATTACCCTGGGTGTAGCATTGTTTTAGGGTATTGATGGTGGTGAGTAGCAGAGTCTGTTTGAAGAAAGAGCTCTGTTTTGGGTGTCAAAATGGTTCTTTTTGTGGGAGAAAGCAAACAGGAAAATTATCAGATAAAACATATTCTATGTTCCACAGTTCCACAAGAGTGTTATGGAGATTTGTTTTGCATATTTCTGGTATGCTTAAGCAGGGAACAAAATTATTGCTCTCCAAGAAGAAAGGGGCAAACCTCAGGTGTGTGCTTATCAGACAAAGGAGGCAGTGGGGTTTTAAAGTGGCAACTAGTTTGGTCATATTAAATGATTTTGAGAATTCACCCATGACATACAAACATTGTTAGACATGGGAGATGATGTCAAAAGGTAACTTGATAAGCTGCCATCTAGCATTGTTTATACTGACTGGCAGCAGCTCTCCTAAGAATTCAGGGCGGGTTCTCTCCCAGACCTACCTGAAGATGCTAGGGATTGAACCAGAGACCCTCTGCATGCAAAGCAGATGTTCTGCCACTGAGCCACAGCCCCTCTGGAGAGTGCCAGGTTGGCAAATTCTGCTTATGTAGGATTTCCTGTCTCTCATCCTAGCACTGAACTTCAACTTTGCTTCAGCAAGGTGGTTGCTTTATATGCCTTCAGACACAGACCC
Organism: Podarcis melisellensis; assembly: GCF_964234715.1. NCBI lineage: Eukaryota > Metazoa > Chordata > Lepidosauria > Squamata > Lacertidae > Podarcis > Podarcis melisellensis. The sequence continues at coordinate 12,421,542 of NC_138547.1, read as the reverse complement.
AGGGACTTTAGGAGAAAGGTGAAACCTGGGTTTGAGTGATCTTAAATGGGAATATAGCTGTCATTCTACTTAAAAGATTCATATTAAGATTTGTATTTTTTTGTTCATTACTCTGTTTAGTAATATGTCAAGTTGTGTAGTAGAGATGATGCAGAGAAGGGTAACGTGCATGATCTTCTGCCTTATTTAGAGGAGCTGGTGCAGGCCACAAAGGAGGTTTTAAATTTATACTAACCATTACTGTGTTCTAGGTGGTGAGAATTTACTACATATTGTAAAGTTACTGCACCATCTGTCCCAGAGGCTGATTAGCCATCCTTTATCTGCTCTCACATAAAATTTGAGAGAGAACAAATTTATGATTATGCTACTATCCTCTAGTTACATACATTGTCCTCTTTGAATACAATGGAAGTGATACTATTCACTGTGGATTTATGATTTTCATCCTGTAAAAATCGTATTAGATATATTTGTAGCAACGTGGCCTTTTTCTGTCTGTTGATGGTTGAAGACAGGCTTGCAACTAGCCACTTACTTGCTTGGTCTCATAGTAACAACTCATGCAGGTTACAAGGTATGGAATATTTGTTCTGCTGCCTGGAACACTGCTTCATATGTGGTGGGATTGCTGCATACCGGTAGTTCAGAGCTTCTGGACCCATATGTTTTCATTTAAATCAAAGCATTGAGCTTCACCTGGATTGAATCCATGGTGCCTGTGCAGCACAAAACAATATTTTCTGCTGAAACATTCCAAGGGATGCTGCTCTTGCTGCCCACAAAGGCACTCTCAATACTCGGAAGTTCATTGCTAGAACAGAAGGATATAAAATGAAATAAACAAATTACCTTACTTTCCCTCAGAAACTTGTTTCACATTTTCCTCCTTTGCTTTTACATGCAGTTGAGCCAGGAACAGCTGAACAAACTTTACCTGAGACCTTTTCATTGCAGCAGCATAAACAGTTGTCCGTTTAAAACTTCGATGTGTGTGGGGGAAACAGAACATAACTTCACAACTAACCAGTATATTGAACATTCCCACCTTCAAACTAGCCTTACAAATATATCCTCAGTTATTAACCTAATAATACAACACTAAACATGTTTACTTAGAACCAAGTCCCACTTGAGTTCAGTGGGATTCACCTCTAGGTAAGGGTACAGAATTGCAGCCTTAAAAATTTACATGGCCTGCCAGGCAGAACTATAAAAGCCATGTGTGACTAAAACGGGAAAGGAAGCCTATTTTTGATGCTATCTCCATTATCACCTCAATATCACCAGACCCAGTCTGGAGCTCCTATCCTTGGAGCATGGTACCAACTCTCCCATCATGCATAAACCTCGTGGGTTTATGCTTCTTGCCACAGCCACATTGTTAGTGGCCTCCCAAGGGAAGTTGCTAGTGAAAGTATGGGACATTGCACTGTCAGAACATCTAAGTGGAGAGTCCTTAACTGTTCATTAAAAAGATATTTTTATTTGACATGGTTTTTCTCCTATGTTAATCAAACAGCCCACTAAACCCCCTGTTTTATGAATAAACATGTGGAGAGACTTTATTGTGAACTGAATTGACTCACCCCCTTTTAAAAATGTGCGATAGTTGAATACTGTATTGTATTCTCAGTTGCTTTCAGGTTTTCCTCCTCAGTGTACAGTGGTACCTTGGTACTCAAATGGCTTGGCTCCTGAACAAATTGGCTCCCGAACGCTGCAAACCTGGAAGTAAATGTTCTGGTTTGTGAACGTTTTTCGGAATCCACGCCTTGGTTTTCGAACAGTTTCAGGGGTCGAACAGACTCCTGGAATGGATTAAGTTCGGGAACCAAGGTACCACTGTATCTTTTTTAAAAAAAATTCTGTATGCATTTGTATTGTTTACACTTAATTCTTTTACTGTATATTCTCTCTCTCTCTCTCTCTCTCTCTCTCTCTCTCTCTCTCTCTCTCTCTCTCTCTCTCTGTCCAGGAAGAGCTTAAATTATCCAGTTGAATTCAGTGGACTTTAATTTGCCTGTGTTGCACCCTATTATCACATCCTGTTTTTAAGTGGTTTTTCTGCTTTCATTCTTACTCTAACCATACGGAAATGTACAGAATCCTGAGCTCAAAACTGCAGGCCTGGGAAAATATTTTCAGGTTCCTATGCATGGTGTCAGAAGAAAATATTTAGACATCTTCTTTGCTGGAAGATGGATATCTGTTTACTTGAGTGCTGCTGGCAAAGAATCTAGATGCCCAGGATTTTCTTGGCCCTGCATAGTGGACACTAGCATCTCTTACTGTGATTATGCTGTCTATTGATGGTATGTTTTTGTTGCTGTTTTATGGGTTATTGTTTGGCAGTTGAAGTTGTATCCAATTAAGTTCTACTCACAGTAGATGCATTGAAATTAATATACCTACATTAGTTTATCAGTATATTAATTTCAGTGGGTCTTCTCTAAGTAGATCCAACATCAGAATCATAGAATTGGAATGGACCATGGGGATAATCTAACCCAGCTCTCTGCAGTGCAGGAATCTTTGCCCATTGTGGGGCTAGAACCCACAGCCCTGAGATTTAGAGTCTCATGCTTTACCAACTGAGTGATGACTATTAGTATACTGGATGCAACCTGGTTTTTGTGTGTGTGTTTCATGCTTTCCTTTACAACTTGGTAAGTCACTTGGAGATACTTTATATGTCAATATATTACTAATACCAGAACATAAGAAGAATCTGCTGGATCAGGCCAGTGGCCTATCCAGTGCAGCATCCTGTTTTCACAGTGGCTCAACGGATTCCTGTGGGAAACCTGCAAGCTGCACTTCAGTGCAGCATCCTTCCGCTCACCCAGTAACTGGTCATGATGCCTCTGATAGTGGAGGTAGAACATAGCCATTATGGCTAATCCTCTTTTAAAGGATTAATCATACTATCCCTGCTCAGGATTCTGACTGCATTAGCCAGACATCCTCTGCACTTTAGTACTGGACAATTACAAGTGGCTCTGTATAGAAATAGTAAACCTTGCCAATAGGCAGATTGCCAACAGGGCTAATGGAGAGGGAAATGGGGTTCATAGGAGCCAGCATCAAAGTTCAAGGCGAACTATTCAGATTGGGTGCCTGTGAGATTCTGTCCAGCCCTGACAACCACCCTACAAAAGCAAGCCCACTGACCATCAGTCTGGGTGTTTATAAATGTCAGTTCATCCATGTATTTTACCCTTGCAAATAAGTCTGCACAACTTAATAGTCAGCCTGCTACCATATACCTGTATTAGTCATTGGTACATGGTTACAGTATAAAAGCACCAACTCCATTCCTGTTTGCCAGTGTTTTCCTTACCTTGTTTTTCTCATGGCAGTTCCTTGATGCTGCAGGTAGTCAGGTGGCCACCTGATTTTTAAGCCTAATGTATTTAACATGCTAGTATTTTGGTAGTGCTGGTTTAATAAGGAAGCTGTCTTTTACTCAGAAAGGTGACTGCTTTGGCTAGGACCCAATCCCAAATTAATCTTTTAAAAAAACATGTTTAAAGTGTTTTTAGTTACTATGGATATTAAGCTTATCCAACAAAGTTCTAATGAACCTAAATCAGCTCTGTCCATTGACTTCAGTGGATCAGTTCTGAGTAGAACTAACATGGAATAGCACCGTAGGAAAGTAGAGGCTATTTTTCATTTCAGCTGTACCACAGGAGTAGGGGAGTGTTTCAGGTTCGTCTTAAATATATTTTGATACAGACAGATTAGTACTGACACTGCTTTGCCTTGGTCTGCTTTGTATTTGATGTGACCATTTCTGCATTGGTAAGTAAATCTTATACAGTATTGACTGCTATGGCCATGTTAACACAAAGCAGAAGGCTTTCCAGGAGTTGGGGGAACATAGCTTTCGGAGGGTTTTCTTAAGGGGTGGGAGGAAGAGTAATAATTATAACAGCCTGTTGGATCAGGCCAGTGACCTGTCTAATCCAGCATGCTGTTCTCAAGTGGGAGTGAGTTGCAAGCAGTACCCAATTATAAGAGCACTCTCCCTTCCTGTGGTTTCTAGAAAATGGGATTCAGAAGCATTTTTGTCTAAGCCTTTATCTGTCACAGTTCTGAAAATTCACTCCCTCTGTGGAGGGACCAATAAATTAGAACGCTAGAATGGGGTGATAGAGAGAATCAAGTTTGATTGGGTGGGCATTACCAAGGGCAGGGCAGAGTTAGCCCCCCTCTATAGTGTGCCTTATTGGACCCTTTAGTTTATCATATGTAAGGGAGTAGCTGCCATTCATTCCCTCAGTGAAGCACTGAGCTTTGAAGACACTTTTGCCTTTCCCCCCCATTCCCTCAGGATAGGAGGTTTAGCCCTCACTACCAGCTTTTTTTCTTCCAAGTCTTGCAGTATATCCCTTTAATCCTCATCCCTGACTGTAGCCAAGTTTTAAATTCATTTGCCCATATCCTCCCTACCTATATTCTCCCACCCCGCTCCTCCTTTCCCCATTGTCCCCTTATAAGATGGGCAGGGACTGTATTTTTTTGCCTATGAAAGTTTGTAAGGTACCATATATGTAGGTGACACTGAATATATTATAAGTAATAAGCACTCTCTCTTTCCACATGCTCGCCTGTTACAATATTGACTGGGGTTTTTTTTTTTTGCTGGAAATTTTATATCAATTAGCACAGGCTTTTAAAAGCAGCTCCTCTTGGACTGCAGGATCAACCAAGTCCTGTGTGGGCTGCTCCATTGTATGTCCAGCATGCCTCATACAGCCTAGGCTCTAGAGGCTGAGAAAGCCTGGCAGGCTTGAATTATCTCATTTAGCTCTCTTTTTTAGTGATATTTGATCTGTAAATGCAGAAAATCCCTTTCCCTCCTCTTTTGATGTCATTTTGTACCAAGCTGTCAAAATGAATAGATTTTGAGTGCTTTGAGGTGTCACCAGTGCTGCATTGTTCTCTGTTTTCAACATTTGCCAAGCTCCACATTTCTTTGGTTTTGTCATATTGCAAGGAGGGCATCTCCTGATTTTTTAAAGATTTTCCAATACTCATGTGACCTTTCTGATGTGGTGAGGAAGGCTCATGTCTTTGACTATTTTAAATCCAGAATCTGTACTTGCGTGTTTAAGGTGATAACTGGAGTGGAATATCAGAAGTGGTACTTGGGAGCTTATCGGAATCCATGTGCCTAAATGCCAGCGGCTGCTGACGTTCTATAGTTTCTTATGTCTGCATAGAATTTAAACTGTTGATTATAGTGAATCCAAAATAGTTGTGCTGGTTCATATCTTCTTGCATGAGCAGCTGTGATGCCCCTGCAAAACCAGCATTACAATGTGCAGTAAAATGTATAAATAAATGCTTGAAGTTATTCATAGCTGCTTCAGTGGTTTTCTACTGGAAGTGGGACATAAATCTTAATAAATCTGTGCCAAGAGTTCAGTCCCAGTGGAATGTTAGCTTAGCTGTTGCAGAGTGACTTTCTTAAAGTGACCCCACATGTGGAAAACACATCAGAATGGCAGGCTCAAATGATTTATTTTTTTTACCAGGATGATACTGCAAATGAGATCCTAGGTTCCGAAAAAAAGATGACAGCTCTAGGGCTTATCCCCAAGAGAAATACAATCTGTAATAATTTTTTGGTAACTTAGTGTGAATCTGTGCTAAAGGTAGCCAATGTGATACCTTCTAGATATTGTTGGACTACAACTCTTATGATCCTGGTCCATTGGCCAGTGCTTGTTTTGAGGCTGTACACACCGGTACACCATACCACCACCTATTTTTTCCTTGCCTGCTACTGCCGCTTTTTTCATGGCAGCAGGCACAACCTCCTGGAAGTGCTTTGGCACAGTCCTTTAATGATTGCCCATAGCACCTTTCAAGGAGGTGCTTGCTGATCGTAAAAAGGTTGCGGCAGACCCCAAGGTTTGACGTGACCCTTTTACAATTGTCAAGCGCCTTCCTGGAAGATGCTTTGGTGATCATAAAAGGGCCACACTGGGAGGCTGTGCCTGCTGCTGCGGAAAATGGTGGCCACAACAGGCAAGGGTGCAATTGGGAGAGGTGGGGGTGGGTGCGAGCAGGCAAACAGCAGTGGTATGGGATAGAAATAAAGCACTGCCATTGGATATGCTTGGTCTGCAACAAGATCTATAGGGCAGGGGTCAGCAAACTTTTTCAGCAGGGGGCCGGTCCACTGTCCCTCACACCTTGTGGGGGGCCAGACTATATTTTGGAGGGAAAAAATGAACGAATTCCTATGCTCCAGAAATAACCCAGAGATGCATTTTAAATAAAAGGGGACATTCTACTTGTGTAAAAACACGCTGATTCCGGACCATCTGCAGGCCGGATTTAGAAGGTGATTGGGCCGGATGTGCCCCCCGGGCCTTAGTTTGCCTTAGTTGGCAGGGGTGGACAACTATCAAGAGACTGCAGTCTACTCAGAGTTAAAAACTGGCAGTGAGCTAACCCCTTTTGGGGGGAGTTCAGGTCAAAGTTGTTTAGCTTTTTTTAGGAAGGAGGAAGGGCCATTTTGGGGGGGGTTGGGTCAAAGTTGTTGAGTTTTTTCAGGGAGGTAAAATGTTGAGTTTTTTAGGGAGGTAAAATGTAGGGATGCGGGTGGCGCTGTGGGTAAAACCTCAGCGCCTAGGACTTGCCGATCGCATGGTCGGTGGTTCGAATCCCTGTGGCTGAGTCGTTAGGTCCCAGCTCCTGCCCACCTAGCAGTTCGAAAGCACCCTTAAGTGCAAGTAGATAAATAGGTACCGCTTTCTAGCGGGAAGGTAAATGGCGTTCCGTGTGCTGCTCTGGTTCCAGTTCGCCGGAGCAGCTTCGTCACGCTGGCCACGTGACCCGGAAGTGTCTGCGGACAGCGCTGGCTCCCGGCCTCTTGAGTGAGATGAGCGCACAACCCTAGAGTCGGACATGACTGGCCCGTACGGGCAGGGGTACCTTTACCTTTTACCTAAAATGTTGGGCTTTTTTAAGGAGAGCCGCAGTTGTTCAGCTTCTTGGCGGAAGCCAATGATCTACCAGTGATCTACCACAGACGTCCAGTCATCTACCGGTAGATCACGATCTACCTGTTGGACGTGCCTGCTATAGGGCATCATATGGGCAATCCTTTTTATGCCTTTGGGATCACTTTAGAAAGTAATCTGTAGTGCTTAACATATTGTTAGAATGTAGTCTCTGATTCTTAACGTTTGGGACATGCAGCAGGCACCTTATCTTAAGTACAGATTTATTTGCGCAATGTAGTGGTTTTCAAACTGTTCTTCAGGAACATGGGGCGATTCTTTGAGCTTATTGAAGAGGAACCTCCCTGGAGGTTGAAGGTTTTGAATGTATTGTCTTGTGCGTCACATAATTGTGCTTGAAATGTTAGTCTCCCATACTCTAGTCAAGAAGACTTCAGTGAGGCAATTCTGAAGAAAACTAGTTGAGAATCACAAGTGGTAGAAATCCATTACACTGTCAGTTGCGAAGAGCAAAAGCTCTTTATGGATGCGGCCTAATGTACTTACGGCTTTCTGGTTTGTGTGCATTAAAAAACTAATCTTGGGTTGTCTTTTTGGTGCTGAGGTCGTCTGACAGTGCTATAGTGCAAGGTGGTTGTTGTTTTCAGCTTTTGAATGCAAAATATGAACAATGCAAAGGCAAATTATTACAGATTTTCATGCAAAATTCCCAAATAGATATTTCCCCCTTTTTAGTTGAACTCCTTAACTGATACTGTGGTTGTACTATGTTCTTTTTTTAAAAAGAATCTGCCAACACATTTCATGCCACTCTCTGTTTAAAAACATGTGTATAGTCAACTATTTTTCTAGCATAACACAAGTGCAGCATGTAAAACCATTTGTAATGTTTGTTTTGGAAACCTGATGACAGAAGGAACTGCCATGGACTGCCATATCTGGACTGTAGCGATTATTCTTACTTAGTGAGAGGATTTTCCAGAGCAGACTGTTCTCTCAATATCTACTTAGGCAACAGTGAAAGTGAGACCAAAGCACACAGTCATCTTGACAGTATTTTTTTTTTTAATTCCCCATGGGCTTCCCATTTCACTGAATTCAAGTATCGCTTTTATTCATGCAGCCAACTTTTAAACACTTCCAAAGCAACATAGGGTTGGCGTCTCATGGTTCTGGACTTTAACTGGCAGACGTACAGGTGAACATGGGAGATGGGGAATGTTTTTTTAAAAGCTGGGGAGTGGGAGAACGCCAGGGCTCAGAGTTTTTGTCTTTCAAATGCTGAGGCCCCACCAGAAGTGGTCTTACAGTGAGGCAAGGCAGATGGTGAGTTTTGAGCACTTTGAAGGGTTTTGGAGTGAAAGACTCCAACCTCATCTGGGGTAGAAAAATAAATCCTTGCTCCCATAAGTTTCAGCGGGGCTTGAACAGGAAGACAGTATCCTTTGAAATGAATAAGGCACAGTAGAGTTTTAGCACAGTTCCCACACCATTTCAGCGGAGAACCTGCTGTTGTCTTCCCAGTATGTTATCCTGTATGTTAATTGGTGGAGTGGGGCTAGGCAGATTTTGGATTTTCAGCTTCAAGCAGCTAGACATTTTGAGCCAGCTGGGGCCCCCAGGATCACACATGTTTGTACCCACTGTTAGTCCTATTCTCTACCTACCCATTGAAAAATAATAATGGACATTTGACTCTCTTAGACCCATTAATTTTAGAGGGTCTTCTCTGATGTGGTAAAATATGCGGTAAAAAAGATGTAGTAAAACATTTTACCTTCTGGTCAGCTTGAAATGCTTTATGTGGCTGGTTGATATGTTGGATTTTTTTGGGGGGGGGTGGGTCTTGGTTGAGACAGTGGGGAGTGCACAGTTTCTTACTTTTCTCAAAGGCTAACTCTTCCATGAGGATAATGTAATTACCTGAAAGCCAGCAAGCCATGGCAGCGTTGAGCCCATTTTTCTTCTTTCTGCTCTCCTTTGAAGAAAACGCTGAACTGCCTAATTCATGTACAATTATTTTTGAGGTGTGTTCAGTTTTGCAGCTGTGTTCCCTGATGCAATTATACTTGCAAAAACTGCTGCTTCATTCCATATCTTTCACACCCAACTTGATACTTGGGCTGCTTCAGAATTACATTTTTATTCTCTTCACTTTTTAATTTCTGGAGAAGCCAGGTATTGAATCATTATGTTGCTGTTGCTGCCTAGATTTGATAAACTGAACCTGACAGGTTTCCTAGCTTCTAAGTTAAAGGGATAAGAGGGTGCTTGGGGTTGGCATATCCCAGCTAATTCTGCCAAATCATGCTAGCCACTGTGGTGGCCCCAAGTTCATTCAATTAGTGTACCATGGATTGACTGAACACAGTGTAACATGTCCTTGTCCATGGATCTCATCCTGTTTCTCCTTCACAGCAAGTCACCCAGCGTCCTGCTGCCCCCTTTCAAAGATGGTGAAGCTGGACATTCACACATTGGCCCATCACCTCAAGCAGGAACGGCTCTATGTGAACTCCGAAAAGCAGCTGATTCAGAGATTGAATGCTGAGGTGCTGAAGACTGCTGAGAAGCTGTATCGCACGGCATGGATTTCCAAGCAGCAGAGAATTAACTTGGACCGGCTAATCATAACAAGGTAACTGCTGGTACATACAGAAATAGAAATGCTAATATCTGAAATTGGACAGTGATTTGTGCACTGAAACACTGCAGAAATCACACATTCCAAATGTAAGCTTTCAAGTTGCACAGAACTTTTGAGCGAGGATAAAGAAAACATAGCTTTGAGCTGGGTCGAAGGGATGCAATTGGGTGTGTATTTTATAGCCCTCTTGCAACCACTGAGAAGACTTACCTGTGTCTTGAGTTGGTGGCCGTCTCTTCATAGATGGGACTTTGAGATCTTAATATTTAGGAGATTCTTGCTAAATGTGTGTGTGTGGATATACTCAGCAAAAATAGAATGTTTTTCTTTCCATTGATTTTTTTGTGACTTTGAGAAATTAAGATTTTGGGTGATCTAAATGGTTTCTATATATATTTATATTTTCCTAGCGCGGAAGCTTCACCTGCTGAATGCTGCCAGCATGCCAAGGTCTTGGAGGATACACTGTTCGTGGATGGGTACAAGCAGTTGGGCTTTCAAGAGACAGCCTATGGAGAATTCCTTAACAGGCTGCGTGAAAACCCTCGCCTTATTGCATCGTGCCTGGTTGCTGGAGAGAAGCTCAACCAGGAGAACACACAGAGTGTCATTCACACCGTCTTCACCTCCATCTATGGCAACTGCATTATGCCAGAAGACGAAAGCTACCTCCTCCAAGTCTTGCGCTACTTGATTGAATTTGAACTCAAGGAAAGTGATAATCCCAGACGGCTCCTAAGGAGAGGCACCTGCGCATTCAGCATTCTGTTCAAACTCTTTTCTGAGGGGCTCTTTTCAGCCAAGCTCTTCCTCACTGCCACTTTACACGAGCCCATTATGCAGCTGTTGGTTGAAGATGAAGACCACCTGGAAACCGACCCCAGCAAATTGATTGACCGCTTCTCGCCCACCCAGCAGGAGAAGCTCTTTGGGGAAAAGGGCACTGAAAAGTTCAGGCAGAAAGTTCAGGAGATGGTAGAATCCAACGAGGCCAAGCTGGTGGCCCTGGTGAATAAGTTCATTGGCTACCTCAAGCAGAACACCTACTGCTTCCCACACAGCTTACGGTGGATTGTATCCCAGATGTACAAAACGCTCTCCTGTGTGGACAGGCTTGATGTCGGAGAAGTGAGAGCCATGTGCACGGACCTTCTCTTGACTTGCTTCATTTGTCCTGCCGTGGTCAACCCAGAGCAGTATGGGATTATTTCTGATGCCCCAATCAATGAAGTGGCAAGGTTCAACCTAATGCAGGTATAACCAGGTCTTCAAAAATATATACCATATTTTTCATCCTATAGGGCGCACCGGCCCATAGGACGCACCTCGGTTTTTTTTGGGGGGGGGAATGAATTTTAAAAATTTATTCCCCCCCCAGCCGCGGCTGCTGCCCCAAGCCTTGCGCACACCTGCCCGAAGCACGGGGCACCCTCCAGAGGGCTCCGCGTGCTTTGGGCGGCAGGCTGCTGCCCCAAGCCTCTTGTGCCCGGCGGGACCTCCCGCCGGGCGTGCAAGGCTTGCGGACACTCACCGGGGCTGCAGGCTGCTGCCCGCAAGCCTTGTGAGCCCGTGGGAACTCCCACCAGGCTCACAAGGCTTGCGGATAGTTTCCTGAAGCCTGGAGAGTGAGAGGGGTTGGTGCGCACTGATGCCTCTCGCTCTCCAGGCTTCAGCGAAAGCCTGCATTCGCCCCATAGGACGCACACACATTTCCCCTTCATTTTTGGAGGGGAAAAAGTGCGTCCTATGGGGCGAAAAATACGGTATTCTCTCTCTCTCATAGTGCTGCTGTATTAGTCTGTAGTACCAAGAAGAAAATAGAGAAAGGTGCTGTGTCTAAGAAACAAGGTGTACTTTAAGTTTTTTTGGGGGGGGGCAGGTTAGGCATTCTTGATCCTCTTTAGCTCAGAAAGCAGACTTGTGGATGAATGTTGTCAAGAGGAATGGTGCAGTAAAAATGCCAAGGTAATCCAGAAACTTTGCCCCCCTCCAAAAAAACCCTATACCAACCTGGTGCTTTTGCAGGTGTTTTGGACTATACCTCCCATCAGCACAGTTGTGCTGATATAAATTGTAATTGAGAACAGCTGTAGGGCACAGGGTTGGGGAAGGCTGCCCTGCATACCTTTTTAATCCACCTTTTTTCCATTTTTGGTGCTGTGTCCCCCTTTTCTGCCTGCTGGTGGCGAGACCAGTTGTTTGCAGGCAGCCTCTTCAGTCTTCCTGTTAGCTGGTGGTTCATAGTTTTCTCTGGGCAAATGTTATTTTGTGAGCTGTTAGCTATTCTGGACTTTGTCTGTGGGTCTAGAGGAAAAGCTATGTCAGATGACTAGGAGCCAGAGAAGCAAATGCTACACAAACGTGAGGAAATAACTTTATTTTGCAGTGTTATTCCTTATTTAACAATCACATTCACATACAACATAAATACAACAGTATAATACAGAAATAAAACATAAGGCCAAAATCTTGCAATATTCCCAATCAAGTAAAAAGTTTCTTGTACTTTACTGTACAAGCAGATGGGTTTCTAACTTTTTCATACAAATGGCAAAGCTGGAGGGGAACTCCCACTGCTTAAAGCCACACTAGAAGTGTGAAGAATAGCTGTCCTCATTTGTTGCAAGAATTAATGCTTACAAACCATTACCCTAGGCCAGGGGTCAGCAAACGTTTTCAGCAGGGGCCGGTCCACTGTCCCTTAGACCTTGTAGGGGGCCGGACTATATATATATATATATTTTTGGGGGGGAAATGAACGAATTCTTATGCCCCACAGATAACCCAGAGATGCATTTTAAATAAAAGGACACATTCTACCCATGTAAAAACATGCTGATTCCCAGACCGTCCGCAGGGCAGATTTAGAAGGTGATTGGGCCGGATCCGGCCCTGAGTCTTAGTATGCCTACCCAGGCCCTAGGCTGTTTTCAGATTCCTACAGTTAGGTTGTTATTCATCAACCCTATATAGACTAGGACAAAAGTAAAAAAAAAAAAAATTCTAGCTGCCATTATAATTTGGGGGGGGGGGCCGGGACCCAGGTCCTTGGAGTGGCCTTTCCAGCCCTGCTTATATTGCAGATAGCTCAACTGTCATAGTGTGCGTCTTTCTTCTTTGCTTAAAAGAACTGGGACAGCATCCAAGTTGCTTTATTTTATTTCCAGTTGTGCTACCAGAGTATTTTTCATTTGTTGAGATAAGGTGATGTTGACTGTTATTTCTCCCAGCGCTACCTACCGCTGAGCAATTGAACTCAAATAACCACTTTATTGTAAAAAGGTTGAATTTTTAAGAGGGATGTGGTTTTACAGTATCCATTACAAGGAATGTGTGTGTATACAGGTTGTTTTGATGTTATTGTAAGCTAGGAGAGAACAACTTCATCGTACCTTTTGGGCAAAATCAAGAGATCCACCAATAGCCATGTTACTTGGACTACCCTTTGCTACCAACAAAATTTACATTTTCTGGGTTGTTCCTTGCCTTCCAAGGACAGTTAGTGTGCCAGTCTAATTTGTGCCATGCTGACCAGCTTTAAATTGCTGGTGTTCATACAGCACCATCAATGTAGATGACACTTTGTGGAGAGTTCCTTGGACAGCATAGATCTCTGCTCCCAAGGAACAAGGTGGAAATGAGAGACAGAGCAGAGCTGTGAAGGGGAAAGTTACAAGTGCCTAAAGCTTTGTTAGTTTTGAATGATGTTAAGATGGAGAGGTGGTGTATGTTATACATTTAGAGTGGTTGTTCTAGGCATGGGAAGACTGGGCACAATTGAAAGACACATAGACATTTCTCCTTTAGCTGGCAACTAGGTTAGTGATCTATTTGCTTATTTGTTTTGTGACTCTGGCTATATTTGAGATAGTTTCCGGAAGTAAGAACTTTTTTGTTTTGTTATACCTAGCACACAACACCTTGTGCTGTTTAAGAAACTTCATGGATGTTCACGGTAGTCCTAATTCTACAGAGCACACATCACACAACATATAAGCGTGTGTTACTTTTGCATTACCCATCCTGCTTTTGTGGGGGTGGGGGGAATTAGCATGGGTGTTGCAGTGTAGAATGCATGAAGGCGTAAGATCAGATTTTGGTGGTCAGGTGTTGTCTAGTATTCAGAGAAGAGCAGGAATGGAAGAAGGAGGGACTTGTGTACAGAGCGATGCCAACCTGCTGTAGCTGGCCCACTAGTTTCTAAGCATTCACTAGATAAGCAGTCTGATCCCTGCAGCTGTCAGAGGCCTGTCCTTTATTTTTGGAAAAGCTGGATGCCCATTGGTATAACTGTGTGTGTGTGTTTTCTTCTCCCCCCCCCCGCCAATAATTTCTTGCTTCTTTACTCATGTAAAGGGCTGCAGTTGAAAAATGAATTGTGGTACAGTCTTTATACCTGCTTCAATTACGGCCTTCTGCTTTGTACTGTAGAATTCAATGCCTCCTGTAGGCACACAAATGGACACTTTTTGATATTGACCTGTTATCTTCCTGCTCCTGCAAGGTCCTTGTCATACTAGGTTTCCTGTCTGTGAATGCCCTCTGCAGGAGAAGCTGACACCCTGCAGTTCAGCAAGTTCAGCAAGACGCAAAAGACAAACTGGGATTTTGTGTGTTTATATAAACATGTTTATGGGTTCAGTGCAGGTTGATGGATAGATGCTTGGTTGGTATTGATGGACGCTTGGTTCATCCCAACTCTAGATGATAAAAGCTGAGATTTTCATGGATGTCATATTTATTGCCAGATGATTATTCCGTGTTTATGTGAAAACCATCTTTTGGCACCTGTTAAGTATGGATGGAAATAGAATGAGCAAGTTTAATTCAGGCTGGGAACTGTGGCTTAACAGATAAATTAGTTTGCAAACATTCCAGGTTCCCACAACTGTTCTTGCCACTGAGGACCCAGCTATATAGCTGCAAATAAAACGTTTTAAGTGGAATATACAGTGTGACACTAGATGGTGATGGTGAGCTTTATGGGAAATTCAATGTATTTTTAAAAAGGCTTTTTAAAAAAAGCATTTTCAGAACAGTTTTTATATGTGTGTAGGTTCCACCTGAGATGAAGCAAAGCTGATAAGAGGTAGCCAAAGTTTTTGTAAGGGAAATTGAAGTTCTGTATAGGCATGTTGCTGTGGAACTTTTCCATGTAATTGTTTTTAATTTTTGGAAAGAAAATACAGTTGTAACATCTCAGACTTTGTGCAAGCTGAGTATGAATAGTTATTTTTCATCCAGCTTCAACTTAGAGGGTGGAGGCGGCTTTCTTTCTTTGTGGTAGTATTGCAATCCTGTCTTTAACTTGTTTCTTATTGTTAGGTTGGGAGACTTTTGCAGCAGCTGGCCATGACCAGTTCTGAAGAAGGAGACCCCCGCACAAAGAGTTACCTGGGTAAATTCGACAAAGTAAGAGCCAAAGCTATTGAACTTGTATCTCTGTGCATGCCAGTGTTTTTCTCATTCTGTATAATTTTGGAAAAGGCACCTGCAAATAGACTTTTGTTATGACTGTGAAGAGATTTAAGTGAGCAAATTGCAACCTTAAGAGGAAGTAGCAAATGGCACTTCCCCTCAATAGGATCTGTAGTGTGCAAGAGCCACGATTAAATGTAAATGAGTTTCAAGGAACCTGTATGAAAAAGTGTGCTTTGGCATATATTGGTGGTTTCCCCCCCCCTTAACTATTAAAAACGTAGACCTGCTAATATTCTTGCTGCATGTTTAAAATAATAATATAACAATTTCAATTTCTTACCTGCCTTTCACCGTAAGTGAAGAACTAGGGATCAAGAGGGTTGGACTAGGACCTGGGAAACCTTGGTTTAAATTCCCACACAGCCATGTAGCTGACTGGGTGTGATCTTCGGCCAGTCACTACCTCTCAGCCCAACCTACATCTCTGGGTTGCTTTGGGGATTAAATGTGGAGATGTAGAACTATGTATGCCACCTTAAGTTCCTTGGAGAAAAAGGTGGGATATAAATGAAATAAATATAACAATAAAATAAAATAAACAAAGGTCCCAGCGTGGGTTACAGCAATTTAAAATACAATATTAAAATCAGTTTAAAACAAATACAAACAAAAGGTCCTAAATTCTTTCTCTATCTGTGCGTGTATCTCTATATCGTCTACCCACTTTGTAGGGGTGTACAGGTCTCTTGAAGTGCTTGTATTGAAACAGCTCACTTGTCTGTCCCCTGCCCACCATTTTTTTTCCTTGCAGGGTTGTGTGGCTGCCTTCTTGGACGTTGTCATTGGCGGACGGGCAGTAGAGACTCCACCCATGTCCTCGGTGAACCTTTTGGAAGGGCTGAGTAGAACTGTGGTTTACATGACCCATAGCCAGCTCACTGGCCTGGTAAATATCCAACTCCTTTTGGGCTGCAGGAGGAGACAAGTCAGAGTGTATGTGGTGGGGGTCTGCTTTGCTGCCTTTTAACATCGCACACTTTTTTTAGGTGAGCTTTATGCGGAACGTCATGTCGGGCGACCAGCTGAAGGAGGACCGCATGGCTCTGGAAAACCTGCTGTTAAACTTGCCCCAGAACAAGCCAGGGAAAAGCAGCAGCCTGGAGATGACCCCATACAACACCCCACAGCTTTCCCCTGCCACCACACCAGCAAACAAGAAAAACCGGCTGCCTATAGGTGAGGAAGGTCAAGGCTCAGGCTTTTGCATGATAGCTTTTCCCAGCTCTGTTTTCGGATGCTTTCCTCTGCCTCTTTTGCTTTAGAACAGTGGAGTCCCCTTGACTAGTGTCAGTCACTTGGGTTTTAAAGTACAGTGGTACCTCGGGTTACAAACTTAATTTGTTCCGGAGGTCTGTTCTTAACCTGAAACTGTTCTTAACTTGAGGCACACTTTCACTAATGGGGCCTCCCGCTGCCGCTGCGCCCCGATTTCTGTTCTCATCCTGGGGCAAGTTCTCAACCCAAGGTACTACTTCCGGGTTAGTGGAGTTTGTAACCCAAAGTGTTTGTAACCTGAAGCGTTTGTAACCTGAGGTACCTTTTCCACCCAGAGCCCTCCTGATGTGTTGAGCTATAACACCCTTCTTCCCTGACCAATAGGATTTAATTCTTAAAGTTTTTTTTAAAATTCATTATCCAATCCTTTCTTAGTATATCCAATCCAAATAGCTTTATTGTACTTGCCATTGGCCATGACAAATCTGAATCAGAAATAAATACAAGCAAAAGGGATGCTGCGCCACAAATAAATCTCTATTTAATTGATCTCTATTTAGATCTCTTCATCTCTCTTACAGTTCACTGCTATATTGTCCAGGGTCTTCTTTCTGATCTTTTTGGCCACCAAAGCAAAAAGGGCAAAATCCTTTTATGAATTCCTTCACACAAAATATCTCAAAGTGATGTCAGCAATAAAAATAATTTTAAGAAAAAAAATCTGTATATAACACAAGACCCACATGTTGACAAAATTAAAATTATTGTTATTCATTATACTGATTATCAACTTTCTTCAAAAAACTGAGCTCAAAGCAACCTACAAAAGCAAATGTTAGAAGTAGATATAAAACATGAATAAAAGGCAACGTAAAATTCAATAATATGTATTCAGGAGCAAATCCAGCACAGCCCCACTAAAAATATATATGCAGAGAATTATACTCCAAAGACCTGGGTAAATAACAATGTTTTAACTGGGCACCAAAGAACTATTTCATATGTAAAATACCCATTTTCAATTCTAATAGGGATACAGTCTGGGGTAAAGAGCCACCTAAAATACTTGTTGAAAAAGGGAGGCCTTCAATAAATGCCAACAAGACAAACAGGGTGATACCTTTCTTTAGTGTAAGAGAATTGCACTGTCAGGGGCTGATGGGAGTTGTAGTCTAAAACATCTGGAGGAAAGCAGGTTGTGGAAGGCTTGTATATGTACCTGTTTCGTTCCAAAGCCTAAGCAGCAAATGCACATTATCCCAACTCTCTATTCCTGTTGATTTGCTTTCTTCAAAAATGCCTCTCTTCAGCTCATTGATGGCACAGCCTGTCATAGTAAGCGACCCTTTTTAAATAGGAAATTAAGCATTTTTTGTGGTGGGCTGCTATTGTTCCTGCTATAAGTTCAGGGCTGTGTACATTGTGCAGTTGACAGGAGGGTAGGGGTAAAGTTCAGAAATGCTTACTTGCACAACTTTTACATGATTTATTCCATTGCTGTAAGTTGTTTGAGTTACTTTTGTACAAAAAGCAACTTATAACTTTAAATAATAATAGTCAAGGAGAAGGGCAAATAACTAAAAGGGGAACTGGATTCAGCTTGTTATGTCTGCTAGACATTTAGCATCTCTTCTGGCTTCTGAGATCTCTACAGACATGTTTGCAAGTATGTCTTCACAATCAGGAAGCATAGTAACTTTCCCTAAAAATATCTCTGTATATACTCAATACGACGATTTCTGCTCCTAGTATTGCATTCTTTGGATTTTCTGCATCCATGCCAAATTGCGGTTGACACACAGGCTAACACAAAGCTGCACTTGAATTGTTGTTATGCCAGAACCTCACAGTCTCAAATAATTATTGACTCCTCCACCTCACTCCACATGAGGCATTTGTATTATGTGCTTATTTTACAACTGAACCATGTTTTATTTCCTCCCAATGGCTTGACCTGTGTTTCTTTTTTAACGCTGTCCACTCAAGGACAACAGTTGGCAGCCATCACTGCCTGGGATACGTCTGCCACCAACCTGACAGCTCACATAAACCTTGTAACCCCATTTGGTGGGTAACTGAATCCTTCCTCTTTCTCAGTGTTTCTGCAAAGCCATGCTGTTGCCTTGCACGTCTGTGTCCACACCAGCTGCTTTTTTAAAAGAAAGGCATCTTCCTTTTGTTCTGTTCAGAAGCTTGCTTTCTGTTTTTAAAGCTTTTTATATCTAGAAAGTGTTGGAAAGTCTTTGTGCATGAATGAAACTCTGACTTAGGATCTTGACTTTTAAGATTTGTGCAAGGGGGCGGTGGAAAGGAGTCCTCTGGTTCTGAATATTGGGTCAGAATCCTGCATGGACCTTTTGTGGTGGTAATTATATTATATGCTTTGATAGTCTACATGTGAAGAGATGTAAAAATAATGTGTCAAAAATGTTTGTGCAGTGTTCAAATAGTTTGCTAGAGAATAGGCACCCTGTTCTTCTCGCTGAATTAGGCATCCACCTCTGATAATGGAGACATGCTTTCCCTCTGAGAACATGGCTTAATTTCTAGGCATTTAGGTCCCCCAGTGGCAGCTGATCAAGTGAAGCTGCCTCAAACATCACAATTGTGTGTATATTGAAGAAATCCACCCCACCTTAAACCTTTGATCACAACCCAAAGAAGAGTTCAAACACTCCCTGGGCTATTGAATTCTTGTGGTCTATCATCCTCATAATTTTCCAAGACCAACATTCCTGGGGACAACCTTCTTGTATGTAAATTTCATTTATGCCTAGCTGGTTTTGAATCATGTGCATTTTTTCCTTTTAAGTCTTTCTAAATAACAGCAACCTATTCTCTAGATGCCTTTCTATTATTATTATTATTGAAAAATGTATTATCTTCAGCTTTCAAAAACATCCTTAAGGCAGAGCATTGACAAAAATGGTTTAACTTCTCAGTTGTGATGACCAGCTACCCTTTGGGATAGTTTATGCAACTGGCAAATTCAAGTGTTAATGTTGCAGATGGAATATGGTGGTGTTTTTTCTTCATATTTACCGGTACATGTCACCCTGTAAAAAAACCCCCAAACGCCCTGTACCTTGAAAATTGGCATCTGAGTTGAGTCTAACCTTGCAGATGTATTATCTTTCAGATAGACTTAAAAAAAAACTGGGGAATGTTCAAACATATAACTCTCTTGCTGCGTGAAATGGTTCCGTTCAAGCAAAAAGAATACCACTTACTTTTGCTGGTCTGTGTAAACTTGCCATCTTGCGAGATTAGAGAGTCATCCTTGTCTGGAATGGAACTCCAGCAGGGATGTAGACAAATTCCATCATGTATTTTGTTCTGTGTTGTGTATGTAGAAGTCTGTCTTAATGTAGTAAAAGTTTTGAAAGTTTCTGTGTTTCTGTTTGAAGCATTTTATGCTTTATTCCAATGTTATGCATTTTATTTTCTTGATTTTTTTGGGGGGGGGACGGGGGCAGAGGAAATGTAAGATTTTTCTGCACACCCCCCCCCCCCCCCGGTTTATGCTTGGTTGTTTGGGGCTCTTTCTGGTGCTAGGTCTGCATTTAGATATTACCCAAGATATGGGGCCCTCATTCTTGGTAATACTGTGGTTTTTGGCATGGAGTTCTTCGAGCAGCTGTCTAAATAGCAGGATCTGAATGCTGCCAGTGTGACTTTTCCCCCTTGCTGTGAGAGGAAGGCCCTTTCCTTTCTCATACATTTGCTTCAAGTTGTGAAGAGAGGCTATTTCATTACTTGTATCTAGGAACTAATTATCTCTCATTGGGGTAACTCCATTAAAGATATTTAACCCTCCCATTTTTATGGGGGATCCTGACTATTTTCTCCCTACCAGCAGTCCAAACACTGGGGAGATATTTCTTCTTTAACCACTGCAAGGCAGCTATTTTTCCACCAACCTGGTGCCTGCCCTCTGGACACTTTACCAGAGATTGTGTTGCATTAGGGCAGAAGAGATGTAACGACAGACACTTTGTTTTCCCTGAGAATAAAGCATGAACAAAAATCAGGGAAGTAGGAGTAACTGAATTCCTACTTATGCCTCCCTAGTGATTTTACAAAAGGGCGTAGTAAACAATGCAAGAAGAGCTTTGTTCCCCCTTTGGATGGTTGGAGAAGATGCCCCTGTGCCTTGAGTAATTACACAGAAGCAGGGATTTTGGCAGGGATTTTTCCTCTTGCTCCCTGCAGCACTCAGATGTGGCAAAACCCACCTGCCAGTAAAGCATCTTCTGCACAATTAATGTATAAAGCTTCTGTCCACAGGACTGTTGGGAGATCTATGAGACATATAAACTACTGTGGTTAATGCCTGATAGCCAGAGGGCAGGTGTACATGTAAGGCTTTCCTTGACCCTTCTTCCTGAAGGCTCAGTGTGCTGGCTTGATGCTTGCAAGGCAACCCTCCCTTGCACATACTTTTCTTAACAGCTGGAGGGTGGCATCATATAGCACCACTTCGTGCCAGTCTTTCAAAGCCATTTTTGCCTTTTGCTCAGCATGCTTGTACTAAGCATCACCCTATTGTATGGATCTTGCATTTTTGCCAGTCAAAAAATCCTTTATAAAACAACCCCCCCTAAAATGTTCCAGCTACCCGAAGCCGGAGCCGATCGAATATTCAAGTGGACCAGCATGCAGACCATGATGGATTCTCTCAGGAGACAATACAAGAAGTTCAACCAGAAGAAGTATTGGTTATTTCTCTCGGGACTGGGCCCCAAGTAACTCCAGGAATGATGTCAGAAAACGAGGTATTGACCCAGCGAGGCTTTGAGACCTGTGTAGGTGTAAGGTGCAGCACAGGATGCTACCTTAAATTCAGATAGTACTAGGTGCTGTGGAACTATGAAAACATTAACAGCTGTTTTCCAACAGCAAACAAGTATCTGCCCCTCCTTGATCCAGCTTTCAGCAAACATGAAGTAGTACTTCTTTCACATATGGGTTTGGTTAACTGCAGTTAGTATGTATATATTGTCTGGACCCACAAACCATGGTCAGCATTAACAATGTTTAGTTTAAGCAAGCCAGTTGTAAGAAGAATTTGTACTTTGAAGATGACTTTTTTTATATAAAAAAGAAGTTCATAATAACTTGTTATTTGAACCCAAAATAAGTTTTGGGTTAAACACAACAAGCTGTGGGTAACCAGAAGCAAAAGCTTATGAGCTCATTCCTTCAGCCATATGAGAGGGCTCATTCATGTCACAGTAAGCCATGATTTCATGTGACATCTGAACAGTTGTTGGATGTGGGCTTTCTGGGTGAGGTGTCTATCACTTCTATATTCAGGACAATAAATGTTAAGACAGACGCATGGCAACTTGATAATTCACCTCCTCATCTCCCCACCCCCGATGTGAAGGTGAAGAAGATGATGTAAAGGATCCTGTGATGTAAATGTTAGATTTATTATGGGCTTCACAAGCACTTGGCAAAAATGATAGCTCTGTATTTGCCATATTTAGTGAATATACATCTATTATTTCTTAAATATAGACAGTTTAATTTAGTATGCGATTTCTGCTATGTTCTAATGACTCCAAAGAAATTGGAGAAGCAGTTCTGATACCAAATCGCTACACTCCCAAAAGTTTGATGGCACTAGAAGCCAGAGAGACTCTAAGTTAAAAATTCTGGCTTAAAAGATATTTGGCAAATAATATTTTTTTCTTGACTGTCAATCCATGACCAAAATGCTGACCACCCCCACCCCCCCTTTTCCTAGGTTTTAAACATGCAGCTTGCTGACGGAGGGCAAGGAGATGTCCCTGTTGATGAAACCAAACTCCACGGTAAACCTGATAAAACCTTGCGCTTTTCCCTCTGCAGTGATAATCTGGAAGGAATATCTGAAGGTGATGGCCTCTTGTCTGTCAGGCAATATTTAATAGGAGCTTCTGTTCATTGTAGCTGGTGTGTGCTTTGTATCTCAGCCACTGTTGTAAATGCTGTGATAGCTGCTCATTCCATTGGCCAATAATGTTTTGGTGTTTTTTTTTATATATAACTTTTTGGTGCAGTTTTCTTTTTGATCACCTTGTCTAATGACTTCTGTTTGGTTCCTGGTTGCATTTAGTTGGGTGTATATTTCCTCTCACTGGGTGTGGGGAGATCAGGCTAATTAGCACCATCTCTTTCCAACAGGCCCTTCAAATCGCTCCAATTCTGTGTCATCGTTGGACTTGGAGGGGGAATCTGTGTCTGAACTTGGTGCAGGCGGCCCATCAGGGAGCAATGGGGTGGAAGCCCTGCAACTGCTGGAGCATGAGCAAGGTTAGTGCTGACAATGAACACAGCCAAAGGCGTAGCTCGCAGATGCTGAACTCACTGCCTTTTTTGGTTTATGCCTATTTAGTTAGTTTAAAAGATTTTTTTAATCCCACTCTTCACACACACACACACACACACACACACGGTCTTACAAATGCCAATGGCCAAAAAGTGACTTGCTAATACCAGTGATCAGTCCCTGCTCTCAAATTTATTATAGTCAAACCTTGGTTTTCAAACGTCTCGGCTGCTGAACGTCTTGGCTTCTGAAAACCCAGAAGTAAATGCTTCCATTTTTGAACGCGCCTCGGACGTCAAATGGCTTCCGAGGCACGTTTCTCAATTTTCCCCACTGAACTTGCTGACAGCCCTTTGATCCTCGGTTTTTGAACATTTTGGAAGTCAAACGGAACGGATTACATTCAAAAACCGAGGTTCCACTGTATCTAAAAAGGCACAGTGCAAAATAAAAGGGGGTGGGAAAGCATTAGGAACATAAGCAAACTTGGAACCTATTCCCGCTTTTACTCTATAAGAAGCCTAGGGCTTGTTCTCCTCCCCACCCCCCAAGTTGCAAGTCATGATTAAAGAGGAAAACTTAAAGCACAGTTTCAGTATTTGGACAACCTGCACTGACCTGAAAAGCCCAGGAAGTAAAGCAGGTGCAAGCTTGTCTTAAGGAGACTGCATGGTTGCAGTAAACCATATTCTGACATGCAGACCAGTCCACGTGTGGGTGCTTGCTTCATGTTTGTAAACAGAGTGTGCTACTTGTGCCCTTCCTAATACCTTGCGAGCTAATGGTTTTGATGCATGCCATGGATGGAAGCCTAGAGTTGGCTGCCTCAACTGTGGTCTACTCAAGTGTGGTGAAAGATAGTTTAGATGCTAAAATGGGTTGTCTCCAACCAAGTTCTACTTGAACCTAGACCCATTGAAATTGATGCTCCTAAGTGAGCTGTGTACATTAATTTCAGTGTGTCTAACTTGGAGTAACAGCAGCACTGGGTACAACTCACTTTCTCTGGATTTCTTCTTTACCTATGCATTGTCCTTCTCTTTCCAGGGGTGATCAAATACAAAGAAGGGCACTGATCTTGTATCTGTAACCGTTGAGTGGAAGGGGGAATTCTGGCAGATGATTTCCACCCTCATCCCTGTTTGATAAGCTATGCCTGCCAAAGTTCCTGCTTCTGTTAAGGGTTCAATAAGCCTTCTGTCTTCTTTTTATGTGGTCATCCTGCCTCATGTTTACCTCAGTTCCCCACCTTTAAAAACACAAGCTATGAAATAATTGTGTAGGGATGCAAAGTGTTTTAACCAAACTCTGATCTTTTTACAATAGCTACCACTCAGGATAACCTTGATGATAAGCTCCGTAAATTTGAGATCCGTGACATGATGGGGTTAACAGATGACAGGGACATTTCTGAGACTGTTAGCGAGACCTGGAGCACTGATGTTCTAGGGAGCGACTTCGATCCAAATATTGACGAGGACCGCTTGCAGGAAATTGCAGGTAACCGGTCTGCTGTTTGATGCAAGAAAAACACTGGTCCTTCTGCAAAGCAGTGAGGTGCCTGCACTCTGTATTTGGATGTGTGTTTTGAAGCAGGTACCCAAAAAGAGCGCACTGCACAATTGTTGCCATGCTTTAAGGTTGAAACTATACATTTACTTAAGTCAAGAAATACCTTGCAACTGTTCAAAGGTAGGAAACACCTTTTAACAAATCATGATC
The DNA here is from genome assembly GCF_964234715.1 of Podarcis melisellensis. NCBI lineage: Eukaryota > Metazoa > Chordata > Lepidosauria > Squamata > Lacertidae > Podarcis > Podarcis melisellensis. The sequence goes on along the minus strand of NC_138547.1, from coordinate 12,397,178 downwards.
AGCAAGTTGAGAACAAATCTTGGCTACAGATCATGGCTTCTGGGGGGCAATGCAAAACTATGATCTTGTCCAGATATAACATCAGTTTACGGGTTGCACTTTATTTCCTCCCAGTGCTAACAGGGAGGAGCAGAGGAGCCCATTTAAAGCATATTCATGCAATTTATAGACTGGGTTAAAGGATTCTCTGCATGAAGTGCTTTACCACAGTTCCCCAGAAGGTTGTTTTGCCTCGCAGTGCTAAATGTATGATGCATGGTCTTGACAGTACCTGATATAGTAACATGGATACAGCTACTCAGGTTTAGACAGGATTTGCTTGGATGGAAGAACCAATAGAGAGCTGCATAGACATTTCCCTTAGCATTCTATAGGAAGAGCAGGGTGTAAGTGTAATAAGCAGGAGCTCATTGTATGGTTACTTCCATTGCCAGTGGCCCACTTCCACCCCACAGATGATGATGTGGGAAGGAGCCATGCAGTTCGAGTAATACATGAAATCTGGGTAACTCATGTGGACATCCAGTAAAGCTGAATGTTGAAGAATCAGGACGGATAAAAGAAAGTATTTCCTCATGCACTGCAGAGTTAAACTTTGGAACTAATTCTCACAGAAGCAGTGGAGGCCACCAACTTGGATGACGTTAAAGAGGATTAGACAAATCCATGGAGGAGAGGGCTGTAAATGGCTGCTAGCCATGATAGCTATATTCTGCCTCCACAGTTGGAGGCAGTAATCCTTCTGAATTCCAGTTAGCTGGAAACAGCAGGAGGGGAGAGTGCTCTTGTGCTTGGATCCTCCTTGCAAATTTCTGACAGGCATCTGGCTTGCCACTGTGAGACCAGAATGCTGTGCTAGATGGGCCATTTGCCTGATCCGGCAGGGCACTTCTTACATTCTTAAAAGATTGCAAGCTTCTCATGGGTGGTGGCCCATATTGTTTAGTGAGAAAAGGGGCAACTTAATGTTTTCCAGGTGGATAAGGTTTTTCCCTCTTGCACAGTCGCAACTGGACAGCCAGAAAATGGATCCTTTCAGAGCTAACATGAGGGATAAAGGGTAGATGTAATTGCCTTTGGGTATCTCCCTGCCATTAACAAATTGTGGGTTGCTTCCTCAGGTGCCGCAGCTGAGAATATGCTGGGAAGCTTGCTGTGTTTGCCTGGTTCAGGATCGGTGCTTTTTGACCCCTGCACAGGCTCAACCATCTCGGAAACCACCAGTGAAGCTTGGAGCGTTGAAGTGCTACCAAGTGATTCAGGTTAGACTCCTCAGCTTTAAAGATAACTGATTTGTCTGTATGTCCCACACAAGCAGGGCTGTAATTATGAAGGAATGCTACCTTCTGGTTTCTTTGGTTAAGGAAACTTGAACTTCATTTCCATATTGAACTTCCCTTCTCTGTTGAACTTCTTACTGGAGACTTTAAAAAAATTCAGCAGGCTTTTAAATTGATATTATAGTTTGTTTTTTTAAATAATTTTTTATTAAATTTTCTTTTACAAATTAATCAACACAATCCTGTTCTCAAATTTCCAGTTTTTTGTACTTCCACCAGCTCCTCCACCAATCATCCATATTTTCTATTCATTACGCATTTTTCATGACTTGTATTGCCAGTTAATAGTAACTTATCGCTTCTGGGGTTTTTTTACAATACATCTTTAACAATCACAAAGCCTCTTTGAAACCGACTAACGTTGTCTGTACATCACATCTATTTTCCAGATAATCCGTAAACTTTCCCCAGTCCTTGATGAATTTGTGGTCTTTTTGATATCTAATTTTCCCAGTCATTTTGTCCAATTCTTCGTAATCCATAAGTTTCATTCTCCACTCTTCAGGTGTCGGTAGATCCTCTTGTTTCCATTTTTGGGCCATTAGTATTCTTGCCACTGTTACTGCATATTGAAAAAGTTTATAGTCCCTTCTATTAATCTCTCTTCCTGTTATTCCTAGCAAAAAGGCTTCTGGTTTCTTTACAAATGTATATTTAAACATCTTTTTCAGTTCATTATATATCATTTCCCAGAAACCCTTAACCTTCTTACATTCCCACCACATGTGAAAGAATGATCCTTCTTTTTCTTTACATTTCCAGCACTTATTACATGTCTTATACATTTTTGCTAACTTGACCGGTGTAATGTACCATCTATATACCATTTTCATGATATTTTCCTTTATCGCCGAACATGCAGTAAATTTCATATTTTCATTCCATACTTTTTCCCAGTCAGTCAGTTGTATATTATAACCAAAATCCCTGGCCCAATGTATCATAACCGATTTAACCTCCTCATCCTTCGTCTGCCAATTGATATTATAGTTTTAACACATTTTTAGTCTTATTGTGGGTCTCCTGTACACTGCTTGGGGACAACTGTGCCAAAACAGTGTACAAAATAAAATAAATAATCCTTCCCTACCTTCCAATCCCTTTCATATCTGGCAGAATCTCTGGATTCTGTCCAGCAAAGTTCTACTTAGAGTAGACCCATAGAGATTAACAAAGCTAAGATGGTCACACCCAGCTGTTTCAATGGGTCTACTCTGAGCAGGAATAATGTTGGACACGGTCCCTTGTCATCAGTGGCGTAGCGTGGGTTGTCAGCACCCGGGGCAAGGCAAGTAATTTGCACCCCCTAACTCGTGTATTTGCGCCCCCTAACCCTAACCCCCAGATGTTGCGCCCGGTGCGGCCGGCCCCCCCTGCATCCCCCACGCTACGCCACTGCTTGTCATTAACTTTAAATGTTCTCCGTGACGTTTCTCCATCTCTTCTTGGCCTTTGTTTCCAATTATATTCTTGCCTATGGCCTCTGTTCCTTCGACTCTTACCACCCTTAGCTGCTGGAGGTCTTTTGCTTCCTTAAACATTTCTGTGCTCTCTCCTTTGTGCTTGGAACTCTTTCCCAGAGGTGGACACAGAACCGTTTGTCTTTGTCTTCATTCCTTTAAACCTACTTTAATTAATTTAAACCTTAAGCTTCAAGGGTGGCGGCACCTGTGCTTTGGAACTCCCTCCCATGCACATTAGGCAGGCATACCTTCATTGTACTGTTTTCGGTGCCTGCTAAAACCTTTTTTGTTCCAGCAATCCTGCCCAGACACGTGATTTTAGTAGGTATGCTTCAAAATTACTGATTTTTATTGTATTTTTTAAAAAATTTATGTAGCCTGTTGATATTTGCTTTTATTGAAATTTTTAATTAACACTTGAGACTGTCATGTACTCTGCTTAGAGGTCTATTGTTCTAGTAAGGAGGATTATAAATTTTGTTAAGTAAAATAAGCACATGGAGCTGCAGGTGCCTCTATCCATCTTCCTCCCCCCCCCACCCCTATTAGATCTGTAAGCTCTTTCCAGGCCAGGGACCTGTCTGCTGCCTATGAAATTCTGTAATGTGCTTTTTGCTGAGGGTGCTATATTAATAAATAGCTGTATATTTATTAATCTCCTACGAAAACACTGCCCAAAGGTTATTTACACACAACATAAAACAAAACAAATACATTTAAAACAAGGCTAAAACCATGACAAGTGGACACTCATAGTAAACGATCATTTATTCACCTGGGGAAGCCCATCAGAACAAAAATAACTTCCGTTATTTCCAGAAAGGGCAGAATGTGGGTGCTTTTTATTCCACGGAATGGGGCAGCCACACTAAATGCTCTGCTCTGCGTTACTGTGGAGTGAGGTTTTGAGACCTTTGTAACTTGCAGGAGAGATTCTCCTGCGGACTGCAGTGGTCTGCAGGTGTATAAGGGATAAGGCAGTGTTTTAAGTAACCTGGTCTCAAGCTGTATAGGGATGGATGTGTTAGTACCAACGCCTGAACTTGGCCTAGTAGCAAATAGACAGCCAGTATGTATCCCACAAACAAGGTACTGTATGCTGTTGATAGTTTGCCCCCACAAACACACTAGCCTCCTTGTTCTGCATTGGCTATAGCCTCCAAGGAGTAGCCACAAAGAGAGTACATTGCAGTGCCTCAACCGTGAGGTTACCAATGTAGGGACAACTGTAGTCAACTAGTACAACTGTTGCCTTTTCTCAACAGTTAACTCACCCATGCACACACTTTCTGCTTCTTTGTGGTGGAGGAAGATACCCTTTGTTGGGTTGCTCCTCTCCAGACAGTGGGGCCATTCAAATGAGGCAACCTAGAAGCCTCCCATGGGAGAGTAGCCTCCCCTGGTCTTCCATTCTGCCTACTCACCCATGCAAATGTTTCTTTAATTCTCTACACAAACCTTGTATTCTGGGGCCGTGGATCGATCCCAAACTATTTTCCTTATGGACCACTTGAAAACTGCTGGGAGTCTTAGTGATTTTTCTTGTTGATTTTTATTCCTGTTGCAGCGATTGTAATGCATTGTGGTAGATGCCACGTGATTTTTAAGTGCATTTGTATTGCTTCTTTTGTTCTTACATATTTTGAATTCCATAGAATCAAATTGTCATACAGTAAAAGACCAATACAGAAGAAATAAAAGTAGCAATAAACATACTGTTAAAAATCTGTATGAATATTTAATGTAGACATGCTATGGACCACCTGAATGAAGCTTGTGGACCACTGGCAAAGCACATACCAAAATTTGGGAATCCTTGCTTTGGGGAATTCTGAGGTTCTTCAATGAGATTTTCCACAATGGGGTGATTATTAACGCCAGGGGAGCTTCTCTGAAAGGCACCTTGCCTGATAATTAGATCTCCAACATGCATCTGCAAAGAAGGGTGATGAGTACATTTTGGGGCAGCCCTTCCCCAAGCTGATGCTCTCCAGATGTTGTTGGATACCCTGGACTCTTGACTATGCTGTTTGGAGCTGATGCCTCAAAATACCTGGAGGGCCACAAATTCACCTTCCTTGTTCTAGGGGGTTCATGTGGGGGTGACAATAAGGCCAAGGGATCCAGGTTAATGTACCATGTGAATTGAACATGACTCTGTGGCATCTGCACTGGGGTTCCAATGTTTAGGAAGCGTTCACGGAAGGTAGGAAATTTGTGAAAACTGGATGTAAAATTACAAGACTACTGTATCTAGAAGGTGACCTGTGTGTTGTATTTCTCCCCACCCACAATTTAGAGGCCCCAGATCTAAAGCAAGAGGAGAGGCTGCAGGAGCTTGAGAGCTGCTCTGGGGTGGGGAGTACCTCTGATGACACAGATGTGAGGGAGGTCAGTTCCCGCCCCAGCACACCAGGCCTCAGCGTCGTATCAGGTGAGACCTCAGAAAATAACACATTATGTGAACAGTTGAAGCTGTGCTATGTCTGATAAGACTGTCCATCTAACCTGGTATTGTCTACCCTGAATGGCAGCAGCAGTCCAAGATCTCAGGCAGGCGACTTCCTTAGCCCTGCTGCTGGAGATGCCAGGGATTTGAGAACTGGGGAAGTGGCCTTAGCTCATATGGGCAGAGCATGCATTTTGCATGTGAAAAGATCCCAGGTTCAATCAATAGTATTTCTAGACAAAAGAGTCAGAGAGCAGGTGAAAAGGAGGGAAGCATTTTTGGCCTGTGAGACTGGAGAGCCACAGCCAGTCAGAGATGGATCAATCTGATCTGGCATGAAAAGCACTTTCCTGTGTTCCTAATTGTGTGTGTCTTATGTGTTTGTGGCCTCTTTGTAAAACTTGTATACGGGATTGTCATCCATAAGAAGGCCAAGTCCTTTTTCAGTGGATAGTCTAGTTTCTCAAAATTGCTTCTCTCCTCTTGGCTCCATGCTAAGATGGCTCTTGTGAGAGTTGTTTTGCTGCCTTCCCACAAATGGCAGCCTTTCAAAGCCAGACATATACTCACCACCCTCGGAAGAATTTTAGCTGGTCGAAGATTCCTGACAGGGTTAGTGCCTGGGTAAAGGAAAAGTCAGTATACACTACAGGAGGGTGGTCTTTGTATGTGTTTCTTGCTGAAAAGAGGAGGAGAGTTCCTGCTCTAAGTTGTGAGAGTTGGCAGAAAGGGGTGTGGAGGTTGATAACGTGGCATGAAGGCAAGGAAATGCAATTATATATTCCTCCTCAAAGTTTTAATTGAGGATGAGAATTAGAGTTAAGCCCAAAGCATTCATTGTCGCCATTCTGCTTTCTGGACTAGTCAAATTCCCATAGAATAATTGAAGCAGGAGGAGCTCATAATCCGGCTGTAAAATAATGGAGGGGAAATTGCTTAGATTACTTCCTCAAGGTTACAAAGTTTGGTCTTGCTGGACAGGGTTCTAGATGTGGAGAGCAGGAGGCCTATAAATCCCATGCATTCATTGCTGGAACGGATATCCACTGCAGTGGTCTAGTAAGTTACTGTTTTGCTGAATGTCTTCAGACTTGGTGGCTTCCCTTTCAGCGAGGTCTCTTGTTCTCTCCTAAGGCATTAGCGCAACCTCTGAAGACATCCCAAACAAGATTGAGGACCTCCGATCCGAGTGCAGCTCTGACTTTGGTGGGAAGGATTCAGTAACCAGCCCCGACATGGACGAAACAGCTCATGGTAAGGTGAAGCATGAGCCACCCCGCAGTGAGTTTCCTGGCAGCTTAAACATCAGTCCTGAAAGCATTTGAATTTACCAGATGGAGGGTGATGGCATTCCTGATAGGGATGATCTCCCTGCTGGAGGCAGTCAAGGTCTTCAGATTATTGTGTCCTATCCAGGGGAGAGGAGTCATCTTGTCTCTCCAGACTGGCCGTTCATGTTGCTAGGGATGGTTGGGTCTTCACGTCTCCCTGTGTATGGAGAGAAACACTTGTCTGAGTACTTGTTTTTTGTGGATTTTTCTTTCTGTGTACAATCCCAGTCCTCTTTACTTTCTGCTCTTCCTTGGTTGTTTCTGAATGTGTCTTGCATGTTTTCCCCGGCCTGCTTCCCCCACCCTCCAGCACCATCATACCTTCCATTTTGTTTTCCATTATACACACTATCTGGTTTTCAACATTGTGGTATATCACCAGCTGAACATTTGCAATTTAGTGATATACCACAGTGTCTGAAACATGGAACTATGTAGGGTGGAGCAGGGGAGATTGGGCAGAGCAACAGTCATGGAGACTAATAGGTGTGTGCTATGTGCTCTGTGAATTCCTCCTCCCAAAGGCAGGCAAGCCCTTGTGTTTGGAGGGTGAACTCCTTCCACTCCTCCCTAGACAGAGGGAGAAGGAAGAATCAGAGAATCATAGAATTGTAGAGTTGGAAGGGACCCTGAGGATCATCTAGTCCAACCCCCTGCAATGCAGCTATGTGCAGCTATGCAGGAATATGCAGCTGCCACATATGGGGATTGAACCTGCAGCCTTGGTGTTATCCGCATCACGCTTTAACCAACAGAACTATCCAGCCCACCTGTGATTCTGCATCAGGTAGAGACACCATGGTTACAGGGGGGCACCGTGGCTGGGAGTGGGAGTGTTCTGCCATTGGAGGGGAAAGGGAGCCGAAAGGGCAGGCAGCCAGGCAGCCACCAGAGGACTCAGTTATTCCGCCCTTTTAGTTTTGAAGGCTGTGCTTCGTAATACATTGCCAGTTCAATTATTCTGTAAAGGTTCTCATTATGTGATCCACAAACCAGTGTTGGATGATGCATCAATACATCGCCAAGCCCTAACACACACCTTCCATTTTTCAATGTGTCCCCCCTGTTCTGGTGGGAGTGTGTAGTAGGGGATTTGACCCAGTTTTTTCAGGCACCTTGCAATTCTTAAACCACAACCTTCCTCTTCCTTTCAGAACAGATGGGGTAGACACCTTCTGTTGTTAATGAAACAGAAAGGAAACTAATTGTTAAAGTGTCTAAAGCAAAGCGGAAAGGCTTGATTTATGGTGGACAAGAAAGATTAAAATGGACGATAGGAACTCATATTTGAAAAACATTTAATTCTTTTTTGTTTCTTGCCATTAAAGAACTGGTGAAAGTCAAATGGCCATAATTGGCTGTGAGAAAGGAATTTGCTTTGAGATGACATAGTCACAACTGTGATTTTAAAGGGAAAACAATAAGGTGGATTGAGTGGCTGATAATATCCATAACATTAAAAGCTTCCAGTATGGAAAAGGTAGTTTTGTTTCAAACAGTGACTGTTGGTATTGTTAAACAGTTGATGACTGAACTATTAAAAATGATCAGATCAATGTTTGATGAAGATGAAGAAAACGAGCCAGAGGATTATGAGGCGGAAAATAGAAAGAGGGAACACCCAGAGGTTACAATAGGTTGCAGTTCTGTATGGGAAGGAGTTTGGCGGGGGTTACCTTTGAGTTTCTGCCTAACGTCTTGCGGTTTGTATAAGTGTTTTCATTCCTAGTGCTGAGTATCTATGGGTTCTCCTAAACTTCTTGGGGGTTGAGGTGTTCTTCCTTTCTGACACTCAGTCTGGAGAGACAGGATGACTCCATCTGGAGTGGACACGAGACCCAGCAGGGGGAGTCATCCCTATCAGGAATGCTGTCCTCCCGCACCCAAATCTGTAAACTGAAATTCACTGTAAGAGGAAAAAAATTCTCCCTTGTGCCATGTGCTGAAGTAGAAACCCAAAATTCTCTGATGAGTAATGGTGGCATTTCTCTGTTGAGGGTGGGTGATATCCACTCAGGTTGTGGGCATGGGAGGAGAAGCTAAGTTTAAAGGAGGGGGCATATCACTCTTACCCAGAGGTCTGAGCAGATTACTTGTAGGGAGGACTTCTTGAAGCCCAGCCAAGGGCTGCTGATAGACCATCCTTGCATTAGGGCTTTCAGAGCAGGAGCCAATGAAGGTGATTATTGAATCTGGCAAGATTATCCCCACCAGGAATGAGGAAAAGATTGCAACTTCTCCCAAGTACTTTAGAGATGAATAATGTCTGGTAACATTGATTTAAATTATCCATAAAGGTAAAGGACTCCTGACAGTTAACTCCAGTTGCAAATAACTGGGGTTGCAGCACTCATCTCGCTTTACTGGCCGAGGGAGCCAGCGTACAGCTTCTGGGTCATGTGGCCAGCATGACTAAGCTGCTTCTGGCGAAACCAGAGCAGTGCACAGAAATGCCATTCACCTTTCCACTGGAGTGGTACCTATTTATCTACTTGCACTTTGTGCTTTCGAACTGCTAGGTTGGCAGGAGCTGGGACCAAGCAACGGGAGCTCACCCTGTCGCGGGGATTTGAACCGCCGACCTTCCGATCGGCAAGCCCTAGGCTCGGTGGTTTAGACCACAGCGCCACCCGCTTCCCTTAAAGTGTCCATAGTGAAAGGCAAATCCTTTTGTATGTCAGAGTGCTGTAGGCATGCTTGAGTAGGTTACCTCAGGTGATACCTCTGGCTTCTTAGGGTCTATGCAGCCTGTTAGTGAAGATCTTCCTGGTAATTTCTTAAACCCACTTCTCCATCTTTTAGGAACCAGCCAGGGGGCCTCTACCTTGTCTCATGCAGAATCCTTGCTTGCCATGTTCGATCCCTTGTCTTCCAACGAAGGTAATCCTGCAGCGTGTGGGCCACATGCATGTTAACAGTAGTGTTACTGCATTTGGTCCTCTTTCCATAGCTGCAAAACTTCCATGTGTTACCTGTAACTGTAAAGGGATGTGAAAGAACAGCGTTGGTGTAATGCTTTGCTTGGTCTGACGCTGGTGTTTTTTCCAGCAGTGGTGAGGCCCAAAGTGCACTATGCAAGACCTTCACACCCCCCGCCAGACCCCCCGATCCTGGAAGGGACCCTAGGAGGCAACGAGGCAAGGCTGCCCAATTTCAGCTCCCACACTGCTATAATCATTGACTCCGAAGTGTTCAGGCAGCGGTATTCCTATCCTGAGAGGCTCGTGCGGAGCAGGAGCTCTGATATAGTGTCATCTGCCCGGAGGCCAATGAGTGACCCTGGTTGGAACAGGCGAGCCGGCAACGAGGAGAGGGAGCTTTCTGTGCTTGGCTGTGTAGGGGGAACTCCTTTGCTGACAGCCTCTCAGTCTTCTTCCTCATCTCCTAGCAGAGATTCCTGCAGAGGAGAGGTAAGAGAAGACAAACTAAGCCTCTCAATGGCTTTCTCAAATCAAGGCTTTATAGCTAAGTAATGCATTAAGTTTTACCTCTATCTAAAAGCATTTTGTGTGTATTTTGTGTTAGCTTGGTTGCTACCTCAATTTTTTCTTAAGCTAGAACTCCCTTGAACTGGGGCATAGTTAAACTATGAAACTTGCTTCCACAGGAGGAAGTGATGGCCCCCAATTTGGATGGCTTTAAAAGAGGATTAGCTTAATTCATGGAGGGCAAGGATATCAGTAGTTACTAGCCATGATGGCTATGTTTCGCCTCCACTGTCAGAGGCATGGTTTCTCTGAATACCAGTTTCTGGGAATCCCAGGTGGGCAAAGTGCTGTGGCACTCATATCCAGCTTGCTTCCCACAGGCATCTGCTCGGCCACTGTGAGAACAAGATGCTGAACTAGTTGGGCCTTGGCCTGATCCCGCAGACTTAATTTTACAGTCCTTTGTTCTTAACCCCATACACATTACAGTTTGGTGGGAGTACTGAAAAGCCACAAAGTGTGGTGTTGGCTGCAGAATTCCTAAGAATCCCAAGGGTTTCTTTCCCCTTTGAAGCAAGTTGAAGCAAGACCACTGTATTTTAATACTTTAAAAGCCACCCAGGTGGCTGTGGAAACCCAGCCAGATGGGTGGGGTATAAATAATAATAATAATAATAATAATAATAATAATAATAATAATAATTATTATTATTATTATTATTATTATTATTATTATTATTATTACTATTACTACTATTAAGTTTTCAGTCCTTTCAAAGGTTTAAGAAGCAAGCTTCTAGCCCTTATGAATATATGTTTGAAAGTGTGTGACTAATGTGGGATTTCAGTCTCTTGTATAGATCCTTTCTACTTTTCATAAGTAGCTCAAAGCAGAATGCACCAGGCAGAAACTGGTTGGCGATTTTTACATAAGTCACAGAATTCAGTGTTATTGATTTTGTAGCATAGAGGCCACACTGCCCTGTCTTTTAATTTGCCAGTTTTCTCCTGTGGAAAGCTGATGAGGCTGTGAGAGGCTAAACAGTCAGTCACCCTTGACCTCAGAGGAGTGTCCCCCACACACCCATTAGCTTTTGTGGTTGAGCAAGTGGGGGGAGAGTCACTAACATCCCTTTTAGTTCTGCATAAAGGGTAGAAGAGTCCACTATGCCCCCTCCCTCTCCTGCACACAGAGCAAAGAACTGAATGCTCTAGTGCTCTTGGTTGATCAAAGGAGACAGGTTCTTCTTATCAGATATAGGTCCATGTGTCAACAGCCTCTTTGTATGATTCAAAAGGGATGGACTGTGATTCATGCAGAGTTTCAGTGGTGGCTGCTACTGCTACATGACCCTCCATGGTTGGACTACAGTTCCCATTTTCTCTGGCCATTGGCCGTGCTGGCTGCTGGGGCTGGTGGAAGTCCAGCGACATCTAGAGGGTCCCAGGTCCCTCCTGATTTCAAGTATTGAATTTAAATATGCAATATGAATTGATTACTTGGTTTAAAAACCCTATGGTTTCTTACAAGCCTTCAACCAGTTTAACATTTATTAACATTCAACAGAATCAGATAAGGCAGAATGAAAACAACAGGTTGGATCTAGTAGTTATTTCAACTTTTATGCTGAAAAATCAACAGGAAAAGATACTCGTGACTCATGTTCCATTGATTTCAATAAACTTAAATCTAGACCTGACCGAACACATATCTCCCCAAACAGGTTGAGGATCGCAAAGACAGCGATGATGAGAAATCTGACCGGAACAAACCATGGTGGAGGAAACGTTTTGTTTCAGCTATGCCCAGAGGTGTGGTTTTATATCTCACTTCTTAGATACGTTATGTGTATAATGCCTTATTTCTTCTACTATGCATTTGTCTAGTGGCAGTGCAGTTCCTGTGGCCACAACTCAGCTGTGGGTTGAAGACCAGTGTCCTAACATATCACCCTAAATAGGTAGCAAAAAATCAGGTTTGGTTATTTGTTCAAAAGCTGGACTTGGGCAAGTTTTCTTCTCTAAAAATATTAAACAATGATTTTCAGCAGTAATACCATAAGCATATCATAAAAACAAGAACAACAAATGGAGTACATATTATTGGCTTGTCTGTTACAAAAAGTAATGGTAAGGTACATGCATAGTAAGTTCACTGATTAGTTAGGTGAGGTAGTCCTCTCCATCGACATACATGCGTTGTAGGGGGTTGCAACATCTGTGCTGACATTGATGTGATCAATGTTTTTAATGTTGTATATTGGCTGGGGATCTTCAGATAAAGGGTCCCACCACATTTGGAGCAGAGATCCCAGAACATTGCACCTTCTCCAACAACTTGGGGAATGCTGAAGATTAATTTGGGGAAACTTTAGTGGGGTCCAATGCCACTTATATATAATTTTCAACTATTTCATTGTATCATGGCCACTATTGTTTTTAACAGTGGTCTGGACCACATTTTGTGCTATTGATCCTCTTGGATCACCAGGCCTAGGTGACTTTTGCACATTTTCAAGTGATCATTGCTTTTCCTTACAGAGAAGAAAATCACCTCAGTAAGTCAGGGAGTCACATTCATATTGAAAAATGGGTTGCCTTTATTTTTTTACTTTTTTTTTTAAAAAAATTAAATGATACAGAAACAACAACAAAATAAATACAACAACAACAACAACATCATCATAAATACTTATATCCCGCCCATCTGGCCGGGCCTCTCCAGCCACTCTTGGCAGCTTTCAACAGGATACTAAAAACACAATAAAAGATCAAACATTAAAAACTTCCCTAAACAGGGCTGCCTTCAGATGTCTTCTAAAAGTCAGATTGTTTTTTATTTCCTTGACATCTGGTGGGAAGGCATTTCACAGGGTGGGCGCCAGTGCCGAGAAGGCCCTCTGCCTGGTTGACAGAGACAAATAAACAATTCCAAAAATCCAATGATATATCCAACTAAAGGAAGGGCATGCAAAACCTGAATATATTAAATGGCAATCATGTTTTTCCAAATGGCACAGGGAGAGATACTTGTATATCTTAAACTGAACTATATGAAATAAAATCCCACCACACTCAGTCTTCCTGCCCCTTAGATACCTGTAAATTATGTGTTATTTCTTATGCACCTAATAAATTCTGAAGGTTTTTTTATAACATAATAGATATAGTCATTTTTAAGCAATTTCTATTGTGCTGTAGAGATACTGGCAGTTGGCTTTTGTTGAAAGTTCCTTTTAGTTAAAAAACAAAACAACAAAACAAAACAAAAAAACCTGATTGTCTTGCCCCGAAAACAGCTTGTTCGCTTCTTTGCCTGCTGATGCCTTGTTTCAGCTTCAAGTGTTGTTGCAGGAAGACTGGTGGGTTACTTTATATATATATATGTACCTGTTTACCTATCACCTGGACTTGTGGCAATATCACTCAAAACATGCCTAGAATAAGCTCTCTCTAATGGGATTTTTGCACCTGTGGTATTTTTATTTTTATTTTATTTATTGAATTTATATACTGTCCTATACCCGGTGGTCTCTGGGCAGTTCACAGAATTTCTCTCCCTCTCACTCCTCAGATCCTTTCTCTCATTACCATGGGGTGAAATGTGTTTTTTGGGATAATCTTGTGCAAACTGAGCTGTCATAGAAGTTCCTATTTCAAATTAAAATTCTTCCGCCTTCCCCACATCCCCAGCTCCCATCCCATTTAGGAAAAAAGAGAAGCAGGACAAGGACAAAGAGGACTTTGTGCCTGATAGATACAACGCTCTTCAAGGTTAGTAGTTGCTGCTGAATTTAATAACATGGTTGACTTTAAATAAAGAAGATCTCAAGGACTCTTAATCCTGGTCTAGGGATTCAGGTAGGATTTACCTATACTTACTACATGAGAACACTCATCTTGGGGCCAGTCTGTAGAACTGCATCACTTCAGGCTGTATTTGTGTGTGTTTTTGTGTTTCCCTGCACACAGATGGCTTGTATTAAACCAGGGGTGTGGGGCCTGTGGCTGTCCAGATAATGTTGAACTGCAACTCGCATCTATCTATCTAGTGTTTATGTACCCCACTTTTCAACCAAAAAGTCTCCCAGAGCAGCCAACATACAATCAGCACAACACAGTCCCTACCTGCAGGCTTATAATCTAAAATTAAACACAAGGGGAAACTAATAAACAGGGCACCACAGATAATATGAAGAGTTTTTAAGTGTGTGTTTGAACCAGAAAATGTTGTACTTTAGTTATTTCATTTCCATAACCACATTGAATGTTTGTAGTGGGAATCTAAACCTTCTGAACCAGTTAAAAAAAGGGTTATTTCCTCAAATCTGTGTTTTGGCATGTAAATTTCACCATCCCACCCCTGTCTTCTTCCTCAAACTTATACTGTATACAACACTAATGTCTCATATCAAATGTAACTGGTCTGTAGAAAAGACTTTACAACCTGAAAAAAGAGACAATGCACGAACTTTTGTAAACCAAGACAATCTTTAATAAAAAATATTTTTTTAAAAAACAAAAACCTGTGTTTCTGCAGCTATCTTTCCCACACATTTGATTTAAAGGGGAAAGCAAAACGGCTAGGAGAAACCCCCAATGACACATCTCTGTATTCTCACATTCAGTCATGTCCGTAGTGGCTGCATGACTTCACCCACAACATGATGCCTTTGGTATTTAGACTGCCTACTCGAGACCAGCACCCACCCCCATGTTAATTCCTTGCTGCTTCTCTCCCCCCCCTTTGACATTTTAGATGACTCTGGCCCTAGACTGAGCGCTCAGGCCCAGGCAGCAGAGGACATCCTGGACAAGTACAGGAATGCGATTAAGCGAACCAGCCCCAATGAGGGGGCTGTAGTGACCTATGACAATGCAGGTGAGAGTCTGTTCTTGCCCCCAGCCGTCATGGCTTTCAAGCAATGAGGGGAAGAGGATGGCTGCTACCTGCTGCTAATGTGAGAACGCTAACTTTTCTATGCTCATTTGGTGGGCTGGGTTTAGATGCCATCGGAGATGGCGAGAGCATCCATGACTCTGTGCGGGACGACAACTTGCAGAACATATCCGCAGATGACCTTCCGGATTCTGCCAGCCAAGCAGCCCAGCCACAGGATTCGGCTTTCTCTTACAGGTAGCTTGACTCTGTGTGTGTGTGTGTGTGTGTGTGTGTGTGTGTGTGTGTGAGAGAGAGAGAGAGAGAGAGAGGGGGGGGAGAGGGAGAGGGAGAGAGAGATGTTCACTGCAGTAGACAAAGGGACTTTGGGAAGAAGGCTAGATCCAAATACTGTCTAGGATTCTGTGTTTGGCGAAAATTCTCCACCTTAGTGTGTTGGTTAGAGTGTTGGACCAGGACTCAGAGAGACACCAGTTCGAATCCTCCAACTCTACCAAGGCCAAGCCTTGGGGAACAGCAGCATACTCTCGCCCATGCATATCCCACAGGGTGGTTGTGAGGGTAAAATGGGAGGGTGAACCACGTACTCTAATCAAAGCAAAGGTGAGGTATAAATGTAGGAATATTAATAAATGAGCCCAAACACTAAGGCTGTTCGATGTATAGAGGCAGACACGGCGGGCATTTAGCTCTATGCTAAATAACATTCCCTGCTTTTGGAAGCTCTGTTTAGAAATTCTCCAGTGTGTAACTTGAGAGTTGAAACTGCCTACTGGTTTTCTATGCTCTTCCATCACCATGAAGGCAAGTGACTTGAATTGCTCTTTTGGGGGATGGGAGAGGCCCTGTGGCATCTATCCTCCTCTCCTGGTGTGTTCTTCCAGGGGATTTGGGGTTAGACCTTACAAAAATGGATTCCAACAAATGGCTCACAATACAGTGGTACCTCTGGTTACGAACTTAATTCATTCCAGAGGTCTGTTCTTAACCTGAAACTGTTCTTAACCTGAGGTACCACTTTAGCTAATGGGGCCTCCCGCTGCCGCCGCGTGATTTCTATTCGCATCCTGAGGTAAAGTTCTTAACCCGAGGTACTACTTCTGGGTTAGCGGAGTCTGTAACCCGAGGTACCACTGTATAAACTTCTCCCTGTTGGAAAAGGGAGGAGAGCAGATTCATATTACACAATGAGCATTTCCATGTGAGGTGCTAGAGTCCACCACCACCTCTCTCTTTTTTTGGGAGCCACTGAAATAAAATAAATTGATTTTGGTGTTTATATGAATATTCAAGGCAGAAATGAATATTTTTTCTCTCCCCCTCTGCCCCTTCCTCCCAGAGATGCAAAGAAGAAACTCCGGCTTGCCCTCTGTTCAGCAGATTCTGTGGCCTTCCCTATGTTGTCCCACTCGACGCGGAATGGCCTTCCAGATCATACGGACCCTGAAGGTAAAATACCTCTTTTGACTTTCAGACTTCAACAACCACACTTAAAGTAAGAGGCACACTTGACACATGACACCACTTAGAAATGCGTAAAATTGCTGGAAATTTTGAAGCAGGGACAGGGTGGTGTTGTCCCTGTCCCCACCGGAGGAAAAGTGGAAAATTTGAGAAATTTTATTCTGTTTATTGGATACCTTACCCACCCTTCATCATAAAGCCTCAGGGCATAAGTTATACAATGCTTAGGGCTATATTTTAGTGTTAATCTATTTACTGTGGTCAATGAATCAGTCTTCTCTAATGCTAGTCCTACTCGGAGTAGACTCATTGAAACAAAAGGGCATAACTTTTTTAAAAACAATTTTTTAATGGTTCTTAAATGAATACAGATACAATAACTATTAAACACTTATCCCGCAGTAAGGACATAACTAACATAAATCCTTTGACTTCAGCGTGTCTGCTCTGAGTAGGACTAACATTGGATATATAACTCATATCAAAGTCAGACTTATTTTACTTCTTTGACACATGGTTTGTCACTTAGAACAGGGGTTGGTAACAACATGAGTTATCATGAACATGGTGGGCCTTTAGGTATTACTGAACCAGATGTCCCATCAGCAACCATGGCCAAGTCACCTGCTGGTAACTAGGCAGAGCATTCTTCTCCAACCTGGTGCCCCTCAGAAATGTTGGACTACAACTGCCTTCAGCCCCAGCAAACATGATCAGT
Source organism: Podarcis melisellensis (assembly GCF_964234715.1). Lineage (NCBI taxonomy): Eukaryota > Metazoa > Chordata > Lepidosauria > Squamata > Lacertidae > Podarcis > Podarcis melisellensis. Next base: position 12,380,085 of record NC_138547.1, on the reverse strand, counting down.
TGGGGATAATGGGAGTTTTAATCCAGCAATAGGTTGGGGAAGGCTGATATAGCATATGTGTGTGTTAGTGTGAAATGTAGACTAGGAAGTGTATGAGAGAAATCAAAGTGTTGCCAAATATAGAGTCTATCTCTTGTGCTCTAGAAGATGGCAGGGAGGACAGCAGGGGGCGATCCCACAGGGCCACAACTCGGGGGGGGGGGATATTACCACAATGCTCCTTTACTCACTCGGTTTCCGCTCCCCCTTTCCACCATCTTGAACAGACAATGAAATTGTATGCTTCCTAAAAGTCCAGCTAGCTGAAGCCATCAACCTTCAGGACAAGAACCTGATGGCTCAGATCCAGGAGACCATGCGTTGTGTTGGCCGCTTTGACAACAGAACCTGCCGCAAGCTGCTGGCCTCAATTGCTGAGGATTACAGGTAAATCCCTTACCTTCCATAAGAACACAAGAAGAACCTTGCTGGATCAGGCCCATCTAATACAGCAGTGGCCAGTCAGATGCCCCCAGGAAGACAACAAGGGTCTGCATCTCACTCATATAAATTTGGGAGTAGAATTATGCTGTCACTTCTCATGGGGCAGGTGCTTTGAAGCCCCCCCTAAACAGCTTGGAGCACCTCCCCCAAACTTGCACTTTCCAGATGTCATTGAGTTGTACAACCCCTTTCTTCCCACCCACCCCAAATCCCAGGAAAAGGGCTCCCTATATTGCCTACCTGACACAGTGCCGCCAGGGTCTACAGACCACCCAGGCCCATCTGGAAAGGCTGTTGCAGAGAGTCCTGCGAGACAAAGAAGTGGCAAACCGATACTTCACCACGGTGTGCGTGCGGCTGTTGCTGGAGAGCAAAGAGTCAAAGATAAGGGCGTTCATTCAAGGTAAGCCACTCCCGGCATTGTGCACAAGAGATGAAGTGGGATGTATGCAGTGTAGGGCCAGGCACACTTTGGTTCAAAGATTTACTAGGAGACGGGCCATTGGCTGTACCCTAGTGAATGGTCCAAGACGTATTAAGATAAAAGGGGTGAGGGGAAGACTCATAATTGGAGTTTTAGTCTGCCATTGGGGAGACCTTGACTCCAGTTGGTTGAGCTGCTATGATCTCACAGAAGGGGCTTCTGGTCCCACTCTGTGACTTCACGCCACTTGACGTTCTAAGGTAGGCAGAGAAGGCAGGAACCAGTCATGGAATAGGAAGCAGCAGGCCCATGTGGTATGTATTGCTGGTCTTGGTTCTTGTGCAGATCCAGTTAAACATTTCTCCCTTGGAAGTACTCTTGGCCAGCTCTCCTTTGTAACATGTGCAGGTTCTTTGCATAGGGAATAGTGGTGCACATGAACTGCCAAGTTCAAATGTCATGGCTTTCCTGGAGAAGACATGGGGATTGTAATTTTGGAGCAGCTTCTAACAATTCTTATGTTGTGTGTGAGGAGAGAGGGTGTGCTTCTCCCTCCCCAGCCCTGTTATTTCCTCCCTTTTGCTTTGTTGCCAAAGATTTCCAGAAGCTGACGGCAGCGGATGACAAAACTGCCCAAGTTGAGGACTTCCTCCAATTTCTCTATGGTGTAATGGCCCAGGATGTCATCTGGCAGAACGCCAGTGAGGAGCAGCTCCAGGATGCCCAGCTGGCAATTGAGCGCAGCGTCATGAACCGCATCTTCAAACTGGCCTTCTACCCTAACCAGGATGGAGACATCCTGCGTGACCAGTGAGTGGGACATGGCTGGTTTCTTCAGGCTTGAGCAATAATGGCAGCAGAGGCCAAGCCACAGCTGCCTTTCCTTGTGTGCTTCCTCTACTTCTGTGCAGGCCCAAGTTTGCTTCTGGTTGTAGCTTTTTCATATACCCTAATTCTGTTCCCTTCTGTTGCATTTCTTCCTTTGCAAGAAATGAGTGTTCATTTTGAACTTGTTCTGAACTTGGGGGTTTTGTTAGGGCTTTCATTTGCCAGCCTGAGGGCCACATTTAGTCTGGGAAACCTTTCCGAGGCTGCATGCAAGTGGAACAAGTGGGCGGAACAATGGGTGTAAATCCTACCTTTGTACAATACTCTTTTTTTACTTACCCATTTTAGAGGCATTATCAGAGTTCAAGGACACATTTCAGCCAGGCAAAACCACTCAGGGGGTGAGTGGAGGGTGTGGCTTGGGAAGAGTTCCAAGGGGCAGATTGAGAGGCCTGAAGCCCTCAAGCCTGAGGTTCCCCACCCCTTCTGTATTGGGCCCAATATACCTCTCCCTCCTCCGCACCCCCCTGTATATATAGCCTGTCCTTAGAGGCAACAAGAGAAGAAAATGAGGGCTTGAGATTCTGGAAGAGTGGCAGCCTTGCCAACGCTTGGTTTTTTCTGTGCCAAAATAAGACAGGATAAGTGTGGATATTCTGATCTGTCTCTGAAGCTAGCTGATTGGTTTTTTAATTGCAAGTTCTTGTGTCCTTCAGTAACCTCAAAATGTTACTTTCACTGAGGCATTATATTTAAATACAATTAGTTGCTTAAGCCATACAAGTTATTGGATTGACAGCCCAGACTCTTTTGTAGGACAGATTTTTGTAAGGGGTGCTGCTGCAAGGAACTGAAGGTTGCGTAAGGAAGCCCCCTGCTACCTAACGGTGCTCGCTATGCAGAATCCCAGATTGTGCCATCTACATTACTTAAATTGTTTGGTTCTCCCCCCTCCCCCCTTTGTTTCTAGGCTTCTTTACGATCACATACAGAGGTTATCTAAAGTGGTGACTGCGAACCATAAAGCACTCCAGATTCCTGAGGTAAGTCCTTGGTGGTGCATGGCACCTGAGAGTAAGACTTTGTCTGAACTGCATCACTTGTGACTGAAGATGGCAGTTCATGATGTGGACTGTCACTGTAGTATGGGGTAGGGGGTTGAATTTTGCGCACGCGCACACACACACACACACACACACACACAAACACACACACAAACACACACACACACGAGCCAGTGTGGATATGCTGGAGTTGGGAGAAGGAAGAACTCTTCTCCCTAAACATTCAGATTGATTGTGTGGAAGTGATTGAAAGTTTGGCCATGTGGCTGTGGCTCAATGGCAGAGCATCTGCTTTGCATTCAGAAGGTCCCAGGTTCAATCCTTAGCATCTCCAGGAAGGGCCGAGAGAGACTTCTTGTCTGAAGCACTGGAGAGCCACTGCTGCCAGTCAGTGTAGACAGTACTAAGCTAGAGGTCGTGCTGTGTGCTTGTGAGCTTTAATGCCATTCCCTTTCTGGGCTTGGGGATCAGATTAGACCAAAAAGTACCCAATAACTCAGTCTTAGTTCTGACTGAATTGGTAAGTACATGAAAGGGTTTGCGTCACTTAATATTTGCAGGTACAAGTTTTTCTCCTCACCACAGTGAGGTCTGGAAGTAGTAGTAACCATCCTGTGGCTCTAGCTTTTCTAAGTGCATCCAGTCCTTTTAGGCTCAATGGATAAGTAGTCCCAGCAAGTCCATATTTAGTAGCATGTGGAAGCTTCCTTGCCTTTTGTGTGCTGGCTCCCTACAAAATCTTCATTGTTTTGTACCAAAAAACCAAAAACATCAGTGGTTAGAATCAGTGCAGTTTTGAAAGTTTCAGTCTGCCTTCTTGATTAAAAACAGGCCTCTGCTTGTTTCCAACCGTGGGTGAACACTTGCTCCTGGATCTCAGGAATGATCACGCAGAATTTGTTTACGATCCAAATACAAAGCAAACAGGAAAGTTTTCAAAATACGTAGTAGGTGTTAGTTATAATATCGCATAACATTTGCGTAGAGGTCTCAAGCATTCGGAGCACATCACTCGCAGGTTCTAGTTGTAATATTTCCAGCAACCCAGTTAAGATAAGTCAGCGTTAGTATTTCCCAAATTGCAGACTGAGGCTCCAAGGGTGAGCGAGTGTGCCTTGTTTGAAGCCTCCTAGTGAGTTCACAGCCAAGGTGAGATTTCAACTGGGGACCTTCTGTTTCATAGCTTGGCCTTTTAACGGTTATGCTACACCAATCACAGGTATTTTAATAAGCTTGCATATTTACATCTTCTCCTTTCCTTTCAGGTCTACCTCCGCGAAGCACCATGGCCATCAGCACAGTCTGAGATCCGCACCATCAGCGCCTACAAAACCCCCCGGGACAAGCTGCAGTGTGTCTTGCGGATGTGCTCCACAATCATGAACCTGCTGAGCCTGGCAAATGAAGATTCTGTTCCTGGGGCAGACGACTTTGTCCCTGTTCTCGTCTTTGTTCTCATAAAGGTAAGGGTGATGTCCCCACACAAGAGCCTTGTGCCTCTCTCGCTCATGAAACAACTCAGACTGCAGACCGCTTTTTAGTATTTCCCTACATGAAACATTCTCTGCAGGTGTCGTAATTTTTTTTAAAGTGAACTAGCCTGGTTCCTGCCTGCTCTGCTCTTTGTTTGCACTGGGGGAGTATTCAAGAGACGTGGCTGAGAGTAACAGTCTACCCTCCTGCCCCTGTCTCCCACCTGCCATTTTGCAGCACCTGTGGGCTAGGCTTCAAGCCTGTGACAAAAAGGGACATTTGCTCTCCCAACTGCAAGGTGCAGGTCTGTGCCCAATAGAGATGGCTTTCCACACCCAAGAACCATGCAAAGGTCATGGGGGCTATTGGGCACTCCTTAGAAGAAAATATCCAGTAGGTATGGAGCAGGATATACTGTTTTAGGCTAGTCTCCGGTCCATTCCAGTCCAAATGGCTATAATAATAGAATTGTATTTTTGGAAGGGACTCTCAAGGGTCATCTAGTCCAACCCTGCAATGCAGGAATCTCAACTTTTAAAGATACCTCCCCAAAAACTTACAATTCCCAGCGTAAACTACTGTTCCTATTATTCTTGGTTGTGGGGGGGATGCTTTACATCAGGCACCCCCAAACTCGGCCTTCCAGCTGTTTCTGGGACTACAACTCCCATCATCCCTAGGTAACAGGACCAGTGGTCAGGGATAATGGGAATTGTAGTCCCAAAACAGCTGGAGGGCCGAGTTTGGGGAGCCTGCTTTACATGTATGCTGTGCCTTACCTGCTTCTGTCTGGTTCAACTGCTGTGGCAGCTATTATCCAGTGGCTGGACTAGGCCTTGGGAGGGGGGTGCGTCATTGGTGAAAAGAGTCTCCAACAAGCACAGTGCCTCCACCTGCTGCTTCACTTAATCCTGCCTTGGCAGGGGCCGCAAGGTGGCATGTATGGCTTAAGGTCCTCTGACTTCTTCCAGGCCAGAGGTGTGTCTCCTCTGTACCCTTTTCTCATGAGAGGGTTCAATTAGGGGGTGTTCAGTGTCTTTCTCTGGAAGGCCCTGCCCCTCCTGTGCTGTGTGCTGTGTGGTCCGTCTCCATTCTTTGGCTCTGAGCTAAACCCCGACAAACCATCTCTCTTTCTATGAGGGAGAGAGAAGGGGTGCAGAGGGCTGGTCATCAGCCCTTTCAGTGCCCCTTCTTTCCCCCTTGGCCAACATTATCTTCTGGGAGAGAGGGACACAGTTCCCAGCATATCCTACCCTACATATTTTTTTGAGTGGTGGGGAAGAAATGAGCTTATAATCTAGGTTGCAAGCAGAATAAAATTGGAGATGGGGGAGGGAGAGAATTGGGGTAGGGAGTCTTCCTGCATTTTGAGGGGGAGGGTGTACCCTAGCTACTGCCTCCATCCTGTAGTGGGGTGGTTGGAAGGGGGCTAAATGTCTCAGCTCCTTAAGGTATCCTTGTTCATGGGGACCCCACCCCGATCCTTCTGGGCACCTGCACTTTGCTGCTGCTGCCGCCAAGGAACCAAGCGCCATCATCTTCCTCCTCGGAAGGCAGGTACCTTCCCCATTACTCCTTCAGATTGCAGAGTTCAGAGTTCAGTTGTATTTCTAAATGGTATTCTTGCCTGCTTTCCAAGCCGTTATAACGGGGGGGGGGCGGGGGGGGGCTAGCATGGTGCCCTCAATATGTTGTTGGACTTGAGCTCCCATCATATATTATGATGATTAACTGCTTGATGCCAAAATAGGCTTCTAAGCAGCTTACAAGTATAAAAATCCATTGCACGAGCGTTAAAATATAAATACTCTTATTTAAAAGATGCAACAAAACAATACCATTAGAACAACAGAGTAATTAAAACAGGAGTCTCAGGTTGAGAGAGCAAAGGAATTGCCTGTGTAAACAGGTGTGCCTTCAAAAGCAGACAGGATGCCCATGCAGATGGGGACCTCTCATATTTCAGCAGGGTGGGCATTCCATAACATAGGCACCATGGTGGGAAAAAAATTATGCTGGCTAGGGCTGATAGGAGTTGGAGTCCAACGACCTCTAGAGACAACAGGCCTGCCAACCGTGACATACATCTCTTCCTCTCTGCAGGCCAATCCGCCCTGCTTGTTGTCCACTGTCCAGTACATCAGCAGTTTCTACGCCAACTGTTTAACTGGAGAAGAATCCTACTGGTGGATGCAGTTCACAGCGGCAGTTGAGTTCATTAAAACGATAGACGAGCGCAAGTAAACCCAACCCAGCCAGCATCTCTGCTGAGAACCAAATGGCTCACAGAGGAGGACCTTTATGAATGTATGAGGCCTGGTCTCTGCCCATCAGGCTACAGGAAAACAAAGAGAGAAGACCTCCATGTGTAAATACTGTAAAGGAGTTCCAAGCATTTTCAAACAAACCTTTACTAATTGGACTAATTCCAGCAGGGTGGTTTGAGGTATTATTTTGGGTGTGTGTGCTTCCTTTTCTTTTTGAATCCTCTTTCCCATAGAAACTAGCACTGTGTCAAATCATAATTAAAATAAAAGGGACCACTTGTTAAAGTATCCTGGAATCTCCAGGCATTTTTTCTGCTGCCACAGCCTCCATGTCAAAAAAAAATTTTTCCTTAACAATTTAGTTAGAACTTTTTAAAAAACTTGGTGAGTGGAGAGAATAAAGGTAAGCACTTTCTAATGATCTTTATTTACGAGAATTCATTTGTCTTGTTGAGACGGAATGCACCAGTCACAGAGGAGAATTTGCAGCAAGTGAAGGGGTCAAACTTGAATCATGAAAGAGCAATGTATTTATTAAAATGTAAATGCTCACCAAATGGTATACTAAAACTGGAAGATATTCATATGGCCTTTATCATAATTAGCACATTCTTTCTAATTTTGGACAGGGCATTAGAGTTATTCATCTGTTGCACAAAAGAGGTGATGTTTAAGGGTTTATAGGGGGAAGCGGGATTGCTTGAAGAGAATTTAAAATATAAGCGAAAGAAAGAAACATCAATAACCTTACGTTTGTTTTGTTTGTTTTCCTTCGGAAATACTGTGTATACTGTACAAACCCGAAATGGAACTTTCCCCCTACGAAACCAGAATCTGTAATATATATTTTGATTATTCGTATTAAAAGCATACATCAAGCATTTGGGTGAAAATCTTTGTGTGTCTTTTGGCTTCTCATTCTCTTTGCTGTTTGTAGTTTTAAACTGGTTGTATGTAGGATAACACTGCTCTTTTTCCAATAAGAAAAACAAATATATAGGGGTTTATTATACAAATTATGGGGCTGCTTTTGTGTGTGTGTAAAAGCAGTTGGTTGAGGACTAGGCATAATCTCTGGCTATCTTGGAGATGTGGGGTGGGGGGAAGCAGAGAGGAAAATGGGGAATTGGGGTTGGGGGGAGGTGGAATGAAGTATCCAGGATGAAGGCCAGGCTGGCTGACTGGCTTCCTGTACAGCAGGACTCCGCAGATCATTTCTTTCTTATATAGTGCTATCTTTCTGCAATGACAGGGCATGTCCCCGTCCCAAGGAGCTTACAATTTAAACATAGATACAAAGGGATATAAGAGAGGAAGTGTTCCTAATCAGAGAGAAAAATAAGTAACTCTGTGTATGTTTTGCTTGTACGTTACATAATAATAAATGGACTATGATAACCCCCCTTTCCCCAGTGTAACCTTAGCCTGGGGAGCCTGTGATTTTCCAGATGTTAGGACTCCCAACTCCCTTCAGCCCCAGGCAAGGATGGATCAACCAAGGATGATGGGAGTCAAGAGTCTAGCAACAGCTGGAGGGTCACAAGTGGGGCAAACAGGCCCCAGAGTTTACAGTTGTGTTTTCTTTGACATAGCAAGCTCAGCTCGGATCCTGCCTTTGGCACTCTCACCACGACACTTCTGCCTGTGGGTTTGATCAAACTTGTTGCTGCACATACAGTGGTGCCTCACAAGACGAAAAGAATCCGTTCCGCGATTCTCTTCGTCTAGCGGTTTTTTCGTCTTGCGAAGCAAGCCCATTGACAGCTTAGCGGATTAGCGCTACAGCGGTCTAGCGGCTTCTAGTGATCAGCTGTTAAGCGGCTTATCAGCGGATCAGCTGTTAAGCGGCTTAGCGGCTTAGGAAAAGGGGGGGGAGCGAAAAAACCCCGCGGGGACTCGCAAGATTTTTTCGTCTTGCGAAGCAACCCCATAGGGAAATTCGTTTTGCGAAGCATCTCCAAAACAGAAAACCCTTTCGTCTAGCGGGTTTTCCGTCTTGCGAGGCATTCGTCTTGCGGGGCACCACTGTATTGGGGGAAAGAGCTAAAGTGTTGTTTTCCTCTTGAGTTTTACAAGTTAAAATATGATGGATTGTACAATCTAGGGGTTGTCTCTCAGTGGTAGAGTATCTACTTTGCATGCAGGAGCTCCCAGGTTCAAACCCCAATGGCATCCAAGTAGGGCTGGAGAGACTCCTATCTCCAAAACAGTATGATTGCTTCCAGTCAGTGTAGACAATACTGAGCTAGATGGACCGAAGGGGTTCTCAGTTTCATGTATACTGAGTAGCAGCACCTCTCCAGGCTTTCAAGCAGAGGTCTTTGTCATTATCTGATTCCCCCTTTCTCTTTTTGGACAGTATAGGAGAGGGGTTACGAACCTGCTGCTCTTCCAATGCTGTTTGACTCCAACTCCCATCATCCCTGATCCTTAGCCATACCAACTGGGACTGATGGGAGTTGACATCTAACAGTAGGAGGACCAGGAGTTCCCCACTTCACTGCACCCAGAGGCAGAGAGCAGGGTTGCTTTGTGTGTGATGGCCCAATTGCCACCCATACCTTGTTTTCTGGGAACAAAATTCGTAACAGGTCCTTCAACTCTTGTGGATAAATGTATGTTGGGTTAGTTTCTGGTGAGCTACTGTTTCGTTTCCACTTTAAAAATAGAAGCATGAACGATGAAGGCTTAAAAGACAGAAGCATTGATGTCTTTTTAAATCGGCACATTTCACTTCTGTTTACGAGACTGTAGGCCATTTAGCCAGCTGCTCTATTTCATGTTCCTGAATGGGATATTCAACATTCTCATACATAGCTTGAAAATAGACCCAGTGGTCAGGTGGAATTTGTGTGGATAGAGGGGAAACAGCCTTGGGGGAGCCGGAGGTAACCAATTTCCAAAATAGTGACTGATTTTCCCCCCTTTGCCGTGCTAATTAGGTTCAACCAGCATTTTCTGCTGTAGGCATATTTTTGGTGGGTTATTAGGGCTTTGTATACTTTTTTGGGGAACGCACTTTGGGTTAAACCACAGAGCCTAGGACTTGCCGATCAGAAGGTCGGTGGTTCGAATCCCTGCGACGGGGTGAGCTCGGTCCCTGCTCCTGCCAACCTAGCAGTTTGAAAGCACGTCAAAGTGCAAGTAGATAAATAGGTACCGCTCCGGCGGGAAGGTAAACGGCATTTCCATGCGCTGCTCTGGTTCACCAGAAGCGGCTTAGTCATGCTGGCCACATGACCCAGAAGCTGTACGCTGGCTCCCTTGGCCAATAAAGCGAGATGAGTGCCGCAACCCCAGAGTCGGTCACGACTGGACCTAATGGTCAGGGGTCCCTTTACCTTTACCTATACTTTTTTTAAAGCGTGGACAGAAAGATAGGCACATTTGAATTTGATCTAACCTAGTTTTTGGAATGGTGGCTGCAACTGTTGCTCAGAAAGCAAAATGTTTGCTGCGTTCCACAAGAGCCCTCAGGGAGGCTGTGCATTTAAATCACTGGTGTCTGGCACAGAATTGAACATACCAAAAACCTTTAAAAATAAAAAAACAAGTTTCTAGCCCTTACAATGAAAAAATAGAGAGCTTGCTCTCACCAAATATTTGAAGATGAGTTTGTATGCCTGCTTCAGTCGTCACTCTTGTCAGCTGCCTGCTTTATGAGTGGTACCACGCAGAGGGGAATCCTACAGTAGAGTCAGAATCTGTGTGTGTCTGCATGGTGCTGGTAAGAAAATTTTGCAGCGTATCCTCAATATGTTTCTGTTCAGCCAGGTTACCTCTCTTTCCAGCATGCCATTCTGTTCCATAGGGTCTTGTTTCCTACTTTTCTTTTCCAGCTGTCACTCAACATTCTATTGCTACTGAGCATGCTCAGTTCTTATTGGACTGCTTTGTTTGGGGGGGTGTCCTTTTTAGTTTAAGGAACTATTTGTATTTTACAGACCTTGCAGATACCTCACTTTTCTTTTCCTCAATGGCTCTGTTTGGTTTTTAGAATATTACATCTGTAGACAATGTCATGTTTCTGTCCCTAAGGCATTGGAAGGGGAGGGAGCAATACTTAACTTCTTTGCACAAGAGCCAGATTCACACTTGGCCAGAAGTGGGTGGGAGTAGTCTCACACCCACACGCTTGCAATGCATACAGTTTCCCCTCCTCAATTCCTGCAGATCAGTTTAGGAAAGCAGCTGCCTCTTGGGGGATTTCCCCCTGCTCCAGTCACTTGCAGACTCGATATTTCCAGCTGAGATTCAATTGCATACTGGCACTGCAAACTCCAGATTGTGCAAGAAGTCTTGCACGACCCACTTCTCTTTCTCGGCAAAGATTTGACTTTCTGCAATAAGGAAGAAGTGATTGCAAAACATATAATATAATAATAAAATTGTCCAGTAGCACCTTAGAGACCAACTAAGTCTCTAACGTGCTACTGGACATATATATATATATCAGCTGCGTCAAACCAACACGGCTACCTACCTGATTGGAAAATGCAAAGTAAAGTGTGGGACCCTTGCTTTGATTCAGCATCATCTAACCTCCCCACAGACAAATCAGACTAAATGCTCATTTAAATGGCTAATGTTATTTAATTTACCTGCAAACACTTGATAAGCATATACAGTAATCTGGAGGGACCCTCCCTCTCTTGGGGTTGTATCAGTGATGTTCCCTGAGCACTCTCACACACCTCTTCCTCCTCTCTCTACAACACACATACCTCAGCTGCTGACACTGCTGTGGGACTCTTTCCATGATCTCAGGGCTCCAGCATTAAAAGGGAGGTGTTTTTCTGAAAGCCCTATCCCTGGCAAAGACCTGGGCATATTACCTGTGCATGCCTTGAGTGACATCTAGTGGCCAAGTTTCTGTACTACCCTAGGGCTCCCCATTTAGTATGACCTCTGTGACCTTAGGCGCTGTTAAGAGCATAATAGAATCTGCTGGATTAGGCCAATGGCACATTAGGCCAGCATCCTGTTCTCACAGGGACCAGCCAGAGTCCCTAACGGGAAGCCCACAAGCTGGAATCAAGCAAATGAGCATCTCCCTTTCTGTGAATAGTATTCAGAAGCATAGAGCCGCCAACTGTGGAGGCAGAGGATAGCCATTGTGGCTAGTAGCCATTTAAAGTGTTATCCTCCATGAATTTGTCCAACCTGCTTTTAAGGCCTTCCAAATTGGTGGCTGTTCCTGCTGATGTCATCTACTTATACATCACTGCCTCCTGTGGGTCTGAGTTTCAGAATTGTGCCCTGCTTGAATAAGTCTGAATCTTTCTACATTGGATGTTCCTGAGTTCTAGCATTATGAGAGGGAGGAATAAAAATTTCTCCTATTTACTTTCTCCAAGTTATGCATCATTGTATGAACTTCTATCATGTCTCCTCTCCCTTGCCTTTTTTTCTTTTCTTTGCTAAACTAAAAAATCTCCAATGCTGCAACTTTTCCGCCTAGGAGAGCCACTCTCCGCCCCGCCACCCCCAATTATTTTGGTTTTCCTTTTCTGAACCTTTCCCAACTCTGCAAGATGCTTTTGGAGTGAGGCAGGCAGAATACCCAGTATTCTAAATGCAGTTTTGCAGTTGTATACAGTGGTACCTTGGGTTAAGAACTTAATTCGTTCTGGAGGTCCATTCTTAACCTGAAACTGTTCTTAACCTGAGGTACCACTTTAGCTAATGGGGCCTCCTGCTGCCACCACCAGGCGATTTCTGTTCTCATCCTGAAGCAAAGTTCTTAGCCCGAGGTACTATTTCTGGGTTAGCGTAGTCTGTAACCTGAAGCGTCTGTAACCCGAGGCACCGCTGTATATCAGCATTATGATATTGGCAGCTTTATCTTCAAGTCCTCTTGTAATGGTGTCTAGCATGGAGTTTGCCTTTTTCACAGTTGCTGCACACTGGGCCAACAGTTTCATCAAGCTATTGACTACAATCCTAAGGTCTCGTTCCTGATCAGTTTGCCAGTTCAGCCTCCAATGTTTCTACATTCACTGGTGATCTGTGAAAGAGCTCCATACTGAGTATTTTCCTTATTTTTGGTTATTCAAAACTGCTGGGGTTGTGTGTGTGTGTGTGTGGTGTATGATTTGTCATTTCAGCCAATCCCGGGCAGCTGACCTTACAAAATGCTGGGCCTGAGTTGTGCCAATCTCCTCCGCCATGGCAGCTCTCCCCACTGCCTCCACTCCTGCCGTAAAGTCCCTGCCGTGTGATTGACCTTGAATCTCATTCGCTCGCTGCCGGCATTTTTCATCCCCTGGAAGATGGCGTTTGGGGACCTTTCCATCATTAAGTGGATTTACAGCAATTTCCTTATGTGTTTTCTCCAAGGGATTGTGTTATGAGAGGCACATTAAATCTCCATTAATACCTCATTATCCCACAGATAAGATTACCATGATAATGAGGCAGAAATTCTAATTGTCTCACTTCTTATTGTGCCTTTCATTAAATCATATACCTGGAAGCGTGAACAGGAGGAGGGGTGTTCTTGAGCCAACAGGCCCCTGGGAAGGCCTACAAACACACATATGTACACACCGCTCCAGGTGTTTTGGGTGGGTGGGGGTCTGCACAGAGGGGCATTCCCATAGAGCACTAGTGGATTCTCTGGGATCCATTCCTTAACGGTTTAAGAACCGTTACATATGTAAACTACCTCCGTTTACGTATTCAAGGGCCAGCAAGGCCATTGGGCATAGGGAGGCAACTGCCTCAGGGGGCAGAAGTTGAGGGGGCAGCAGCAGCAGCAGCTCCTTGACTGTTCCCTCTGTAGGAGGGCAGGAGCTGGAGTGCCCTGTGTCGGCAGCCCTCATGTGGGCTGGGGGATTCTGCTATTGCTATCCTGATGCCAGCAATGAAGTTTAGTCAGCTCTCAGTAGAGTCACCATATGAAAATGGGAGAGGGAGAGGGTGGGCACCATTTTGTCCTTTGCCGCAGGCCGCACAATGTCTGGGGCCAGCTCTGCTGAGGACTGCTGAACATTCAAGTGTAATAAGAGTCTTAAGAGCCCTTCCAGACATCCTTTTCATTGCACATTCATGATGATTTGCAATCCCACTTTTGAAATTGCTTGCTCCTGCAAAAGTTTCAGGGTGGGCAACCTGCTTCATTTCCAGTCGGCGTACATCCTGTTAACATCCTGCTGAAATCCTGTAACTTTTCATACCACAAGTGTTCTGGCTTGTATTTTTTCATTCTGCTTTTGCTGCATCACGGAGCAAGAGTTGCCTTGCAAGTGACAGTAATGCAATACAGAGACATTAGGGACGTGGGTGGCGCTGTGGTCTAAACCAGTGAGCCTCTTGGACTTGCCGATCCGAAGGTTGGCGGTTCGAATCCCAGTGACGGAGTGAGCTCCCATTGCTCTGTCCCAGCTCCTGCCAACCTAGCAGTTTGAAAGCACCCCAGTGCAAGTAGATAAATAGGTACCACTGCAGCGGAAAGGTAAAGGGTGTTTCCATGTGCTCTGGTTTCCGTCACGGTGTTCCATTGTGCCAGAAGCGGTTTAGTCCTGCTGGCCACATGACCCGGAAAGCTGTCAGTGGACAAACACTGACTCCTTTGGCCTGAAAGTGAGATGAGCGCTGCAACCCCATAGTCGCCTTTGACTGGACTTAACTGTCCAGGGGTCCTTTACCTTTTTACCTTACAGTAACATTGGCAGAGCACTGCAGAACTACTGATAAAGTGGAATGATGCACTGATGGTCCAACATGAATCTACCATAAATGCACTATGTAGCAAAAACATCCCCAGTCTAAAGTGTCCATAAGTCTGTTGTGAAGTTTGGTTCCACGACACTTAAGATTTTGCCATGCTCCCTCTCCACAAGACCTGCTAGTTTTAGTCGGCCTCTGCCGACAAGCTTCCAGATTTATCAGGGTTCTGCCCGCCCCAGCTTTCTCTCATCTGCTTCGCTCCACCTACAAGGTTTGTATCCACCTAGCTTGTACTCAGACCCATTGAAATCAATGGACCTGCGTTAGTCATCTCTATTCATTCCAATGGGTCTAGTCTGAGTCGGACTAATGTTGGATGCAGCCCATAATATTTATTTCATTCTCATTTATCCTAAGAAGAGAGAGCAGTGGGGGGTTAGGGCTTCAAGTTGCTTTGCCATTAGGACCCTGGGCCACAGGGTTGACAACCTGTTTTTTAAAAAACAGGTCCTGCTCCTGTGCCTTGAAGTTTTCTACCAAGGTCTTAGGCTGATTATGTTACTTTCTAGTTTGGAAATGATTCTGCGTGGCAGGGAAACTTGGCTGCTTACTTTAAAAAGTATTCTTTCTTTCTGATCATGGCAGAGGTGCTCCCCACCCCATCCCAAAAAGGTGTTATCGACTAAGCACAGAAACCGGAGCACAGAAAAGATGGTAGGCTTGAAGACAGGTAGAGTCCAAGCTCTTTGGAAATCTGCTGGCTGCGATAAAGCAAATGTGTTGCATGCAGGAGGTTCTGGATTCAATCCAGGGCATCTCCAGGTAGGGCTAGGAAGGCTCCCTGCCTGAACCCCTGGAAAGCTGCTACCATGCAGTGCTAAGCTAAAGAGACTGATGGTCTGACTATGAATGGGGAGTTTTCTATATTCTTACACACCCCACATGCCCCCTCTGGTAAGAAAAGAATCTTAAGAGTCCTTTGAAAAGAGTCGTTTTCTGCCCAAAGCACCTCTGCCAGTCAGAGAATGCATTGCTGGGCTAGATGGGCCAATGGTCTGAAATCAACACAAAGCAAATTTGTTAAATATTCAACAAGAATCTCTATTCCCTGAAATTTGCTTTGCTTGCTTGTCCCCCGCCCCCAAGATGGGGGAGCAGGGGGATAATTCCAGCTTCTCAAAGACAAAGTAAAATATAGGTGGCTTTATATGGCACTACTGTGTCTTCAAAAGCAGCAAACCAGGCTGGTATTCAACGGGTGCAGCCACTGCTTGCATTGAAGTGACATGATTGCAAGTTACTGCTTGATGTGCTTTTGACATTTGGTTATTTGTAAATTATTGTACATATGTGTGTGAGTGTGAATATATCATATCTTATCATCATATCATAACACACTTTATTATAGATTTTGTTTCCGTTATGTTGCAAGCGACCAGTATGGCAGCCTAATTTTTCCCTTTAAAAATACTCCCCCCCCCCCATCATTTGTTCATTTCATCTCATTCCATTTATGGATCACTTCCTACATAACATCTCAGAGCAATCTAACATTAAAAACACCAGCAATTATAGATATAGATTACATATTTAAAAACAAATCAATTTTGTCATTAAAAACCATTTAAAACCCAGTACAGATGCAGCCTGGGATTTATTATTAAAAATAAAATAAAATCCTGAAGCTTGTTTATTAAATATTGCGACAAAGCTTCACTTGTTGAATTCCTGTCTGTTCCACCACCATGGGAGAGCTCCCTGGGAAGAAGGGTTGATTGTTAACCACTCTGGGAATTATAGCTTTGTGAGGAGAACAGGGGTCTCCTAACAACTTGCAACATCCTTAACAAACCCCATTTCCTCAAATTCTTTGTGGGAAGCCATGACTGTTTAAAGTGGCATCATAGCGCTTTGAATGCATGGTGCGAATGTGGCCACAACATGCCAAATGGCCTTGGTGGATGATCAGCCTGGCCGTTCCCCGTTCCTTGACAAAAGCTGCGCCGCCCCTGCCCTGCAGCCTTTGGCAGGTGCTCTGATTGACAGCGACAGCTCCAGAGCCGGCAGGAGGGAGCAACGGTGTTGAGGTCGGCCATTATTCACCGCCACCCTGCCGAAAGCTCCCCATTGGCCTAATAATGAGACCTGCCATTAACGGCTCGTCCCCCCATGGCTGAGGCAGCTACAATGGCGGAGCCCTTGCTGGGCCAATGACTAAACTCAGGGCAGGACAGCTTGACCCCAGGACAGCTTCCAGAGCCCTGGGGTTCAACAGGCTGCTAGGAATGTGGGCCCAGAGCCAAAACCAGGAGGGTGGAAATAGCTTGGAGGAAACAGACATCTTCAAAGTCCTCATCCAAAACCAGCCTATGTGCAAAATGTTTAGTGTGGCCCAACTTTTCAAAAGTCTTGGCATCACAGGCTGAATGGCTCTGGTCTTGTTCAGACCAGGACTTTGTTTCTTTGGAAGGGCAGAAAGTTTTCATTTTGAAATGTTTAAGAACATTGAGGGCTGGAGCTCAGGTCCAAATCCCATTTTATTTTAATTGCAAAAGCAAAAAAAACAACAACCCCAGTTTATTTTAGATCTTGATATATAAACCTTTGTATGTAATGAATCTCCTGCCAACCTAGCAGTTCAAAAGCACGTCAAAGTGCAAGTAGATAAATAGGTACCGCTCCAGCGGGAAGGTAAACGGCGTTTCCGTGCGCTGCTCTGGTTCGCCAGAAGCGGCTTAGTCATTCTGGCCACATGACCCAGAAGCTGTACACCGGCTCCCTCAGCCAATAAAGTGAGATGAGCGCCGCAACCCCAGAGTTGGCCACGACTGGACCTAACGGTCAGAGGTCCCTTTACCTTTATGTAATGAATGGGAAAATTCATAACTGTTATGAGAGATATAGCTTTGCATGCAGAATGTCCCATGTTCAATCCCAGGCCACTGTGGATAGGACTGGGAATGTCCTATCCATCTGAAACTCTGGAGAGCCTGAACAATATTGAACTGGAAGCACCAACAGCCTGACTCTGTTTAAAGCAGAATCCTGTTTAAATCTACACTTTTTTTCAATACCATGAGGACTAGAATCTTACTTATTTATAGCAGACAGGCCCTTAGCTCAGTAGTACAGCATCTCCGGGGAAGTGGGAAAAGTCTCACTGAGTTATCAGGAGCCATTGCAATGTATTCCACTAGCAAAAAAAGGTAAAAGGACCCCTGGATGGTTAGGTCCAGTCGAATTCGACTATGGGATGCAGTGCTTGTCTCCGTTTTCAGGCCAAGGGAGCCAGCGTTTGTCCACAGACAGCTTTTCTGGGCCATGTGGCCAGCATGACTATACCACTTCTGGCGCAACAGGACACCATGACGGAAGTCGGAGCACATGCTGGGCTGGTTGAGCCAGCATGTAGTCTTTGAAGAGCACCACCCTAAACCCACTGCTGGATTTCAGATACAGTGTCTGGAATGCTGCACACAATTCTGTTCACCTCACATTGGAGAGGATATTGTAAAGTTGGAAGATGTTCAAGAATGGGCAACCCAAATGTTCAAGGGGTTGGAGTAGCTCCCCTGTGAGGAAAGGTTACAGCATTGGGGGCTTTTTAACTTGTGGAAAAGGCAAGTAAGAGGGGCACAAGTTTCTCAGACGATGCACTAGAACATGGGGACATCCAATGATGGTATTGGAAGATTCAGAGTGGGGGGGGGGATTCTTCACAAAGTACTTAGTTAAGCTATGGAACTCCCTCCCACAGTGTCCATCAATTTGGATGGCCTTTAAAGAGGATTAAACAAGGGGTCAGCAACCTTTTTCAGCTGTGGGCCGGTCCACCATCCCTCAGACCTTGTGGTGGGATGGACTGTATAATTTTTTTTGGGGGGGGGATGAACAAACTCCTGTGCCCCACATATAACCCAGAGATGCATTTTAAATAAAAGCACACATTCAACTCATGTAAAAACACGCTGATTCCCGGACCGTCTGTGGGCCGGATTGAGAAAGCGATTGGGCTGTATCTGGCCCACGGGCCTTAGGTTGCCAGCCCCTGGGTTAAACAAATTCATGGAGGACAAGGCTACTAGCCACGGTGACTATACTCTGCCTCCATAGTCAGAGGCAGTTCTGCGTCTGAATGCCAGTTGCTGGATATTACAGGTGGGGTGAGAGCTCTTGTGCCCAGTTGATTGTGGGCTGCCCATTGGGGCATCTGATCGGCCACTGTGAGAATATGATGCTGGACTAGATGGGCCATTGGTCTCAGGCTCTTCTTAACATTCTTATGCTCCTTCCCCACAACTGGACCCAAACCCAAGGCTGCACCTGTCCAACGCAGGTGTAGCTTGACAGATCCTTCCCTTCTTCCTTCTGCTTCTTCCCTGCCAGCCACGCAGCCACTTAACCAAATCGCATGCAGATTCATTGGGTTGGGGTTAATCAACATTCATTCATGTTTCCAAGTTTAAATGGAGCATTTGTTTAATTATGTGCAAGTAGCAATACATTCTGGCCATTATCTAAATCACTATTTTATTTCCTGGATGTGGTTTCATAATGCCCAGCTTTCACACTCCAGCCTCTGCATCATTAACAGAGAAGAGTTAATGAATATAAAAGCATAAAGGCTAATTACACTTTAATTTACAATCATGATCTCATTTTGGGACTGGAGAAAATCTGTTTTGAAAAACAGCTTCTTCCTTTTTCTTTTTCTTTTTAAAAAAAGAACGACCCAGTTTTAAAGACCTGGAGTTGAGGACAGGAAGATGTTTGGATCTCCACCAAATTAGAATGCAGGGAAGGGGCAAGAGATTAGTGGCAGAGCACCTGCTTGGCATGCAGAAGGTCCCAGGTTTAATCCTCTGCATCTCCAGATAGGACTGGCATAAGACACTCTATCTAAAACCCCAGAGAGTCGCTGCCAGTCAGTGTAGACAATACTGAGCTAGATGAACTAACATTGGTCTAAGTCAGCGTATGACAGCTTTCTGTGTCCTCTACATTTCAGAACTATGCAGACTACTTTATTTTTAGGGAAAGGGGCCATAGCTCAGTGGTAGAACATCTGCTTTGCATGCAGAAGGTCCCAGGTTCAATCCCCAACGGTATCCCCAGGTAGGGATGGGAGAGAACCCTGCCTGAAACCCTGGAGAGCTGCTGCCAGCCAGTGTAGAAAACTTAGCATAATAGAATCGTAGAATTGTAGGGGTGGAAGGGACCCTGAGGATCATCTAGTCCAACCCGCTGCAATGCAGGAATATGTACCTTTCCTGGGCTGGCCGTAATATCTAATCACTTGGCTCTTGTTGAAAGGGTCTGGGCATGAGATGAGTGATACAAGGGTGAAAGCAGAGCTTTCCAGACTTTCCATGTTGGGGACACACTCTTCAGAGAGGCAGCCTTTCATGACACAGTAATTCATTTTTACTAGCAAACCAGAGGTTAAACTAACCCCTTTCCAGTCCCGGGAGGAGGGTGGCAAGTGTTCGGGTGACACACCTACACGCTGCAGCCGACACACTAACGTATTGCAACAAACAGTTTGGAAAGCTCTGAGGTAACATAAGGTAACATTTATTTTCATGCAGTTTTTTAGTCAAAAGGCTGGTTGATGAAACAATGGGGCAGAAATATGTGCAGTTTCTCATTTTGCTGCACCTTCTAAGTTAAGCTCCTGGTCCTCCAGTCCATTGACATTGGACTCCAGTTCCCATCAGCCTGAGCCAGCATAGCCAACGGCCAGGGATGATGGGAGTCGTGGTCCTCATTTTTAACACCAAACTCCCTGAGAGAGCCAGTGTGGTATAGTAGTGAGGAGACCAGGGTTCAAATCCCTACTCATCCATGAAGCTCACTGTGTGTGAACTTGGGCCAGTCACTTCCGCTGAAGCTAACCTACCTCACAGGGTTGTTGTTGTTGTTGGGGTTAACTGGGGAGAGGGACAGCCATTCTATGTTTGCCACCTTGAGCTCCTTGGAGGAAAAAATGTGAGCTATAAATGCAATAATTAAATAAATTTTACTTTTTGCAACAATGTGCAAAGTGAAACATAAAAAGGTAAAGGTAAAGGACCCCTGACAGTTAAGTTCAGTCACAGACGACTCTGGGGTTGCGGCGCTCATCTTGCTTTACTGGCCGAAGGAGTTGGCGTTTGTCCACAGACAGTTTTTCCAGTTCATGTGGTCAGCATGACTAAGCTGCTTCTGGTGCAACGGAACACTGAAACCAGAGGTAAACGCTGTTTACCTTCCCGCCGGAGTGGTACCTATTTATCTACTTGCACTTTTTTGGCGTGCTTTAAAACTGCTAGGTTGGCAGGAGCTGGGACTGAGTAACAGGAGCTCACCCCGTCATGGGGATTCGAACCGCCGACTTTCTGATCGGCAAGCCCAAGAGGCTCAGTGGTTTAGACCACAGTGCCACCTGCGTCCCTGAAACATACCTCTTGCTTAAAATCCACACATTTCTGAATTTTGCAGTCCAGATTTCCATCCAAATCACACTTACAAGAAATGTGTGTTTGAGGGGAGCGGAGGCATCACAATGCTTAGTGAAAATACCATACCTGTTCTGAGATGCTTCAGGGTGTTTTGAAGAAAGTAGACTAGTTTACCCCTGGAGCAGGAAAGAGGCTGTTATATGAAAATTTGGGGTTGGCCTTTACAGCCCAACTCCCCCAAAGGACACTGTATCCCCTAAGTCCATTATTGTTCAGAGAAGAATTGGGTGGAAGCAGGAACCTGTAGAAGAAAAGCAAGGAAGATCTTTATTTTCTGTTGTAACAGCGCCCCCCCCCACCCACTACTTGCAAGGAAGTGAGGACAAAGTTGTGTGATAGCTTTTAAAGGCTTTAAAAATTGTCCAACCCCATAGCCAATGACCACCAAAAAATTTGAGAGTGTGGCTTGTCTCCTGTTTGCCTATACATGATAATGCTTGCTAATGGCCTAATCCTGGCCAGTCTTTCAAAATGGGAAATACTCTGGTTCTTGAAACGATTGTCCCAGACCTGTGAGCACAGGACATGGAAGGATTTTGCAAGTGAAAAGAAGAACTATTGGGAAAAGTTTTTCCAATATACTTTCTTCTACTGCAGAGGAAATATTTGGGGTCATTAAGAGAGTCAAGATGGCTTTGGAATTGCCCTGTGTACTAAAACAAAATGTATTTTTTCCCAGGGAATATTTCCTAATTTTGAAGAGTGGAATATTGGTTTTCTGTGGAATGTGGCCTGCTATGTGCACGCACATTAAAATTATTATAACAATCTCTTCCTCTGGGGCTATAATTTTAACTAAAATTGTTGTCCCACTATACAACCTGGTATCCACTCTTCCCAGATGTTGCAGCTGGAGGGTTTTATGTAAACCTGAAGAGGGACTTGCATGACAGGTCTCTCAAGACTATTTACAAGTGAAGCAGTACACATAGGCAGACATGGGAGTCTGTAGAAGAAGAAAAAGAAGAGTTTGGATTTGATATCCCGCTTTATCACTACCCTAAGGAGTCTCAAAGTGGCTAACATTCTCCTTTCCCTTCCTCCCCCACAACAAACACACTTGTGAGGTGAGTGGGGCTGAGAGACTTCAGAGAAGTGTGACTGGCCCAAGGTCACCCAGCAGCTGCATGTGGAGGAGCAGGGAAGCGAACTCAGTTCCCCAGATTACGAGACTCTTAACCACTACACCACACTGGCTCTGTAACATACAAATATAATGCATATAATGCATACGGTAATGGAGACAAGAATGAATAAAATTCCTTTTAAAATTCCTTTGAACTATTCCATCCGGCTAAAGCAGAGTGAGAAACAAAACCACGGGGTCTCCACAGCCAACAGATCAGCCTCTTTTGTCTCCTCTTCCTGAACCCATTCCATACCATCTGACTGTTACAAAAACAAAAAAGTTTTTAGTGACTGAGCTCCTTCCCCCACTCCTTCCTCACCCCCCTTTTCCTTTTGTGTCATGTAATTTTTATTGCAAGCCTGAGGACAGGGTGATCCTATCCCTGATATTTGCAAGCCCCTCTTTGAAACATTTTCGGCTTTGGCTTTATACAATGCAATGCCATACTTTGCAGAAGCCCCCTCTGGTTTGGGGTGCAGGGCTTACCGCCTGGTGGTCTCCATGTTTTCCCCAATGTAAGTTGCCTCAAAATAACATTAAAAGAGCCCTGAAGCTAGGTCAGGCCCCAAAGTCTAGGTCTAGCCCAGAAGCCTGCTTTCAGAGTGGTCCACTAGATGCCTCTGGGGAGCTCAAAAGCAGGAGCTGAGCGTAAGAGAACTCTCTCTGCTTGTGGTTCCCAGAAACTGGTATTTAGAACCCATGAATTTGTCTGTTCTGCTATTAAAGCAACCCAAGGCTGAGTCCCCTGCATATTTTAAAGCACATTACTCCATGCAAAGAATCCTGTGTAGTTTGTTGAGGGTGCTAGGAATTCAGCTCTGTGCTGGGTAAACTACAGGTTCCAGGATTATTTGCACGAAGTAACGTGCTTTAAATGTTTGCTGGCCATCACTGCCTCTTTTGTGAGCGGATTCCATGGTTTAACTATGTTCTTGTGTGAGGAGGGTACCTTCTTGTGCCCACTAGCACTCTGTGGCCTCTAGATGGCACGAGCGAGCTATTTTTAATACTACTTGAAGACGATGATTTGGAAAGGGGAGTTTTCTGCAGGGCACCAGCCATAGAAAAGAAAGCAATTTAGGCTTGCTATATTTCAAAAAGTGAAAACCCAGAAGTGAAAAAGTTGTTGATATATATATATATATATATATATATATATATATATATATATATATATGCGCCAAAATCTAGACTTCTGACATGGGTTACCGGACGTACATTTGCTGACCTGGGAGAAGTGTATGCCTGTTCTAGCGCTGAGCTAGCCAGCAAGAGGTGAAACACACATGAGCAGCAAAAAGCGTGAGATTCCAAAAATGTCAGGCTCACTGAAACTTACTGGGACAATGTACATGAATCACGAGACTTAGTTCTAATCTAGGTTGGGCTTGCACACTGCAGCAAGAGTTATTGGTCTCCCACAAATGGGCAGTTTGTTCCTGGTAGGTTCCTCCTTGCTAACTGTCCTTGTAGTGTCAGAAGTGCAACTGCAACTGCTTTGCATGCCAAAGGTCATAGGTTCAATCTCTGGCATCTCCAGCTAGGCCTGGGGAAGACCTGCTTTCTGAAACCCTGGAGTGCTGCTGCCAGTCAGTGTGGACAATACTGAGCTTGGTGAAGCAAAGTCCTGACTCATATGAGGCAACTTTCTATACTCCTATTTAAAACTAGCTCTGTATTCAGGACCATATGGACTAGAACCTTACTCACACAGCCTTGAGGGCTGAACATCTGAGCTAAGGAACAAAACAAAGCACTAGCCTGAGATTCTCAAGCACACTGCATTCTGTAGCATTGAGCACTTGTGTCAAGCAAATGCCGCTGCACTCAAAGATGCTGAAGGCTATTGTTATTGTATGTGCTATTGTTATCACAATGTGGTTGTGTATTTGTGGCTTTATTGCTTTCCCCCTTTATTTGTGCACCTTTCTGAGAGCCTTTTT
This sequence comes from Podarcis melisellensis, assembly GCF_964234715.1. Taxonomy (NCBI): domain Eukaryota; kingdom Metazoa; phylum Chordata; class Lepidosauria; order Squamata; family Lacertidae; genus Podarcis; species Podarcis melisellensis. Next base: position 12,356,303 of record NC_138547.1, on the reverse strand, counting down.
AGTTGCAAAGTGGGGTAAGAATATTTTAAGTCACTTTAAGTCATGAAAGCAAGTATTTATGCCTGCTATGGAGTAGGTTGGTCTAGACAGCCCTCTGGGACACTTCCATCTCTACAATTCCATAATTCTGTAACTTAAGGATGATGCCAGTGAGTTAAGGCACAAACATGCAAGGCTGCTTGCACTCTCTAGAGACTGCATACACGGTGGTACCTCTGGTTGTGAACAGGATCCATTCTGGAGACCCGTTCGCAACATGAAAAGCCCGCAACCTGAAGCACCCTATCTGCGCAGGTGCTCGGCGCGATTTGGCGCTTGTACACACACCACAATTTAGCGCTTCTGCACATGTGCAAGCGGCGAAAGCCGGAAGTAACCCTTTCCAGCACTTCCGGGTTGCTGCAGGACGCAACCTGAAGCAAACGCAACACGAAGTATGACTCTACACCATACAAATAAAGCACACACAAACCTCTGAAGTTTGTTAATGGGTGCTGGGAACTGTAGTTCTACGAGGAGTGAACTGCAGTTCACAGGATTCTTTTGGGGGGCAGGGAAATGTGCTTTAAATGTATTGTGTGTACAATGCCTCCCACCCTCTCTGTCTCTGGCAGGAGTGTGAGCGTCCTTCCACTTCCCAGAGCCGATGGCTCGAAGTGGCCGGCCAGCCATCTGCCTAGGTTGAATTTCAAAAGCTCAGCATTTGCGCCGGCCTCCGGAGACTCCACCGAATACATTTCGCAAGCGTGTGTCTCCTCTTGACTAATGTGCTGAGTCCAGCGATGGAAGGCTGGCCTGCTCCCCAGGGGGATCGTTCCCCAAACTTCCTGAACGCTGAGACACACTTTTCTCTCTCTCATAAAACTGAAACAATGCAAAAGTTGGGGGGAAATGGCATCTACGGTATGAACATAGGCAGCTGCCTTATATGGAGTCAGACTATTGGTCCATTTAGCTCAGTATTGTTGACACTGACTGGCAGCAGCTTTCCAGGGCCTCAGGCAGGAGTCACTCAGTCACAACCCTACCAGAAGATGCCATTTGGTATTGAACTTAGGGTCTCTGCATACAAAGCAGAGGTAGCCATGTCTATTATTTCTGGTGGGCCTACTCTGAGTAGGACCAGCACTGGCTAAAACTCATAAATACTACCATCCAGTGCTTTTTTTTTCCTTTTAAAAATGTTTAGGGGTACTCTGTTTTGACTCAAGAAAATCACCATTTTGTAGTTCAAATAGGGAAAAATAAATACAGAAAAAGGACAAAAGTACAAAGCTTCACAAAATGTTTAGGGGTATGCGTCCCCCTGCGTCCCCCCAGAATGAGGATGAGGATGAGGCATGGCACCCAGTGGTAGAGCTATTCCGAGCAGACCCATTGGAAACACTGAACATGGCTAACTTAGATACATTCATTTCAAGGGGTCTATTGAGTAGAATTTGGCTGGAGAGAACCCATGATCATATATATACAGTGGTACCTCAGGTTACATATGCTTCAGGTTACAGACGCTTCAGGTTACAGACTCCACTAACCCAGAAATAGTACCTCGGGTTAAGAACTTTGCTTCAGGAGGAGAACAGAAATCGTGCTCTGGTGGCGCAGCGGCAACAGGAGGCCCCATTAGCTAAAATGGTACCTCAGGTTAAGAACAGTTTCAGGTTAAGAACAGACCTCCGGAATGAATTAAGTACGTAACCCGAGGTACCATTGTATATGTGTGTCTATGAAAGAACAAGTACCTGAGTTGCTCTCATGTTCTCTACCCTAGGATGATTGTAGCATCCAGCCAGGTGGGCCAGGAGAAGGTCCACTGATCTGTGTCTTTGACCACCTCTTTGTGCCTGTAAACTGTGGTACTTAACTAGCCAGCCAAGGCCATTATAAACTGGGCTGACCAGTTCAGCAGCCTTTTCTACTAGATTCATCTAAACCTCACTGGGCTTGGACCCACAGGTATAATCTAGACTGCTCTCCACAATCCATAACAATATATTTTGGTAAGTTGTTTGTTCCCCATGTGTTTGGATACTTCTTACGATATTGTTACCAAATTTTGCATGAAGGTTCCTGACGGAGCAGTTTTTCTACCATGTTTGGACACGGTTTTGAATCAAAATGCCAGACTTAAGCTTCCAAAATTTCACGGTTTTTTAACTGCAGATTTCAAAACTGCAGCTCGATTAACTGGTTGCAGTGATTTTTTTGGGTTTCTTGGAATTCCGGAGCAATGGCAGGTATGAGGCAGCTAGTAACACATACATACATACATGCACACATACATGATACATGCATTCATAAGTGGTGCAGAAAATAAACTTTGCACATGTAGGTGATGCTTATTATTTGGATGGGTGCCTTGACCGTCTGAGCAGGTTCAGGTGCAAAGCTCTAGTGAACAGCACTGGCTCACAAATTTACACCTCAAGCACGTCCTCTTGAGTCCTGTGTTTTGCCCATGTCTCCATATTGATGTGTGAGAGGTTCTCCTCATTGCCTGGAAGAACCTCTAGACAGTTTGTCATCTGGCCTGTCACTCGGTGACGGGGCTGTGTCTCGCTAATGAACACATCAAGCCGCCTGAGTGTTTGTGCTGCCTAATTGAAAGAGCTCACAATTGGGAATTTTTAAAAAAATGTGGCTTAGATGACAACACTTGGGACGAAGGGGGAGAGCGGTGCCCTCTGCAAGCGAGATAAATTATAAATAAAATGACCATGTGTAGCACTGTGACTTTTAATCAATTTGTTGATTAGATTCATGATTTAAAAACAAAACAAAGCAAAAACAAACCCTTTAATTGACTAAAAATATGTCTCCAATTAGATCGGACAGAACTGTAGTTGGTTACGGGTTCCAGATGTTGTTAGGAGACCTTTATTCCCCTCCCAGATCTACAGTTCCCAGGGTGCTTTAACTATAAATCCCTCTTCTCAGAGAACTCTGAGAATTGTAGCTCTGTGTGGGGAAATGATGGTTGCCTGACACCGCTCAGCACCCTTAACAAACTACAGCTCCCAGGATATTTTGGGGGAAGCCAAATTGGTTGCGGGGACCCCATGCTCTTGGTTCTTTTGGAAATAATTTCCCTCCCCCAAAAGCTGCTTCTAATGCAGTGGGGAGGAGGGGGAGAGTATAAAAGAGCCCTGAGTTCAGCCAGTGCTGGCTGGGGCTGATGGGATTTGTAGTCCAAAATTTCTAGAAGGTTGGTGAAGGCTGGTGAGGCATTTCAAATTGTGGCCTCCTTGGGAGTCCTTATCAGTGGGCAAGCTTCCATAAGTCATTTCCTTGTTCCATGCACCATGTATGGAGAATACAAACCAGCCATGGTTCTCCCTACAACCTCATGTGTGGCCTACCACATCCCATATTGCAGTGGGATATTTTGGGCCACAGCCACATTTAAAGCACCTATGATAGCACTTCGAAAAGTCATGGAGAATTCTTGGAGCTGTCGTTCATTAAGGGCAGTGAGCTGTTAGGAGATCCAGATTCCTGTCCCAGGGCTAAAAGTAATCCGCAGAGTTCCCTGGGAAGAGGGATCAATTGTTAAACCACTCTGGGAATGGGATCTGAGTGAAGTGAACAGGGGCCTCCAATCAACACTCAGTGCTTTAACAAACAGCAGCTCCCAGAATCCTTTGGCGGAAGCCATGACTGTTTAAAGTGGCACAGTAGTGCTTTAAATGTATGGAGTGAATGTGGACTTAAGCTCACTGCAGTTGATCCCCTCCTGGTTCTCCCCCTCCCCCCCAGTCTCGCTCCACCCTCAAACACCTCCCACCCCCATCTATGCGCTGGGCCAAGCTGAGGACAGCTTCAAAGACGTTAACCAGCTTTTCAATTTTTCATCACTGCTCATGGTAACCATACCTTCAACTTGCTGCCTCCCTCAGGCTAACCCACCCAGCCTGCTGTCCGTTCTTTGGAATATTAATAATTCCTGCGCCAGTCTGCTCAGCGCGGCCCCTTCCCATTGGCTGACACCGGGCAGAGCAGCCGTTGGGTTCATTAGAAGTCCTGATGATCACAAGCCAGGCAGAAAACCACCTGCACCGCCAGCCTGTCAGCAAGGAGAGTGAAGGCAACACAGACCAGCTGCTTGCGGAGCCTCGAGAAAGTAACATATTTTTGCTCCTCGTCCATCGGAACTACACACTGGGCCTATGACGCTGTGTCTTCTACTTTAGTTTGATGGCCAGGAATGTTAGTACTGTGTTACAGACTGCACACATACACAGGCTCCACTTCCCAAGATTCATGGGAACTGTAGTTTTTAAGGGTGATGGAAAACTACAGTTCCCAGTATTTTTTGGGGTGTGTGATAATGTGCTTTAAATGTATGATGAGTTCGCAAGTGCAGCAGAGCTATGTTAATCATAACAGACTGCCTGATTTCCATTGGAGCGATCAATGTGAGGTTGGTTAGACTGAGAGACAGTAACTGGCCCAGCATAGTTTCACGGTGGGGTGAGCATTTGAATCCCGGTCTCCCAAATTACAGCGCAGCATTCTAACCACTGCAACACACTGACTCCCAACTCTACAATATCTTTTTTTAAAGATGGAGGTGACCAGAACTGTATGCAGTATTCCAAGTGTGGTTGCTCATCAGATTTACTAACAGGTGTTTCAATATTGGCATTTATATTTTTGATCCTTCTCCTAACGATCCTTAGTGTGGAATTTACTTCCCCCCTGCACAGCTGTCATGCAAACTGTGTCAACATCTTTCAACTTTTTTCTATGGGAGGAATCAAGGGATGAAACGCTCAGGCCATAAAAATTGGCAGAATTACAATTTCCCTTTAATTTGTGTGTGCTTCCTCATGCCTCCCCTCCCCCCCCTGGTTCTTCTTTTCCATCCTCATATTTGCTAACTTCATTGTGCAGTTATTCAGGGAAGACTGCCTCACCACGATGTTCTGCATATTGTGATTGTAAGCTGGATTGATTCCTTACTGCCTATGTAAAAATTTCTCTGTAGTGTTACGATCTTCCTGAGAGGGCTATAAAATATAATGCGGAAAAAAATGTTTAATAAAATGTAGAGCATCAAAAAAAACAGTGCCTGAATTATGCAAGGAGAGGTTGAAGGGATTCCCATAGCTAACAGGGGTAAACAGAGTTACACTCCCTCCCTGTGCTGCCTGAGGCTGGGCTTCTGTTTGGGACAAGTGCCGAGTGGGCAAGGTGTCGGGGAGGACCACTAAGAAGAAGCTGGTGGCAGGTGCCCAGTGGAACTTGTTAGGCAGAAAACAGGGACCACCACAATAGTGGGAGCCAGAGCCAATAACAGGTGGAGCTGGATGTAGGTAAGCCACACTGCTGAGTCAGTGCAGCATAGTGGTTAGAGCATGGGTAGGCAAACTAAGGTCCGGGGGCCAAATCTGGCCATACTGCCTTCTAAATCCGGCCTGTGGATGATCCAGGAATCAGTGTGTTTTTACATGAGTAGAATGTGCTCTTTTATTTAAAATGCACCGCTGGCTTATTTGTGGGACCTGCCTGGTGTTTTTACATGAGTAGAATGTGTGTTTTTATTTAAAATGCATCTCTGGGTTATTTGTGGGGCATTGGAATTCATTCATTCCCCCCCCAAAAAATATAGTCCAGCCCCGCACAAGGTCTGAGGGACAGTGGACCGGCCCCCTGCTGAAGAAGTTTGCTGACCCCTGGGTTAGAGTGTTGGTCTAAGACCTGGGAGGACAGGGTTCAAATTCCCTCTTGGCCGTGAAGCTTACTGGGCGTTCCTGAGCCATTGCCTCTCTGCCTGACCGCAGGGTTGTTTGGGGCATTAAACGAGAAGAGAAGAATCATGTATGCTGCTTCAAGCTCCTTGGAGAAAAAGGTGGGGTTTAAATGTAATTAATCAATAAGAGTATGAATAAAAGAAGGCAGACAGGTCAGGGTCTGGAGGAAGGCAGGCTGAGGTTGGTTGGGCAGTGCCCCATTTGCCCTAGCAGATCACAGACTGCTCACGGGCTTACAGAGGCACCCAAAACAGGCCATTGTTGCCTAGCCTCAGAACTAACGCTCAAATCCTAAAGCTGGTCTAGGGGATCTGTTGCTGAACTTCAAGTCCCATCATTCCTGACCACTAGCCCTGCTGGCTGGAGCTGATGGGAGTTGGAATCCTACTCCAGTAGATGCCAAGAAGACAACAGAGGCTGTGCCAGTCTAATATTTAAAGAGAAGGCGTTGCAAGGGCCAAGCACCACAACACTAAAATCCAATATTGTGTCAAATGGACTTCCTGGTAAGAAGTGCAGGAGCTGAGACAACCTTTCAGGCATGCTGGTCCCAAGCTATATAGGGTTTTCTCCACTAGAACTAGCGTCTTGAACTTAGCCTATTAGCTAACTGGCAGCCAGAGAGAAACCATTTCTCATTGAAATGCAAGCAAAACCCGATGTTTCCCTGAATCCCTTCCATCCTCCCCGCTCCCAGCCCCCAGCTTTGTACTGTACGCATCCTCTTTGACCTGGAAAAGACCAGCCTGACTCCAGCAACGGTGGCAGCGAAAGGGAGCAAGCCGGCAAATAGGACATGACAGCATATCACAGGCCGATATGGTAACCAGCTGTCTCAAGTTCATGGGCCAGTCGGAGCACTTGGGAAGGAGAGAGGAGCACCCACCTGAGGCCAGGCGTCTGCAGAAGAAGGGGATGGAGAGAGAGAGAGAGAGAGAGAGAGAGAGAGAGAGGATGTTACTGACGTGCAGGTCCTACCTCCCCCTTTCCGTGAATCCCTGGACGTCATGTATTGCTTGGACATGCTGCAAAACTTGCAAGCTAGGAACATAGAAAGCTGCCTTATATTGAGTCACTTCATTGGTCTATTTAGCTCAGTATTGTTTGCACAGACTAGCAGCAGCTCTCCAGCATTTCAGACAGGAGAGCCTCCTGGCTCAACCCTGGCAATCCCCGGCTGGGATAAGACTCTGGAACCCTGGAGAACCACTGCCAGTCTTTGTCTCAGTGTGAGGCAGCTTCCTACGTCACTATTTCAACCAGCCCTTGATTTAGAAACGTGAGGACTACAGCCTTACTTTGTTTTTACAGGAAATGCCACAACTCAGTGGTCGAACACCTGCTGTGAACATAGAGGGGCCCAGGTTCAATCCCCAGCATTTCTTATGTTCTTATTTTGAATCAACCCTTTATTTAGAATCATGAGGACTGGAAACTTACTTTGTGCAGAAGAGCACCTGTGTTGCATGTAGAAGGTCCCAGCCTCAGTCCCTGGCATCTCCACATAGGGCTGGGCAAGGCTCCCTGTCTGAAACCCTAGAGAGCTGCTGCCAGCCTGTGTGGACAACACTGAAGTAGATGGAGCAAGGGTGTGATACTGGATAAGCTTCCCAGATTCCTCTTTAAAACCAGCTCTTTATTCAGGACAGTGAGGACTAAAATCTATAGGGGAACGACCATGGCTGACTGGCTCAGCACATGCTCTTCATGAGGAAGGCCGCAGCCTCAACCCCCAGCATCTCCACGTAGGACTCGGAATGTTTCCTTCCTGAAACCCTGGAGAGCCAATCAGGTTAGACGGTACTGAACTAGATGGACCAATGGTCTGGCTTGGTATAAGGCAATGTTTGAGAAGCATGAGGACTGGAATCTTACTTTATTCTAAACAAGGAATACCATAGTTTAATGACAGCGCTCCTATGCTCTAGGTTCCTATGCTCTTGCATCCTGCAAGAGGCACGCATGCAACGACCAAAGGACCTATCTGCAGGCATCAGGACGCTGCCAGCCCTCTCTTGCATAACTACCCTTGGCTCCCGTCCATCGCTTCCAGGCCAGCAGCCTGAGCCAGCCGAAAACGGACTCTAATGAAGCCACTGTCTGTTTCTCGCACAAAGCGCCGTCCCCGGCAGACACATCGCCATAAAAACCCAGCCGTGCCGGCTTGTTCAACCTGCTCGTGTCCCCGGCTCCGAGGCAATCACCAAGCTGCTTAGCTGCCCTGTAAATGGTACCGTACAAGCCATAACACCGGCTGTCGGTTCTCAGCAATGGCCTGGACCCATCTAGAGAGCACTTGCCTCTTAAACTCTTGGCCTCGTAATGGCATTGGAAATTTGCATCCTGAGCTGGCTGGGGGGAAGAGGCAGGGCTGGAGGTGAGGGGAAGACATTGACAGTGAAATTATTATTATTATTATTATTATTATTATTATTATTATTATTATACTTCAAATCATGCAATAATGAGAAAAGCGATATATACAACAGATGGAGGAAAGAGTACAAATTTTACCCCAAGATGGAAGGGCGTGAGGTTGAGATCTTACCAAGGGCATCCCCAGGGAGAGGTGGGAGAGAACCTTGCCGGAATCCCTGGATTCAGTGTAGACAGGGCTGAGCTAGATGGACTCTTGGGCTGACTCTGCATAAAGCAGCTTCCTATGCTCCTAAAAGAGAAAATCCGCCCGCAATGACACAAAGAAAAAGACAAGCCTTGCGGCACCCAGATATTCTTAGCTGTTTCTGACATGTAGGACTGCACGTCCAAAATATATTAATTTATTTTGTGCATATGAAATAAAGTTCCACCAAAAAGCCCTGAATGACTGTGGTTTCTTGTTCCCTATTTGACAAAAACTGCAGAGCAAAGACTTCAGCTTCTTTGAGCCACAGAACATAAGAGGGTAGGAACACAGGGAACAGCCTTCTGCTAAATCAGTCCATTTGTCCAGCTAGTTCTATATTGTTTACACTGACTGGTAGCAGCTCCCCAGGGTGTTAAGTAGATTTTTCAGCCATGCTCACAGGTGATGTTGTGCTCATCAGTCCCACATTATGTCTTAAGCCATACCCAGGCTGTTTGTAAGTTACACATTATGCAAACGCTCAAGTCTCCCACTTTTTCAGATCAAGGACTCTTTTACTAGTCTCATCCCAAAGCATGGAAACTACATAAAATAAAATAAAAATTAACCACATGTGAACATAAGAAGAGCACTGCTGGATCAGGCCAATGTCCCATCTAAGTCCAGCATCCTGTTCTCACGGTGACCAACCAGATGCCTGTAGGAAACCCACAAGCAGGACCCGAGCACAAGAGCGCTCTCCCCTCCTGTGGTTTCCAGCAACTGGAAGCATTTGTGCCTCCAAATGTGAAGGCAGAATAATTGTCCCCATCGATAGCCCTCTCCTCCGTAAATCTGTCTAATCCTCTTTTAAAGCCATCCAGGTTGGTGGCCACCACTGCCTCTTGCTGACTAATCCAGCATTCAGGTTTATCTCTCTCTAATAACCCTGGGTACTGGAGTGGGTTAAGGATGCTGAGAACTGTAGCTCAGCACGGGGTAAATTGCAGTGCCCAAGATTCTTTGAGGGTGCGGAGAAGAGTGATTTAAATGTGCTTTAAGTGAATGCTATGCAGGTGGCGCTGTGGTCTAAACCACTGAGCCCTGGGCTTGCCAATCAGAAGGTTGGCGGTTTGAATCCCCCCGATGGCGTGAGCTCCCGTTGCTCGGTCCCAGCTCCTGCCAACCTAGCAGTTCGAAAGCACGTCAAAGTACCAGTAGATAAATAGGTACTGCTCCGGCGGGAAGGTAAATGGCGTTTCTGTGCAGGGTGGTGCTGTGGTCTAAACCACAGAGCCTAGGGCTTGCCAATCAGAAGGTCGACAGTTCGAATCCCCGCAACGGGGTGAGCTCCCGTTGCTCGGTCCCAGCTCCTGCCAACCTAGCAGTTCAAAAGCATGTCAAAGTGCAAGTACAGTGGTGCCTCGCTAGAAGAAAAGAATCTGTTCCGCGATTCTCTTCGTCTAGCGGTTTTTTTGTCTTGCGAAGCAAGCCCATTGACAGCTTAGTGGATTAGCGTTACAGCGGTCTAGCGGCTTCTAGCGATCAGCTGTTAAGCAGCTTATCAGCGGAACAGCTGATAAGCGGCTTAGCGGCTTAGGAAAAGGGCGAAAAAAAGCGAAAAAACCCCGTGGGGGGACACAAGATTTTTTCATCTTGCGAAGCAACCCCATAGGGAAATTCATTTTGCGAAGCGCCTCCAAAACGGAAAACCCTTTCGTCTAGCGGGTTTTCCGTCTTGCGAGGCGTTCGTCTTGCGGGGCACCACTGTAGATAAATAGGTACTGCTCAAGTGGGAAGGTAAACGACGTTTCTGTGTGCTGCTCTGGTTTGCCAGAAGTGGCCTAGTCATGCTGGCCACATGACCCGGAAGCTGTACGTCGGCTCCCTCGGCCAACAAAGCGAGATGAGCGCCGCAACCCCAGGGTTGGCCACAACTGGACCTAATGGTCAGGGGTCCATTTACCTTTCCTTACATAAGCAGTTTGAGAGAGTGGTCTTCACAGTGCCTGCTTCCAGATGCCAGGGGCTGGACCTGGGACACTCTGCATGCTAAGCACCACTGAGCTATGGTGCTTTGGGTGTGCCAGACTTGCTGACTCACTGTAAAGTTTCACAATGTCACTGTCACATCAAAATTCTCTCTCTCTCTCTCTCTCTCTCTCTCTCTCTCTCTCTCTCTCTCTCTCTCTCACACACACACACACACACACACACGATTTCCCCAGCACATCCCAGAATGACAGAGGCCATCCAGGCTTCTGATTTGATCCCAGAATGTCCCGTTTCAGTGCTCTAGCGCTGCTGCTGCCAAGCACAGGGAAGAGGGGAGGAGCTGGTGTTTGCAGCCAGAGTTACAGCCAGTGCTTACAGTGGAACCCTCGTGAAGCAGGACCCTTGTGCGCAGGGGAGGCAGTTCTCCCTGGAGCAGAGGTGGCAGATGCACACAACGCTCTTGCCAGCCCCTCTCTGCTGCCGCCAAAGCCACCGCTGCTGTGATGGCAGCATGAGGTGCAGCACAGGTGGAGGCAGTGAGGGGAGGAGGTAAGGGAGAGAGTAGCTGCTGGGCTGGGGCTGGGGCAGCAGGGGAGGCAGCCAGCTGACTTACGTGGCAGCGCACACCTAAAGACACGCGTCCTCATTTTCAGCCGAAGAATGTTGGAGGGTATGTTCTTTTGCAAACTCCCAAATTTCCCTTTCTAAGAGATGCACAATTTGGCGGATGCAATTCCCGCATCATCTACATAAACGCCTGGGGCTGTTTTTCCATCTTTATGCATTAGCTCGACATGAATATACAAGAAGTATTTCAACTCTAATTCTGTTTGAAAATGCTAGAATAGTGTCTGTATACACTCTGCAGGAAAAGTAGGTCCCTTGAGTTCTGAAGCGTGTGTGTGCATGTGCGTGTGTGTGTGTGCATGTATTTACATATTTCCATGTAAATCTGGGTTTAGAATCTAATGTTCTCTTTTAAATAGGCATTAAAACGTCAAGCACTTCCCTTAAACACTTGCTATAGATCAGCAGATTAGTCTGCATCTACTGGGAAAAGACACAGATGTGGCATAGGTGAGCGTGTTGTGGGGTAGGTTAGAGGTCTTTCATTGTTTATTTTATATATTTTTACATTAATACTCCAGCTTTCCTCCAAGGAGCTCCAGGTGGCGTACAATGTTCTCTCTTCCTCCCCAGATTTATCCTCACAATAACCCTGTGAGGTAGGCTAAGGTGAGAGTGAGTGACTAGCTTGAGGTTACCCAGTAAGCTTTGTGGTTGAGTTGGGATTTGAATTCTTGTCTCCCAGGTCTTACTTAGTGTTCTGTACTGAGTTGAATAGGGTCCAGAAGGCAGCAGTCTGATTGGTCCTAGAACAATAGGATTCAGAGTGCAGCAGTCTGATTGGTCCTAGAACAATAGGATTCAGAATGCAGCAGTCTGATTGGCCCACAGGAGCCACCCAATCCAGCTCCAGGTGGAAGTGAATCCACAACATGATTGGCCTACAGGATTAGCCAATCAGATGGGGCTGTTGTGAAAATAATGCATATAAAGCAGACATTCTGGGGGAACTTTCATTCCTCCTCACCACCATGAGCTGAATAAAGAGAATGAAATCCACTCTCGACTCTGAGTATATTTCACTTAGTCCAACACTCTAACCACTGTACCACACTCTAACTCTCCAGAGGCTGTGAAGTGCCATTACTTTACTCCTGGGCTTGGCGAAGGACCACAAAACTAAATGCTCCCTGCCTTATTTGCTAGGATTTCATCAACTTTTCCCAACTTGCTGCCCTCCAGTTTATTTGGACTCCAACTTCTATCAGCTGCTGGACAGGGTTGATGGGAGTTGTAGTCCAAGGCAGCAAGAGGGCACCAGGATAGAGAAGGCTCGCTGACACTCTGGGTGCTTAAGACTTATATAATTGCTGTCTCCTTTTCAGAGATGGGCTCTGGCCATGAATTGATATATTTTGCTGCTGCTGTGTGGAACAGTCAGAGCTAAGACGTCAAGGGAAGCTTGGAGTCAATAGCAGAGGGCCAGGCAGCCTAAATGGAAATATGTTAAGGCAGGGACAGGGAGCTTCAGGCACAGGGGCCAAATGTGGCCCTTCAGGTCTCCCTGTCTCTCCAGGCCACACACCGTCTCCCTAGGCTACGCCCCTCACTAGGCCTGCTTTGCACCTTCCTTCAATATATTTACCAGGCTGGAATGTGTCCTTGAGCTCTGATAATGCCTCTTGTTTGTCTGGATGGAGATGGATGTGTCAGTATCTGTATAAAGTAGCCTATGGTACAAAAAGTGAACTTCACAGGTTCACATACACACACATCTATACACTCCAATTCTGCTCCTTGAGGTCTTTCATATCCTGTAGCTGTTGTCTTGCAAAGTGTTTCAATCGGCAACTCAAGTTCTGAAAACTCTCCTTGAATTGTCACAGAGAGGTGGAGGGAGGTTCACATGCCACCAACCAGATCTAAGGCAAGACAAAAGTCAGAGCAGGAGAAATTACTGCCATGCATTTTTTAAATAAATAAATAAATTGATCAATCGTTCCTGGATGAAACACATTAAACACACACACACACACACACACACACACACACACACACACACACACACACTGGAAGGTAGCCTTCCATGCTTGACACGCTGACAGTTTCCCTCCCTGCTCTTCTGGTTGTGAAACATTATTATCTGCCAGTAAAAGTTAAATCTCTCAATTGAAATGGGCTCCTTCCCTGCTGGGTAGCAGAAGGCAACTCCTGCCCTTCCTGATTAGCACTATGTAGCCCCCCAGGTTTGGTTTGAAAACAAACCCCCCCAACAACTACTCCCTCCAAAAGGGACAAACTAATAAAGATCTAATCCAATTACGGCTCTGAACAGCATAGGGAGCTTTGTTTGTGTTTGTGTGTGTGGTTGTAATAGTACTCTTTAAGTATTGCCCCTTATCCCACTCTCTCTTTCCTTTCCTTCTGCTGCTTTCTCCAGGACTGGCTAGAGTCAAAAAGCAGGCTGTTAGGTTGTGTGAGGATTTAAGAACCAGGCAAAACAGTCACTTCACCCTGGTCCAGCCCGTTTAGAATTTTGAAGGCTCTCTGCCAAATAAGAAAAATGGGGGCCTGGAAGAAACAGAAGTTCTTCTTCTGTTGTTGTTAGCCTCCAGTTCTCTCCAGTAATGCAGAGCAGGGTCCTAGGGAGAGAAATGTTGGCAATCCTGCCCACCATTGCACTCACCTTGGGAGAGCATTTGGAGATGCAGGGAGAGTGTGTTTTGACTCTATGTGATTCTGGATATGCGCTACCCCCAGAATGTAAACCTTGCATAAGTTGAAAGTTGATTGGATTGCTGAATGCTTAGCTTTGAAGGAGACAGAACAACAACTCCTTGGTGTTCTTCCTGAACACCTTCTCCAGAGTGACCCTAGGAGCCAATTCTCCGTGGCTGACTCACCTCCTTTAGCTCTGATTGGTTCCAATCAGCACAAAGGGTGAGAAGACTTCTCATTGGCTCACTGGAGGTGAACCAAAGAATCTAAGGACATAGTAAGAGCCCAGCTCAATCAGGCCAGTGGTCCACCTTGTGGTCTATCACAGGGGGCAGTCAGATGTGTATGAGAAGCCCACAAGCAAGACCTGGACACAGCAGCACTCTCCCCACTTGAGGTTCCCAGCAACTGAAATTCAGAGACATACTGCCTCCACCCATGGAGGAACAGCATAGCCATGAATCTAATAGATGGCCAATGGTTACTAGCCAAAATGGCTGCACTCTGCCACCACCGTTGGAGGCAGTAAAATGGGTGTAGCCAGGAGTTTTTGGGGCGGGGAGTAGGTCTTTTGTTAGGGGGCCAGAACCTCAGTTTTCTATGTATTTTTTTGATGGGGGGCAGCTGCCCCTTCCTGCCCCCAATTAGCTATGCCCATGGGCAGTAATGCTTCTGAATAACAGTTATTTGAAGCTACAGGAGGGGAGAGTTACTCTTGTGCTCAGATCCTGTTTGCAGGCTTCCCGCAGGCATTTGGTTGACCACTGTGAGAATAGGATGCTGTACTAGATGGGCCATCGGCCCTGATACAGCAGGCTCTAATTATGTTATTAATGGTTGAACTGTGGAACTCACTCCCAAAAGGTATAGTGATGGATGGCTCAGATGGCTTTAAAAGAGGATTAGGAAGAACATTGCCTGACATACAAAAGTATCACATTCATTCCTTTGCCCACTTTTGCCTCTGGCTGGCCCCACCCTACCACTGGCATGTGACCTCCAGATGATTGGAGAGAATGCAGCCCTCGGGCTGAAAAAGCTCCCCCCCCCCGCCCCTATTTCATGTTTTCCCCCATAACCAGGAAAGCTCCTTTTCTAATTGGGACAAGTGAGTGTCTTGTTTCACACTGTGAAGACCCTTCCACCTTCCAAGTTCTGTATATTTACTGGCTTATACGAGGGAGACAGATGCTGCTGTCTTAAGAGAGTTTCGGCAGCCCTTCCAACAGATCTTGCTCTTTTCCTTTCCATCTGCAACCAGGTCACCCTATAGCCCGAGGGACCCAACATCTGATGTCCACAGTTGGTATGGAAAACAGCTGCTACTCACCCTGAGTTGTGGAGAGAAAGAGTCTGTTGTTCCAGCTGACAGTCCACGCAAGACAGGTCATGGTTGGGAGCAAGGCCATCCAAGAAGAGACGGGCTGGTTGCAAGAGAAGTGGGAAGACTTACTTAATCGGGCTGGTGAGGATGAGGAAGATCAGGATCTCTTGCTCAACCTCCGAGTAGCTTTCAGTAGATCAGCAAGAGTTTCTGTGCCTCTTGATATAATTTTCATTCATTCTGTATTATCTAAAATGCATAGCAAAACAAATAACAGATAATAATTCAGAGTATAGCATATACCCCAATCTATCTGCAAGCATTTCTGACTCCCTACAATTGATGGATAAATTGGTCAGTTTCACTTCTCTACGTTTTTATTTTTCCATTCTTAAATGTTCTCCATATTTCTACAGCAACTTGAGGTGTGTGTTGCTGGTTTGTTTGTTTGTTTTTTAAATCCTCAGGAAAATTTGTCAGAATTTAAGTGTGAATGTTTCCTATTAGACACATTTTTGTATGCACTTTTGCCTAAGGTACACATTTTATGCAAATAATTTTCCCCTAATATAATGCATTTGTTAATTTCACTAATAATGCACTGGTATGCATACTTTACACTAGGATTTGCATCTTTATACCCATGACTTGATTGGAGAACTGCACTGCAAAATCTGGAGAACTGCCACTTTTAAAGGGTCGTTGTATTCCCATTTATGAAAACACATTTTTGAAGCTGCAAATTAAGGGGTTTGATCTTTAAATGCAAAGTGAATTTATCCCCCATCCTTGGAGTAAAGGGCAATAAGTGCCCAAGTCAATCCTCCGATTCTAAAAAACGTCAACTCCACAGGGCTCCACAGAAGGTGAATGGATTTCTGGCTGCTTTTTCCTCCCACGACCTCGAGGTGGCGAGCTAAGTATGGAAAGCAAAGTCCCTCTCTGGCCCGTTTTCAGAACAAAGGCATATTAGCCCAGCAGCTCGGGCAAATCGGCTTCTCCCTCCAAGAACGCCGAACCCTTTCCAAAACTTGTATCTGTAGGGCAGAAACTCCAACAAAACAAAAGGACATTTAGGGGATGATCTAAGCAAACTTTACCTAGGATTACTATGCTTATGTATGCATGTACGTACTATGTAACTGTGAAGCCTTTTTTCATCTGCATTATAGACACAGGAGGTCCTGGCTTCAAATCTCAACAGCTCTAGATAGGGCTGGGAATGTCCGCTGCCTGGAACCCTGGAGAGATGCTGCTGATCTGTGCGGACAGTATTTATTTCTTTATTGTATTTAATAAAATTTATATACCGCTTGATTGTAAAAAACAAAATAAAACAAAACAACCTAACAACTTCAAAGTGGTTTACAATAACAATAAAACAGCAAACTTGTTGGGGGGGACAACCCTGTTGAAAACACATATTTAAAACACACCTAAAATCAGCGATAAGCGAAAGAACAGATCAAAACATAGGCAAACATTCTACATATCCTGAATAATTTTCCTAAACAGAAATGTTTATAAGGTAAAAGGTAAAGGTACCCCTGCCCGTACGGGCCAGTCTTGACAGACTCTGGGGTTGTGCGCCCATCTCACTCAAGAGGCCAGGGGCCAGCGCTGTCCGGAGACACTTCCGGGTCACATGGCCAGCGTGACAAAGCTGCATCTGGCGAGCCAGAGCCGCACACGGAAACGCCGTTTACCTTCCCGCTGGTAAGCGGTCCCTATTTATCTACTTGCACCCGGAGGTGCTTTCGAACTGCTAGGTTGGCAGGCGCTGGGACCGAGCAGCGGGAGCGCACCCCGCCGCAGGGATTCGAACCGCCGACCTTTCAATCGGCAAGTCCTAGGCGCTGAGGCTTTAACCCACAGCGCCACCTGAGCAGGTGCCAAAAGAAAGGAACAGTGAAGGCCCCTACCTGGTGTCAACAGGCAGGGAGTTCAAAAGTTTCCACCTATGAATCACCTATGAACATCACAAAGCTCAATATGGAACTAGACTGCTTGGTAGTTTGTGAGGTGGGGTTCAAATACATTCTGGCGAATTCAAGTTGCGTGGGACAACAATTGCTCTTTGTGGCATCGTATAACCTTCCAGCAAATATATCAGAGCAAATACTCAATAGACAATGGCTGTTGTATAACTGCCTCACAAGCTCTGTGTGTACAAAAATCAGGATGAATGCCCAAGAAACAAGTTGACGTGGTTGCTACCCTAGATAGATCAGTGGTCTGACTCTCTATAAGGAAGATTCCTATTTTCTGCAAGAGTTGTGGAGATTCGAGGTTGAACGGTGGTTACTTGGGTCAAAGAAAAGAACACTGTGGAAATCCTGGTGCGTTTGTTCCACAAAGGCCCTCATCTCTTGCAAAGGGAAGTTGAAAACAATTTCTCTGGAGCTGACAGAAAACAGAGAGGCATACTTTTAGGAGATGCTATAGCTTCTCTCCATCTCTCCTCTCTTACCCCCCCCCCCCCGTTCCCCCCTTTGCTGTCAGGGAGACAATCTGTTCCTCCTTTGCTGAGGAGGAACTTTACAATATGGTGACGAGATGTCAGGAATCATTAAACAAAACAAAGAAAGATGGAGCAGGGACGTTCAGGAGAAACATCTTTTCAGCACGAGGGGTAGAGGAGTGTTGAGCACCCAGCTGAAGAGGCTTCTTAAAGCTTGGCAGGGAGGCAAGGCCTCTGTTGTTTATTATTCTGATCCACCTTGATCTCCCTCAGATGCCTCCCATTCTTAGCATACACAGGGGATTTGCAGTGGTTAGGATGAGGATGTGGATATGGGGAATCCCACTTTCAGCTTACCACCCACCAGGAGACTGTGACAAGGCCTGAGACTCAGGCTGATGGAACCAGATCAAGGGGAGGATGTGCCCAAATCTAAACCCAGGATATGTGTGCTCCAGAGTCTCTGGTTCTGGAGCAGAAACAAGAACCCCAAAGTGCAGTAGGTCTTATTCCAGGAAAATCCAAGGTAGTGTGTTCCAGATGTTGTTTGACTACATTTCCCATCAGTCCCAGCCAACATGGGATTGGATGATGGGAGTTGTAGTTGAACAACAGCTGGAAGGCAACATGTTTATATCAAGCTGGGTAAGTTCCAAGCCTTGATGCTGCCTGCCAATCAAAGTGGCTGATGTTGCAAACCCGCAGTTCCTTCTGTGTCTGCAGAAGGCTCTGAGGCAACTGAGCGGGCATGATCCTGGGGAGTTTGCTGGAGTAGGTGCCTCTCAAGCTTCTTAAAATCCATAGCATGCTTTGATCTACCTTGCAAAAATATGGAAGATGGGCAGGATACATATGGAAACAGTTATAACTACTTGGTCTCCCTATGCAGATCTGAACAAGGAAAGTGTGCTGTAAAATTTCCTGAGTGTCGTCCATTGATCACAATCATCACTGTTCTGAAGACTTGGTGTAAGCAACCATGGAAGGCTGTGAGGCTCCCCCAGCACCTATCTCAATTTGGACAGTAACTTGCTTTAGGACAGGGACTGCCCACCCCTCTTAGTTTAGATTGTAAGTTCCCTTGGGCGAGTGATTAAATAAGAATCTGAATGAGCACAAGACTGTTCATGCTGATGTGTAAAGCTCAATGCACACCAGCAGCACTCTAACAAATAATAAAACAAAGCGCGCCTAACACAGCATGCAGTTTGACCCTTAGACTGTAAGTTCCTAGAAGGAAGAGATCATCCCTTGTCTGAATTTAGCCTGTAGGCTCAATTTCAGTGTAGATTCAACAGGGACAGTTGTGACCACATAGCAAGTTGAATAGGCATACACTTAAGACTCTTAACAACAACAACAGCAATATAATCAGTGGCGTAGCGTGGGGGGTGCAGGGGGGGCTGGCCGCACCGGCCGCAACATCTAGGGGTTAGGGTTAGGGGGCGCAAATCCACGGGTTAGGGGGCACAAATTACTTGCCTTGCCCCGGGTGCTGACAACCCATGCTACGGCACTGAATATAATGACTATTATTTGTAGTAGTTCTAGTAGTAGCGGTAGATGTACCCCACACTTCCCCCCAAAGGAGCCCAGGGTGCCAAACAAATAAACAATAAAATAATTTAAACATGTGAAAACATCTAAAAACAATTCCAGTACACATATGCAGATGCTATTGCGTCAAGGACAAATGCACACCAGTGGCGCTATAGTAAATAAGATAAAAGATAAACAACCACACCAGTAATACTTAATCTCCCTCCTCCTCTTCCTCTGGAGATAATTCTTCCAGCTACAGTCAAACAGATGTACCTGTTTGCGACTGTCAGATGTTGGTAGGGGACCCCCTCAATCCTTCATGGCCCCCCTCCTTTTAAAGATTTAAGGCTGACAAGTGTCGCTAACAGAGGATGGCTTCTCACTCCTTGCCTGCAAATGTTGGAATATCCCCCTCTGCTCCCCCCTCCCCGTTCCTGCTTCTCCCTCATCATCTGGGCTCTGTCACATCTTCTGCCATCAAGTCACGGCACTCCAAACATGACAACATTGATGCGATGTGTCACAGCCTGTGTTCCATGGCAGCAGCTATCACAAAAAGGCCAAAGTTTGCTCCCGGACATGTTTCTGTTTGTGCCAAGAGGCCCAGGGGTAGAGGGCCATGGAAAAAGAACAAAATTTAAACTTTGCGAGTGGCAGCAATGAAGGCTGATATACAGTTGCGCTCTTTCTCTCTCTCTCTCTCTCTCTCTGTGTGTGTGTGTGTGTGTGTTAGATTGGGGTCTGTGTGTTTTCCCAGCTGTTGACAAATAAAACCCGGGGTGTGTGATTTTCAAGAAACTTGGGGCTAGAGCAGAGGTAGGCAACCTAAGATCCGTGGAGCGGATGCGGCCCAATCACCCAATCACCTTCTCAATCCGGCCTGTGGATGGTCCGGGAATCAGCGTGTTTTTACATGAGTAGAATGTGTCCTTTTACAGTGGTGCCCCGCAAGACGAATGCCTCGCAAGACGGAAAACTCGCTAGACGAAAGGGTTTTCCGTTTTTTGAGCTGCTTCGCAAGACGAATTTCGCTATGGGCTTGCTTCGCAAGACGAAAACGTCTTGCAAGTTTGTTTCCTTTTTCTTAACACCATTAATACAGTTGCGACTTGACTTTGAGGAGCAACTCATAGAACGCAGTGTACATAGTAGCCTTTTTTGAGGTTTTTAAAGACTTTGGTGATTTTTGAAGCTTTTCCAAAACTTCTTTTGCAGCCATTTGGTAAGTTAAGCTTTTAAAACTTTTTTTGGGGGGGTTTGGATTTTGGGTTGGGGTGTTTGGCATTCAAGGACTTGGTGTTGGGGAGGGGTTTGCAAGAATCTGGAAGCTTGTGTGTTTTTTTCTGCATTTTTATGATTTTCTGTGACCATTGGGCCACTCTGTTTTTTAAAAAAAATTCTGGATTTGAATTTCTGTGTGCTGGGTGGCTGGGGGAACAGTTGGGGAGGGGTTTGCAAGAATCTGGAAGCTTGTGGTTTTTTTCCTGCATTTTTATGATTTTCTGTGACCATTGAGCCACTCTGCTGTTTTTTTAAAAAATTCTGGGTTTGAATTTTGAAATGCTCTTTACAGTATGTGTGACTTTAAAGAGCACTTAATAAACTCTTGTTGTACCAAATTTGGCTTTGTTTGGACTTTTTTTGACCATAGGAACGCATTAATTGATTTTCAATGCATTCCTATGGGATTTCGTGCTTCGCAAGACGAAAAATTCACTAGATGAAAAAATTCGCGGAACAAATTAATTTCGTCTTGCGAGGCACCACTGTATTTAAAATGCATCTCTGGGTTATTTGTGGGCCATAGGAATTCGTTCATTTTCCCTCGCCAAAATATAGTCCGGCCCACCACATGGTCTGAGGGAGAGTGGCCTGGCCCATGGCTGAAAAAGGTTGCTGACCCCTGGGATAGAGTATTTAGCACCATAGTGAATATCTTAATTATCACAATGGTGAATAGTTTGCTCAAACAGCAGATCATGTTGTAAAGCAAAAAGGGGGGAGGAGGACTTCAAAAAGTGGTCCTTTCTCCCTGACCCTCAGAACTCTCTGCAGGCCACACACCCTTCTCCCCAGGCCATAATCCTCACAGCCCCTGCCTTGCACCCTCACTCCGTGGAATGCATCCTTGAACTCTGAACCACCTTCTTGCTTTTCTGTAGGGAGGATGGGGAAGGTGGTGTGTAGAAACGAGGCTACTGTGAAAAGCTAGAATTTACATGTAACTTGCACTGCCCGCTTTTGTCTCTGCCCCGCCCCCCCACATGTGGCCCCAGAAATTTTGCCAAGGAGGCGATGAGGCTTCTCCCCACCTGCACTTTAAAGCAAGGTGTGTATTTTAAAAGAGAATCATAGAATTGGAAGGGACCCCAAGGATCATCTAGTCTAGTTCCAGTTTGGAAGAAAAATGTATACGAATGCAAGAAGGAGCCTTTTGCATCAGAGAAGAGACCTGCATATTCTTATCCCAGCAGCTCCCAAACTCCCCCACCCACAGACCACATGAAATTTGTTGAGCGTCTTGGTGGCCCAGCAAACGATTTTCCCTGCCTTTTGTAGCAGTTGTAATTCCATAGATCTCAAACTGCAATACCATAAAAGCAATAAAAAGAAGCAATAAGAATACAATTAAAAATCAGTACAAATGTTTAATTTGATGGATGTGCCATCTTCTGGCTCTGACCACAAATCCACAGGTCTACTGTGGACCCCTGGTGGTCCACAGGTCGTATTTTGGGAACCCTGGCCCATCCTGTTTTCACAATGGCTGACCAGACACTTTAGGGAAACCCATAAAGGGAATGTGAGCCCCACAGTGTTCAGCTGCTTGAATGCTCCGGTAATCAAACACAGAGCACCACTGATACCGAACGTAATATTGCTATTGTGGCTAATATCCTTATCCTCTGTGAATTTGTCTCATTCCATTTTAAAGCTGTTCAAGTTTATTTCTATTCCACTTTTCCTTTCCTTTTGGAAAGGAGATGTACTTGGGTCTCCATATTGTTTCAGGAGCTGGTTGATAGATAAACCCATTTCTCCCCCATCTCAGGTTGACATCACGACGCAACCAAATGAAAATGCACACACATCTTGCTTCTTCCAGGCTCTTAAGTCCCCCCCCCAGTAGATCCATCAACCCTTCCCCCCCTCCCCAGTGCTTCATTTAATCATAATAATGAAAGGTGTGAGCCACTATTAATTTGAAGGCATTCGCATTAGCCCTGCACTCAGCTACCAGGAAGCCATGGCCATTTTCCAAATGAATGTGCCGAGGCCATAAATTGGAAAGTAGAGATCTGACCGACAGCAGCTCTTCATGTCTGTACATCCCCCTCCTTCTGAGAGGCACTTTACACACACACTTTCTCTCCGAATGGCAAAAGAGCCTCCTTAATTAAGTGAAAGTGGCAGCAAAAGAGCAGGCCTAAGTGTGGAAAGAGGCAGCTTAAAAACATATTTGATTCATTATAAATAATAATAACTGGAAGGTGGGAGAAGGGTGGTGTCAGAACAGAAGCAGGGGAGAACAGCTTGCAAAAAAAAAAAATCAGGAACACTGGAAGATTCCTTGCAGAAGGTCAGGCTGTTTTGTCCACCTAGGCCAGCATTATTCTTAGCAGCAGTAAAAAAAGAACCAAGAGTTCTGGGGCACCTTCGGGAGGAGCAAATGCAGCATGGCAGGGGCTCCCACCCTGGCACCTATAAATCTTTCATTATTGCCCCTTGGAAAGGCCCCCCAGCTTTCTTTTGAAAAAGGAAGTCAATCTCTAGCCCTCCTAGAAAGAAAGTTATGGAACAAAATGTGCAGGTACCTTCTAAGAGGTTTTTGTGAAATGAGAGTAAGTGTGATGTGGTCTATTTTTCCTGATATTGAGGAATACTGCCTCTTGCTGTTAGACTGCAACACCATCAGTGTATGAGCATCTCCACTTGGGACCAGGAGAATCCACTCTCTGAAACCCTGGAATGATACTGCTAGTCAGTGCAGACATTATGGAGCTAGATGGAGTCAGGGTTTGATTGGGTATAAGGTATATTCCTTTGTTTCTGCCCCACCCCAAACAAATTAGCAATAGAAGCACAGAATCATAGAATTGCAGAGTTGGAAGGAAGCTCGGAATCTAGTCCAAACCCCTATAGTACAGGAATC
This sequence comes from Podarcis melisellensis, assembly GCF_964234715.1. Taxonomy (NCBI): domain Eukaryota; kingdom Metazoa; phylum Chordata; class Lepidosauria; order Squamata; family Lacertidae; genus Podarcis; species Podarcis melisellensis. The sequence continues at coordinate 12,333,224 of NC_138547.1, read as the reverse complement.
TCAACTAAAGCATCCATGACAGATGGCCACCCAACCTCTGCTTAAGCACTCCAGTGGAAGAGAATCTACCTTCTTAATAATAATAATAATAATAATAATAATAATAATAATTTATTTATTATTTCTACCCCACCCATCTGGCTGGGTTTCCCCAGCCATCCTGGGCGGCTTCCAATAGAAGGTTAAAAATAAGGAAGTCTGTTCTACTGTCAAACAGCTCTTACCATCAGAAAGTTCTTCCTATTGTTTAGTCAGAATCTACTTTCTTGTTTCTTGAAGCCATTGGTTTGGGTCCTACCCTCCAGATGGCTAAGGGACCACAAAAGATGGAAGTGACCCACGTCTCTCTGGATCTCCAAGAGGCTCTGCTGATGGGAGCTGGAGTCCAGTAACATCTGGAGGGTCATAAGTTCCCCACCTCTTATATAGAGAAGTGATGATGACTCCTAATATGCAGACTGAGTATACCTTTAAGGGTTGATGGAGGGGATGAGGTGAGTGTAAGTAATCTTCATGAATTCCTACTGGACTTTAGAGAAGCAGAATTATGGAGTTGATCCTTAATGTCCTTCTTTTTACACATTCTGGATACATCTGGAACACAAGAACACAGCTCCCTCATAGTGAGTCAGACCACTATCCATCTAATTAAGTAAAGCCAACACTGACTGGCAGCAAATCTCTAGGATTTCAGTCATGGTGTCTCTCTCAGCCCTACTTGGACTGAGTCTGGGACTTGCATGCAAAGCAGATGCTCTACCGCTCTTAAGATCCAGCTCCTAGGGGCCGAGGTCCCTTTGGTTTAACCAATAAACTATTTGAGGGGGCTGCCTCCCCAAAGTTGATGGGCATTGCCATTCAAATTATGTTTGTGTGCTGTGTCATGTGATCAATTATGTGGGTGGGGCTTACCTCCCCCCCCCAATAGTGTATCCAAGTTGGCACCCCTCCTACCATTGAATTATTGTCTTTCATCTAAAAACAAAGTAAGACTCAATTCCCCATGATTCTGAACAGGAGATGTTGAGGTTTGGACCTGAGACCTTCTGCATGCAAAGCAGATGTTCTACTGCTGAATTCCTTCATCTAAAAATAACAAGGCTCCAGTCCTCATGATTCTGATTAGGAGATGCTGGAATTGGGGGTCTTCTTCCTGCAAAGCAGATTGCCACTGAGTTACGGCCCTTCCCCAACACCCCATCACCTCTCCCTTTAGCAACTAACCAGTGATCGTTAAGTTCTCCCCACCATGCCAGTAGCAGCATGTTCCTGCGGTCCCCACATGGCAGTGGGCACACCCTCGCTCAGTTGCAGCTGCTGGTCCGTTTATAAATCACTGCATCACTCTGCCTGCATTTTAGCATTTAACGTGCCTTCGTCTGTGATCCTTAAAAGCTGAAATTAATGACAACCTTGCCGCCGCTCATTAATAATTGCTTCATTACTGTATACGACTGCAGCCTCTTGACAATAACGGAGTTTGCTCGGGTATTTCTAATTATCTGGCATTTCAGCTTCCTAATGGAGCCCCCCCCCCAATTCCTCTCTGTGGAAGCAGCACAGGTTCGGGCCGAACGACACGGCACAGAAAGAACCCCAAACATCATGTAGCCCTGGCATTTATTAATCATTCCAGGACTGGGGGGGGGGGGACAGGCCATGAACTGCAGGGGACCAGTGGACCTCCAACTGTGTAGTCTTCTACACATCAACTTAGAAGTGGGGAAGGGAGATGAATTCAATTCACATTTGAAGGGGCACCCACCTCATTCACATTCTCCGAAGCAGTGTTGCCGAACTGAAACACAGAAATCCTTTTGCGCTTGTCTGAATTTTGCAATGCAGTTCTGCAGCCAAGTAATGTGTACAAAAATACACACACTAGAGTGAAGCCTATGCACTGAGATGCACTGAAATTTGTGGAGGGGATGTAGCTCAGAAGTAGAGCACCTGCTTTGCATGCAGAAGGTCCCAAGTTCAATCCCCAGCATCACCAGGGCCTGGAGAGCTGCTGCCAGTCAGAATAGACAATACTGAGCTAGCTGCACCAATGGACTGGTCTGGGTATAGGTCAGTATACACATAATAATAATAATAATAATAATAATAATAATAATAATAATAATAATGATGATGATGATGATGATGATGTAGTGTCCAATGTTCACTAAAAGCCTGATGAATTTTCATGAGGACTTTTTTTAAAATGCAACAAACCAATGTGGAAATGTGGAGAGCTGTACAGGTAGCGACTCTTTAAGGCATGACTATTTGTTGCACAACTGTACACACACGTATCACACTGACCCTGGAACTGGTTGGAAGAGGGTGGGTAGAAAAGGGTGGGCAGGCCTACACATTCTCCAGCAATGCATGGGGGGATGCACAGGAATGCAACCCCTGTGCAAAACAGCTGTTGTCTGTATTTATGATTGGAAAAAGCACCTGAACCATCTTCAAAGGCAGCCCCATGTTTAACACAAGGCAATAATCCAGCCAGGTGGTAACCAGAGCACTGGATCACCATGCCCAGGTTAATTCAAGAATTCAAGACTTTTTTTGTGGAAAATGGTATTTAATTTGGGCTCACCAACTCCTAAAAAATCCACAGCTTTTTACACTATGCAGCCAAGCACTACACTGGCCCTCTGTTCAGAACACCAGCATGAATGATACACTGACTGTGAGCTGAACAGCTTGTGTGACTCTAGGCCTCATTTTCCTGGGATTCCCCATCCCCAAATCCCGAGAGGAGTTTTTCAGACATTACAATGCTGACACCTCAATGGACAAACGTCTGCAAAGGGCATTTGCTGAGAATCCGCTGAGCATTGCAATCAAATTTGCCGAATCTCTCTAGGAAGTGAGAAAGACTAAGAGGTGGGGAGAAAGGAAGGTAAAAAAGCAAAAACTGCCTGCAAAAGGATGGTTGGTTCCTCATCCCGTTTGGGGTGACCAGCTCGGCTATTGTGACGCAGAGCACCCCTCACCTACTCAAGAGGCTTGGCAGGTGCTTTTGCAAGGTAGCAGGGAAGGCTTTTGCTGTGCTACGTTGAAATTCCAGCTGCCCTCCTGTCTCGGGGTGGGGTGTGTAGAGAGAGATGAGGAGTGTGTGTGTGTGTGTAGCTAGAATTACAACCTACTCAGGTAATTAGCAAAATTCGGAGCAGACAGATTTCCGCTTGCACCGCTGGAACTTGTCACAGGGGACCTGCTAATTAAGCTGGCTTTGGAACTGGTTGCAACCGCTGCCACAGCAGAACAGAAAAGCCATATGCAGCTCCTTGGGGGTGGAGGCCTTGCTACCTTGTCTTGTCTGAAAGGTGCCATTCTGGTGGTCACAGACCCCAAGTGAACTGCTACCTCTCGTTACCAGAACAGCAGCCATGGGCAGCCCCCTCCCCGTTGCTCGCAACAGAAAGGTGCTTTCTGTGTCCAGAAGACCACCTGTGTTTATTGTTCCCTGACAATCACCCCCCTGGGGAAAGGTGTCCATAGCACTGTATTCTTTTCCCTATGTTCACCGTGTGTACAAGGGCCGCTGCCCAGACCTGCATTAAAACAGATCCTCAAATTAGAAAATGAGAGTTAATTCCCCCTTAGGGATGTGGGGAGGCATCTGATTCAGCTGGCGTTTAAAGACAGACCTACCTAATTCACACATTCTGAAACAATTTGCAAACTGAAGAACAGTTCTCCAGCCAAGTAATGTGTACAGAAATGCACATACTTGGGCAAAGTGTGCAGATAAATGCATGTGTTAGTAAAAATAATACACAGCACTACATTGTATTAGGGAGAAATTGTTTTGCAAGAATATATATCTTAGCCAGGATTACATTCAAAAATGTGTAAATGAGGATAAATTTGCACTGAGACACATATTCATGAGGAATATGAATGAGACTGATGTGGAAATGTGCAGGAGTTAAAGATTGGAAAAACAAGAAACTGCCTGTCCTGATTCTCCAGGATTCGGAGATTCTCAGCAGGGAATACACTTCTCTCAGATGTTCACAATCTGAATATAATCTTTAAGAAGCGAGTAGCTCACGTGGTGTTTGGGACTGCAACCCCCAACATCTGTGGCCACTGGTCATGCTGGATACGGCTGATGAGAGTTCGAGTCCAATAACATCTAGAGGGCACCATGTTGGAGATTCCAGCTTTAAGTGGCTGCTCATTTCTTTTTCTGTGGTCCTCAGCTTCCCCCTTCTGTGTCCACCCTCTTGGGCAAAGCAATGGTGTCTAATAGCTGACAATGTCCTTTGTGGCTCAGGTCATGCTGAAGAGGTTTCCCCAAAGCAAGCCAGGCTTGAACCCTTCAGTCTGCCCCAGGGACAAACCCTCTTTTGTAGAAGGTGTTAGGTGTGGTGCACCAGGAAAGGCTTTGCTCCCCACAACAAAAAGTCTTGCAATGATTCACATGAAGCATAAAATACAGGAAGAAAATACACAAATGCATTAAAAACATAGCCAGAATATAATATCCAATTGTTTGTGCTCCCCAAAAAGTCTGATGCTCTAATGATGACAATGTTGGAGCCAGCTGGGCCTTACTGAGGAGAGGAGAGGTGCTGCAGAATAGTCCTCTCATTGCCAGACTAAGGACCACCCTCAGAGGTGTGCAGGGGGCTGGACTAGATGACCCTTGGGGTCCCTTCCAATTCTACAGTTCTATGATTTTATAAAACTATGTATGGAAGAACCAGATTGAAATACCCCTGAACAAATGGGAAAATAATATCTGGGATATAGCAATGTCTGAGTGTCTCACCAGACATAGGAGAGCAATTAAAGGCATAGTGAATAGAGACACCTTCCAAGGAACAGGGACCCCTTTCTTTAACTACGTTAATGACCAAAATCAAGTCCTTATTATACCACCTGCTCCATCTGCACAGTGGAGAGGTTAGGTTAAGTGATAGGTTTGAAGACTGAATGTGTGAATTTATGTCGGAAGTCAACGGGCAGAACAAACACTATTAGAAGTACTGCTGGATGTTCAATGGTTATTGTTATTGTATTTGCTTAAAAAGCAATAAAAAATTGTTTTAAAAACCCACTATGTATGGCATAGAGAAAACAGATAGAGAGACCTTTCTTCCCACCCTCTGCCATGATACTGTTGGGGAAATCTTCTTCTTTGGCGATCACTTGTAGCCGAGTAAGATTGTCTTCCATAAACACGTCTTAACAGTGAGTCCGTAAGTGACTGTGGAGGCCAGTTTTGGATCTGCACGTCCTTCCACAGTGAGGACATTGGTTTCCAGGCGAGAGTTGATCACGGTGTGGATTTTCCAAGCATGCCTTCCTCTTAGCACGTTTCTCCCTTGCGTTCTGAGTTCAAGGGTCTTCAAAGCCCATGACACCTTTGGTAAAGGCTGCTCTCCAGCTGGAGCGCTTGCAGGCCAGTGTTTCCCAGTTGTTGGTGTTTATACTACATTTTTTCAGATTTACCTTGAGACAGACACTTGAACTCTTTTGTTGACCACCAGCATCACGCTTTCCATTTTTAAGTGTGGAGTAGAGTAGTTGCTTTGGGGTTCCAGCTGCCTGGAACAGCCAACTGAAGCCAGACACCAACTGTCAGCAAAACAGGACATTTATTTAGGCATTGCAAGACTGGTGCGACACAGCCTAAACCAGCAAGTAGTTGGGGGGGGGGCATCACACTAAATATGAAAAAGAGCATAAGCATTCCTATGCAAAGGGAAGCAAAGGGCAGTTGTGTCCATATTTGGCAATACTTCCTTCTACTAGCTTCCATTGGGGCAAGGCAGACCAACTTCTTATATTTCCCCCCTCCCTTTGTCCTTAACAGTTACAGCAGCTGGTCCTGCTCACCATGTCCTTCTGTCCTTATCTCAAGGTTCTCTTGCAAACAAAACCTTCACATTTCAACCTTCACTTCCTCAGCCCTTCTCATACACATTTCAATTTTATTTAATTCCTTAATTCCTTTATAATTTTATTCTTCTTCCACAGTGTCAACAAAACTATCAGGACAAGTAAAAGGAAAGGTTTGTTCATATCTGCATGAACTACTATATATTTTGGAAAGCTTCGTTCACTATGCATTCGGACGCCTCTTAAGATATCGTAACCCAATTCAGCATAACGGTTCCTGAGATCTAGGAGTAATATTTCATCTATGTTTGGCTACAGTCAGAGGGTTTTTTGAATCAAGATGGCAGACTGAACCTTTGAAAGCTGCAGTGATTTTAACCACTGACTAAAAAACAGCACTGAGTTTTTCTTCTTACTTAGAATTCCCAACCAATGCCAGATATGAGGCTCCTACTTCACTTATACTTCTGCTGCCCCAATATGTGGTCAAATAGCTTAAAGGGGGAATTAGATTAATCTAGGGTTGCCATAGGTCCTGATTTTCCCAGACATTTTCCCGATTTCTGCCCAGACACTGCGGCTGACTGCAGTATTCTGGATATGTTTGGGGAAATCTGTTTTGCTGAGCTGATGGGTTATGAAACATGATAGCTAAAGAGAACCTCAATGTGTAAAGGCAACCTACCTCTGAGTTCTATATGCTGAGGACGAACAATTGAAGAAAGGCTGCTGTGCTCATGTCCTGCTTGTCAGCCTCCCAGAAGTATCTGGTTGGCCACCATGGAAAACAGAATGTTAGACTGAGTCTCTCTTGGATCTGATCAAGTGCAGCTCTTTTTAAGACCTTATGAAAAAGGAGTTAGGCACACCCATGGAGTGAACTTACCAACAGCTGTTATCCATGACAGTTAATGGAGTTTCTAGGTTCAGGTCAGGACCCAGGGTATCTCAGAATGCCAGTAGGAAAGAGCTATTGCCTTCTCAGCCTTACCTGTGGGCTTTCTATAGTCATTTGGAGAAGGGGGTGCTGGACTTGATAGAGATTTTGTCCTGATCCTAAAGGGCTCTAACTTTGGTTAGACATACATCTATTTTGACAAAATGTCAAGAGACCAGTGCAATTCAGTTTTGGCAGCTAAATAAAGCAACAATGGGCAAGCCAGGGGTGGAATAATCCTTAATCCTTTGCCAAGCTGCTTGGAGAAATGCTGGCAGTAGCCAGAGGTGGAATCAGCCACACCTTCCCAGGATGTGATCACTCATGCTGGTTGTTCCTAAAGACCTTTCTGGAGGAGACATTAACTTTGTTGGGGTGATGCTCTTGGGCCCCTCTCCCCTCGGCGCACCTGAGAGAGGCCCTCCTCATTTGCTGTTTAAAAAAATCTATTGTGACTTGTCAGAAAAAGTGAATAAACGAGGGCATTATTTTTTCATTCTGGAGCTGAGCGTCTGTTTGCCTAATCAAGAGAGAGAGCCAGGAGAGTCAACCACGGTTGACGCACACATTTTATTTAACTTTTCCTCTGTCAAAAGGAGTTTAAATGTGTAATGAACAGGCCACGGCGATTTGAAATATAATCCCATTACTCTGATGAGATTACCAAGGCTGGGAGAGTTCACAAATCATGCTTAGGGCTTTTTATAGCCAACATCACCCTGTTGAGATTTTTACATTTAAAGCAAGAGGTGTGCAGTAAGAATAAAACGTGACAAGGAGACCTGCTTTAACCATTCACTCGCCTGATCTGCAGGCAACTGACTCTCTGCCCATCTCCAAAGGAGGAGCCACTCTGTGAAGAGCTAATTCTAAAGGGTGGCTTATATATGCATCAGACTGAGATGGTAGAGCCCTGAGGTATCTGAAGGGATTATACCACTTTGTCCTTCCAGCTGGGGCTTTTTTGTATTTTCCCCCAGACACTGCTCACATCTTCAGATCTGTCTGTGGCTATATGGTCTAGGAAGTTGGAAAAGAAAGCAATCATTCTGTTCCTCTTTTAATGCTAGATCGAAGTCTAGCCATCACCTTTCAACTCTTGACATTGTAGTGCATTTGGGTGAGAGGCAAGTCTCCTGCTTGAAATCTTTATCTTCCCCTGGCACGTGATGACATGTGGCTGTGCCATACATTTTTGGATACTGCCTCAGCCCACAGCGACCATTGGCAACTCCCAGTGTTCCTGGCCCCGAATGCATTGTTGAACTGAACGTGCTCCAGTGGAGATTCCCAGAATCTTCTGCAGTGAGCCAAGGAGGAGGGGCAAAGGTTCCACAGCAGAGGCATTAAGGATTCTTAGCAAACAAAGCCGATGTATATGTGTGTATGGGGGTGCAGAAGGGATCTCTAATGGCAGGAAGTTTTCAGCGCCACTGCTTTATAGTCTCCCTCCAGAGAGTCCCTCCTCCTCCTCTTTTGGTGCATCGTAAAAACCTTTTGCCTGGCTCCCAGTTGCGGCAGAGGCCATGAAGAAGGCCATTTGGCACTCGAGCTGATGATTTAAGCAGCATTAATTTCAGCCGAAGCTCTCTCCTGAAATGTAGCAACAACTCTGGGAGGCAGATTCCTCTGGAAATTCATGGTTCCATTACAGACATGTCTCTGTGAATAACTGCCCCCATTAATCTTGGCTGGGCTGCACCCAAGCATTGCCTTAATGAGGTTCCTTCCTTCTGGTTTCTCCCAGAGGGTGGGCTCGAGAGCCTGGGCATCTCACTCCTTGGGGAGAAAGTGCTCTGAACTCTCTCCAGGCCTCCCAAGAAGGTGCATGGCAGGGAAAGGAGTTCCTGCCACACAATATACCAGGAAGTGGGTGGCCCAAAGGCCAAATCCAGTTCACAACCAAGAAACAGCCTGCCTTGTAATTTGGTGCCTCTGGAAAGAAATAAATGGCTTCCCAGGGATTAGATGGGTTCCCACTGCAGTGGAGCTACAACCTCTATAGGGCTGTCCTGGGTTATGCCATGACAGCTCAGTTGGTTGTCTATCAGCCTTTAAAGCAGCAGGTTAATTAAAGGTAGTCAAAAATCCCATGAGAAGTCACCACAGTGCCAACCTATTCACCATGAAGCAGAACTTTGGTGCCTGCACATGCAGCTTGGAATTCTCCCTCTAAACCTGAACTGCCAATCTGCTGAGCATACCACAAATAAATGGGAAAGTCTCAGAAGCCAGAAGGGGGGTGATTTGGATTTCTAGCAATCGGGAAATGGGATTGCGGTGTCATACTTGCCATTCCTAGCAAAGCTGGTTAGGTGTGAGTTGGGAGATCCACAAGTGAAATCATATCTTATTACTTGGCTTGAGCCTTGAACTTTGTAGGTCACAAATAGCCTCTCAGCCTCAGCTCCTTCATTGCAATGTTTTCATGTTAATAAACCAGAACTACCTTATAGGGCTGTTGCATGGAGGGTCAATGAAAACCTGTAGGACGACAGGCGTGGAATGAGGTGGTAGAATGGGCCAAACCACTTCAGATTGTAGGTGGAGAGATTTCTCTTTTTAATACTTTCCCCCACCCCACAAAAGTGCCTGTAAAATGGCATTTGGGCACCTGAAACAAACAGGTTCTATCACCACCTTTTGCTGAGCTAGCTTTCTGTCTGCAGGGATACACACACACACACACACACGCATAGCTGAGCACTGAAAATGACCTTTCTGGGCATTTTGAGTGGTTGTCACCTTCAGCACTCTCATCAGCTCATTCTGTTGCAGGTGAGATTCAGAAAGGACAACACGCTTCCACTTGAGACAGTCTATCCACCTGATAGATGAAGGGGTACAGTGGAAGTGATATGAAGTGCTATAAAAAAGCTCAATACTCTCCCTGTCTCTTGAAGGATAAAGAGTTTAATCCAGTGCATAGTTTAACTATGGAACTCGCTCCCACAGGAGGCAGTGATGGCCGACAACCTAGGTGACTTTTTTTAAAAGTTACACAAATTAACAGAGGAGTGGGCTTATAATGCCTATTAACTTTGATGGCTGTGTTCTGCCTCTATGACCCAAGGCAGCAATGCATCTAAGAAGCTGCTGTAAACCACAGAAGAGGAGACAGGAGTCGTCTAATCCTGCTTGCTGCCTCCCCACTGGAACATCTGGTTGGGAACTGTGAGAATGTGATGCTGGACTAGATGGGCCACTCTTCTAGTCCAGCAAACTCTTCTTATGTTCTTACATTCTTCTCTGAATCTGGCCCATCAGAGATATGTGCTTTATCCTACACCCCTCCCTCCCTGCTGACCACATCCCTGGCTCTGCTCTAAGGACGAATTGACCGACCTATTTTGGCTCTCTCCGTTTTTCATTTTTCCAATCTAAAATTCAGTTAGTTCTCCACATTTCTGCAAGAGATTTCCAATTTTCTTATTAAAATCTGGACGGACATTTGTCCACATTTTAGTGCAAATTTCTGCCAATAGTTTCTGTATGCAGCTTTGTCTAATATACACATTTTTTGTAAGTAGTTTCACTTAATACAATGCATTTCTGTATGCTATTTTCCCCTATTTTTAACACACACCTTCCTCTCATACATACATTTCTGTACACACTGGTTGGTTGGAGAGTTGCCTCTGATTTTCAAAGGATAGTAGTGTTTTAGGTTCATGTATTGGTTTGAGAAATGCCAATTAGGCAGGCTTTTACAAAATAAATAAAAATGCATGCAACAACTGAATTTCTCCTCTGTTGTCACGAAAAGTCCAGAGCAATGGATGATTTGAGATATGTATGTGTGTATGTTTCAGAGTAAAGAAAAACAGTACATGGTTCATAGCAGAAGACAATGAATTTGGGATAACAAGACCAGCCGACTTTTCCATCTTTGACCACACCACTGAAAGAACCAATCACTAAAATTAAGACATTGAAAAAGAGTACAATTTGTTTATTAGTAACAAAAATGGATACATTTGTCCTGTTTGTTGGTTTTTAGGAAATTTGATCATGTCAGCAGCGATACGTTTGTCTTTGTGGGTTTGTCTGTGAGCTGTGCGCTCCTGTGTGTGTGTGTAGGCTACAAACAAGGGCCATTCGGTTTTCACCTCTGGACTTTATTTTTTTGCGATCCTATGGCACTTTCCTTGCAACTGTACCTTGGAGATTTCTACAAAAACAAACAGACAAACAGACAGACAAACAGACAAACAAACAAACAAACAAACAGGAAGTCAAGCCTATAGAGGCCTCTATTGGCCCCAGCGGGAGACATTGAAAGCCCAAGTATGTCCTCTTTGGGGCTGATATGGCTCTTTTTTCTTTTCCTATGAAAGGGCAAAGCCCATTGCCAAAAGTGGCTGTGTAAAATATGTCATGTCGACCTGTAAAATAATACCTGTAAAATAATTCCTATGCTGGCTGGCCACTAGCCACCAGAATTCATGAGTCCCTCTTGTCCCAGAGGGAGCGTTTCCTACTTATTCCCAAGCAGGGCAGCTGGACTCCAGACAAGTCTAGACTTCACTGCTGCCCTGATTTCTTTTCCTTTTGGAAGCTGAAGCTGGTCCTTCGACTCAGTTTTCTTTGCTTTTGAGCCAAGTAATCTGCTCGTGTTGTACTGGCACGGGATTCCAGGATATAGTTCACCTATTGGGAAAAAAAACCACAGAGGAAGAGCTGTTTACTTTTAAGGCAGCAGCATGAGAAAGTCCTACTCCTAAGCAAGCTTACTTGGAAAACAAGCCCCATTGATTTCAAACAGGGCTTGGTTCACAGTAGGCAGGATTATCCTAGAAGGGATTTTTTAAAAAATATATTTAATCTCGGCCTCCTATGGTTTTTTTGCATGCTTGTGGCTTGCTATAAGAAAATGCCAACCCTGACTGAGAGCTGTTTCAAGTAGCAGAGTCTTAACACACATTTCAGCTCTTAAAAAGCCTCACTCACTTACCCCTGGGAAGGTATCCATCCTTCCAAGAACTGGCTTTTGACATTTGCTCATCCCACAAAAAAACAGAAGCTGAGTATTGGCTGGGGCTAGTAAGAGTTGTAGTCAAAAACAGCTGGAGGGCAGCAGGGTGTTGAAGGCTGTTCAGCGTCCTTCTCCCACCACCCCATCTCAATCAAAAACCAGAAGCCTAGCTGATTATAGCATTCTGTCCCCTACGGGGCCAGCTTAGAGACAATTCTTGTTTACAGGCTTCTTTCCCTAATGTTAACATCCTTAGGGGAAAGGGCACAGAGATCAGTGGTAGAGCATTTGCTTTGCATGCAAAAGTCCCAGGTTCAATTCCTGGAATCCACAGGTAGAGAGTGTCCAAAATCCCAGAGAGCCCCTGCCAGTCAGTGTAGACAATAGGGAGATGGATGGACCAATGGCCTGACTTGGTACAAGGCAGCTACCATCCAGCTATCCAGAAAACTGGCACTGATCACTCTTTGACTGATAAACACTGTTACTCGGGGTTGCATCCAGTGTAAGTCCTAATCAGAATACTCACTGAAATTGGCTGGCATAGCTAATTTAGGTGCATTTATTTCAATGGAACTGACTTGGACACATTCCTCAGCAAGGTGCTGCTGTACTGAGCATGAGCCATTAAATAGTCTGCAATAAAGGGCACTTTAATCTACCAGGCCACTTCTTTCCTTACGAAGTTTGTGGTCTTGGTTGTTTTTTATGTGCCTAGGATGTTTTGGCACATGTTACTTGATGGAGGCATTTTTAAATGATATTTAGCAAGCCAGCTCTTCCTTAAAATTTATTATCTCCCAGTGCTTGGGCGATAATCACATAGATAATTTTAATGGAAGGTTAATGCAAAAATCAAAAGATAAAAACGCCCTTTGCTCCGCCATTAGCTGGTTAATATGCTGTGGCATGAAATCTCACCCAATTTTATGCACCGCAGGGTGTTTCTCTTCTGTTGCAGATGAAGCTGTGGGGGCTAGGGGTGGATTGGAAGAATATATCTAAATAGCTATATATCTATATGCCCATGTATATGTATGTATGGAGGTTTCGTGGTAAGTAGAGTCTCAGGTCTTTTATTTCTTGATCATGCAAAGGATCTAATTGGAGAAGTATGAGCCAAGCTCCATCCCTTCCTCTACAGAAATAAATGGATTAATCAGAGAATTCATGAACCAACCAACCCCAAACAAAATCATCACCACGACCCAGGTTGCACTTTGTGTATGTTGCATGTGACTTAGCTCACCTGGATGAGTTGCCTGCCAACCAGAAAGTAATTTCATTTTATTTTAATTTAGTACATTTCACATTTTATTTCATCATTTTGCCATGAAGCATGGTGCCCTCCTCCTTCCCTTATAGCAATCCTGTGAGGTGACCAAGACGAGAGAAAGCCCAATTGGCCCAAGGTGACTCAGCAAGCTTCATGGCTGAGTGAGGATTTGAACCTGTGTCTCCTGGGTCCCAGTTTGACACTCTTACGATTATACCATCTCTGTGTCCCAACCATCTTACTGACAAAGTTCATTCCCCCCCCCCCCCCAGGATTAGAAAAGGGGAGGGGGAGAAAGTGATAAACCATTAGGTATAAAGTTGAGTCGTTCTCAGAAGAATCTGCTCTGCTGTGTTGCTGTGTAAGTCAATCCCTTGGATGTGCATTGGAAGGAGACAAGCTCAGAGAAGTGACTCAGACAGAGAGACAACAGGCAGCTTCTACCAAGGAGAGTCAGTTCTACTGTGCCTTAGCAATGGGAATGTATGAACAACTTAATCATGCCTGACTCCGCAGAGAAATGGCCAAATTACCCATCCCTCTTAAGGAAGGATGACTGGAAGCAGGCAAGGCTCAAGCAGTCTTTGGGGGAAGGGGTGCAGCTCAGTGGCAGAACATCTGCTTTGCATGCAGAAGGTCCTAGGTTCAAGCATCTCCAAGGATGACCAGGAGATCCCTGTCTGAAGCTCCAGAGAGCTGCTGCCAGTTAGGGTAGACAGTTCTAAGCTGCATAGGAAATGGCCCGACTCTTAGGTAGGGCAACTTCCTGTGCTCCTAATTACTTGCTAATTAGTGTGCTTCTGTTAGATTACTGCAACATGTTATACGTGGGGCTGCCTCTGAAGATGGTTTGGAAATTTCTGATGGTGAAGAATTCAATGGCCAGTTGCTCACTGGAGCGAGTCGGCTTGAGCATATATCACACTGACCCTGGCCCATCTACACTGGATGCCAATTTAGTTTCTGGTCCCAATTCAAAGTCCTGGTTTTGACCAATAAAGCCTTAAATGGCTCACGGTTACAATACCTCAAGGACTGCCTCTCCCCATATGAAATGATACAGATCCTGTGATCAACTGAGGCCCTTCTTCATGTGCTTCTTCTGCAAGAGGCCTGGAGGGTGGCAACACAAGAACAGGTGGCTCCCAGTTTGTGGAATGCTCTCCCCAGGGAAGCTCACCAGGCACCTTCATTACATATATTTAGGTGCTAGGCAAAAACATTTCTCATTTCCCAGGCCTTTGGCTAATTAAATAATTTATGGCCTTTTGAACTATGTGGGTGGGGCGGGTATTGTTTCTGCTTGTGATGCATTTTTGTGTTTTTATATGGTAAACCTCCCTGTGCTTCTTGGATGAAGGGCAGTAGAAAAATTCAATAAACAACAACAGCAACAACAACAATAGCTAAATAAATTCTGAGGACAGCTGGCAGCCTTGAGGACTAAGCTCATTCCTCCACCTTCACACAAAAACTGGGGTTATCAAATCCATGCCCAGTTATGGTTGCATGTCGTTGCCAATGCTATTGTGGGAGTACAAGAAGCAGGGACCATTGATCTTAACTCCTTTTTTTAAATACGCAAAAACCAAGGAAGGACAACAGTAGCTAAAGGGTTTAGTTGGGTCAGGCTAAAGACCATTCTAGTCCAGCAACCTTGTTCTACAATAGTTAACCAAGTGTCCTTATGGGAAACTTGCAGGAAGAACTTGATTGCATAAATGCTCTCCCCACTTGTGATTCCTAGCAACTGATATTCAAAATCATACTGCCTCCACCGGTAGAGCGGGAACAGCTAGTAACCATTGACAGCCTTACATCCTCCATCATCTCCCACCTCTCTTCCCCCAAACCTACCAATATTTTTAGATTTCCAAAAAAGCAGTGCCAAAAACTCTCCTAGGGATGCTGTAAAAATATGAATGGTGAAGGCAACGAGAAAGGAGGGGTGCCTGGTGATGGGAGTTTGCACCGAGCCCTTTCTTTTTGCTTGGATGGTGGGCGAGAACCAAGATTCCTTAGCATATGTCAGTTACTGAACACTGCCATAAGCTTTACATGGGAGGGAAAAAAATGTTAAGGACTGGAAATGGCACATAAAGCTTATCACTAGAAAATTTTAAATTGCCATAAAAATAATAGATGGCAGCAAGTTCCGTTTAACCTTCCAACAGCAT
Organism: Podarcis melisellensis; assembly: GCF_964234715.1. Lineage (NCBI taxonomy): Eukaryota > Metazoa > Chordata > Lepidosauria > Squamata > Lacertidae > Podarcis > Podarcis melisellensis. Next base: position 12,318,009 of record NC_138547.1, on the reverse strand, counting down.
TAAGTGCCTTCGTTTCAGAAAGTAAATCAGCCGGGGTGTGCAGGCAAGCTGTATTTCCTTAAATTAAAGAAAAGAAAGTAAACCGTAGCAATAAAAAAGGGAGAAAGATTTCCCTTCAAAACAAACAAACAAACAAAAGCCTGAATGGAAAAGACAGTGCCAGGGATTGGAGACCTGCGAAAGGGTCTCTGTAAAGGGGGCAATGAAACTCACTCACTTGATTGCACCCCCACACACACACACAATCCAGGAGCTAGAATCAGAAAACCGCTACCCAAAAGTTTTTCAGATGTCAAGAACAGACTCATGCTTTTAATGGAACACTCCTGAAATCTTCTGAGTAAGACGAACAGCGGCAATAAAGCCCAAGCACGAGTGCAGTGGGATGCATGCTTAAATATTCCACACTATGCTCAAAGAACACTCCCATTTGTTAAATCCTTCAAAAGGACCGTCGCTTAGCCAAGGCCACCCGTATGCAAGGAGGACGTCTGCTTGGGTCGTGGGTGTTTGGGAGCTTGGCTGAAGCTAAAAGCATGTGATAGCGGAGGAAGGAGGGGAAACCTGTCTCCAATGAAATGGGAGGATCAGGCACCAGGTCCATGCTAAATCCACTTTTGGCTGCTTCCTCCAAGGTCAAGATCATGCCTGACCCTGTGACATAAAGTCTGAATACTCAGTAGAGTGCACCAGATAAATACTGGGCCTATGCCAACTTGTCAGGTACCAGGGGGCACCTGTTTCTGGTCCAAGTACGCCAGCTGCTCTCCCCTTCCCCCACATTTTCTTTTGAAAGAACCAGATGTAGTTTAACCAATAGCCTATCCATACCTAATGAAGTTCCCAGGTACTTGCAGTAGCTATCAGTGCCAACAACTACTACAAGCACACTGGACTACTAGGGTGCCCGTTTGCAGCCTTATCCTTACCTTGATTTTGGGGAAAGGAAAAAGCTGCTGACAAACCATTCAGACTCTGACAGCAGCTTGTAGAGTGGGGCAATAGAGGGCTGGACCAGGTTTCAGTAAAGGAGTTATGCAAGTTCTTGGCCTCAAAATGATTGGTATTTAAGGTCAGAGAACGAGAGAGAGCGAGAGCGAGAGCAAGAGCGAGAGCGAGAGCGAGAGAGAGAGAGAGAGAGAGAATGCATTCTTCCAATCAAGCTGGCTAAACCCCCTGGGTATATTTATGCTTTCCCTTGTAGCCTGTACCTTGACTTGCCTGTGTGTTCTCCTTTGAGTAAGATGTTCAGTAAGCATATTTCCATGGCAGACCTGCCCTTGGCTTGTGGCACATGATGGCTGAAACTCTCCAGTGCTAGACTAAGAGTACTCCATGACCACACAGCCTGAGTGCAAAACCATGCCCTTGGCAACAAAGGGAGTCTTTGACCTTCCTATTGCTTTGCTTATTAAACAAGCACATTTCCAGCTTTTTACACAGCAAAAGTGAGAGCAATGCTTGGATTCTCAGAAGCAAGAAAAGGAAGGTTGTGTGTAAGTGTGGAACTGAGAACCAGATGCTTGCCCATTTGTTGAGGATGCTTCTTGCAAGTATTTATTCACCCAGGTCATAGCAAACTGGAACCTCCCAGCAAATGGACCCCCGACCCAACAACTAATTCTTTGGAAGCCACATACCTTCAGCACAATCTCGTTGACAGTAGCAGCATCAGACTCAAAGTAGAGATGTTTGTAGTCGTGATTGCTTAGATATGCGAGTTTAAATATTGCATGGCCTGTTAAAGGAATTAGAGGGAGAAAGAAAAGAGAAAGGATTGACATGACAAAATGCAGTGTTAACAAAAGCCCATTCTGGAATAAATAAAACAGAATAAGTGTTTAACCTATTCCCCATCGCCACCTCCCTTGAATTAAAATTGGGGACACAATGAGAAAGGTGTTTCACTCATCACTGAAATGGAAGAAATTTAAAAGGGCATCATTTTGGCTGGCTTGTGCCCTGAACTGCTTAGAAGAATAAGAACTAGCTGCCTTCTGAGGAGTCTACCCACTGTATCTCTGTCTGAATCCTTGTGTTCTTGGGTCGAAGAAGGCAAGTCAAGAGAAGCTGCAAAGAGAGGCAGCAGGGAGCCTCCTTTGCAAGGCATAGAATTCTGCTGCACCTTTGCGCTGAGCATGACCAAACGATCCCACTGCACCTTACGTGTTTCTGACACCTGGTGGAGGCTGCCTGGAAGGAGGCGAGGCTTGGGACTCAGGAACCAGACTCTTCTGTGGGTAATCTTCTTTGGATTGGATTGGGAGCCTTTCGCTATTTAATTCCATTTTCTTCTCTCGAGAAAACTGGCCCTTCTCTCCTGAGGCACACTTTGCGTGCTCCCCAGCAGCAGACAGTTTGGGAATGATTGCTCTGAAAACTTTCAGCAAAAGCTCGTGGGCATGACAGGAAGTGGAGAGGGAAGAGCACACAGATGGCGATCTTAGCATACCATCGGCAGAACAGACGGCAGGAGGGAGCCTGACAGCCTTCCCATGTCATTTCAATTTAAGGCGAGGGGTGGCTCACCAGAGAGGCTGAACTCCTATCAAGGAAAGTTCACTCCCTCCCCCTCTTCTCTCCCCCCCTCCCGCAGCTTCCCCTCCGGAGGGAAAAATGCAAATATCTGCCACATGGCTAGTTGGGTGCCAGCGGTCCCTGGACTGGATTCCTGCTTAAGCACCCTAGTTAGGGAGAAAAAGGATATTGCAAATTGTTCCCAATGTATAATTGCCATTGCCAGTGGAGGAGAGGTGGGGGACTTAAAAGTAAAATAAAAACAAAAGGTTGCTTTGTTGCTTTACTAAGGAATGATTGAAGGTGCAACAAAACAAAAGCAGCACCTCAATATATAAGCTCAGCTGCCATCAAAGGCTACTAGCTATGATCCTTGGAGGTGCTATTGTTTCCAAATATCAGTTGCTGGAAATTGCAGATGGAGCAGGTGCTGCTAAGCTCAGGTCCTGCTTGTGGGTTTAAAAGGATGTATAAAGGTTCAATAAAGCAACTTGCCGATCAGAAGGTCGGCAGTTTGAATCCCCGCGACGGGGTTAGCTCCCGTTGCTCGGTCCCTGCTCCTGCCCACCTAGCAGTTCGAAAGCACGTCAAAGTGCAAGTAGATAAATAGGTACCGCTCCGGCGGGAAGGTAAACGGCGTTTCCGTGCGCTGCTCTGGTTCGCCAGAAGCGGCTTAGTCATGCTGGCCACATGACCCAGAAGCTGTACGTCGGCTCCCTCAGCCAGTAAAGCGAGATGAGCGCCGCAACCCCAGAGTCGTCCGCGACTGGAGCTAATGGTCAGGGGTACCTTTAATATTTAACAGGGAAAAATACGGCTTCTGTAACATGTTTACTCCCCCCCAACCCCAGATCTCAATCAGTAAAGTGCTCTGAATGCAATGTTGTTTGAAAAGGAAGAGGGAATCATGGAGGGCACCCTATTCCCTCCCCTTCCTCCTTTAGCCATGCCCCTTTGAGGAAATGAAACTTCAAAGTGTATTATTACTCTAGCTGCATCACGCCCTGAGAACAGCCTTCCCTGACCAGATGAGCTCCAAGATGGGTGCAGCCAGGACTTATGCTGAGAGGGGGGTAGGCCATTGGGGTTTTTTTGGGGGGGGGAGATCCTCAGTTAGCTATGTATTTTTATTGATTGGGGGGCAGCAGCCCCTCCCTGCCCCCCCTGGCTATGCCCATGCCCTCCAGAGGAGTTGGACTACAAGTCCCATCAGTGTTAGCCACTGAGAAGCATCGGAATGATTCTTTCTTGATTAAGCACCTCAGGTGGCTAATCTTATGACTTTGCCTTCCAAAAATTGTGGGGGGGGGAGTGGCTTTGGTGATTCTGGCACAAGCAGTGCCCCACCCCCTGCAGCAGCAGCTGGTCTGTCATCGGGGCTAAGATACCCAATCTATGAGCCAGGAACCTCTGCTATCAACTTAGCTCACTTCTTTAGGGGAGTCGCTCTACAGAGCGTTCAACCTGCCCTCCCCACCCAGGAAACCCAATCACAGTTATACTGTGTTATTTTACATGTTGTTTTATGTTGGTGCTAGTAGGATGCTAAGTTGTTAATCTAGGTTTTACTTCAGTTTCTAACACCGTCCACCTCACTCCCAAGTGGACTACAAAAACATTGTAATAAAACTCAGCAATATCTAGTTCAAATATAATACTGCATGAAATAAAGCTAGATGTGTTCTGTGCTAGCTTAAGTTTGGCTATGAACTTCCACCTGCCCCACAAAAAAAGAAGATCCAAATGAGTATGCTGAGGATCAGACTCTAGGGAGTTTCTAGGGAAAGGAAGTTTGCTTTAATATTCTCAGACAGTGTTTCCCAAAGTGGTATACATACCCATGGAGATATACAAAAGGGTTTAAAAGGGTACATGGAGAATGTGTGTGTGTGTGTGTGTGTGTGTGTGCATGCAGCTATCTACCTATCTATTCATAAATAAAATTAGGGTTGCCATATTTCAAAAAGTGAAAATCCAGACACAAAAGTTGTTGAGCTTTCTTCTGTAAGGTTGTTGAAGTTTCTGAGCTATTTTTTAAAAGGAAATTCGCCAAAGAATCAACACTTCCAACATGGGTTGCCACTTTTACTGGACTTTTTTTTTACTGATTTCCGGAAATTTTTAGATGCTGCTTTTGACAGATGAATCCTGGATATGTGTGGGAGATGCTGGACGTGTGGATAAAATAGTATTACTAAAGCTACCCCAAACTAATCTTTGCCCAATAAGGGGTTTGCCGGCAGTAATATTAAACTCTCGAATTGTGATTATTTTAAGTTTGGGAACACTGTGCCAGGTAGCTGGTGGACTCCTCAAGAAGCAGTGGCAGATGGGAGTGTGCAGTGAGTGGAGTGTGCAGTGAGAAGTTTATGCTCTGCTATTTTGGTGGGTACCGAATACACAAGAAGCTGCCTTGTACAGAGTCAGACTGTTGGTCCTTCTAGCTCAGTATTGTCTACATCAGGGGTCAGCAGCCTTTTCCAGCCATGGGCTGGTCCACTGTCCCTCAGACCATGTGATGGGCTGGACTATATTTTGAAAAAAAATATGAACAAATTCCTATGCCCCACAAATGACTCAGAGATGCATTTTAAATAAATGGACACATTCCACTCATGTAAAAATACGCTGATTCCCGGACCGTCTGCGGGCCAGATTGAGAAGGCAATTGGGCTGCATCTGGCCCCTGGGCCTTAGGTTGCCTACCCATGGTCTACATGCACTGTCAATGGCTCTTCAGGGATTCAGGCAGAAGTCTCTCCCAGCTCTACAAGGGAATGCCAAGGATTGTACTTGGGGCCTTCTGTGTGCAAAGCGGATGCTCTACCACCAAGCTACGATGGAAAAGGTTCTCCATCTCTTGTTGAGTAATCTCTAAGTATACTTTGCTCTGTTCCCTACATGGCTGCTCTGGATACACCTTACACAGATGTTCCACAGTCAGGCCCTGCACAGGATACTTGGTGCCCTTCATTCATATGAAAATTCATGCATTGGCAATTAAGATTTAATGTATTAGAGGCTGTTCTCCCCATTTTCATTTTAATGTGTTCAGTCCAAAGGTCCAACTTTAACTCGAATCTACAAAAATAACAGCATCATTTTAATGGAGATTTATCCACTTTTCCCGGAGGGGAGCGGATTTGAAACCTTTTTTTACAGTAGCTTAATTCTCCAGATCTCCCCAAATAAACTGATATATGGCCAGCAAACTGGAGACCTTCATATTTCATCACAACATGTTAATTAAACACTGTTATTGCATGCTAATCAGGAATTATGAATTCTCCACTGGAAAAAAAAACCTGGTGGATGATCCAAAACCAAACTTCACAGAAGCAAAAGAGCAATCACACTACATGATAAGGGGCAAACATTTCTAAACTGGGAGTCTATAGGTGTGTGGTTATTTCTGTTGCTCCTTGTTACAAGAAAACCAGTATTTGGCACTGTTGCTTGCTACTGGTGTGGGCAAAATGCACTAAGGGCAAGAAACCAAGACCTTCCAAAAGCAAGAGTTCTAAGTGGTACAGTCACCTATCCTCTCACACACAAACCTGCACACCGAGTGAGATCAGATCCAGAGGCCCTTTTCCCAATGCTCCCTGCCTTCTGGGAATAAGATGAGGAACCTCAGCCCTGGGGGACAAATATGGTTCTGGACCTCAGAGAAAAGAAGGGGAAGGGTGTTGCCGCCATGCACTGAGGAGGGACAAGAGGAACAGAGGCAGGCTGGAGAAGGGCCTGCTGAGGGTGCTCCAGTGAAGCTCCTGCCTGGCTCCCTTGGCCCAAAAGTGCATGGGAGGGGGAAGCTGCCCTTCGTGGCCCTTGTGCTCAGGAACAGAGATCAAGGGAGCCCAGGGACCCAGACGGGTGCAAGGGCAGCTCCGAGCTGCCACCCCAGCCCTGAAGGCCTTGCCTTGATGAGGGAGCCTGTCTTGCCTGGTGTTCCCGATTCTACACCTCGGCCTCCCCCCCATTCAGCATGCGCACAGTACTGAGCTAGATGGACCCTCAGTCTGACTTGTTATAAGGCAGTTGCTTTTCCCATATACCCCATATATATCCAGGGAAGGAGCCACAGTTCAGTGGTAGAGCATCTGTTTTGCTTGGGAAAGGTCTCAGGCTGAATCTGAAGCCCTGGATAGCCAGTTACAGTACTCAATGATGAGCTAGATAGACCTGTGTTCCGACTCCATACAAGGCTGCTTTCTGTGTTCCTATGTCTTAAGGGAGGGCTGTAGCTCAGTGGTAGAGCATCCATTTTGCATGCAGAAGGCCCCAGGTTCAATACCCAATGGCATCCCCAGGTACGCCCAAAACCTTGGAAAGCACCTGCCAATCAGTGTAGAGAACACTGAGCTAGATGGGCCAATGTCTGACTCCATATAAAGCAGCTTCCTATGTTCCTAACTGGAACTTCCCAAAACAATCTAAAAACTGAAACGCTGCTATCCCTTGAAACCTGCACTTCTTCAAATTTTGCTGTGTGGTTTCTCCAACCCTAGACAGTGTATACAGTTTTTTCTTTTTCATCTAAGAAAATTTATATACAGTGGTACCTTGGGTTAAGAACTTAATTCATTTTGGAGGTCCGTTCTTAACCTGAAACTGTTCTTAACCTGAAGCACCACTTTAGCTAATGGGGCCTCCTCATGCTGCCGTGCTGCTGGAGCACGATTTCTGTTCTCATCCTGAAGCAAAGTTCTTAACCCGAGGTACTATTTCTGGGTTAGTGGAGTCTGTAACCCGAAGCGTATGTAACCCGAGGTACCATTGTACTGTTTACTTGACAGAAAGCATCTAGGCAACTCACAGAGAACAAACTAAGATATTAATTTAAATGCCCATAAAATCCAATAAACAAACAAACAAATAAATAAACAAATTGGGTGTAAAATGTGTATATTAGTGTAAATAACATAGGGGGGAAAAACATTACATTAGAAAAAATGGCATACCAAAATGCAAAATGAAACCTAATCTGCAAAATTGTATATAGATACATGTACTAAAATGCTAACAATTTTTCCATGAAAACCTTTTCACCCAAACAAAATTCACAAGCTGATACAGAAACACGGGAAACTGATTGGAAAAATAAAATGAGAAAGGGAGAGAAACTGTGATTGACAAATATCCTCCCTCCCTAATGCCTGGTCTGCTCTCTTTGGCTCACTGAGAACTGCCTCCACAATGAGACGAGAGCTCAAATGACATCTTCCCCAACCTTGGAAGGTGTCAAGGGGAAGGGGACAATTGGGTGCCAGATCCACCAGAAGATGCAGAGCGAAGGGAAGGCACCTGCAACCTAGGTCTACATGCTTCTGAATAGAAGTGGCTGGAAACCACAGGAGGGGGGAGTTGCTGTTGTGCTCAGGTCCTATTTGGGGGGGGGGTTCCTCTTGGGGCATCTGGTTGGCCACTGTGAGAACAGGATGCTGGACTAGATGGGCCACTGGCCTGCTAACAGGCTCTTCCTATAGCCGTTACCATTCGGATGCCACCTCCCATCCCCAAATTATATGGATTACAGCTAATAAATGTTGTAGTTTTAAACAGATGGAGGGAACCCATTTGGTGGAGTCTGAAACAAACAAACAAGCAACAAAACAAACAAAACGAAACGAAACGAAACAAACCGAAACAAACAAACAAACGAACAAACAAACACTAATAGTACATACTCAGGGTCAAACTAGATGTGATGCAAAACACGTTGCTTGTTGTGCCTCCTCCATCCTTCCTTTCTTCCCTCTTCCTTTCGTTCGTTCTGGGTGGAAACCGCAGTGAGGAAGCATCACCCATTGCGGCTGTTATTAAGGATGACAAAGCAACCACCACCAAGGGCCATGTTTAGCATCATGCCGGTTAAGTTCAGCCCATGGACTGTGAGGGGTGCTGCAGGAACCCGTTGCGCCGCACTCCCTTGCATGTTACAGGGGGAAATATCAGCCAAGCTGTCGCTGAAGGAACGCCTGTCTATCATTCTTGACCCTCCTGTCAAGAAACTCCTGAGGAGCTTCTGAAGAACCCTAGGGCTCCCCGCGGAAGGCAGTCTGGCTCTCCATCTGTGTGGTGGGAATAATTAAGACTCACCTCCCAGGAGGAAGAGGTGTCACAAAAATACAGTGAGAGACACAGTGCTTACCAAGGAACAGCAGCAACAGGCCTGGGAAGATCACATTTTGGGCTGAACGACAAGGCTCACATCCGCTTCACAGGCTCTGGCATTCCCTCCTTTTATTTAAAGAGATGCAAACTAGTTTTGCCAGTAGGGTGGTTTCGAGTGCTGCAGAGGTCAAGGAGGAAAGGGTGGTGGGATGGCAGCAGCGATCCACGGGCCTGATTTGGCTCAGGGGGCTGGCAGTTGCTGACCCTTTGCATTACAGGCTTACTCTTTAGCACAGAGCCCCTGCAAGGCCTCTCACTGCCGGCCTCTCTCGCTTTTAAATCTGGTGATTTATCTCGTCTCTTCCGCTCTGGTATTTCACAGCTGACAGAAGCAGAACGCGGAACTTTATTTCAAATTCTTATTTTAGCTTTTTAAAGAGTCAGCCCTTTTCGGGGGCCATTACAGAGTCAGAGATGTCAATAATGCTTATGGCGGGGAGAGTAACAGGAGGCAGGGGTTTCAATCCATCATGGAAGATGCATCTTACTGGGGTGTGTGTGTGTGTGTGTGTGTGCACGCACGCATGCATGCATGCATGCACGCACACACAACCTTTTGTAGTAAGAGAGAGAACTATATTCCACAGCCAGGACCTTTGCTTTCCAAAATGGGATAAAAACTTTCCGTGGGCTGGGAGATACAGTTAGATTAGGAATCTCCAACCTGTGTATGCCACATATTACTTGAGATAGTCGCTGAAGTCACTGCAAAGCTGGGATAGGGAAACGTTTTCAGCCTGAGGGCCACATTCCCCTCTGGGGGCCACATGGCAAGCAGGGCTAGAGGCAAAAATGGGAAGAGCAATAAATATACAGTCATACCTCGGGTTGTGAATGCTGCGGGTTGCGCGTTTTCGTGATACGCATGCGCGGCGGGTGGCAAATGCTGCAGGTTGCAAACATGCCTCCCACAGGGATCATGTTCGCAACATGAGGTATGACTGTAAATCTTACCTTTGTACTAGAGATTATTTCTATATAGAGCCACACAACCCTCTCTATCCTCTGCCCAGACAAGCAGAAGGCATTATCGGTCATCTTATTTTGAACCTATGGGCACTCTCCCTGTCCAATTAGATAAAACAAAATAAAATAAAAAATTCTTTCCAGTAGCACCTTAGAGACCAACTAAGTTTGTTATTGGTATGAACTTTCGTGTTATTAGTATGAGTTTTCGTTTTTATTTTGTTTTAACTACAGCAGACCAACACAGCTACCTACCTGTAACTGTCCAATTAGATGGCATTGATGTTTTCTTTTTTTGGGGAGGTGTTAAATTTTCTGCATGTTAATTTCAATGAATGCTTCCTACTTCAGTTAAATTGTGGACTAGAAAACTGGAAGATCATCATTAGTTCTGATCATTGTCAAAATTATCTTGTTGCAACCCCGCCCCCCTGCCCCCAAACCGACGGCTTATCAAAATATCCCCCTTGCTTTGAAAAAAGGGAGGAGACGGGCTGTGCTTCAGATTTATATGCCCCCCCCAAATGATTTAGGAAACAAAAAGCCAGGGGGACTTGGGTGAGGGTTTTATGTCCCTCCATGCCCAAATTGTACACTGTTAACAGCGTGAAATATTTGTTCAGCAAAACGATCAAAGCGGCACTTTGCTCTGCTGCTAGTTGGGACAGATGCGAGTTTCTGGGTTGCGAGGGGCAAATTGATTTCCATTTCCAGGAGTGCTTAGAGAACGTGATATACGGCTCTGGAGCCACCTTCCAATAGAATGTCACCGTGGGTAATACAGAGATCGATGTGGATTTCAATTTATTTATTTTTTGCTCCCTGTGTGTAAGAATGAGATTATGGGGACTGCCAACAGCAAGGGTGTAGTGCTAACCACAGGAAGCAATATATACTAAGGAGAAGGGCCCATAGCTCAGGGGTAGAGCACCTGCTTTGCATGCAGAAGGTCCCAGGTTTGATCTCCGAAACCTTTAGGTAGGGTCGGGAAAGACTCCTACCAATCAGCACAGAAGACGATACTGAACTAGACAGACCAATGATCTGTATAAGCCATTTTTCATATGCTCCTCTCTTTTCTTTTGAGAATGGACAATAGCTCAGTGGTCAGTCATAGGATTTGCACGCAGAAGGTTGTAGGTTCAATCCCAACATCTCCAGGTGGGGCTGGGAATGACTCTAGTTCAAAACTCCGCAGAGCCACTGGGAGATGCATCATTGGTATGACTCTGTATAAGGCAGTTCCTGCTGTCCTTTCAAACTCATTCATTCCTAATATGGCAGACACCTTGCTGCCTTGGATGGGAAAGACAGGAATGTTCTACCTGGAGATGCTGGGGACTGAACCTGGGACCTTCTGCATGCAAGGTAGATGCTTTGTCACTGAGCTGTGGCCCTTACCTGGTGAAAAGGATTGGCAGGGGGTTCAGCCCTGAGAGGAGGAGGGTTCTTCACACAATCCCACATGATTCAAAGTGAAATTCAACATCCACAGGATGTGACTCCATGGGAAGTCGGTTTTAACAAGAACTAATAATAATAATAATAATAATAATAATAATAATAATAATAATAATAATAGAATCATGCAATCATAGAATTGTAGAGTTGGAAGGGATCCCGAGAGTCATCTAATCCAAACCCCTGCAATGAAGAAATCTCAACTAAAGCATCCATGACAGATGGCTGTCCAACCTCTGCTTAGAAACCTTCAAGGAAGGAGAGTCCACCACCTTCCGAGGGAGACGTTCCACTGACAGCTCTTACTATCAGAAAGTTCTTCCTGATATTTAGTCGGAATCTTCTTTCTTGTAACTCAATTTGGGTTCTACCCTCCAGAGCAGGAGAAAACAAGGTTGCTCAATCTTCCATGTGACAGCCCTTTAGATATTTGAAGATGCCTATCCTATTTCCTCTCAGTCTCCTCTTCTCCAGGCCAAATACAGTGGTACCTCGGGTTAAGTACTTAATTCGTTCTGGAGGTCCGTTCTTAACCTGAAACTGTTCTTAACCTGAAGCCCCACTTTCTTAACCTGAAGCACCAAGCCTCCTGCTGCCGCTGCGCAGCAGCTGCACAATTTCTGTTCTCAACCTGAAGCAAAGTTCTTAACCCGAGGTACTATTTCTGGGTCAGCGGAGTCTGTAACCTGAAGCATATATAACCTGAAGCGTATGTAACCCGAGGTACCACTGTATATCTAACTCCCTCAATGGCTCCTCATAAGACTTGGTTTCCAGACTCTGGATAATCTTGGTCATTCTCCTCTGCACAAGTTCCAGCTTGTCGATATCCTTTTTAAATTGTGCCCAGAACTAGACACATATTCCAGGGGGGGTCTGACCAAGGCAGAATAGAGTGGGACTATTACTTCCCTTGATCTGGACACTTTACTTCTGTTGATGCAGCCTAGAATAATATTACTGTATTATTTTTTTGCTGATGCATCACATGGTTGACTCATGTTAAACTCGTGGTTTGTGAAGACCCCTGGATCATTTTCACATGTACTACTAGCAAGCACTAGTAGTCTAGAGTAGTTTGTCTTCCTTTGCTGGCCGCCCTGCACTCAGCTCTCGCCTGTGGCTCCAGCAGCAACACCCTGGGAAATGGGTCTCAAACCTTTGGTGTGTTAGAGACTCCCCTGGCATGCGATGACAGGCTCAAGAGGATGGAGCAGTTGAGTGGGCCCAACAATAAAGAAGGTGGTTACTGTTTGTGCTGCAGAGGGAAATGAGGGGCAGATGGGCATGTCAACCTCAGAAAGTAGCTTATCTAGTAGAATAAAAACTGATCCTAAACCTTCACTGCCTTTCAGCTATATTCATTTGTGAGAAAGCCTATGGAGGAAACTGTGACAAGTTTTCGGAGAGGATGAGTGACTTAAAGTGAGGAACCTCTATCATGCCCAAACACCACATAATAGTCCTGAAAGTTAGTCCTCAGGACATTAAGTCAGCTAACCCTTCCTTATTTTAATTACTTTTGAGATAGGGATGAATTACGACTGAGGTGATCTGTACTCCCAAAAAGTTGATATTTTTGTTGTGCTTTGGCATCCAGCTTTTTACACAGATACCACTCAGTGTTTGGCTCATTAACAGCTAAATTCTGTGATTTTAATAGCTGTTGTTCACCCCAATTCACCCCACCCCTGAAAGCCTTCGAAGACCACATCCTCACCAATAAATCTAAAGCACTCTCACACCACTTTAACAGTCATGGCTTCCTCCCCAAAGAATTATGGGATCTGTGGTTTGTTAAGGGTACTGACCCCATAGGTCTAGAATTCTCAGCACCCTTAACAAATTGCAGCTCTCAGGATTCTCCAAGACCTTTAAAAAGGTATAAGAGTGCTGCTTTTTGTCCAGTGGTATGAGATCAGGACTCAAGACTTCTTGCATCCAGGTGGCAAATAGTGCCCTCAAACAAGGAGGCCAGATCCTGCCTCTGCTACTCCTGACATCTAAAACGAGAAGCTTTTTGAGTTGGAGGTGTTGAGGCAGAGTCCTCTAGTACCCAAACACCATTGGTTCTCATCCCTTTTAAGCTTACTCTCTGCAAGAAGCCCCCCCCCCCCGCCCCCTTGTTTTGGAAGAGATGATAAATAAATCAAATTGCACTAAGCAGCCTTTCCACAGTTGCGATCGGGCTCCTTTGCCACGTCTGCACCTCATCAATCACGCCATTGTCTGCTTGAGAGCCGAGCCTTGTAAATGTCATATCCACTCAAGCCCAAGGAGAAGCGAATCCAAATGCAGCAAAGGAGTTTTAATTGGATAGTGTAATTAAACTGGGGAGGGGGAAGAAAGAAAGAGAGGGAGAAAGACCCAGCAGGCTGCCTTTGACAGGATAGATGAAGCCCCCCTTTTAATAGGGCTAAGAACATATTTGTTAAAGAGGATGAGGCAATGAATGGTCTCTTCCTGATGGTGCTCTGGAGCACTCTGTGTGCGTGTACACACACACACACACACACACACACACACACACACACACATCCTGCCTCTGCTACTCCTGGGGTCCTTTTGGGGTGTGTGAGAAGCCGATGGGCACACCCACTTGGAGCAGGCTGCTATACGATAGAACTCCCAGCTCAAAAGCAATGGGGAAAGCCCATCTTTAGGAATGGAGAAGGCTGCTTCATACTGAATTGGGTCCTTAATCCAACTAGCTCAGTACCGTTTGCACTTACTGACAGCAGGTCTTTAAAAGGGACTCATCACAGAAAAGCCCTGGAATGGGTGACGAGAGACAAGAGTTTTGCCATGAAGCTCCTGCAGCATCTGATGGCACCATGCCAAGAGATACCAGCAAACGTAGGAAGCTGCCTTCTACTGGATCAGACGACTGGGTCCATCTAGCTCAGCACTATCTACACTGACTGGCAGTGGTACTCCTGGCTTTCAGGCAGGGGGCACTCCCAGCCCTACCTGGAGATGCCGGGAATGAACGTTGGACCTTCTGCATGCAAAGCAAATGCTCTGCCGCTGAGCTGCAGCCTGTCCCAACTTTGCTTGCATACCTCATCCACCATGCCAGTGTTGGCCTTGCTCTCAAGAGTAGTCAGTGGTGGAAGCTGGCCTTTCCCTGGGTCTAGAGGGAGAAAGTGTTTTAAACAGAGGAAGGGGTGAATCAAAGGAAGACATGAAAGAGAAAAGTTAAGAGCCTCTCGGGACTTAATTTTGCAGCCTCCATGCCAGTGCAATTTCAGAGTCTGGTTCTGGCTCAGAAGGAAGAGAGGGCTTTTGAACATCTCCACACTACCATTCAAAAGCCACAGCTCACACATCTCTAGAACCTCCAGTGTGTGTGGCTGGCATTCCACATGGAAGTAGAGTACTGTCAAGACACAGAATGTGCTTTCCTGACGCCATTTTCAGTAACTATCTTCGGTTTTATCAGGAAGCACACAATAGCTGCCATCCTGTGTCTATGACCATGCACTGATCACTCTTCTGCTGTGGTCGGTCCCCATCAAGGCTATTAGGGTGGAAGGAGGGGAGCCCAACAGCAGATGGCGCCAGAGCCAATTACTTCTAATTTTGTCAACATCCTCCTCCAGGTTTGAGTTATAAAAAGGCATCACTGAGAGGAGAGGAGACGGTAGAAGAAGATTGGAAAAAAATTAAGATTTATTTGCAAAAATATTGTAAACTGTATGAATGTTAATCAGGATGCTTGATTATAAACAACCGGGCACCATTAAAATAGATGAAGTGAATTAGGAAGATAAGCTAAAATGTAAGAAAAAAACAAATTTTTGGATAATTATTGGGTTAAATTTAATTTTTCAAGGAGTATAATTAAGGTATCTAAAATTTGAGATGTAACATTGAAAACCAGACAGTAAGGATGGAAGTAAGGTGATAAATTGCTGGTTTAATTTTACAACTTGGAAGGTAGGAGCGGGAGATGTGAGGAGGCCCAAAGGAGATAAGAAAATATGTTATGTTATGTAATAACTTTGTTTGTTTTTTATATTGTAACTTAAAAATCTCAATAAATATTATATATATATAAAAAAGGCATCACTGAGACCTTGACACTGCAATCCTATCCTCCAAAGAAAGACATGATGGCGGCACACACGACTTCCCCGTTTTATCCTCACAACAAGCCTACGAGGTGGGTTAGGCTGAGAGATTGCAACTGGTGCAATGCTACTTGGTGAACTTTGTGGCTGAGCAGGGATTTGAATCTGGGTTTCTCCACTTCTAGCCTGACACTAAACACAGAGCCATGTCCTAGAGGGACATGAGCAACCACTTTGCTGAAGTTAAGCGGGCCCAGGTCTGGTCAGTTTCTGGATGGGAGACGACTTGGAACCCCATTTGCTTATTTTCTGATTTTTATTTCTGAATTTATAAACTGCTCTGTGTTCAGAGGAAAACCCTAACAGAGTACAGAAACAGAACTTAAAACTAATGATATTGAAACAAGAATTAAAAACTGCAGGAATGAAACAGACTTAATTTGAGTAGGATTGGGGCAAAAGGAAGTTTTCAACAAATGTTGAAAATGCTTCTGTTCTTAGGGATGCAAATGTAGCAAAGCTTCCTATCACTGATACGCAAAGGTGGCTGAATGGAAATCCAATAAAGACACAACAAAAGCAATAAATGCAAAATGGCATCATTAAAATGTAATCTAAGAACCCAACCATCCTAATCAAGAACATAAAGCATTTAAGGAAGTCTAAAAAGGCCGCGTTGACACAGACATCAAGTCTTAGGTACCTGATGAAAGGTGAGCAGAGAGGGGGCCCGGATGGATGTCTCAAGGGAACAAACATGCTCTGAATCAGCCTCCCCCAAGCTGGGGCCTTCCAGATGCTTTTGACTACCATGCCCATGCGGGATAGGGCTGATGGTGATTCAAAACATCTGGTGGACACTGGCTTGAGGAAAGCTCTTCAGCATTCTGTGCCACGGGAGAAAAGGTCCTGTCTCTGGTGCTGACAACAGCAGAATTCTGATTAGGACCTCAGACATGGATCTCAAGACTCAGGCAACTTTATAAGCGAAGAGGCAGTGGCTGCGATGATGAGAATTTATCCATTTTTCTACTCTGTGCTTCCTCCCAAAGGAGCCCAGGGCGAATACATCAATTTCATTAAAAAGCATTCTAGAAACAATTAAAAACATTTTAAAAACAATTGAAAGCAATCACATTCTCTAAGCCAATGATTTAATGGTTGCCAGGAGCAGCATTTTTCAAAAGCCTGGACAAACAGGAATGTTTTTAAAATCTTCCTGAAAGCTGATAATGAGGGAAGCAGACAAACCTCACCAAGGGGGGGGGCATTCCACAAATGGGGACCCACCACTGAGAAGGCCAACATCACATGGGCAGCCCCTTGTGGTGGCACAGCCAACATGGCCTTAACTGCTGACCTCAGGGTTCAAAATGTTGGGGAAGGTACTCTTTTACGTCCTTAGGTTCCAAACCGTTTAAGCTTTGTATGCTAGGACTAAAACCTTGAATTAGGCCCAGCAGTTCACTGGTAAGTCATTGCAGTGCTTTCAGGACCAGTGGAAACTTAAATAAATAAACAGATGCGCTCAGCAAACAAAACATCCTGTTGATTTCTGGGTCTGTGTCCTAACATAACCCCATTTGTAAACTCACAAGGGTGATGCTACACCCAATGTGTTCAGCCCAGGAAACGAAGACACCTTTGGCTGCAAATGCTTACCGCATCTCAAAAACAAAGGCTAAAACAAAACAACAGCATTTGGGGGCCTGTTAATTTGGCTATCACTTACAAGCCAGCCCGGATTGTGCTGGAGAAAGCTATTTTCGTGGAGATGCCAAATTCGACGGGAAAAAGGACTGACTCGTGTAGCAACATCAATCAAAACGTCGGCCCTCTTGGCAGCTCTCGACAGTGAGGAGGGTTCAAAGGTTGCGGGATAAAGGAAAAGGGAGGAAGGGGGGTGGCAGCATAGGAGAAAGCTGTGCTCTGGTTCAGCTCTAATATGCCCTAGCTGGAAGTATTGTGCGGAGGTACCTACCACCCCTCTGCTGTATTAGGCAGCTTTCATTAATCTTCTCGCCATCTTCCTTAACTAGCCATGCAGAACCGCTCGATAGCAAGACACATAATGGGAAGGCCCCTGCGCCTATTACCAGGTTAACATTCTGTTAAGCCCCAGCACAACAATGGAACAGGAATCGAAAGGGAATCTTAAAACCGTGAGCCACAATCCAGGCAATTAAATTACAACTTGGGAGCCACCAGTGTACATGCATGGGGCCCGCAGAGGGGTGTTGTGTGTGTGGAGTAGGGCCGCTGGGGAGAACGGAAAGTATTGCTGCCAGAGAATGACGAAATTCCATTTAGATAGAAATTATTCTATTAATGGGGATGGGGCCGTAGCTCAGTGGCAGAGCATTGTATGCAGAAGGTCCCAAGTTCAATCCCCAAAGGCACCTCCAAGCAGAGCTGGGAGAGGCTCCCTGCTTGAAAGCCAGGCAAGCTGCCAATCAGTGCCAATGCAGAACCAGATGGATCAATGGGTTTGACTCAGTACAATGCAGTACTTGTACTGTTTAATTCAGCCCCTGTATTCAGAACCAGAAGGGCCGAAGTACGTATTCCTTTCTTTTCAAGTGAACAGCAACAGCAGTGCATTTGCTTTCCATGGGGACGGTCTCGGGTTCAAGCCCTGGCACCTCCAGGTTGGGCTGAGAAAGGCCTGCTGCCTGAAACTCCGGAGAGCTGCTGTTACGTCAGCATAGACAGTGCTTGGCTAGAAGGATCAATGGGTATGACTCAGTAGAAAGAAGTTTCCTATGCTCCTAATAAGTGAATTTAGTAAAACAATGGGGAGGAAAATGGTTGACATGGATTGGGTTTTTAATGCTCTTGCCACCAAGTTCAATGCTTGGCAACCACACCACTGGCTTCTGAGGTTGGTGGTTGCCACATGTTAGAAGGCTGGGAGAAGCTATTGCAGAAGAATTGTCATTATTGTGTATCATTCTCGAATGCCTAAAATGTTTTAAGTGCTATACAGAAGATAAATAGACAATCCCTGCCTGCAGGCTTGCAGCCCTTCCAGATAACCTGTTTATGGAGCCTTCATCCTGTTTTGTTTGCATAAAGCTTATACAGAGGTTAGATTACACCCGGTCTTTACTGAGCATTCATCCTGATTTGCCTTCAGGATGTTTACATGTCTTCCCATTCACCCCACATTTTCCAAAACTAAAAAAAAGTCTGGTATTTTTGCGCTAAGGTGCAAAAGTGGAGGGCTTTAATCCATTTTAAATAAACAAATCTAAAGTTCTGGTATGCAAGCTGTCACTCCAGAAAAGTACTAATTGTCTGCAATCTCAGAGACACGACACACACAAAAAAGGGATGTGGAGGAATGAGGTAAACAATCTTGAGCATTAATCCTTAAAGTAATATAGTTGTTCTCAGAATTCTCAGCAGGGGTGCCAACTTGAATAAAATATTGGGGTGGGGTTCCAGGTAAGCCCCACCCCATCACACCCCATTTGAATGATAGTGCCCATCAACTTTGGGAGGGCAGCCCCCTCAAACATTTTAGGGGGTGGGGAGCTAAGGGACCTTGGCCCCTGGGAGTTGGCTTCTATGATTCCCAGCTTGAATGGAAACAGCTTGAGGAGGGGCCAAATGGTAGCTGGTCTCTCAGCTTAGCCAATGGGAGAGGCCTTGCTCTCCTGCCTCTACCTCTGCTGCAGCTGAATGATAGAGGAGGGCCCTCATCCCTGGGAGTTGTAGCCCAATAGCACCTGGAGGCTCTGCCCCCATTCTGGCTGGATGCTTGGCCCAATGCAGTAAGGCTCTTGTGGTGCTCCAGGTTTGAAAGGAAACAGATCTGGAGGCCAAAACAAAGCAAGTCACTCATTTGAACACTTGGTCAAAATCGCTGCCCTGCAGAAACTCTGCTAATCTGGTTGCCTCAATTTTTCAGCAGCACAACATGGCTATAAGCCACAAGGACTATGTTCTCCCTTCACAGTCAGAGGCAGTATCCCTCTATACACCAACTGCTGAACATCACAGGGAGGGAGGGTGCGGTGGGATTCAGGGCCTCTCAGAGGCCTCTGATTGGCCACTGCAAGAACAAGATTATAGACTAGATGGGCCACTGGGCTGATCCATCAGGGAACTTCTGATATTCTTAAGTTAACATCCACACAGCCTTCATTGGTCATGTTCCACCCACAAGAGTTTGTTTTTGTGGAGCAGGCAATGGCTTGAGGAACTGACTCCCGACCTGTCTTCTCCTCAAACAATGTAAAGAGACATTAAGAGAATCAGATTTCCTTTAAATTACACTATTGCCAAAGGACATAATTGTATTAAGCTTATTACGTTGCTTCCTTTAGACTTTATATTATGTACGCTTAATTGAGATACAGGGCTCTTTTTTGGCAATAAAAATGGTAGCTCCTTTATTAAGACTTAAATCTTCCTCGTTAACGACAGGACGCTTCCCCTCAAGATTCAAAACCTGCAAAATCTTTTGTGATAATCAGATGGTGGTTGATTTAAACAAGCACTTTATAGATATGGTGTTTTGCAAGATTCTAATGGGCTTGGGGTTTTACAAGCACCTCTCCCAGTGTTTGAGTTCAAGCAGCCAGATTTATATGGCAAATAAAGATTCAGAACCTTGAGCCAGCCTAGCATAAGAGGCAGAAATACTCTCAAAGGCCAATTAGGAGCAGAAACGACTCTGACACATCCCTGTGCATCAGGCCATCTTCATGCTGCCAAATTATTCCAGCAGGCAACAATCCTATCCTGGGTCCCATGGAAATCTGAGGGCTGACTGGATCAGGAGAAGCTTGGAGCATTGGAGCTGGAAAACCAAAGGGAACATCCTAGATGGATGTTGAGGTGCAATTGGAATCCCAACAAGTATTTGTTCCGGGGAGGGGTTCTACTCTGAGTAGGGCTGAGTGCTGGATACAGCCCTATGTCCACAGACACCCACATTTAAGAGATGTTTCTGAAGGGTATTCTCTGGTGATCAGGGTAGAGGAAGGAAAGAGGTTTATGTTATTGAAATCAGAAGTTGACGCCTTTGGAGAGGGCGTCTCTTTTTAACAAAAGAGCAAAGGCGTCTTTGTACAGTGGAAGTCCAGGACCATCCATTTGTGACACGTTCCAGTGCACCTCGGAAAGAGTAGATGGAGGATGGTTGTGTTACAAGAGATAAAAACATGGAAACAAAATATATTGCAGAACTCAAAAACCGTTATCTCCCCCTCAGCCTCGCTCCCTCTGCCATAATTCATTTCAAGGAAGCCCCAGGAATAATTTTTGATGTAAACTCTGCAACAAACATATATCACGTTGCTGATAGGATCACAGGCAAACCTGGGGCTATGAAGAAAGCATCATTCCTTCATCCACCCAAATAAGTGTTATAAGTGTTACTTTCCCTCTTTAAAGGTTCAAAAGGGACTCATTGAAGAAAAAGCCCCAGAATGGGTGACAAAGAACCTGTTTTGCTGTGAACCTCCTGCAAGGCATGATGAGACAATGCCAGGGAATGTCAGCAAACAGATGACTTCCAATGGGTCAGACCATTGGGTCCACCTAGTTCAGCAGTGTCTACACTGACTGGCAGCAGCTCTCCAGGATTTCAGGGAAAGGGCACTCCCAGACCCACCGGAGAAGCTAGGGATTGGACCTGGGACCTTCAGCATGGAAAACAGAGTATCTGGTAATCTACTGAGTTACAACTCTTTGCAGGAACACAATAAGTTGCCTTATACTGAAGCAAATCATCACTCCATCAAAGACAATATAGTGGTACCTCGGGTTGAGTACTTAATTTGTTCCAGAGGTCCGTTCTTAACCTGAAACTGTTCTTAACCTGAAGCACCACTTTAGCTAATGGGGCCTCCTGCTGCCGCTGCGCCACCAGAGCACGATTTCTGTTCTCATCCTGAAGCAAAGTTCTTAACCTGAGGTACAATTTCTGGGTTAGTAGAGTATGTAACCTGAAGCGTATGTAACCTGAAGCGTATGTAACCCGAGGTACCACTGTATTGTCTATACTGTATGGCAGAGTTTTCCCAGGATTTCTGACAGCGGTTTTGCCCTGGACATTAAACCAGGGATGTTCCACATGGTAAGCACGTGCTCTATCACTGAACTCATCCTTTCCTCATGCAAAAAGTTTTTAAAATCTTTTTTCATTATTTTAAAACCATAAATATCTATTTTTGTTACATTACTTGTAGTTAATTTTTAAAAAGTTATACAAAATTTAAAAACTACAGTGCTATCAAACAGTATACATAAACCATGTGCAGTTATAGATCACTGTTGAACGAAAGCATAAATATATTTTGAGGTGTACCCAAAGAGAAATTAAAACTGAATGGATTCACCTCCAGGCTGAATTTCCTAAGGCGCAAAATGCATCTTTCCTCAACTCAAGCTGCTATTCTTCTGGGCAAGGATTCTTGACTTAAATTCCTCCAGGAGTTTGAAAAGGACGCTCTTTTCCCATCTGTGTGGGGAACGATGTACAGTGCAGTTAAGACCAAAGTTCCTTTCAAGCCATGTGCAACCTCCATATGCCGCTTAAAGGTCCCCAGAGATCCTTCTGACATTACAAAAAGGCGAATGAGCCAAAGTGGTCTAGCTAGGGACCGGGTCCTGGACCCCAATGATGCAGGACTGGCTAGATCCTGAATAATTATGTTGCACAAAAGTTTGATTGTGGAGGGTGACCTGGTTGTTGCTTAGAAAAGAGCCTCAAGATTGTAGGGAAGACAACATGGGTGGGATTCAAATAGCTGCAAGCTTCACTCCCGTTCCCTGAGAGCTTTAGGCACAGGAAACCAGGAAAGTGGAATTTAGGGGTCTGTGCACTGTAATGCTTGGGAGCGTGAGGGGGGGCCTTCTGGATCTTGACTCAGTCACTTTCTCTCATTATTTATGTATTGCAGCTTCACATAGGG
Source organism: Podarcis melisellensis (assembly GCF_964234715.1). Lineage (NCBI taxonomy): Eukaryota > Metazoa > Chordata > Lepidosauria > Squamata > Lacertidae > Podarcis > Podarcis melisellensis. The sequence continues at coordinate 12,295,892 of NC_138547.1, read as the reverse complement.
AGCAATCCCCAGTAACTTTTTTGTTTTGTTTATTTAGGTCATTTGTATCCTGCTCTTCAGCCAAAAAGGTTCCTAGAAAGATGTATAGTCAAAAGAAGACAGTCCCTACCCATAGGTTTACAATCTAAAGAAGGGAAAAAAGTCTAATGCATGTCAAAATGAAAAAATGTATGCCAAAGTAACTATTTAAACTGTGAACTATAACAAAAAATATCACATGTTTAAATCCTGTGTGTGTGTTTATGTGTGTGATTATCCCACTTCCCCCAATAATAATCAAATCAAATCATGAGAAAATAACTGTTTGGTCATGCACATTTCATACAAAGTTGTATTTGTATTTATCCCTCAAGCTTCTATTCCAGGGGCACAGGTGCTCCATAAAAAAATGGAAAGAGCCCTGCTGAAAGAGATGCAAAGGTCCACCCAGCCCAGCATCCCAGCTCCCAGCTCCCAGCCAGTCAAATGTTTCCAGTCAGGCCACCCTCTGCTTTTTAAAAAGCCGTCTAAATCTGGGACTGCGTGGTCCCATTTTATAGGAGTGAATTCAATAGCGCAATTCTGTATTCTGTGAAGAAGTACTTTCCCCCTGTTGGATCTAGGAGTTATCCAATTAAGAAAGAAGGCATAAAATCCCATCCTGTTGCATTGGATGAGACCTTGATCTATTTCATACTATTGACGGGTAGATAATAATTTATTGGTCCACTTTCCCTGCCCTATGCATGTTACTATAGACCTCTATTCTCTCCCCATTTAGTGATCCTTTTTTCCTAAACCATGGGCTACTTAACTTTTTGAGCTAGTGGGCACACTGGAATTTTGAGGAAGTGCTATAGGCACCAGTTGCAAAATGGCTGCTCTGTGTGTGTGTGTGTGAGAGAGAGAGAGGGTGGGGGAGGGGAGAGACGTAACACAAAATGGCTGCCATTGGGGCACAGAGAAGAGGCTGAGCCAGAGTGAACAGGAACAGAGCAGAAAGAGCAAACAACATCTCACTGTGGATATTTGAGGGGATTTTTACTGAGACTTTTTGTGGGTGCCACAAGAGGCAATAGTTGAACACTGGTGCCCACGGGTACTATGTTGGCAAACCTGTCTAAATTAACTAGATTGAGCGCATTGGGGTTGGGATTTGTTAGGTTAGTATTTTCTGCCTTCAACTGCATAATATCATAAGGGTGCTGGCACAGAACAGCAACTGAGTCCTCTGGAGAAATGAATTCTTACCCTACCTGCCTGCACATACGAACTGTCAGGGCAGGAATCAGTTTGTTTACATTGTGGGACACCTACCAACATCCATACTCTGCCGATCGTTAAGGTCTTTGGCCCTGCTGCCATTGCTGCCTGCTTACCCACTCTAACCATCTGACCCAGAGGGAGAATGCTTGTGGGTGCAGTTTTAGCCCTCAACTTAGTGGTCTAATGCCACAGGGGCAGGAATGCTTCTGAACACCAGTTACTGAAAACCACAGGAGGGGAGTGTATTCTTGTGCTTAGGTCCTGCTTGTGGGATTCCCCTTGGGAAATCTAGCTGGACACTGAGAGAACAGATCCTGGACTGGAAGGGCCATTGATCTGATCCAGCAACCAGGTTCTGCTTATGTTCTTATACCCAAACTGTATTGTTTCAGTTGTGAAACATACAATTAACATTTGCCATCACCACCATCATCATCATCATATCCTGAACATGTCCAGTTTCACATTTTGAATTCACTTTATATCACAACACACTCATGATTACAGAAATGAAATGAGTTTTGCTTCTGCTGCTAAATGCAGTGTTACTTTGCAGCTGCATATTTACCGTATTTTTCGCTCTATAAGACGCACCAGACCACAAGACGCACCTAGTTTTTGGAAGAGGAAAAGCCAGAAGCCGGAACAGCAAGAGGGATCGCTGCGCAGTGAAAGCAGCGATCCCTCTTGCTGTTCTGGCTTCTGGGATAGCTGCACAGCCTGTATTCGCTCCATAAGACGCACACACATTTCCCCTTACTTTTTAGGAGGGAAAAAGTGAGTCTTATAGACCAAAAAAAACCCGGTACATGCCTTGTGGTTGATGCCGTATACAACACCAGGTGTGAGATGGGGACATAGGTTGTGGGAGTGGGGTTGGTGGAATCTGTGCTGGACATAATTAGGTCCATAGGTCAGAGGTTCCCCACCAGTGCACTAAAGGATGAGCCTGCACAGATCACCAGATCGCACAGCACTGCATTTATATCCCATCTTTTCTTCAAGGAGCTAAAGAGGTGTGCAGGTTTCTCCTCATTCTCATTTAATCCCCACAACAACCCTGTAAGGTAGGTGAGGCTGAGAGGCAGTGATTGGCACAAGGTCACCCAGGGAGCTTCATGGCTGAGGGAGGATTTGAATCCTGGTCTCCCAGGTTGAAGTACAGCACTTGAACTGCTATATGACATGGACTACACTGGAATTTGGCTGGCAGGGTTTGGCTGGAGCGGGGAAGCCTTTGAGGGGAGGATATTTGACTACCGGTTTGATTTGATTTATTGTATTTCTATGCCACTTTTCATTCAAATGAATCTGAAAGGAGCTTACAAATAATAAATAACAACAATAGAACATCACAAATACAGCATAAGTCCTATACAATAATTAACAAATCATTAATAAAACAGTTGCAATCTGTAAAATACAGCACTATTAACAAAACAGTGACTAAAAATGAGCTAAACATCACAATTACAACAAAAGGCATATTATATCAATGAGAAATCAATGTGGCATTTATAATCTATAAAACAATAGGTTGGATGGGCAGGGTGGATGGAAGGGAAGTGAGAAGGGGCTAGGAGGAAACAGGGAAGATAGGCAGGATACTCACTTGGGCTCTTTTCTTCTGCAAGGTCACAAGTGCAGAGGAGCTCACAATCGATGGAGATGGGCTTCTGCTTAATCCAGAACTTAGTGCTGGCTTTCTGATTTGTTACAGGATCCACCTCCACCTTGTCTCCCGAAATGCCTGAGTGCCCAGAGACAAAAAGAAGCAAGCAGGTTTTTGAGCGAGCAGGTTTAACATTCCCTGCCCCCATGTTTGTGTGTGGCCTTCCTGGTGTTTGCTGGTTTCAATCTGCCTTATGCTAACTCAGACCACTGGTGTACCTAGCTCAGTTTTGTCTACACTGACTGGCAGCAGCTCTCCAGGGTGCCTGGCAGGGGACATTCCCAGTCCTACCTGGAGGCAACAGGGGCTGAAGCTGGGGCTCTCTGCATGCAAAGCAGCAGCTCTACCACCATTTCCCTATGTATGTTCAAGTGCACTGTTATTTGTGTGTTGGCTTTTGTTGTGCTCTTTATCCACTCTGCTGCATATCTGCTTTCACATGTTGGGTTAATCTACCATTCCCGCCAGTTTGGCTATTGTTGAAACTGGAGTTCCGATGTTATGAATTATTGATCTGGACTTTTTATTTCTGCACTTCACCCAGAGAGAGGAGGACATCTTGGAAGGAAGCCTGAAACTCTTAACTATATATCTACAATATAATAAAACATATTAATATAATAATATAATATAATATAATATAATATAATATAATATAATATAATAATATAAATATGCTGCCTCCTGAACAAAGTCTCCAGTCTGGCATGTTGAGTAGTAACACAGTCACTGTATTTTCACCCCTTTGAATTTCACTGGTGAATGAAGAAAGAAAGAAAGAAAGAAAGAAAGAAAGAAAGAAAGAAAGAAAGAAAGAAAAGGAAGCAAATCTTAACAGCCACTGCTTCCTCCAAGATGCCAAAGGAGCTAACTAAGAAGTTAATCTACCCTGGGAGAGGCTCGGTAATTTATAACAGATTCTATTATGGGTTTCCCCATCCCTCCTCTCCTCGAAAGCAACAACCTTGCTGTGCGGAGCAAGAATGGACAGCATCTCATTGCTTAACTTACAATTACAAGGTTTCTCCTCTGACATGAGTGACCAAACCTCTCTATATACTTTTTCATAGTGGCAGCTGTGCGGGGAAGACTTAAAAGTAATTACATTTTTAGGTCATGAGTTATAGGTCAAGGTCACGCTGAAATAGGCAAAAGGAATAAAGAGTATTTAAAAACAACATGCAGGGGAAGCTGTTTCTTTGTCTAAAGGGGCGGAGGAGTGAAAAAGCAGAGAGGTTCTTTCCCCAGCTCTCTCTCAGATTTTTTAAAAAAATTATATGAGATTATTCTGAGATCATTTTTAAAGGAAGGAAGGGAGAAGAAAGGGAGGTCTAAGAAATACAAATACTCTCCTTCTGCCCCCTCCCAAATCACAATCTCTGGAAAATATAACCCCAAACAGCACAAAAGATATAGCAAAATTATCAAGGGGCTTGAGGCAAAACTAATGTGTTTTGCTGCAAGAGCCTAACCTGGCTCTTCATATGAAAACACACAGCCGTTTCCTAGCCCCGATCCATAGCTTCTTCGTGCACACAGAGAACCCTTGGTAAGCAAGGACGTGTCCCCATTGCATCTATAAACAAAACTAAAAATGGAGGATACGGTGAACGTCAAAACCCCTCAACACGATTCCACAGTTCACTAATGCACTGGAAAGAAAAGCATTCATTCCATCAACTTCTAGTATTTTACATGTCTACTGAAGAAGCAAGCACCGTTAAGTTCAATTAGACTTTGGCAAACCTTTCTAAATTTGCACTTTCCAAAACAATGCACAAACCCAAAGACAGAAGTCCTTTGAAATTTACACTTCTCTGAATTTCGCAGTGCAGTTCGCTGGCCAAATAATATATACGAAAGAGCATGTGCTTCAGGAAGGAGTGCATATAAATGCATTATATCAAGGGAAATTGTTTTGCAAAAAAGTTTGCATTACATGCAAATGTGTGCATTGATAGGGGGAATTCACCCTAAAATGCTGACCTCAGTGAGTTTTATTTTTTACTGTTGAGAAGGAGTGCATAACAGAAGCCTTCACCATTGGTCAACAGCATTAAATTTATGGCCATGATTGGTAAGCTAGCATTCACATTTGTTGACACCAAATCTTGTGTAATCAGTTCAGTAACACTGCTAGCATTTTAATTTCATTTCAGTGCTCATTTGTATGAGCTTTTAACATGGAGAAAATGGGAAACTGCCTTAGACAATTAGTCCATCTAACTCACTATTGCTTACAATGACTCTCAGAGGCTTTCAAGGGTTTCAGGCACAGACCCCCTCCCACCTGGAATGCTGGGGATTGAACCTGGGACATTCTGCATTGAAAGTAGGTGCTCTACCACAGAGCGTTTCTTATAGAAATTAACGTAAGATTCTAGCACTCATGATTCTAAATAAAGGGCTGATTAAAATAAGAACATAGGAAGCTGTTGTAGAATAAACTAGACCACTGGTCCATGTAGCTCAGTACTGGCTACACTGACTGGCAGTGGCAATTCAGGCAGGGGTCTTTCCCAGCCCTACCTGGAGATGATGGGGATTGAACCTGGGCCTTCTGCAAGCAAAGCAGATGTTCTACCACTGAGTCCCAGCCCTTCCTCATAGGAGTTGCGGGAGCTAGTGCATCAGGGCCTTCAAAGCTCCCTCTTCCTAGTGCTGTTCTGGCTCTTATTTCATCCTCTCACCATAAGAAGACAGGAACCTGTGCAGTGACTTTCCGAAGTCTGCTGTGCAAGCCCTGGCATGGCAATGGGACTGGGTACATGGCACACACAGTTGTTTTCAGGTGCCTGGGGGGGAATCCAACCTCTAGGTTAGGTTATTGCAATGTGTGGGGCTGCCTATGAAGACAGTTTAGAACTTCAGGTGGTGCACAATTGGGTGGTCAGGTTGCGCACTGGGGCAAGACGGTTTGAGCATATTACCCCAGTCCTGGCCTGACTGCACTGGCTGCTAATTAGTTTCTGGGCCCAATTCAAAGTGCTGGTTTTGACCTATAAAGCCTTTAACGGCTCAGGACTGCAATACCTCAAGGACAGCCTCTCCCCATATGAACTGACCCAGTTCATCATCTTCTTCATGTGCCTCTTCTGCAAGAGGCCTGGAGGGTGGCAACACAAGAACAGGCCTTTTCTGCAGTGGCTTCCTGTTTGTGGAATGCTCTCCCAGGGTGGCTTGTCTGGTGTCTGTTACAAATATTTAGGTAGCAGGTGAAAACATTTCTCTATAATCAGGCCTTTTTCTGATTAAACGTTCTATGGGCTTTTAAATGTGTTTGTGGGAGCAGCATAATTGCTTTATTTTTGTTTTATTATGTATTTTGTGTTCTCATTTTGTGTTTATTTTTATGTTGTGAACTGCTCCATGATATACAGATGAAAGGCAGCATACAAATTTAATAGATAATAATGATAATAATAATTTACTGCCTCTCTTTTTCTCCTACAGTTCCACCCTCCTAACACTGAATAATGTGTGATTTCCTGAGCATGCAGAGAACTTCCTATTATTCATTGAAAGTGCTGTTTGTTCACTACTTAATGATCAGCACACACTCCTGAACTTGGGAAACAGAAGGAATTACCAAAGAACCCATTAAAAAGGGGTGAGTTTATCATAATTCTCCTCTTCACACATATGTCCTTTCACTCTATGGCAAGTTGGTCCTTTCATCTGTTTCAGATGAATATCTTAAGAACAGTGGAAACTCACCAGAACTCAGTTTTGGCACCTCTCAGGTGGGTTCCATTGCCATTTTAAGAGAACAATTGAGGCATTCGTGGTGAGTTTCGGTACCTCTTTTTCTAGAAAAATAGTACTGCTTAAGAATGGGATGCGGGTCGTGCTGTGGTCTAAACCACTGAGCCTTGGGTTTGCTGATCAGAAGGTCGGCGGTTCGAATCCCTGTGATGGGGTGAGCTCCTGTTGTTTGGTCCCAGCTCCTGCCAACCTAGCAGTTTGAAAGCATGTCAAAGTGCAAGTAAATAAATAGGTACCGCTCCGGCGGAAGGGTAAACTTAGTCATGCTGGCCACATGACCCGGAAAAACTGTCTGCGGACAAACGTCGGCTCCTTCAGACACTAAAGTGAGATGAGCGCAGCAACCCCAGAGTCGTTCGCGACCGGACTTAACTGTCAGGGGTCCTTTACCTTTTTAAAATAATGAATTCTAGATATGCAAACTCTCTCCTGGAGTCAGTTCCCATGGGGGAAAAAAGCAGTACCTATTTAGGATCCAGACAATCTGTTCTTTGAGTATGACAACTTCCTTCAGAGATTTTCAAAAGACACCTTCACTCAGCCCTTTGAAGTCTTCCAGCATTAGGAATACTGATGTTATCTACTCTTTATGGGTGCCTTGCAGAGGAGCTCACCCCAGGACAAGGGAGCTTTGTTGTCTCAGCACCATGGAGAGTTCCTAGTGAGCAATTTGCCCTGGCAAGGTTGGAAGTGTACCAGGGCCCTTGGAGCCTCTCACCAGTCCACTTTTCCTTGGCTCCTCCCCCTTTGTTGGGGAACTGTAGACTCTGTAACTTCTTGGTCACAGACTGATCTGGTGTTTTCATAAAGTTGTGGCTGGTTGTCTGATGCATGCAAAGTTATCTGCTAAGTACGGCAAAGGTTCCTTTTAACTGTACTACTGTGAATTTACAAGCAGGTTCTGCTATTTAAATGCTTGTTATGGGAATATTCACATATCCAAACACAAGGAATTAGTACCCAAGCTTGCTATGAACACCACAGATTCGAATATTCAGGCAGCCAGACCTGTTTGTAATACTGTAAGCAAATAAGCAATTTTAAACTGGGGGAAAACGCTAGACCTGGAAGTGACCCAAAAAGTCACAAAAAGGGATGGTTCAGAGCGAGGGCAGAACTGGGTGCTTGCAGGCTTTGTCAGTGATGTTTCAAATCTACCATATTTTTCTGTGTATAAGATGCCCCCATGTATAAGACGCCCCCTACTTTTGGGGACCCCAAATTTAGAAAATGGGTATATACACTATGTATAAGACACCCCCCAGATTGTTAACCTTATTTTAAAGTAAAAAAACCTAGTCTTATACACGGAAAAGTACGGTACGTGATTTCACTTAAACACGCGGTGCCTTGGAATGTAACTCACAGCATAAATTGGGATTTGCCTGTACCAAAAAAGATGCACCAGCAGATTCCATGTGTCTTAAGGGTCCATTGGCAGATTCTAAATATCTATGGTTTGTATCCAAAGCTAGGATTGGTCTTGGACTGTGACTGGCAGGTGTACAGGTATCCATCAGTGATGAGGATAGGATTTTTTTTTTTAAAAGCCCACAGAGGCTTAGCCTTGGGGGCCAGGATTCTTATTTTTTTCTCTATCAAATGCTGAGGTCACCAGAACAACACCAGGTTTACACCCAGCGAAATTAATGGACTTGAGTAACTCTGCTCTGAGTATAAACAAATAGGAGACAGATAAACATCCCAAGGCAGACTTTCTCTGCTCTTGGTTTGGGGAGAGAGGGGGCATTCCTTCAGCCTGCCTGCAAATAGACCCTGCTGCCCTATACCACAAATGGGTTTTGCAACCTACTCACCAGGTGGGCGCCACTACAGGGATGGAGCAAGGTGGCAGCCACCATTGCCTTTTAGCCGCTCCCTCTGCTGCACCTACCCAGCTCATGACAAGCTGGCATGAAAGAGAAACCGGAGGCAGGAGGAACAGGTGACCTCCACGCGTGTTGTGTTAACCTTAGCTCCTGCGGGCGGCCAAATGTAGCGTAACCCTCATTTGGAACCTGACCACTGCAGCCGAGCTGGGAGCAGCCCCGCCAGCAAAGGCACTGCGCATTTCAATTAATCAAGTGGTGCAATTTGTCACCCGAGCACCCACCCCTCCCATCCCAGATCCCATATTTCAATTACGCACGGTGTCAAGAGCCCAAAAGGACGCCAGTAGTGTGTGAACTAATAAGGGGGAGAAAGAGGAGACGCTGGATTCTCTATCAGGAGAGAAGCTTCCTTATTAGAGCATTTCACTCTTGGCAGACTGAGCATCAGTTGTCCAATAAATAAATAAACAAATAAACAAATCTACATATCTCCCCTGTGGAAATATTACTAGCAGCTGTTGGCTTGACGTTAAAAACTTCTTCCTATTTTTTGCCCAGCTGTGGCGCAGAATGAAAAGGCACAGCTACTTTATAATGGAAACAAACCACAATACTTTTCCTCTCATACCTCCTATTTCTTCAATAGATTAAAAAACAAATACAAATAGTCCCTGTGGGCCTTCTCTTCCCTTTATTAAAAACAACATAAAAGGCAAACAGCAAAAAAACACACAAAAAAACATTTCATTCAGTGCCACTCCAAGAATTCGCACAGAGTGGAGTCAATATTGTTAATGCACCCATGTTAATTTGATAGGATTTGTCAGGTAACTCCACTGGAAAATTATATAAAACTGTTCCAGATGAACAGATGATAGTGACATGAATTAAAGTGATAGAACAATAGTGGAATATAAACCAGAAATGACACCCAAAGTGGCTGTTGATTTATTGCCATCCTGAGTCTGGTTCTGGGTTTCCATGTATATTAGCACTACAAATCTGGGTCCATTTAGCCGAGAGATGCTCATACATACATCACCGACTCCTGCTCCAAGCCAAGGTCACTTCTGGTTGCATCAATCTTTTCCTACGGAGACTACTTCACACACACACACACACACACACACACACACGAATGAAGGCAGAGACTGCAGAGCCACCTCGGATGTAGCAAACTCCCCTCTCTCGCCCCATTTCATCTTTCCTTTATCATGTAAAATGCACTTTAAACTTCCTATTATTTTTATCTGCAAATTGTTGCTGTATACCCCCATCTATTATAACCGTTATCATCGCATCGCTCGCACCTCCTCGCTCAGGCATGGATCTGCAGGACCACGCATCCTTTGTCAATTCCGTTCCCACCCCCTCTTTCTCTCCCCCCTGCATCATTTATTGCCACCCCGCACCCTTTTGGGGGGCATTTCCACAATGCCGAACACCCCTGTATTGTTTCATCAATGCCTGTAGCATTTGGCTGGGTTTGCACTATGCCGAAACCTGTGTAGTTTGATCAGTTCTGTAGCATTTTTCTTACACCTGGCCCTAACCAAACAACAAACAAAATAGCAGCCTCATACCAAATAAGAAGGTTGGTCCATCTAGTTCTGTTCTGTCTAACCTCACTGGCAAAGGCTCTCTAGGATCTCAGGTGGGAGACATTCCCAGCCCTACCTGGAGTTGGCGGAAATTGCACTGAGGACCCTCTCCATGCAAAGCAGGTTTTCTGCCCCAAATATTACAATCATTGTAGTTCAGTTGAATGAGCCAATGAGATCTGGGGTAAGTTGCACATGAACAGAGGCTCATGCTGTAAACGGTTCATGCAAAGCAGGTGCTCTACCACTGAGCAATGTTTGTTCCTGTAAAAATGGAGTATGATTCTAGTCCTCAGGATTATAAACAAAGGGCCAATTCAAATAAGAACGCAGGAAGCAATATCTGGGATACAGCAATGTCTGAGTGTCTCACCAGACACAGGAGGGCAATTAAAGGCATAATGAATAGAGACACGTTTCAAGAAACAGGGACCCCTTTCTTTAACTATGTTAATGTCCAAAATCAAGTCCTTATTATACCTACTCCATCTTCTCAGTGGAGACGTTAGTTTAAGTAATAGGTTTGAATGTGTGAATTAATGTCTAAAGTCAATGGACAGAACAAACACTACTAGATGTAATGCTGGTTATTGTTATTGTATTTGTTTAAAAACCAATAAAAATTGTTTTTAGGGTTTTGTTTGTTTTTATATATATATATATATAAAAGAGTGTAGGAAGCTGCCTTACAGGGGGAAGATACGTAGAGGTGCACGCAAGCTGAGAAGGAATATGGGGCTCCAGTTTGGGAATTCCAATCTGAGACTACCCATGGTGAAAACTGAAGAACCTTCTAGCCCCTTGCAGTTTATAGTATCCTGGAGGAAGCTCTGGGCTGGCTGGAAAACTGATAGGTAAACGTTTGTTGAATGCACCCTGTTGTTGTTGTTACAACAACTACTACTCTTTTGCCTTCTGCGAATATGTCTCAAGGCAATGCAACAAAGAGAGTTAAAAACAACATGGAAAATAAAAGCAGGGTTTTGTTTTGTTTTTAAACCAAACCTGAGGGGTTGTATCCAACCTCCTGAAGTTAATGAGCCTGAGTAGGTCAAGCCCATTAACTTCATTGTGTTTACTATGAGACAGAACTGGCATTGGCTGCAACCCAGGATAGAGAAGATGCCTGTGGCAGAGACCTGTTTGTCCACCTAGGAAAACTTGTTGGAACAAAATTGTCTTCTGTTGTTTCCACTTTATGCTGCAAATGGTGTATGTGTTGCATGCCTAGATCCCCCTCCAATTCCTATAACCTAAAAAACCATAGCATAACAACCGCACCCGTTTCCATCCAGTGTGGCCATTTGCTTCTATGCTGATTGGCAGGCAGAGTGCAGAGGAGATGGCCAGCTCTCTGCTCTCACGGCGCATGCAGGGGTTGTATACAGGGAAGCAGTAATCTCTAGGCAGCCTCCGCCAATTGAATATATTTCACAAACCCAGATTGAATTAAAATTATGAGGTTAAATCTTATTTACTGCATTTGCATCCCACCTTTTTTCTCCCAGGAGCTCAAGGTGCCATGAATGCTTTTCCCCACTTGCCATTTCATCCTGATAGGAACCCTGTGAGGTAGGTTAGGCTGAGAGGCAGTGATCAATCCTAAGGCCACCCTCAGTGAGCTTCATGGCCAAGTGAGGGTTTGAACCCTGGTGTCCCAGGTCCTAGTCTGAAACTCTAGCCACCACACCACACCGGTTTTAAAATATGCAAGGGATTTACGAATTTGCGTGTAGGGGGGTGGAGAGAAAACGTGTGATGGTCGCACCAGGACTCTAGGCAAAGTTTGTCCCTTCATTCCAAAAGACACAAAAGCCATTTGTTTTCCCAGTAACAGCCTCTCTGCGTTCACCATTTATCTTTAGTGATCTGTCATGACCTTTTCAAGCTCTTATTTCTGACAGCTTCCAGATACAAGTGAGTCAAACTTCCCTGGAAGGAAACTATCACTCCTAGATAGTTTGCTCAAGAGCAGAAAACACAGGTCAGTCAGCACCAGCATATAAATCCTTCCTTAACAAGACAGGGCAATAAACACATGCGCGCGCACCAAAAGCAAAAAGCAGAAAAGATGTGTGGGGGGGGGGGAAGAGCCTCAGAGTGGATGTAACTTTCTGGGAAATAAAACATCTTACTGCCTGGCTCTTGTACACAAAAACACACATGTGCTTGAGACCTGAAGGCTGCAAAAGGCCAATGGTTAAGCTCTCATCAGGGCTGGGTGCACACTGGGCTTAAAAAGAAGCAGCTCAAATAACTCAAAATTCCGCACTGAGAAATTCTGCAATCTAACTTGATGCAAATTATTTGGATTGAAATTACAATCAGACTGCTTGTGTTTTCCCCATTGCGTTTTTCAACACAAAATTTCACCCAGAGAACCAGGACTCCTGAAAATTCAGTCCAGCCTTTTCCTTTGCACCCTCCCATTCCACCCCTCTCCCCCATCTGAGGTCAGAGTTAAGCATGGAAGGGAAATGAGAGAAGGGAATACCATCCTAGTACCATTTGGGTGTAGGGACTACACCAGGGGTTGCCAACGTGGTGCCCTCCAGTGGACATCTTGTGAAGCTGAATGCTGGAAGATTCAGGACAGATAAAAGTACTTCACACAGCACATAGCGAAACTATGGGAACTCACTCTCACAGGAGGCAGTGATGGTCACCAATCTGAATGGCTTTAAAAGAGCACTGGAAAAATTCATGGAGGAGAGGACTATCAATGGCTATGAGTCATGATGGCTATGCTCTGCATCAACTGTTGGAGGCAATAATGCATCTCAATATTAGCTGCTGGAAACTGCTGGAGGGGAGAGTGCTCTTGTGCTTGAATCCTGCTTGCAGCTTTCTCATGGGTATCTGGCTGGCCACTGTGAAAACAGGATGCTAGACTAGATGGACCACTGGCCTGATCCAGTAGGCTCTTCTTACGTTCGTAGGTGTTCTTAGACTACAACTCCCATCATTCCTCACCAGCAGTCATGTTGGCTGCGGCTGATGAGAGCTGTAGTCTAACATTTGGATGGCACCATATTAGCTATCCCTGGATTACACAATAGCAGGTATTGTCAGGATGCTGTCAGCAGCTCCCGGCTGGTTGCCCAGGAAAGTATAAGGTCAAGGGAAGGTTTGTTACCGTCCTTTTTAATTCAATATTTACAGAGACAGGCCACAGAACCCAGCCTCTTGGATAATGGCATTGTCCTAGGTGAATATCCACCCCGTCTCTCCCACTTCCTCATTCGTCAATCTCATCGTCTCTCCTATGGGTGCTGCTACAGGCCCTCTGTCTTGGAGCTCTTTGCTCTCCTACTTTCAAGGCTCACTGGGTTCTGGGAGATGGAGGGTCTGTAATGCTTTCTAAAGACACCATGTTTGTCAGCTGTTGCCCTGCTTCCTCCTCCTCCTCCTCTTCCATTATTTCCCAACTTTTCCCCTCATCTGCCTCTGAGCTGTGATCTCCCACAACCCACTGTTGTTAATATATACCGTCTTCCTCTTCCTCCTCCCTGGAAGGGTCAGAATGGGGAGGAGGAGGCGGTCTCCACCATTCCTCCTCCCAGTCCCCGACAGGTATATTGTAAATGTCAGTGAAGAAAAAACTAGGAATGAAAGATGGTAGGTAAATGGTCACATGTATGGGATTGTTGTTTTTCGTTAGCATTGAGTGGTGCAAACCAATTTACCTAACTGAACGTCTGTGGTGAACCGAAGCCTGTGGATCATGCTGACTTTGAAAGACTTGTAATGGTGGCTGCTTAACATATCCTGGACGGTTGCAATGTCGATCTGTGGGTCCTCTTCGGCGATCTCTTCGCCTCTCGAACCTACACCAAAAGAAAAAAGAAAAGAAAGAAAGGTCAAAAACATAAGAGGGCCTGTTCTGTTGACATACCACTGCAAGGTAAAAGGATTCCGTGCAAAAGTCACTGACAGAACTGCAAAGCAGATGAGCAAATAAATGCACTTTTGGGTCAAAACCAGAATTTTAAAAAATGCAGGTTCCGTACTAGGATGAATGAAAAGTTATGCTAGTCAATCAAACTTATTGAGTCAGTGTTAGCCATTTGTTCTGTACTTCATTATTATTATTTTTCTTTTTTCTTTTATTGTACATTGCCTTGACATTTTTGTGACTTAGTGGTTTATAAATATGCTTATAAATAAATAAGCACAAATATCTTGTCTGTTGTATTTGGTTACAGGAAAGGCAGATGGGGGCTCCAAGGCTTCTCCCCACTGGCCCTGCTAATAAACCAGCTTCATCAGACAAAAGTAGATAGTGAGATTAGGACGATGACAAATAATTTAATTTATATCTCTCCTCTCTTTCTGAAGGAAAGGGACTGCAAGGCTTTCCCATCAACTCAGCTGAGAGACCAATAACCTTTGGATCCTCTTCGAGAGATGCAGAGAGTCGTTAGCAGATCCCTATTTCCTTCTTAGAGCTAGTGTCCAGGGTTCTCCGGGAATAATAATAATAATAATAATTTATACTCCGCCCATCTGGCTGTGTTTCCCCAGCCACTCTGGGCGGCTTCCAACCGAATATTAAAAACAATACAGCATCAGACATTAAAAACTTCCCTGAACAGGGCTGCCTTCAATTGTCTTTTAAAAGTGAAATAGTTGTTTATCGCCTTGACATCGGCTGGGAGGGCGTTCCACAGGGCAGGTGCCACTACCAAGAAGCCCTCTGCCTGGTTCCCTGTAACCTCACTTCTTGCAGTGAGGGAACCGCCAGAAGGCCCTCGGCGCTGGACCTCAGTGTCCGGGCAGAACGATGGGGGTGGAGACACTCCTTCACGTATACAGGACAGAGGCCGTTTAAGGCTTTCAAGGTCAGCACCAACACTTTGAATTGTGCTCGGAAACGTACTGGGAGCCAATGTAGGTCTTTCAGTGTTACCGGTATATGGTCTCGGCAGCCACTCCGAGTCACCAGTCTAGCTGCCGCATTCTGGATCAATTGCAGTTTCCGAGTCACCTTCAAAGGTAGCCCCACATAGAGCACATTTCAGCACTACAAGCAGGAGATAACTAGAGCATGCACCACTCTGGCGAGACAGTCTGCGGGCAGGTAGGGTCTCAGGTACTGATGGTTTAACCAGTCTGAGAACTGTAGCTCTGGAAGGGGAATAAGGGAAATAACGGCTCTCAGAACCCTTAACAAACTCCAGCTCCCAAGTTGCTTTGGCGGAAGCCATAACTGTGTAAAGTAGTATCATAGTGCCTTAAATGTATAGTGTGGATATGGCCAGGGAATGTTGCAGGGTTCTCCTCTAAACCATCACAGAGATCACAACCTTTGTGGGACTTGTGGGTTCTTTGGCAAACCAAAGAAACTGTTGTGGACGACAAACCAACATACATACAGTCATACCTCGGGTTACAGACGCTTCAGGTTGCGTGTTTTCAGATTGCGCACCGTGCTGAACCCGGAAGTACCGGAACGGGTTACTTCCGGGTTTTGGTGCTCGCACATGTGCAGAAGTGATAAATTGCGCTTTGCGTATGCACAGAAGCGCCGAATCCCGCACGTGCTCAGACACGGTGCTGCGGGTTGCGAATGCTGCAGGTTGCGAACGTGCCTCCCGCATGTATCACGTCTGCAACCCGAGTGTCCACTGTACTATTAACTCAACACACATCCTGTTTTATTGGCTACAATACAATGCTTCTTTTAGGCCTTATTTCAATGGGGGAAGTGGGGGGGAGGAGATGCTATGGGGACTGGAGAAGGTTTTTTGCGGGGGCTGTGTGGGTCCATGAGTACCCCACTGTTGATACTTGGTATAGCTATTTTTGTGTGCTTTTAAACTCTCCACAAAAGTCATCAGATATCACTGTTCTCCCTCTCTCTCTCTCTCTCTCTCTCTCTCTCTCTCTCTCTCTCTCTCTCCCCACACACACACACCCTCCCTGCCTTTTGGCTGAAGTTGCCCAACTTGAGCCTTCAGTTAAGAGAAGGTATTATGTTAAGTCCAGTATGTTACAGTTCTATGATGGAAACCTCAAATATTATTTACTTCACATAGCATTCTCTCTGCCATGGCAGAGCTGGCTTGCAAAAATAAAGAAGAAAAAGATAACATCTCATTAAGCCAAAATGACAATTATGAAAAAAGGTTTTTGGGTCCCCCCCCCCAACCCTTATATAAAAAATACTTTACTATGTTGGATTAACACCAATTTAAAAATTACTATAAAGTGACACACAATTTTTTCTCTCCCATAGAGCAATTTTCAAGCCAGCTGCTAATAAAGCATCTTAGCTGTAAATGATAATTCAGATGCTTTTAGATAAAGTGGTGCATGGAAACGGCTGAGGAAATTGATTTAGCTTCTTGCAGAAGATACTGCGAGAGTGACACATTTTGTTTAATACGCTAGCTAATGTAGTCCTAAAAGCCGAAACAACTGCCAGTTTCGCAGCCCTAAATTTTGTCATGAGAGATTAATGAAAACATATATATATATATATATATATATATATATATATATATGAATGAAAGAAATTTTTTTAATAAATGAGAAGATGGGATTTTAGCAGAGAGGCCTGAAAGGTGGCAGTAAAAATGGGAACATGGCTTGCCAATTTCTGTACATTAATTCTACGCAAGACTTTTACATTGCTGGAAAGGGCTCAGTGTGGTAATAATGCTTCCAGAGCTCTGACCTTCTAATCCCCGGGTGGGCAAACTGATATCCCAAACCACCGAGCTGCTCTGAAGGTGGGAAGGGGCAGCCTGGTTGCCCTGAAGCGTTTTGTGATAGGCTGATACTGGGTTCTCAGAGGTCACATTCATGTGGTACATTTAAAGCACTTTGATACCAGTTTAAACAGTCGCCATCTGTCCCCCCCCCCCAGATTCTGGGAGCTTGTTAAAGGTGCTGGCAGTTGTTAGGAGACCCCTGTTCCCCTCAAAGAGCTACAATTGGCAGAGACCCCTGGGAAGAGTATTGTTTAATCACTCTGGGAGTTGTACCTGGGAACAAACCACAGAACACAGAATTATTTGGGGGAAGCCATAGCTGCTTAAATTTGTACCATAGTGCTTTAAATATATGGTATGGCTGTGTCTATAGTGTGTCACCTAGTGGGAGCTGGGAAGCTATCCATTCCCGTGAGAAGTGATCTGGGAACAAACGACATATCACATTAAGACTGAGAAGCACAACCTGGTCAACAAGAGGGCCAGTTCTAGGTTGGGGGGGGGGGCTTTCTTTGTCAGTGAGACCTGATAGCCTTACCTGGTCAGGCTGACACTGCTTAAAGCAAAACAAAATTTTTCCTTCCAGTAGCACCTTAAAGACCAACTAAGTCAGTTATTGGTATGAGCTTTCGTGTGCATGCACACTTCTTCAGATACACTGAAACAGAAGTTTCCAGACCCTTCTATATAGTGAGAAGGTGGGGAGGGGTATTACTCAGAAGGGTGGTGGGAATGGGTGATTGGCAGATAGCTGTGATGAGCCTGTTGACGACTCTTAACGACTGCAATAGGTCCAATATAGAGAGCTGAAGGACACTGTGTTTGTCCAATATAGAGAGCTGAAGGACACTGTGTCCTTCAGCTCTCTATATTGGACAAACAGGCCAGACCTTACGCCAAAGAATAAACGGACATAAATCAGACATCAGGAATCACAAGACAGAGAAACCAGTAGGAGAACACTTCAATCTCCCAGGACATTCTATACAAGATCTCAAAGTAGCTGTTTTACTACAAAGGAATTTCAGAAATAGACTGGAAAGAGAAGCTGCTGAATTGCAACTTATCACCAAACTTAAAACCATGGAGAAACCTGGTCTGAACAAAGACCTTGGATTCTTATCTCATTATACATGACAAAGCCATTTTTCACCTTTTCACCCCTTGCTTTTTCCTGTAAGACCTATTGCAGTCGTTAAGAGTCGTCAACAGGCTCATCACAGCTATCTGCCAATCACCCATTCCCACCACCCTTCTGAGTAATACCCCTCCCCACCTTCTCACTATATAGAAGGGTCTGGAAACTTCTGTTTCAGTGTATCTGAAGAAGTGTGCATGCACACGAAAGCTCATACCAAGAACTGACTTAGTTGGTCTTTAAGGTGCTACTGGAAGGAATTTTTTTTGTTTTGACTATGGCAGACCAACACGGCTACCTATCTGTAACTGCTTAAAGCAGTGATGGGTGCTTGGACCTGACCACCCTTTTAGCTCCTCTACAATGCTCTACCAGAGAGATGACAGGTTGGGGTAAGTTAAAAGGCTGTCCGGATCCAGTCACTGGTGCTGCTCTGAGAGTTGGGCCACAAAACAAATTATGGGATGGGGCCAGGGCAGGCACTGTGGCACTGGATCCTGCCGCTTCCCAAGGATGCAAATGAGTGTGTGTGCAGAGGAAAAGGTGTAGGATTGGTGTAACAAAGGAAGCTGGGGCTTACTGGGCCAATGGGAGGAAGAGAAACAGGCAAGCGCAAGGGCTGAGTAGGGGGTGTGCACGGCTCACCCCTAAGCTCCCTGTGGCACAGACAAGGAATCCACAAGAAAGGGAAGTCGGTTCAAGGACGAGGAGCAGCAGAAACCAATCATGATATCCCCTTGGGAGGGAGCTGATGAAGAGCTGTTGAGGCTATTTTTGCCCAGCCCCTGAGTCGTGCAGAGGCTGGAATCCAGTTCAGTTCTCAGCATGTCCAGGTATTTGCTGGTCTGCACACAATACTGAACAACATACCTGAGAACAGGTACAAACTTCATGTAATAAAGGTCAGGGTAGTCAAAAAGACACCACATAACTACCCAAAGTCCATTCGACAGCTTGGTGAAATGGAGGGTGATCTGGTCTGCTGCTAGCAGAGCTTTGGTTTGATTTGGACTACAACTCCCATTAGATGCTGTAAACTTCCCCTCTGATTAAACAACAACGTTAACACAACACTGGCCATGCAAATGGGTGCTGCCTTGTACTGTTTGTTTCAGCTGTTGAGTCAACATTGACTAGCTTGTTCACGACAGGCATGCTCCACTACCACACCAGCTCCCCAAGCAGTAGTGGCCCCAAAGCTGTCCCTACAGAGAGACTGATCTGCAGAAGATACTCTCACAACTATATAATCCATGTGGCCAAGCAGTGACTGGTGGAAAGGTGCTTCTCTGGCCAGCCAAGCAAACTGTGGAACTCCCTTCCCCATGAGGGGGAACCAAATGATGAACTGGTCCCAAGCTTGGGCAGGCTCTCCCTGGCTCTGGGTGTAATTTACGCGTATGCCATTTCAGCAGGCAATTTTAAATGGCAAGGATGAGAACACAAGCTTTCTTTTTTTCCTTTTTTAAAAAGGTGAGACCTCCAGACTATGTCCTTTAGTCTTCATAATAACAGAGTCCATTTAATAGAGAACTGGTGGGGTGGGGTGGGGTAAACCAGATAAAACATGCTCTGAAAAGCTGCATAATCACTCTAAATAAAACGCAGGGAGGGAAAGGTTCAATTGGGATACAAGGATTAAGGCAGATGGCCCCGTCATTGCAATTTCACACCCCAATGCTGTGCCACGCAAAATCCAACAGGACTTCTGAAACTGTAAAAAGTAAACCAGGCTTGTTTGACTTCCTTTGTGCCTCACAACAAATGGGATCTCTCAGCAAATGCAACACTGCATGCCACAGTAACCACACCAGTCCTACGCAGGTAGGTGGATGGTAATGACTCTCCGGAGTCATGACAGTGTTTTTCTACTACAGATTCCCAGGTTAATGTGACCACGCTATGGACTATTATCATAGCATATAACCAAGAACACAGCTGAACAAAAAGTAATGATGCATGCTCCAGATTCAACTTTCCTCTTTCAACAAGCCTTCTGAGCAGGAGTTTTTTATTCCGATCAGAATCTCAAACTGTTTAAAATTGGTTTTATATACAGGCATCCTCCCACTTATGCGGGGCTACGTTCTGGGCCCCCGCATGCATAAGTGAAATCATGTAAAGTGTTGTTGTTGTTGTTTAGTCATTTAGTCTTGTCCAACTCTTCGTGACCCCATGGACCAGAGCACGCCAGGCACTCCTGTCTTCCACCGCCTCCCGCAGTTTGGTCAAACTCATGCTGGTAGCTTCGAGAACACTGTCCAACCATCTCGTCCTCTGTCGTTCCCTTCTCCTTGTGCCCTCCATCTTTCCCAACATCAGGGTCTTTTCCGGGGAGTCTTCTCTTCTCATGAGGTGGTCAAAGTATTGGAGCCTCAGCTTCACGATCTGTCCTTCCAGTGAGCACTCAGGGCTGATTTCCTTAAGAATGGATAGGTTTGATCTTCTTGCAGTCCTCTAAAAAGCATCTTTAAAATAAAAAGGGAAGGAAAGGGATAAAAGATTTTCCTTTATAAATCGAGGGAACGAACAAACCTGGCTCCAGGAGACCTGCGGGGCTTGAGGTCTTTAGGGGGAAATTGCATGGGAAGCAGGGTTGGGTCAGGTTTCCTTCCTGGGTGCTGCCATTTCCCCCCTAGGAGCCCTTGCTCACTTTCCATGCAAGCAGATGCCTTCACTTTCACCACCTTTCTCTCCTCCTCCTGAGAAGGTCAGTCTCTCAGGTATGGCCACGTTTGGGGGGGGGGGAGGTGGCAGGGAGCCTCCACTTGCTCAGTGAGGCTGGTGGAGGGAAGCCAGCAGGAACAACAGCAGAATCCCAATGGTGGTGAAGCAGCGGGTGTCCCCTTTCCGTTGCCCCTGTGCCTCTCGCCCCATTCCCTCCCTCTTCTTCCTTTCTTCTCTTTACAGTGGTACCTTGGGTTAAGAACTTAATTCGTTCTGGAGGTCCGTTCTTAACCTGAAACTGTTCTTAACCTGAGATACCACTTCAGCTAATGGGGCCTCCCGCTGCCGCCATGCAATTTCCGTTCTCATCCTGAAGCAAAGTTCTTAATCTGAGGTACTATTTCTGGGTTAGTGGAGTCTGTAACCTGAAGCATCTGTAACCCGAGGTACCACTGTACTGGTAGTTGTCTGGCCGGCCCTGTCTTTGGGGAGCCTGGCTTGGCACAGGAGGGTCTCCGGATGAGCTCTACTTCAGTCTGTCATCTTCAGATCTCCAGCTCTCTCCCGTTGTTTCCCGGTATGGTTCTACTTATTTATTTCCTGTCACCACACAGATACACAGCCACACACGTGTGTACATGGGGGGATGCCTGTATAAGAACATTTAGTCCAGCATCTTGTTCTCACAGTAGCCAACCAAGGTGGAAAATCCACAAGCACAAGAGCAACTCTCCCCTCCTGTGGTTTCTAGCATCTGGTTTTCAGAAGCACTGCTCCCTCCGAGGAGGCAGAGTAAGGCCAGCATCACCAGTGAATGTAATGGTTTCTATATATGTAATTCTTTTACATATAACGGCATTGTGAAATCGTTTTGAGAAGCATCACAGGAAGGGATACATAAATTAAGTCTAAAAATAAAAGTCATCGAGAGCCTCTTTCAAATGCTCAGTTGTGTAACTAGAAACATGAACCCTGGGGTAAGAGCTATGGTGAGCTAGGGTTAGGGCTTGGACTTGGGAAATGGCAGGTTGAAACCCTGCCTCAGGTTTTGTAGAGATATTCCCTTTTCTCTCTCATAAGCAAGAAAGAATGCCTCTTTCAAGATGGCGTTTGAAAGCCTAACCTTTTTATAAGGGATGAATGAATATGATCTACTGGTTTATTAGCTTTTTAATCTATCAAAAACTGTAAGCTAATAATCTCTGCTGAATAAAAGCATTGATTTTGAATCAGAAGTTCATTTGATTAATTGATTAAAACAGTTTTATTGTTTACTATGATGAATTGATTTCATTCTCTGCAACAATTTAATAAAATTTGCAGATTCAGCAGCAGCACTTTTTAATAGAAACATTTAATTGATTAATCTAACATAGGGTGGCAACTTTTTTTTCTGTTGAGGGTCTCATTCCCTTGGGGTAAATGCTTGGGCAACACATGCTGACTGTTCAAAGCCAGCAGTTGGCAAGAACAAAGTTGGGGTATGCCTCCCTAATCAACCTCCCTTTACTCTGGTTGTTGTGGAAGGAAGAGGCTGTTTTTGCAAGGGGTCTCAAGTGACTGCTCACAGAGGCTTTTTGAAGGTATGGCAAGGGCTGGAGGCTGTTCACTCCTCATCTCACCAATGTCTTGATTACATTTCTCAGCCTTGATAAACACTGGATAAAGGGAGGCCTCTAAGGTGGGGTGGGGGGGCAACCTCAGGCTCAGAGGTGGCTGAATCTGGCCTTCTAAATTTACTCAAAAGAATTTGAGCTCAAAGGAGATCCTCAAACTTAAGACACTTGCTGATTTTTTGACATCTGATAAACTTCACAACTTGTTTTTATGTGTGTTGTGCCTAAATATGGCAGACTCTCTCACTTAGAGCTGCAAATTTAAGCAATTAAGATTTGTAGTTAGGTAAAAGTCTTGATCTTATTTTATTATACTGCAGATTTTATTATACTGAACTGTTTAAAAGCATTAATAAATATGAATAAAAATATACTTGTTCTGATGGCACAAGATTAGACAGCAATGTCCTCTCAGACCAGCTGATTATATGATCAAATAAGACCTCTCTGGACCTCTAAGAGGGGCTGTTCTAGGCCTCTCTATTGGTCTTGCTTCTCACCCTCCTTGTGTGTTTTTGTTCCTGGCTAGAATATGTCCTTGAACTCTGATAATGCCTTTTGATTGTCTGTGAGTAAGATAGAGGTGTGTATGTACGAAACTAGCCTCCTATACAAATGTAACATTAACATTTGTTGCCCCGCACACTTTGGCTCCAACCAACACCGGCGTGTGGCCCCTGGAAGGCTGCACAGAAGGAATGTGGCCCTCAGGCTGAAAATGATTTCCTCACTCCTGCTCTAAGGCACCCGCACTGTGAATCAGTAATACAAGTAAACATGCTCACTTATTAACTCCCTTGATAATTATCTAGAACCCATATCTTTGGAAAGCTGTAAGAACAAACCTCACAGGCAACACTGCCACTGACTTCATTGGAAGAAATGGTGCAACAACAATGTGATATATAAATGAACAAATCAAGGGTACAAAATCAATGAGATATATATATATGCAAATGCTTGAATTAGGGAGGCAGAAATCTGACTCTTGGCTGCACAGAGAGGCAGTGGCGCATGTGCCCCATGTGACTCAGGGTGCTGGGGTGTATCTGTTTGCCCCTTACGATAGATAGTAAGCTTCACAAATGCCATGTTCAAGCAGCTGAGTCAAAAGGGTTAAGGCCCATGAAACAGCAC
The DNA here is from genome assembly GCF_964234715.1 of Podarcis melisellensis. NCBI lineage: Eukaryota > Metazoa > Chordata > Lepidosauria > Squamata > Lacertidae > Podarcis > Podarcis melisellensis. The sequence continues at coordinate 12,272,503 of NC_138547.1, read as the reverse complement.
CCACGCAGGAGAAACAGAATTAGCAGGAAGTTGGAGTTGTTGGAGAATATGTGAAGCTCTAAGTAACAGCTGAGTGGCAGTGTTGGCAACAGCAGCTGGCATGTCAGGAATAGCTATGCGAGGATCTGGAAGGGAAAAAACAACAAAATGCCAGAAACACACCCCCCCACGCCCCTGGGGTGGTGGTGCAATTTCAGTGGAAGTGGGGAGGGAGACCAGCATTCTGCAAGCAGGCACCTTCCAGAGCTTGGGACTACAACTCCCATCAACCCTGGCCATTGGCCATGCTGCCTAGGGGCTGATGGCAGTTGTAGTCCCAACATTGTCTGGAGGCACCAGGATGGGGAACGGCTGGTCTCAAGTCTTTGGATCCTACCCTATGCACCATTACTAGGGAGCAAGCCCCACTGACCACAGTGGGGCTTGCTTTTGAGTAAAAGTAGCATTGTGCTCCAAGACTGAGCCACAAAGACTAAATAAAACAAAAATGTTGAAATTATTTCATGTGCATTCTTAAGAACATGGACCCATTTTATTGTTTGAAGTCACAGCTACTGCCATGATTCTGAGAAATAGCACCTTTCTCAAATGCACCCTTGACAGGACCTTTTGCAGAAGCAGAGCAAGGTATTGTGTTAAAACTTTTTTTAGTTTGCTTTTCCTTTACAGCAGGGAAAGAACAGAAATTATTAGGAAAACCACTGACAAAGAAGAAGAAATGAAATAGTGAGCCATCTATGAGATATGGGCTGACAATATAAACACAGGAAACAGCCTTAAATCAAGTCTAGCTGCCAGCACCAAGATCCCCGGATCAGGCTTCCGGGATGAATTCTTCCACTAGATCGGAGCCTGGGACTAAGACCAGTCCCATTTTATAGAAGAGTTCTGCTTCCTGCCTGCTCCCCTCTACCCAAGACTGACAGACTCCCTTTTATCTTTTAGGGGCATGGCTTCTCCTTGGCCCCTCCCTCCACACAGATTGGCAGAGTGGCTCCCCATCCCCCAAGAAACCAACACACGAGTCCTCTACTTTTAGGGGGCATGGCTTCTTCTCAAACAGGTTGCAGTTCCAGGCTTATTAGGAACTGCCTTATACTGTCAGACCATTGGTCTATCTGGCTCAGTACTACCTACACTGACTGGCAGCAACTCTCCAGGTCACAGATTCAATCCCCTGGATGGTATCCAATGCCAGTCCTTCTCAGAGTAGACCCAATGAAAATACCATGCACGACTAAACTTAGGTTCATTACTTTCAGTGGGTTTACCCTGAGTAAAACTTGGAGACAACCTCTTGTATGAAACCCTAATGAGCCACTGCAAATAAATGTGGACAACATTGGGCTAGAGGGACCAACCACCTGAGTCTGTCTAAGGCGTGTCCTAAGGGAAGGGCTGTAGCTCAGTGCCAGAGCATCTGCCTTGCATGCAGAAGGTCCCAGGTTCAATCTCTGGCAGCATCTCAACAAGGCTCTGATGAGTGTGTGGCAAAGGCAGGGGGACGGAGGCTAACTCAGGAGAGAGGGGCAGCAGTTATGGGGTTTGGTGCCACCCATGAGTCAGGAGCCTGGGCTAAAGGAAAGGTCAGGGTCCAAGCAGTCAAGGGATGGAGGTGGGGGTGCAGGAATAGGCTTTTCAGGTGAGGGGCGGGCTGGTCAAGTCTCCACTGCCCTCTTCCCTGCTGTCTCCTAGAACCAGGAGGGGCTTCAAGAGGGAAGCGCAGAAGAAGTCTCAGGTTGCATGCACTCTGCTTCTTCGGATGAGGGTACTTAAGCTAGTGGGAGAGAGGGGCATGGTGGTCCCACTGTTGCTTCAGCTGCTCAGTTGGGAAACTTAATGCCAGCTATGTAGTCACTAGGAGCATGTGTATCCAGTGCACCTTAGGAACTTCTGGAAGCACATGATTTTGTCAATAAAGAATTAAACTACTGGCTGCTTGCCCGCCTTGGCTGGGTGTGCTCAGGACACATCTCCAGGAAGGACTGTGAATGTCTCCTGCCTAAAGCACATCCAATCAGTGCAGACAATATTGACTTAGAATGGACCCAATGATCTGACCCAGTGCCAGGCAGCTTCCTATGATCCTGCCTTGGGAGCAGTGCAAGAAAATGGCAAAACGTTAATATCAACAATACAGAAGACGTAATCTTTAGCCTTGCTGCTTCAAATATCAAATCAAGGGCAGCCCATACCATGACCCCTAGATGTTACTGCACTGCAACTTCCATCGTCCCCAACTGCTGGCCAAGCTGGTGGGGGCTAATGGGAGCTAGAGCCCAACCAAAGCTGGTAAGCCCCCCCCCCTGCATCAGAGACCGAACGAATCTCGTGTTACTCCAAGAAAATAACAACACAAGGTTAACCATGCAGCACCCCCACAAAAAGACCCACATTCCCTTATTACTTCAATGTACTAGTATATTGCTTAATGAAAGTTCTTAATTGTAATTCAATTAATTACATACACAGCGTCCCCAATTACATTTTCCAATAAGACATTGGCTTTGGTACAGGTCTAAAGGCACTTAACCAATTTTAATATATTAAGACCAATTTCCCTTGAATACTAATTACTATCTAACGATGAAATGAGAACCAGGAACTTTCCAGAAGCTGGGTGGGAGGTATAAAAGTAAATTAAGCGTGAATAGTTGGGGGACCTCGTAAAAGAGAGAGAGAGAAAGAGAGAGAGGGGGGAGAGAAAAAATAGGCAACGGCATTCCAAATACGAGTCTTACTGTATGTTTCAAAAGTCCCAAATATGGGAAGTGTTTTGTTAATCCTTTTGACAGCAGCAAGGGCTCTGTGGAAAAGGAGACATCTTGCTGTGTATTTGTGCTAACGCAAAGCCCTCTTTTTTAACTTAATCCCTTTGAAATATAAATGATACACTGGCTGAAAAAGAGAATTTTGGCTTGCATTTCACTAGCATCTGTTCAGCTCTGTGCAGAGAATGGATGGATATCCTCTCTCACACACATATATCACACACAATCATATATTGCACATATACATATCACACACACATTACATACGTACCGTGAGTGGATCATCTGAAATAACTCTCGTACTGAAACTCCTTTATCAGAATAAACAACTAACTTTAATTACAGAAGCTAAAATTAGACCGAAACGTATCGTGCAATTGCAGCCACTTCCAAAGGATGTGAAGAGCTCATTCACAGCTGTCCAATTCCTCACATTTTCTTTCCCCTCCACTTTGATATGCCTTAAATACTGAGTTAAGAGAAAAGAAGCAGCAAACTTAAACATATTGAGCTATGAGATAATGCCCTCTTAAACAAGAGCCAGTGTGGTATAGCGGCTAGAGTCTGGGACTTGGACCTGGGAAATCAGGGTTCAAATTCCCACTCAGCCATGAAGCTCTCTGGGTAATGCTGAGGACCAGTCACTCCCTCTCAGCCTCACCTACCTCACAAGGTTGTTGTGTGGATTAAATGAGGGGGTGAACCAGGAATGCCACCTGGAGCCCCTTGGAGGAAAAAAGATGAGTTAAAGATATGATAAGCAAGGAAGTTCACTGGAATCTAATCCTTAGAAAATATAAGTTAGTTGGCTTGGGCTGTTTCTTTACTTGTGTGCTTATTTATTTAGAATACTTACATTATGCTTTATAGCTTCAAGAAGTTATCAGAGACACTTACAAAAGAGCTTCAGAAGTCTCGTGATCTCTGAGTCAAGGGAGTGGACTTCACTCAGCCCATGATTGTCTACTGACATCAGACAGGCTCTTTCACCAAACTCTTTTTGGGGCCTGCTTAAAACATTTTTGTGTAGACAAGCTTATGCTACTTTAAACAGTTATGGCTTCCCCAAAAGCATCCCGGGAGCTGTAGTTTGTTAAGGCTGCTGAGAGTTGTTAGGAGACCCTTAGTCCCCTCCTGGAGCTACAATTCCCAGAGTCTCTTGGGAAGAGGGACTGAAAGTTAAACCACTATTGAGAATGCTAGTTCACCCACCCACCTTTCAGATTTGGCCTGCGAGGTTGATCTTGATAAGGATCCAGCCCATGCAGCTAAAATGGTTCCCCACCCCAGTATGTAAGAATGACCTGATTGGTCAACAAGCAATGGATCTGGCGGGCTGGCTTAAGAGATTAAAGATTATGTGGTTTAGAAATGCTTTTAAACAAATAAAAAGTAGAAGGAATGCTGGTAAAAGCCTGAGAAGAAGGGGTCAACCTCTGTAACAAGCCAGGCCATCCTTGCTCAGGTTTCTTGGAGCAGAAGGGTAGATCGGTGACTGGGGCAGGAGAGAGAGGGAGAGGGAAAGGGAGAGGTTCATAACAGGCTCGTAACTTCACAAGCACAGAGGTTAGCAGAAAACAGATTAATCATGAAGTGATAGGGTGCAGACTATTTAACCGAAAAGGTATGGAAATCAATCACTGTAGTTTTGGAAAGAGAAGTCTTTCTGGCAGGGAGGGAAGATGGCTTTGGGGGTGGTTGGGAAGAGGAAGGAAGAAAATAAAGAAATAGCCAGATCTTCTTCCAACTTTGCTTGCCCAGCCTGGGGGATCTAGAGGACATAAACAATGTGACCTTAAGCAGCTTTTACGAGAGCGCAAGAGAGGGAGGGAAAGGGCCAACAACGTACTATTCTCGCGGACGAGGCAGAATTCCAAAGTGCTCTGGCTCTCCAAGGTACAGTCTAAGTCAACAGGGACGTTGGGCTCGTTCTGCTTCTCCAGCCGGTACTGAGGGCCTGAAAACAGACAATACATTTACAGGATTTCTTTCAGCTTGGGCAGGGGGGAAGAGGGTATATTTTTTGGAGGGAGGGGAGAAATAAAACATTGAAGCAGGGGTGGGGAACCTCAAGCTCAAGAGTCAACTGTGGCCCTCTAGGACTCTCTATCTGACCCTCATAACTCTCCCCGAGCCACATGCCAACACTCCCTTAGCCACACAACCTCATTGGCTCTGGCTCACACAGTATTTTTCCTTGTCCAGAATATGTCCTTGAACTCTGCTGAAACCTCTTGCTTCCATGGATGAAATAGAGAGAGGGATGTTTAGAAATTAGCCTGCTGAACAAAGATAAAAATTTATCCTGATTGCTCTGCCCACTTCTGCCTCTGGCCCTGCCCACCACTGGCATGCAGCTCTCAGAAGGTTTTCCAGAAGGGATTGCGACCCTCGGGGGAGAAGATGGTTCATCACATCAGCATTAAAGGACTCCAGATGAGACAGAGTCTGAACAGATAAATAGCGAAGACCACATTTAGTTATTTATACTTCTTAGCACCTCCCTGCCATGTAAGGCAGACCAGTATTGTTCCCATTTTAGTACTGAAAGAATGTAGATGTAGAGCAAATAGATTTGCGCCCCAAGAAAAATCCCACCCACTAATTCCATGCCTTAAGGAGGGATCTGAATTTAGTAATCTGGCAAATTCCAAATGGTGTACCATAAGGGAACTTGTGTGATGGGACATAAAATTAATTAAAGACTCCTGTGATCATAATGGATCTGCCCATTCATAGATGCCCTGCCATCTAATTCTGCTACATTGCACCGAGATATGAATGTATACCTTCCCGCCCTGGGAAAAGGCTCCCTTCTGCGTCTGTGCACGAGTCATGATCTGGCCTACCCTCCCTTCCAGGAAGTCTTCACTTGAAGATAGAAAACTCTTATACCTCTATGCATCTAGTATAAGCAGATCATTCAGTCCTTCTAGATAAAGAAAATGTTCAGCATCAGATGAGGTTGCCTGCTGCACCTCTTTATGAGTCTCTGCTTTGTGCAGGCTTCTTCCTAATCAGGAATACCCAGATCAGCAACAACCAGGCCCTCAACTCAGTGAAGGAAGAATCTGCTTTGAGGGCAAGTCATTAAATATTACAACACACACTGGAAATCAACCCCTCCAGTTTTAATGCAGAAAACAGTAACAGAGATTTGGTAAACGCTGTTCTAATTCAAAGGCATGTGATGACCATTCTCAACCTTTGACTCCTTTAAGGCTCTGAAACGCTTCTCCTTCTCTTAAGAATTTGTGGAGTGGCTGTAATGGGTTGCAGGAGGAAGGTGCAGAGAAAAAGAGCAGACAATGCTTTCTCTGGAACGGGAGTTAAGTGTCTCATCGTAATCCTCTCATAATTCAAACTCAGCAAAGCATTTACAAATATTTAAAAAGCACAGGCAAAAACAAAAACGGGCGCCTCGGACATCACATTGGTTACGAGATGGAACGTGTTAAGACAATTAATTTCAAAATTTACGGCGGCTGGGTTTCAATTATGGCTCCTCTGCCCTTCCTGCTCTCCCTTCCTCCCCCCCCCCCCAGCCCCAGTCGTGTGAAGAGTACTCTCCCTGTGCCAGTGTAGTTTGCTCTTGATGCAGCATTGATTTGTCGGGGAAAATGAATACTCTCCCTCTCTACTCTTGGTGACTTTCTTGAACAGATGCAGAAAAAGCAGCCGATTTGTGGGCTGCAGGGGGGGAAAGCGCAGCGAGTCCCCATGTGGCTGGCGCAATCAGAAATGGCACATGTAGCTGGTTCCAGGCATTTAGGAAACCAATTGCACTCTGAGAAACAAGCACCTAGCAAAAAGAAAAAAAAAGGAAAGGAAAGGAAAGGAAAGGGAAAAAGGTGCAAGTGAATGCACACGCACACACAAAGAGGGATAGGAGAGGTGAGAGAACAAAGCAAAATAAAAACAAAACAAAACCACTTGCACACAAAAAGAAACACAAAGCATCCCAGAACAAAGTGGAAAGCACTTGCTCATCTTTTTTAAAAAAGAAAACACCCCTGTGTGCGTGTCTCTGATAAACCCAAAGCCCACAAGCTAGGAAAGGAACAAATGGGGGGGGGGGAATAAGTTGTGTCAAATAAGGAAAAACACATTTTATCCATGATAGCTTTTAAAAAAAAGAACAAAAAAGGCATTGCCACGAGTGCCAAAAGCAGACGCTAAAATGGAAACTGTGTGCGTGTGTGTATTGTCAGACGTGGATTAAGAACTGAGCAGCCCTGTGTAAAACAATCCTCAGAACTGAGAACAGCCCCCGCTCTTGGCACCCGTGGCTGGAAAGATCCCAGTTGCCACATTTGCTTAGAAATTTGCTGCTGGCACCCATTAATGACACAACGTCTTGGAAACTGTTGTGTTGATTAATGGTCTGCCTTTTGATCAATTAATGGATTGTCTTTAAAATCAATTGCTATGCCTCCGAAACTTTTAAGAATATGGGTCCTTTTTATATATAAAAAAGATAGTTGAAAAGTATAAAACAGATTACAATTCAACCAAAGGAAGCTACCAGCAAGAAAGGCTAAGGGACAGGTTTTCCTTTCCATCTGTAATTATGTGAACGAACACACAAGGAAAAGGAGTAGTCTTAAAACCAAGAGCTGGTATACATTTGACATTTGCCCCAGGCAATCCATACATGAAGTGGCATATATCTGGGTGTGATTTTAACCTGGAGCTTCCATGTCCATTCTCCCTGTTTTCCACTGTTTGCTGTTTCAAGCAACACTCCTCTGAAGAAACTGCTCCACACCAAAAACTCCCCCACCTAAACAACAACGAACAAAAGTATACATGGAAAATGTCCTTTTTGGATTTTCTGAGGAGAGGGGAACTCCAGATTTAGCAGGGAGAACATTCGGGACAGAAGTTGTTTCTGGTGAATGTTGTATGGATGATGTGGAAAGGAAGGACACACACAAATGGGTGGAGCCTACAGCTCATATAGAAGCTCACAGTCTGAGTTGTTGCATTACAACAGCTCATTTGCAAATTCTAGACTTAGTAACCGGGGGGAAATGGGACACAGATAGGCTAACTGTTGAATATATATTTCTGCAGTTTTAGCCACAGTGACAGGGGCTGCTGAGAGCTGGAGTCCAAACAAGATCTAGAAGGGCTATGTGTTTCTCAGCCCTAATCCAAGAGGCACCCCCTTCTGTCTCTTGCATGAAATAGGGAATACCACTTTTTAGATTATGGATGAAGGATCTGTGGCCCTCCAGATGTTGCTGGTCTACAACACCCATTAGCCCCAGCCAGCCTAGCCAATGGCCAGGGATGTTGGGAAATGAGAATCCAGCAATATCTGGCTACTGCAGCTGGTGATGGGAAGTAGCTGGTAGTTCAGTGAGTACAGCATGAGACTTTTAATCTCTGGGTTGTGGGTTTGAGCCCCACATTGAGCAAAAGATTCCTGCATAACAGGGGGTTGGACTAGATGGCTCTTGTGGTCCTTACAATTCTATGATTCTTCATGGGAAATGAAAACGGAACAGGAGTGATGGTTTTAGGAAGGCACACCGTGACAATGGGAGAGTTCCTAGATTAATCAAAAAGCAAAGGGGGATTCCTAGAAGTGACTTCCAATGGTGGCTATTGTTGTTGTTGTTGTTAACATTTTTTATAATGCCGCCCAACACTGACTTTGCAAAGCAGCATACAAAATAAACATCAAACAAATAATGATCACGATAAAATATAATAAACTTATCTTTTTTTAAAAGCAAACCAATGAACTACCAGCAAGAGAAAAAGTGTGTTAGTATGAAAACAGGAACATTGGCTGCTTCTGGAAAGGGGTGGGGGGAAAGGAGGAGCTACATATAATATACAAATTCATGGAAGAGAAGTCAATCCATGACCATTGGCCACAACACCTAAACAGAAGCTCCAGCTTCCTCTGAAGTCTACCCACAAAAAAATACTTGCTGGGAAAAGCACTGGTGTCTTCATGCCCTGATTACCCAGAGGCCACTGGGGTGTGTGTACAGGATTTGTAACTGATTACGTAATTTCCCTTTATTTAACTCTGCTGGAAGGCATGTACTCAGCCTGGGGGGGAAACTAAATGGTGTGAGGTTGCAGCCACAGCTTAGTTGCAAAAGTCCTGGGTTCAATCCCGGGCATCTTCATGTAGCACTGGGGGAGACTCCGTGGGTTGTACCCAATGCAAGTCCTATTGAGAGGAGGCCAGCTGAAATTATTATTTTATCTGTTAGTCACTTCTGTTGCAGAGCGACACAAAGTGACTTACATAAAAACCAGTTAAGAACAAGTCTAGCAAAAGTATAAAACCACATATCTACAGAGAAAAGGCAGGACTTACAGACTGTGCCCCAGTTCAGATTCAGGGCTGGAAGTCTTGTGCCAAAAAATAAAGATGGTGCCAGGTGTGCCTTCTTGGGGAGAGCATTCCACAAATGAAAAGACACAATCTTGTGTTGCCAGTCTCTAAACCTCCCATGGAGGAGACACATGAAGACAGGCCTCAAATGGCGATCCCAGGGTCTGGGTGGGTTTATGTGGGGAGAGGAGGTCCTTGCGGCACCTGGGTTCTGAGCCATATAAGGCTTTGTAGGTCAAAACCTGATCTTTGCATTAAGCCTGGAAACAAATTTGTAGCACACGACTAATAGGTCAATTGATTCTAGTAGGTCTACTCTGAGTAGTGCTTAGTTGGGCACAACCTCCACGGATGCTGCACTTCAGCCACAAGCAGTCACATATGTGGGGCTGCTTACACTAGAATGTGTTTGGTAAACAATCCACATCTCCCTCACTGCCCCCCCCATTTCACAGTTTTTTTGTTCCCTGACCTATTGCTTAAACATTTCCCTTCTAGCAGCTGGTTTCAAAATTAAAAAACAAAACAAAACTGAATGTGACCTGCGAAGGTTAACAATTCTGCCTTCTTATGCTGCACCCTGCCAAAAAGAGAGAAAAAAAGGCCCCTCCACCCCCAGATGACGAGATGTATAACCAAATTAAACAATTCCCTCAACAAAAGAGTGAAAAGCTGGACCCTATTATACTGAGCCATCCCGCTGGCCGGTTAAATTGCAAAAGCCTTCAGAAAGGCTTTTGAAAGCCTGACCCATCAGTTCTAATTTTTAAAACTTATCCTTTCAGTCAAGGCAAGAAAAAGGCCCAATTCCAACTTTTATCTCTGCTAAGAAAGTGCTGTTATCTCGGGGGCTGATGTCAGGGAGCACTATCTCTCTTTCTGCTGACAAGCAGAGACGAGGAGAGATAAGATTGGGAACGAATCTCACTTCTCAGAGTAAATAAATAATCAATACTCATCTAAATGTAAATGAGAAAGTATCCCCCCCTGATAACAGGACTCTTATCAAAGAGCCAATTTTCCCAGAGACACTGGGCCTCCGCCAAATCACCATCACTCTGCCTGGACCCTAATGGCTAAAAATGGTCACTAAATTGAACCGATCACCAGAGATCAAGTAAGTTTGGGCCTGGGCTACTTTCACAGCCCCAATGTTTGGGAATGCAATTGTGCCCCCATTAACTTTCAATAGCAATGAAGAATGCATAGGTCAAGGAAGATGAAGCTGCAACAATAAACCTCGAAACCTGTTCTTTTTCCTTCCCCCCACCTTCAGGAAAATGAGAGAAGCGAATGCTATAAACAGGTTTTCCCCCCCTCCCCTACTCTTTTTTTAAAAAAGGCTGTAAGAAAGAGAAAGCTGTGAATTGGGTCAAAATTACAGAAAGATGCCTTCCTTTTTTTGGTACTGATGAGTTGTTTTTAAACAAAGATGTGGAATAAATTGTTGTTTGCCAGGAGGACACTAAGTTTGATCCTGAGAAGCCAGCATGGAAAAAGGATGCTTTACGTGAATTCGTCGTAGATTGTGTGTCTACTGAAATGAACATGCGTAAGCGTTCCAAAACACTATAGAGTGGAAAAAATATTATTACTCCTTTGATGTGGATACTTAGCTGTTGGGTCTGCCTGAACTGCATGGTCTCAGTTTCAGGAACAGTATCTTCAGATTTATTCTGCCAATCTGTAAAGCTATAAGCTTTATCGGGATTGTGTTACCAGAAAGACTGCCTGCCCCTGTGCAGACCTGTAAGATCACTTAGATTGTTTGGGGGAAATTCTACTCATGGTACTGAACCCAGCAACATTTCATAGGGTGTGTGTGTGTGACCCAGAAACAGGCGTTGTCTGCTGTTGCCCCTATACTGCACAATACCCTGCCCTCCGCCATAATGGAGGTAGCAACCACTTCTTGCTTCAGACATCTAATAAAGACATATATTTTTGCCCAGGACTTTCCTGAACCATAAGATTAGGCCCTCTTTTAAGTGTTTGCATCCTCTGGTTTTCTGTTTCATTTGCTTTTATGTGGTTTTATATTGTTGCTTTGTGTTTTTTGTTTGTGCTTTAACGATATGTTTGTTTTTTAAACTCACAGGATTATGTAGGGTTGGAAGGGACCCAGGATCATCTAGTCCAACTCCTGCAATGTGTTAAACCACTGGCTAGAAGAACATACAAACACAGTCTGCTGGATCAGGTCTATGGCGCATCTGGTCCAACATCCTGTTCTCACAGTGACCACCCAGATGCCTGTGGAAACCCTCAAGCTGTATTAAAACACAAGAGCACCCTGCCCTCCTGTGGTTTCAGGCAACTGCTATTGAGAAGCATTGCTGCCTCCAACTGTGGAGTTAGAGCATAGCCATCATGTCTACTAGCAATTAATAGCCTTCCCTTGGTTTCCAGCAACTGGTATTGTGAAACATGACTGTTAAGCCCATCGGTTCCCAAGGGTCTCTCCCAGTTCCATTCTGCTCCCCAGTCCTGTGGCTGCGCATTCAACCCTCTGTGGAACTGGTGCTGGGAAGCAGGAGGTGTTGCTAGACTGGGAAGGGCCACAGCTCAGTGACAGGGCACATGCTTGGCCTGCTGAAGGTCCCTGGGGTCCAGATCACTGGCATTTCCAGCTAAAATGATCAGAGAGCATGTGATGGGAAAGACCCCCCTCTACCCGAAACCCTCAAGAGTCATCACTAGGGATGCCAGAGTATTCCCAAGAAAAATGGAACCGGAAACAGAAACTGCTGTGGTCCATGCATTTGTCTGCGGTCAGGAATTGAAACCAGCATTCATTCATACTGTTGTCACTGTTTAAATCTGCAAAAGCTATGCAATTAATGAAGGTGTCTTCTTCTTCATTGTTCTGACGTTTCCTTGGCACTGAAATGAATGTAATGATGTAATGATGTAGCTTACAAAACTACTTATGTTAAATTAAGCATACACCCTGTTTGTTGTGACTGCATCCCCTCCTTTTCCCCCCTCAATTGTTATTATTTTTTTAAAAAAAAGTTGTATTTTAAATTATCGTAATCTGCACTGGGATCTTTTGGTAAAGGGAAGGTAATGAATTAAATAAAAATAATAAAAATAAACAACAACATTAGCAGCATAATAGTGGTCACTGAAATGAAAAACATAATATATCATGGAAACTGAATGGAAACAGTGCTGACATTGACATATACAAGTCAGAATGGAAATTGCTGTCTTCTAATGTTTCTAGTCACTGCCAGTCAGAGTGGGTGAACCAATAGTTTGACTTCCTATGTCAAACTGCTTCCTATGTCCATACTAAAGTAGATTTTCTTTCCTCTCTGAAAAAGGAGGAAGGAAAAGCCAGGGAAGCCTTAAAGCTAAAAGTAGCCCAGTTCTTTAGCAGATAGAAAGCAAATTTTTATAGAGAACTTTCAGGGGGAAATCACCTTCTGTGGTTTGGCTTGGAACTGGTGCAAGCCCTTTTGTTTATTTAAAATATTTATATACAGCTTTTTTCAAAAAAGAAAAATGACAACAGCTTGGTGCAATTTAAAGGTTATAGGAAAGTGAAAGAGGTGAAAGCCAGAATTTTTCCATCTGCTCAGCTTCTCCCTCCCATTGGGGGTGGGAAATGAGGATCAGGTGACCCAGAGAGCCAGCCAATCCATGGTGCTACCTGCTGTAAGGCTTCCAGGTCTGCTGTACCTGCACACATGGGCCACTTGTTGCTGAACGAGGCAAACAGGCCATCCCTTTACACTTCTTGATTTCTTATTCTGTTCTGGGTTAAGTGCCACCCATCAGATTTGGTTGTTTGGTCTACGCTTCTTCACACAATGCAGGGTTAAAACTATAGAACTTGCTCCCAGAGGAGGCAGTGATGGCCACTAACTTGGATGGCTTTAAAAGAGGATTGGACAAATCTATGGAGGACAAAGCTATCAATGGCAAGTAGCCACGATAGCTATGCCACAGTCCTACTTGAGGGTTTCTCAGAGGCATCTGGGTGGCTACTGTGAGTAAAGATGGACCACTGACCTGAACCAGCAAGCTTTTCATATGTTCTTAAGGGAGAAGCCATCACTGATCAGGTCTAGCAGAATCAGAGATGGTCCAGTCCCAAATAATAAACATTGCAGGTTGACACACCCACGTGCGCACACATCCACACTCTCCAATACTGCTCCCTGAGGTCTTTTGTATCCTGTAGCTGCTGCCTTGCAAAGTGTTTTTATAGAGAAGCTCAGGACTTGAAAAGTCTCCATGAGTTGCACAGAGCTGAAGGGAAGTCCACATGCTCCCAACCAGATCCAAGGCAAGGACAGAAGTCAGAGGAGGAGAAGTTATTGCCATGCATACAAACAACAACCACTCCAGACCAAACCCCAAATCAATCAATCAATCCTATACTCAACACATTAAAACACACATATGAAACAGAAGATAGCCTTCCACACTTGACATGTTGAAAGTACCCCTCCCCTGCTCTTCTGGTTGGGAAATAATATTATTTGCCAGTAAAAGTTTAAATCTCTCCATTGAAGTGGGCTTTCTCCCTGCTGGGTAGCAGAGGCACCCCCAGTCCTTCTTTTGTTCTTCTGTTGTTACTCTCATGGGGCTAGAACAGACATGTGGGGCTCTGAGCCTGGCTGCCTGCCCCCCCCCCCCGGATGCGATGAGCTTCCAGAGCTATTATTTGGAGGACCTTCATGGGCAGGGAAGTGTGTTCAGCCTCAGGACGGCCATTGGGCTCCCCTACTTAGGAAGGGCTATAAAATGTTTCCTGTTTGGGCTGGGACTTTGCCTAAGGAATAATGGACTTCTTGGCTCTGGTCCGTTTCTCTGTGTCCTTTGGCTCCTGACTCCTGGCTCTTGTCCTTCTGCCTCTGAGCCCTTGGCACAATTCCTAATTCTCAGCTCCTGGCTCCCCTCTGATTGCTGCCTGTGGCTCAGCCCTGACATTTACGATGGTGATAATTGTGTTTTAATTAGGCATAAAGGCTATATGAAGTTTTTGGGTTGTTTTTTTAAAAAAAAGAACATTAAGTGCATTCAGCTGCATTTGACTACATTCACTTCCCTTGCCTACACCTCTCCCCCATTTCCAGCTTTCCCTAATCTCACCCATGCTGGTGTTCTTGATTGTAAGCAGGTTGGGTTCTGAGAGTTGCCTTTTGCTTCTGTCCCCCTAGTGAAGCAGCATAAATAACTACCCCAATTTTACTGCCTCAGAACTCACTGCAAACCTCCACTTGCTGTATTCCTTGAACCTGAAAACACTTCTGGTAAACTGATCCTATAAGCAGTTTTTGCACATGGTTCCCTACAAAACAATTCCTAAATGTTTGTAGTCAAATAACCAAAACTCTGAAACGGTTCTTCCCTCTTAAACATAAACATAAACCAAGATAATAACTTTTTATTAGTACTGGAAAGGGCATATTAATGGGCTGACTGCCCCATGTTTGAAACAGCATTCAGTTCTCAGAGAGGGCAAAGGCTTTTAGGTAGGGCATTTAAGGAGTGGATGGCATTCCCCATGCATATGGTTGCAGGTTTCAGTCCCCATTTAGGACCGGTGCACATTCCTGCATGCTGGGGGGGTTGGAATATATGACTCAGGGTTCTTTCCCACACTGATGCTAGACTCCTTTGGTATGTCAATTCACCATGTCACAGATTATGTATGTATGCAGGTGTGTGTAGTGTGCATGTGTGCATCTGGGTGTGCATGTTTTGCATGTGTATATGTTTACATATGTGGTGTGCATATATGCATACATGTGCGTGTGCATGTGTACTGATGTGCATGTGTATGTAGTATGCACATATGTTGGTATATATATCTATATCTATATATCTATGTGTTGGTGGCCATAATAATAATAATAATAATAATAATAATAATAACAACAACAACAACAACCCCAAAACCTTTGCATATATATTCTGAATGAACTGAGTAATGTAACTTAAACTGAGTGCTTTGTGTGCAATTAATTCTGAGCTATTTAATTGTTCATGGGATAATTGGCCAAAGGGGGCTCTTGGGCTTTGCCTCGATACTGTATATCCTGGCAGCGTTTTCTCCCCGTGTGGGGCTGGGCGTCTCGGTTGGTTACTGAAGTGGCCTCAAACTCCCTTGGCAATCTGATTGTGGAAAAGCCCATGTGGTAACAGCATTCTGTTTTATTTTGCAGCTTTTCCTAAGTGCACAATTATCCTTTGTGGCTCTGTGGTTTCTCCTTATAACTCTTAGAACTAGGGAGTGATAACTCCTTATCACTCCCTAGTTCTTTACAGTCCTGTCCAGTAATAGGGTCTTGAGGGGAGTCTCTATCCACAAGTGTACAACAAGTGGGCCATAGAACTCCCCCCAGCTATGCGGGAGGGAACCAGTTGTGTAAATGCACGTTTTGCAGTGGCCCCATATTCCCATTCAACCCTGACTTGCCTCAGATCCCCAGTAGAGGGCTGAGAGGGAAACACACCCAATGCCTATGCCAAGGTTTCCTACATCTGCAATTCAATAAAGTTTTAATCCCAAAAGATGTTGTTGTGTCTCCTGCTTAATCCTTAGGTCTGGCTCTCAGGGACTGCACCTGGGCACGCATGCACACACACACACTTGGGAACAAGCCTCACTGAACTCAAGCAGACATGAATAGGATTGCATTGTTAGCTAATTAATCTAGTGATTAGGTTTTCATATTGATAAACAGGGAACCTACTTTGCTTTCAGGTTAGGTTACGCATGTGTGCATCATAGACAGGCATCACCTGAAAAGTGGCACTGTAACTTAAGGGAGAGGGAAAAGAGGTAATGCCTCTTGTTCGCCATCTGTAGTTTTTATAAACTTGTGTGTGAGAGACACACAAAGATGCATGCACAAATATATATACACCCTCCATCGTGCTTTCATACTGCTCCAGCTGAAAGCCCCCATCCCTTCAGTAACCATCACTAGGGCCAGAGGGAAAGTAAGCAACAGTCCATTCCATTAATGCTTACACCCAGCTCCATGACTACAGTAGCTGCATTTGGCAACTAAGAACTGGGACTTGAGTTTGCTTTATTCCTCCTTCCTACCAAGCCCTCATCCTTTTATGCTGTGTCGTTTAGATTGTAAAGTCTGAGGGGCAGGGAACTGCCCTGTTTCTGATTTTCATAAGCAGGCTCTAGGCATCCCTTCTGGCTGAAGAGTAAGGCAAACAAAGCTCTAAATAAAAACAATTGGAACAGATGCATTTTGATCTGCTGTTTGTTTAAGCAGGATGGGTGTGGAATATTTTTTAGCCGAGTAAAAATAAAACAATTATTCTAACCTATTAAGTCAAACACTGCAGCCCTCATTGTTTTAACTTGATGTGTGTGTGCAAATTCAACCATCACATCTTAAGATGTTTATAAAAGGATTCAAACAAACCCCCTTTGCTCCCCACCATGCGAGTTTGCCATCCAATCTGTTTTCTCTTAACCTGCGTGGCAGCGACATTACCGCATTTTACGTACAGTTTATCTGTCGCTCTCTGCAGAAATACAGATGGTTTCCGTGAAAATAAACAGTCATTTATTTGAAACATTTTTTTTTTTAAAAAAGGAAGAAAGCAAGGGAGGGGGGAAAGAGTTTATGGAAACCAGTGGCGTAATGCATTCAAATAAATGCCAGAACCGGTTGACGGAGAGCCAAGGTGTTAAATCACCCTGCTTAAGAATTCAGCTGTGGGAAACCGATAGTAAATCCAGACTGACAGAATTTCCAGTGATGGCAAAAAGGCCTTGACATCTAGTCTGGGACACAAAAACTACAGCGGTTCAAACCCATTTTACTTAACACCACCTTGACAGCTGGCGAAATTAAAGAATTTAGTCAAAGTACACCTTAAAATAAATAAAAAGGTTCTTCCTCTAACATGTACTTCCTCTGCCCCAAGGGAAAAAGGGGAGCTGGCGTCCCTGAATGCCAAAGGTGCAACAGCAGTGCTAGCAGGAGGATTTCGAACTTCTGTACCAGTTTATAGGCTACATTTATTTTTTAAAAACAACAGAATGTATTTGAAAAGTAAAGGGGGGGGGGAGAGAACATGGCCACCCAAAGGATTTATCAGTTTTTTAAACAAACAAACAAACAAGAATTTTCACACCAAACCAGTTGAAAAACTAAAGGTTAAAAAGTGGATTATAACATGGGCAAAATAAACACAGCAAATAATATACTTTGGGCTGCACATTCATGCTCAGGGGATTATGCCTGAGGCTAGTCCAACTCAGAGCAGACCTGTTAAATTAATGAATGTGGCTAATGCAGAGCCATTAATTTTAACAGGTCTACTCTGAGTAAACCTTGGTTGGAGACAACCCATCTTCTTATTGTTGGGGATAAATAGGAAGGGATGGAGTATCCTTGACTCTCTCTTGTGCCACTCAGTTATAAGAAAGGCCAAAGATTAATGGAAGGGCAACTACTTTGCATGCAGAAGGCCTAAGGTTCAATTTCCCATAATCCCCCAGAGTGATGCTGAAAGCACTGTGGGATGTTAAAATGGCGGCTCCCCCAGACCCAGCAACCTGGTCCTCTGATTGGATGAAGGAGGCCCAATGCTATAGGAGGCTATACTCATTTGTGATAAAGACTTTGGGAGTGAACCCTGAGGAACAATCCATACCCGCTGCCTTGCGGTATATCTTTGGGAGAAGAAAAGGCTAAGGAGTAAACCCTACACAAAACTGGAGTGGGATCCGTAAGATGGTTGGATGGTGTTGTCTTGTTCCTTCCGGCAACTTCTGCAGCCCAGCTGGTGCCAAACATACTCCTCTGCTTTCCTTTGGACCACATCAGTGAGACTGAGAGGGGGATCTTGTTGTCTGGGCAGCCCAGGACCTCCATACACACTGCCCAGGCTGGCACCTCAGGGAGGTCACTTTGGTGCTGATACCACAGCAAAAATAATGCAGCAGGCAGAAGTTACTAGTCTCTGCAGAGAGAGGTCTAGCTTCAGACCCAGAGGCACACTCCATTGTCTCTCAAGACAGACAGATGCCAACACAGTGTTGTAGCCAGTATGCCTCTGCATACAGCTGCTGAGCATCACAAGTAGGGGGGGGACTCAGGTCCTGCTTTTGGACTCCCCACTGGGGCATCCAGTTGGTCATGGTAGGAACAGGGTTCTGGACTAGATGGGCCATTGGCCTGATCCAGCAAGTGCTTTTTATTTCTTACTTTTGTTCCCATCATCCTACCACCTGTGTTCTGCAAGGGCAGCACTGAAACTGGGGGAGGAAGCTGACAGCCAGGTCAACACACAATACACATTGTAGGAAAGAAAGAAGGTTGGCGGGGGCTGGCTGAGGTTGGTGCGGAAGTGCCCCATTTGCCCCAACAGACTCACATCCCATGCCAAATGGTGGCCAAGTGAAATCTGATGCCAAAACTAAGCTCTTCATGGCTAGACAGGTTCTCAGGAAAAATTAATGCTATTTAGCAGCAAAGGCATCATACACAAGGGACACTTGTACTTGGGAATCATATAAGGAACCCAAGAAGAGATGCAGCTTTAGAGTTTGGGATGGTTTAAGCCAGCAAGCCCCACTCACCACCTTCTCAATGCTAGCCACTGATTGCCCTGAAAAAAGGGCACAGGCACTCTCCACCAGGATAAATGACTTTTGATCAGATTTCAGAACCCACAAAGCCATTTCTGACAGCTGCTGGGGGGACAGGAGGGGTGGCCGCTGTGTCGTTGCAAACCAGCTGCTTCGACTTCTATCACAGGTATTAGCTTTCCTCCAAGCTTCACACACCGAGCGCACACTTTTGACTTAACCTATGGAAAATACGGGTCACATCTATGAAATGTTGGCTGGGGAAAGCGTGTTTATAACAATTAGGCGCGAGGAGCATTTTTGGTCTTAAAAGGACTGAGTATTATTCCTGGTTTGGGTAACGTGTTTGCAGCTGGGAACAGCTGTCCTCCAGGAACAACTGGGGAGCACATGATCCTCTTGAGGAGGATTTTGGTTTACATCCAGGTGGTATGATCTAAAGAAGTAACTCTTGCAGTTATACAGGACACGGCTGGGGCAGACGTTGGGAGAGAAATCTCATGCTTTCTTGTCTTTGATGGGGGAAGGACTCTAGGAAAGAGCACAAGGGGGTGTAGATGGTTTTCCACCTCCCCATTTCCATCCTCATGACAACCCTGTGAGACTGAGCCACAGCAACTGCCCCAATGTCATACAGTGAGCTTTATGGCTGAGTGGGGATTTGAACCCAGGTTTGCCAGGTCCTAGTCTAGCGCTCTAACTATCCTAGCAGGAGAGGCAAAGGATCATTTGTTGCACTGCTGGGGCAGACAGATGATAGCTATAGCTATAGCTATAGCTATAGATACAGATGTTTATTTTCAACCACAAAGCAGGTAATGAAGCTCATTAGTGCAGCCAGATCAGGTTTCCTGGAGAACCAGTACATTTTGATTCCACCGCTACCAATCACCAGTTATTTAATGAATGCATTATATTGTTACTTACTAATTTATGTCCCAAGGCGATTTACAAGCATACCATACAACACCTAAGAGGTTTTTAAAAACAATACAACAACAACTGAAGAGAAGTTTAACAGAAATAAAAAATGGTCACCCAAGGCAGACTCTTTTTCACCCAGCTGGAAGAGGTTTGCTGAGATATATATGTCTTAAATTGTTTCCAGAAAGTACAGAGAGTGGGTGCCTGTCAGATCTCAACAGGAATGCTGTTCTACAGAACAAGAGCAGCCACACCAAAGGCAGTGCTCCCCAGTTACTGTGGAGGAGGCTTCGGATATAATGGGGGCTTGAAGAAGAAATTCTCCTGCAAAACACAGTGGGTGACCTACTGCTTATATAAGGGATAAGCATTTATATTTCACTTTTCTATTTCAAAAGACCCAAATGCAGCTTACCAAAACAAACTGTCCAATTAAACAATAAAAGAGAGGTAGTGTGGTGGTTAGAGCAGTGCTTTCCAAACTTTTCATACTGGTGACACACTTTTTAGACATGTATCATTTTGTGATACAGTAATTCAGTAATTCAGACGCGGGTGGCGCTGTGGGTTAAACCACTGAGCCCAGGGCTTGCTGATCAGAAGGTTCAAATCCCCGCAACGGGGTGAGCTCCCGTTGCTCGGTCCCTGCTCTTGCCAACCTAGCAGTTTGAAAGCACGTCAAAGTGCAAGTAGATATATAGGTACCGCTCCGGCCAACCGGCAACCACACCTTGGTTGTCAAACGTTTCAGAAATTGAACAGTCTTCCGGAATGGATTACGTTTGACAACCAAGGTTCCACTGTAGATCTAAACAGCAGGCCTCCAGGAAGGCTTCTTGCCTGCCAAGCATGTGATTTGTCCCTGAGCTGTGGATCTTTCAAAAGCATCTGACTATAGCCCATGGGACCTGCCCTGATATTACTCATCTTCCCACAATGGTTGTAAGCAAGGTCTGAAAATGCACCAGCCTCCCAATTCTGCAAGGCTGTTCCAATAATTGACCAGCCCTGCTCCACACCCCACCTAATACTGGGAGAATTTCACCACCCTAAGAGTGTCCAGCCAAATGAACACACACAACTGTGCCAACTGTGAACAGGGTAGAAATACATGTGTGGAGCTGTTGTTGCTGTTGTTAATGTACCTTCCTATATAACATCTCAAAGCCCATGCACAATAAAATAAAAACCTTTACCCAACCATTGCTTATATAAAAGCAACTTAAAGCCATTACATATATATCTAAAAGTCCCACTATGTATACAAAATGAATTTCAAATCCTATGAGATTACAAAAAGGGATAAAAATTCTCCTCTCATAGGAAGCTCTTCAGTAAGCACTGAAAAGTTAACAGGAGACCATGCTTGTTTTATATGTAATGGAAGATTGCTCCAGAAGGTAGGTGCCTGCATGCCTAAGGAGCACTGTAAGGAACAGACCTCCTGCTAAGTATCAGTAAGTTGACCTCACCTACCATTATATTAACTCTGTATGGCATGAAAGCATATTTTAGGCATCCTGGCCTCAAGCTTTATAGGAGGTCCCAATTCCTTGAGCTTAGTCCAATAGCTGATTTTAATATTGTTTAGGAAGCAATGGGATTGTGCCCCATTGCTCCTTGAAGCCCCTCACCCCACTGCTTCCTTAATCCAATGCAGTTTCAGTATTACCATATTTTTTTGTGAGATGCTCCTTCTGGCACTTGCTGTGTTAGGGCCTTTGGGGGGATTGGGGAAGCAGGATGGAGCAGACCTCACGCCTGTCCTCTGCAGGCTTTCTCTACCACAGGGGTAGGCAACCTAAGGCCCGGGGGCTGGATGCGGCCCAATTGCCTTCTCAATCCGGCCTGTGGATGGTCCGGTAATCAGCGTGTTTTACATGATTAGAATGTGTCTTTTTATTAAAAATGCATCTCTGGGTTATTTGTGGGGCCTGCCTGGTGTTTTTATGTGAGTAGAATGTGTCCTTTTATTTAAAATGCATCTCTGGGTTATTTGTGGGGCATAGGAATCCATTCATTCCCCCCCTCCCCATAAATATAGTCTGACCACATGGTCTGAGGGACGGTGGACCGGCCCACGGCTGAAAAAGGTTGCTGACCTCTGCTCTACCACATGCCTCCTTGCCTCCTTGAAATCTTATAGATTTCCATCTGCTTTTAAGTTTCGATGTCATGCGAAGTTTGGGCAACCCTAGATTAAAATATTGATTTCTTAATTTTGGTTTTTTTAAAAAGGGCTTGTTTTATACATGGGGGGTGTCTTATACATGGAAAAATATGGTAACTCAGTCAAACTTTTCAGAAAAAGAATTTGAGAATTTTTGTTTCTCTACTCTCCCCACTGTAGGAAGTATTCGGCCACTCTTCTGAGAGAATATTCACTGAAATCCCCTATCCCATACTCTGCCTGCAAACCATGAGAATATCTAGAGCCTCCTTTTGCTCACCTAGTGTAATGATCTAATTATTTTTTAAATGAACTACTTTTCCAATCATTCTTGCTAATTTTTTCAACAGGATACAAAGATAAAACCAACAAGCTATTTTCCAGCTGGTTGCAATGGCCCCTGCCTTGCGTGTTTATTCTGTATTGTCTTCAAACCTACCTTCAGCGTTTGTATTTTGCACTGTTTTTAAAACTCTGGTTTTTGTTTTTTGCAGTTTTATGGTATGCTTGTAAATCACCTTGAGGCATGTGGAAAAGGCAATTTGTAAATTAATAAATAATAATGAAATGAATTCAGAAGAAAAGAAAACACTGACTCAAGATAGGCTATCAAAGAGAACACGTCCAGCTTTGAGACAAAAATTATATACTACTGGGAGGGGGCATTCATTAAAAAAAAGAAAAAAGAAAAAAAGGTCAGCTTAGGTGTCAGCACGGAGGACGGGAGAAAAAAATGTCATCCTCTCAATTGTTCCCAAGTAGGGCCCAAAGGAAAGTTACTCCATCCAGATTTCTCAAGACCATGAAGTCAAAGGTTGCCATTTTACAAGTGTAGGATTTGGTCCAAACCTTTAAAAAAGATTGATATAGCCTTATTTGTTTAATGGAAAGCTGGAAGGAGCCCCCGGCTACGTCTCTGCGGCCAGCTTGGTATTTTTATCTTTATGTGTGGGGACATTCCACTTCATCTTGGAACAGCGGCCACCACTTTTAGCGAAATTGAATGCCCTTTTGGCAACGTCAGGTTTTTAAAGCTGTGTGTGCCACAGGCATTCTTTCTCTCCTCCACCCACCTGCCCCTTCCCATGATCCAACAAGCCGCTCAGGAACATCACAGAGGAGCTTGCATTAGACAGCAGCACTAGAGAATCTGGGCAAGGTTGAAGCACTCCCTGCCCGCCAAGACTGAGAGCAAGAATGTCACTGTTAAAAGCAAGGGTGCCAGTTCTGCCACAGCTCAGTCTCAGGTTCAATCCACAGCATCTCTCCATACTACAGGGGTGGGGAACCTCAGGCCAGAGGCCAAATTCAGCCCACCAGACCTCTCTATTCATAGCAATTCTCAGGCCCATACCAAATCTCCCTTGGCTGCCCCCTTCACTGGTCCTGCTTTGCACCCCAAGCTTTTTCTGCCTGGCTGAAATGTGGCCTTGAAGTCTGGGTCTCAACTCTCTTGCCCACTCACACCACACCCTCTCACAGGCCATGGCTCTCGCCAGCTCTGCTTCAAACCATTGAGTGGCGTTTTGCCCAGTTGGAATGTGTCCTTCAGCTCAGATTAATGCCTCTTGCTAGCCTGGATGGGGAATAGTGAGTGAGTAATTAATAAAACTAGCATAGAGTACAAAAGGTAGACATTTACCCTCATTGCTGGGCCCCTTTCCCCCTTTGCCCCATCTACCACTGGCATGTGGGCTATGTATGGGGGGAAAGCAAGTAGCTCAGTACTGCTCCACCAGAGCTTTCCAAACTTTTCTAGTTGGTGACACACTTTCTGGACATGCATCATTTTGCGTCACAGTAATTGAGATTTCCTAGCAAACCAGAAGTTAAACTAACCCCTTTCCAGCCCCAGGAGGAGGGTGGCGAGCGTTCGTGCAACACACCTACACACTGCAACCAATACACTAAAGTGTCGTGACACAAAGTTTGGAACACTCTGGTCTACTCTGAGTAGCAGCAACTCTCCAGGGGTGCAGGGGAGGGTCTCTGGGGGTGCCACTGGGGATAGAACCTGGGGCCTTCTGAACGCAAGGCAGATGCTCTGCCACTGAGCCACAGAATTCCCTCTTCCTCCTTCCCCGGCTCTCGTTTTTTTTTTTTTTTGCCAGACGCACCGCTGAGCACACAATAGGTTAACTATACAGAAGATAAAGTACGTCGCTTCGTTATTTTTCATTACCATAAGAAAACATCCATTACATTTCCTATTTTATGAACGCACATCGGGGGAATCCATTACGACAAGAGCAATTGCATTCAGTTCTCTCTCCCAGCAAGCTGGGGTGCGGGGGGGGGGAGCATGGAGATAATGCAAAGGAGAGAAAGGAAAAGACAACAACAAGAAGGAGGAGAAGTGGCTGGCATTAAGGGGGTGGCAGTGAAGCAAGCTCTGAGAAAGAACAACAAAAAGAAGATTATTATTTTTTTAAAAAAAAAAAAACAACCCCTAACAGATCTGCATAGGCATCTCCTGATTTATCCAGCTTGACTTCAACTAATTAAACATCTGCCTCAACAATTTCCTCCGCAGATTTATCATCCCTATTCGGTGACAATGACTGTTTGTTACTGGCTCCCCGCCCCTCCTCCCTAAAATCTTGCTAACATTCACAGAAAGAAAAAAAAACTTCTTCCAGTTTCTTCTTTGGGTACGTGACAGGAAAATGATACAGTATTCCCATTAACCCCCTGCCGCTGTCCTTTGTGAAAGTGTTGCTGTCCTACCAACTGAAGGATATATTTTTTTTTAAAGCGTGTACATTTTTTTTTTAAGAAGTCCTTTATTAAATAAATGGAGACAATTGCAATGCTATGCAATTGCGATTGCGGCCCTGGCCCATCCTTCAAAATGTTTGCAATTGCCTTTAAAGCCCTAGAGCTGCCTGAGCCACGGTTCTTTTAGGGGACACTTCCACTCATGCATATATGCTGCCCCCACCCCACGGTTCTCTTACATCGGTGGTTTCAAAACTATGGCAGCGTATGCACCATACATTTAAAGCACATGGCTTCCCCAAAAGAATCCTGGGAACTGTAGTTCTGCCCTAGCAACAATTCCCAGCACATTTAACAAAATACAATTCCCAGAATTCTTTGGGCAGGGGTTCGTGTTCGTGATGGTTGTCCCCTGAAACATGCAGACCCAGCAGAGCCTTCAACTGGCCTGATCAGAACTTTCTGAGTATGCACGTACCTGAGAAACACATCCCTAGAACCCTCTGCAACTCATAAGACAGGTGTGTATGGAAAAGGGTTCTCTTTCTTCTATGTTACCTCCCCTTTACTGTTTCCAACAAAAATGATAATCTTTCTTTTGCCTGATTTTTCACACTTTTAAAAGGGGGTGATGAAATCAGATGTTTTACTGTCAACTGATCAAATTTTACTATGCGACCACAAACCCATTAAATACAAACACCAGTAAAAAACAAAGTACCAAGGCAAGCAAAACCATAAGGAAAAATACAGTAGAGGAAAGTATCTTGAACGCGCTCAACTTCCAAACGAACAAGGAGAAAAGGAAAGCGCTTAACCTGCTTTGTGGGGATACCAGATTGGCCTCTCCAGTAGGTGGTGTTTTGAAATGGGAGATTTGTGGATTTAAAGAGAGGTGTGTGCATGTGAGTACATATTTAAGGCTTGGAACAGACTCTTCTGCAGTATTTTGTGCCACAGAGTTGTTTTCTGGTATGGATGATTGTATGAAGGACCCCATTCAGGAAATGATGACAGCTAGCCTAGGGCTCTGCTCTTCAACCTTGGGTACTCAGATGTTGCTGAACTACAACTCCCATCATCCCCAGCCAGGTTAGCTGATCGCCATGGACAATGGGAAATATAGCTCAACATCACCTGGGATCCAAAGTTGAAGAACCCTGGTCTAGGGCAGGAAACCGATGGCCCTTTGGAAGTTGCTATACCTCTGGTCATGCTGGCTGGAGCTGATGGGAATTAGATGCCTCCAAATACCCGGACAGCCACAGATTCCCAATTTCTGCTCTTTTTTCTGGTCCTATGAACATGAGCAGAGCTTGAGCATTATTATTATTTTTTGTGGGTTCTTGCCGGCGGCATCAGGAGCCAGCCTTGTATGCCCTCTTGCCTCTGAACTCAGGGCACGTCTTTATAAAGGAAGTCTGAGAGGGCCTCTACTTAGTCTCAATTCTCAGCCCATTCAAACACATTTGGGCAGTGGTGGTGTGTTGATAAATGGTGGATTTGAGAAAGATCCATTCCAATAGAATTAAAATGATTTTCCATCACACACACAGCATTTCCCATGGAAAAAAGGTCATTATCCATTTGCACGCCCATTTATTGACTCCCTTGGCTCTCCACCCCCCGTAAATCATAAATTGCAAAGCAAAGACTTACTCAGGGGCAGTCATTTCCAGCAAATGCAACTTGTAATAAATTTGTTTGCAGCATTCTTCCTTTCTCTTTCTCTCCTCTAATGAATTCCACCCAACATGAGACCTAACAAGCAGACATTTTCAGAGACGGGGGGGGGGGGGGGAGACTGAGTCAAAGATTCCTAGGCCCATGCCTTGGGGATGTAACCAATGTTCGCCTTACTCAGAATATATCAGAATATATCCATTGAAATTAATGAACAAACTAAGGTCCATTAATTTCCATGGGGCCAATTCTGAGTAGAACTTAGTTGGGGTAAACTTTGGAGCATTTGCAGCTGGCAGGCTTCCTGAATGATATCTTCCCATGTTCCCATCTTGCTGCATTATCTCAGAAGCCTGTTGGTGCCTCCTGGCATTTGCAGGCTAAATATTCTCTTTGCCTATGCAAAAGTGCTTGCTGACTTGCCTGTTTGTCCATCACCTTCTTGCATATCTGCTTTCTACTTAGTGTCTAACCTTTCCCTTCCACTTACCTCACCTGCCAACATACTTCCCTTCTCAGCTTAGACCCTGCTCGCCTGATGTGTGTGCAGCAGATTCGGAGTGTGAGAAAGTCCTGTGAGCAGTGGCGGAGCATATGCCTGAACTGCCCAGGGCAGGCGCACTCCCAAGGGGGGCAGGGAGGGTGCCCTCCCAGGCACAGGATAGCCACTCCGGTGCACGGAGAGCTGTGCGCGCCCTGCAGCCAGGGGCGGAGCGAGCTGCCCCCGGGGGCAGAGTGAGCTGCCAATGGAGGACATTTGGCACGCCACCCACCCGTGACTCCCAAGCCTCCCCCAAGCTGTCAAAATGAAGGGGAAAGAGGGGAATGTCGCCGGCAAAGTGGGGCAGCTACTCCCCTTCCCCCAATGGCTTGAGGTAGGCTTGGGAGTTGCGGGCAGGCGACACGCCAAATGTCACCCCCTCAGCGAAGACACCCAGGGCGGTCTGCCCCCACCACACACTCCTTCCTCCGCCCCTGCCTGTGAGTGAACCCATCGCACACAATCTCTTAAAGCTTGGTTAGTATGCCATAACAACTATTGGGACATCTTCTGGGCCTCTTGCTTTGCTCAGGCACCTTGGAATCCTGACCTCAGGACTGTGCTAAGCCTGTGTCACTATTAGCCTGAATAAATATCTCTTCCTTGCTTAGAAGTAAGTCAGTATCATAGTGTGTTTGGGGTGAGAGCTGAAACCCTGGACAAGAACACCACTCCTTTCAAAAGGGAGAATATAGCAAAACCTATTGGGTCACATCCAGCTAAGTTCTACTCAGGGTTGACCCATTAAAATTAACAGATTTAAGTTAGTTGCCTCCATTATTTTTCAGTGGGTCTACTCTGAGTTGGACTAGCACTGGATACAAGCCTTTGTTGCAGGTACCACTTGTGCATTTCTACTAAGGAAACTTGTATGGAGTAGAATCCCAAGGTTCCATTTGTCACTACAGACTCTATCTGTCACTGCTAACCTCATGCTTGAGGAGGTTGGTAAAGGTTGGTAGTGACAAGGTCCGTAACGGCATTTTTATACAGAAAGTCAAAAAAGGAGAGGGAAGGAGGGAGGGAGGGAGAGAGGCTGGGAAGGTCAGTGATTCCCAAAGGTGACTTTGAAAGAGAGAGGAATAAATATGTTAACGCTTACAAGTCACAACTGCCGTCCACATATATATCAAACTTGAAACACGCAAAGCTGGCAAAATCCAGGTGTCCTGGTCATGTAAAAGTTCTACAGAGTTATCCATCAAGACACTAGAAATTGGGTAGGGGGGTAGTTGGCCTGTCCAATCAGGATCTCATGGTAAATGGCTTGATGATTTGCAGCAGAAGATCAGCAAATAGTTAATTGTTTAAGTGTAATAACAACTCAAAAGCTTTCACTCTACCCCAGCCTACTAAGCCAAGTTATTTTGATTGCTACAGAATCATAGAACTGTAAATAATAATAATAATAATAATAATAATAATAATAATAATAATAATTTATTTATACCCCACCCTTCCCAGCCAGGTCCGGGCTCAGGGCGGCTAACACCGAATATAAATTACAATAAAACGTAACAGGGGTGGAAAAGAAAAAAGAAAAAAAGAGTTAATTAAAATAGGGCTTAGAATAGGGCTTAAAATGCAGCCTTATTTTAGTAGTAGCCCATAAATCAAGACCATAAAGGGAGGAAACATCAGATATTCACCCAGGCCAGTGATCCATGTTGGTCCTACATGGGCCAGCAAAAAAGCCAAGGGAAAAATTATATACCAAATCCCATATAAGGGGTCAGAGTGAGTCCAAGCCGAAGGCCAGGCGCAACAGCTCCATCTTGCAGGCCCTGTGGAAAGATGTCAAATCCCTCAGGGCCCTGGTCCCTTGTGACAGAGCGTTCCACCAAGTTGGTGCTGTAGAGCTGAAAGGGACCCCAAGGCCTATCTAATCCAACCCCCTTCCAACCCCCTGCAATGCTAAAATCTCAACATGCTGGTTCACAGTAATTCAGTTGTAATTTTACAGTTATACACACAGCTCATCCCAATACAGTCATACCTCGGGTTGAATACGCTTCGAGTTGAGTGCGCTTGAGTTGTGCTCCGCTGCAACCCGGAAGTAACGGAGCATGTTACTTTCGGGTTTCGTCGCTTGTGCATGCGCAGACGCTCAAAATCACATCCTGCACATGTGCAGAAGCGGCGAAAAGCAGTGCGCACGTGCGCAGACGTGCCATCACTAGTTACGTTTGCTTCTAGATGCGAACGGGGCTTCGGAACGGATCCCGTTCGTATCTAGAGGTACCACTGTATATTGTTTGTGGTGTGCAAAAGGTAACTGACTCTGCCCCCCCCAAAAACCCACAATTTTTGCATCAAGCTCCACCCCTTCCAGCCAACAATCTGCAGTTCAATCCAGATAAGACTGAGGAATTGACAAATCTGTCAATTCTGGTTCTCTAAGCATCTCATTTTAACACTTTTAAATTCAGTTTTCTGCCCTTCTGCAAGAATTTTCAATTTAAAAATGAAAAATTCACCATCATTTTTGTGCAAATCTTTCCTAAAGATTTGCACAAAATAAAACTATGTGGCCAGACTTGAAATTAGGTATACAGTTCCAGTCTTGAAAAAGAGAGAGGTTATTTTAGAAACGGAAAAAGGAGGGCCAAAATTATCAGGGGAGGCGGAGGACCTGCAGAACATTCCCTATAGAAAAGTTTTAAACGTTTGGGGCTTTCGTTTATTTATTTGGCTGTGGATTAAAAATATTCATAGCCTGCTCATAAGCACAGAAAAAAGTCATTGTATCCAATGTTAGTCCTACTTAGTCCTACTTAGAGCAGACCCACTGAAATGGGTGGGCATGACTAACATAGATACTGTACATTACTTTCAATGGGTCTAATATGAATATAACTTGGTTGGACCTGAAGTGTCATAAGGAAGAACATGATCGAAGTGCATAAAGTTATGCATTGCATGAAGAAAGCAGAGAAAGCTGTTCCTCCCTGCCCTCCTTCTTCCATAATACTAGAACTCAAGGTCATCCAATGAAACTGACTGGCAGGGAATTCAGGACAAACAAAAGAAAGGACTTCTTCACACAGCATGTGATTAATTGATGAAATGCTCTGCAAAAAGATGCAGAGATGTTCACTTAGCTTGGACAGCTTTAAAAAGGGGTTTCAGCAAATTCAGAGGAGGGTAGTCATATAAACAGGTTGCTAGCCATGATAGCTATATGAGGCCACTAGAATCAGAATGCCTCTGAATACTAGGTTGCTGCAATCAACAGAAGGGCCCTGTCTGCACTTTAAATGAGTATCATATCACTTTAAATAGTCCTGGCTTCCCCCACAGAATCCAGGAAATGCAGTTTGTTAAGGGTGCTAAGAGCTGTTAGGAGACCCCCTATTCCTCTCAGAGACCTACAATTCCCAGACTCCTGGGAAGAGGGACTGAGTGTTAAACCACTAAGTTCCCAAACTGCATTTCTTTGAGGGGATTACAGGGTCTCCAAACAACTCCTAACAAATTATTCATATGTATATATGTATCAACTGAGAATTATAGGAGAACGGTAAAGGTACAGTTTATATAACCTTCTATTAAAAGGTGTGGGCACAGAGTGCTATGCTGGTGTTGGGCAGTTAATCAGGATAGACAAGAGATTCAGATGATGCCAACTGTTTATGAATGCCTGGGGCTATACTGCTCAGATTCTACACTATGTGTCTGGGAAGGCTGGCTAGGGACACACTAGAGGCGAAAGTGTACTCTGTGGCTAGTAGTGCCTTTGATCAAGTTTGGGCAGTTTGCCTGCTACGTCCATTCCCGGACAGGAATAACCTGACCACTACAGTCCATGAGTTGGTAACCTTGAGGCTGGATTACTGCAAGGGGCTCTATGTGGGGCTGCCCTTGGGCCTGGTTTGGAAGCTCCAGCTGGTGCAGAAGGCAGCAGCCAGACTGCTGGAGGGGGCATCTGGCCGAGAACATGGGACACCATCATGAAAACAGTTGCACTGGCTGCCCATCGACTCCTGAGCCAGGTTCAAGGGCCTTCTGTTAATTTACAATGCCCAGAATCCCAGGGACCACCCACACCCTTATGTCTCAGCTCAGTTGCTGAAGTACTGCTGTTGTCCACTGAGTTGGTGGGGCTTATTTGACATCAGCACAAAACAGAGTCTTTAGTGTCACCAGCCCAGATTCTGCAGGAAGCTTGTTTCAACCTGTTGAAAACTTTCCTGTAATGCCAAGCTTACACAGGCAATTAAGAATACATCTTTTCATAATAGTTGATGGCCTCTCATTGTAATTTGCGTATGTATAATTTATTTTATTGAATTTATATCAGTCGGGATTCAGGCCTCATCACGGGACTGAAACTGCCTTGGTCGCACTGGTTGATGATCTCCGGCGGGCTAGGGACAAAGGTGAGAGCTGTTTCCTAGTTCTGCTGGATCTCTCAGCGGCCTTTGATACCATCGACCATAACATCCTTCTGGACCGTCTTGAGGGGCTGGGAGCTGGGGGCACTGTCCTACAGTGGTTCCGCTCCTTCCTCCTGGGCCGTGTTCAGAAAGTGGTGGTGGGGGATGAGTGTTCAGACCCCTGGGCTCTCACTTGTGGGGTGCCTCAGGGTTCTGTCCTCTCCCCCATGCTTTTCAACATCTACATGCAGCCACTGGGAGAGATCATCAGGAGGTTTGGGCTGGGTGTTCATCAGTATGCAGATGATACCCAGCTCTACCTCTCTTTTAAATCAGAACCAGTGAGGGCAGTGAAGGTCCTGTGTGAGTGTCTGGAGGCGGTTGGAGGATGGATGGCGGCTAACAGATTGGGGTTGAATCCTGACAAGACAGAAGTACTGTTTCTGGGGGACAGGAGGCGGGCAGGTGTGGAGGATTCCCTGGTCCTGAATGGGGTAACTGTGCCCCTGAAGGACCAGGTGCGCAGCCTGGGAGTCATTTTGGACTCACAGCTGTCCATGGAGGCACAGGTCAAATCTGTGTCCAGGGCAGCTGTTTACCAGCTCCATCTGGTACGTAGGCTGAGACCCTGTCTGCCTGCGGACTGTCTCGCCAGAGTGGTGCATGTTCTGGTTATCTCCCGCTTGGACTACTGCAATGCACTCTACGTGGGGCTACCTTTGAAGATGACTCGGAAACTACAACTAATCCAGAATGCGGCAGCTAGACTGGTGACTGGGAGCGGCCGCCGAGACCATATAACACCGGTCTTGAAAGACCTACATTGGCTCCCAGTATGTTTCCGAGCACAATTCAAAGTGTTGGTGC
Source organism: Podarcis melisellensis (assembly GCF_964234715.1). Taxonomy (NCBI): domain Eukaryota; kingdom Metazoa; phylum Chordata; class Lepidosauria; order Squamata; family Lacertidae; genus Podarcis; species Podarcis melisellensis. The sequence goes on along the minus strand of NC_138547.1, from coordinate 12,240,506 downwards.
TGACCTTTAAAGCCCTAAACGGCCTCGGTCCAGTATACCTGAAGGAGCGTCTCCATCCCCATCATTCTGCCCGGACGCTGAGGTCCAGCGCCGAGGGCCTTCTGGCGGTTCCCTCATTGCGAGAAGCAAAGCTACAGGGAACCAGGCAGAGGGCCTTCTCGGTAGTGGCGCCCACTCTGTGGAACGCCCTTCCAGCAGATGTCAAAGCAATAAACAACTACCTGACATTCAGAAGACATCTTAAGGCAGGGAAGTTTTTAACATGTGATTTTACTGTATTTTTGGTTTTTATGGAAGCCGCCCAGAGTGGCTGGGGAGGCCCAGCCAGATGGGCGGGGTATAAATAATAAATTATTATTATTATTATTATTATTATTATTATTATTATTATTATTATTATTATTATATACTGCCCATCTGAAAATTGCAGGGCAGTTTACAGCATAAAAATACAAAATGAGAACGCAAAATACATCAAGCCAAACATGCAAAAAAACAGTAACCCCCTATCACAAAGACATTTAAAAGGCCATATATTCTCTAAGCAGCCAAAAAACTGGTTATAGAAAAATGTTTTGCCCAGTGCCTAAAGATATGTAATGAAGGCACCAGGCAAACCTTGCTAGTTAGAGCATTCCACAAATGGGAAGCCACCTTCAATTTTTTATGATATAGTGATATATAAATATTTTTATAATTACTGTACATATGAACTCACCTGGACCCTGCAATCTTAATCTTAGGCCCTTCTTCATGTGACCTCTCCATGAGAAGCCCGGAGGGTGGCAACACGAGAAGGGGCCTTTTGTGTGGTGGCTCCCAGTTTGTGGCATGCTCTCCCCAGAGAGGGTTGCCTGGTGCCTTCATTATATATATTTCGGTGCAAGATGAAAACGTTTCTCTATAACCAGGCCTTTGGCTGATTGAACATTCTATGGCTTTTTAAATATGTTTGTGGGTTGGGGGTTATTAGTTTGTTCTTGTTTCATTATTTATTTTGTGTTCTATTTTTATGTTGTGAACCACCCTGTGATCTATGGATGAAGGATGGTATACAAATTTAATTAAAACAACAACAACAACTATTTAGTAATAAAGTGACCTTTGCAGGGTTTGTGAGGCAATGGCCTGGTTCAGATTCAAGGCTTCACAAAACTCAAAGCAACAAATGTTGGGGCTGAGTGTTCTGTTCTGTTCTGTTCTGTTGAGCACTGGCTTCTACAGAAAGATCCTGGCTCAGATTAAGCAAACCTTGGCTTAACTCTCCTGGTTTTTTTAATTGACGTGAAGCCAGATCACCCAAGTTCAGATGAAGCAAAGTTTTCCTGAGAATTTACTTCTGAGATTGCTTTACTCCATATGTGCCCACTAGACCGCTTTGATCTGCAGAACCAGCACTGTTACAGGTGCTCCATAATATTTGTTCTGCGTTTATAAGAAACTGATTTTTCAGCATGGCAGCACCCACAATTTGGAACTTCCTGCCTACTGACATCAGGTAGGAGCATTTGTTGTACTCTTCTTAGCACCTGCTCAAAAGATTTTTGCTTTCGATAAGCCCACCCAGAGATATGGAATGTTGATGTGTGTTTTAATCTGTTTTTAGTTTTAAATAGTTGTTTTTGACTGTTTTTACTAATAATGTCATTGTTTTATTCTTCCTGTAAACCGTCTTGCGTTTTTGTTGTTTTTTAAAAATATACTGTATATACAATCAAGCAGTGTATAAATCTTATGAAATAAATAAATAAATAAATTTGTAAAATAAAATAGCATCTACTAGTGATTTCATGCTGATGCTGGTACCCGACAGGAGGCAGGAAGAGGCTTGGGTGGGTGGGGGGAGAGGGGGCTCTGTCAGCCCTGATGCCCATTTGTGTGAACGATCTTCTGAAGCAGGCCGGTATAAAGACAGACATAATATTTTGAGTGCAGCAGATGCTGTCTGAAAGCAATCTCATTGCATTTCAATACAAAATGCACCTTCCCCCGCCCCTTCTGTCCAGTGCAAGATGTGAAAAACCAATTTTGCAGCCTATCACTGCAGTTCAGTTAGAACTGTGGAAAAGCTGGGACTATCGAAAGAGGCAACAGGCTAGCACTAACACCAACCTTCCCAAACCCCAGAGCAGCCACGCAAAGGCTGTATGTATAATATGTATGTATATTGTAATGGTGAAGGACAAACACACAGAAAATTATGGATGTTGCCACTTTAATTATCACACAAGGTAGATATCCCCTCAAAACCTGATGGGAGGTAGAGACTAGAGTCTCACTTGATGATTTGTGCTTATATATATCTATATCTATATATATAAGGCAACCTGCAAAACCGGGATCACACCATGGACCCACTGTGACCACTGTCAAAATATTATGCCTTTCTTTGCCAACTGGGGCAGGGAGCTGGGACTTTCAAACTCCAGAATGGCATCAAGGGGCGGGGGGGGGGGGCATTCTTGTTAAGTTGACCGGCTCCAGAAGTGCCTAACAAGAAGGAAAACGGCACTGTTCCTAATCCATTAGGCAAGCGGGCAACTTAATTATTCGGCTAAGCAGATGCTGTAACTATTCCCACTACCCGCGTGAGAAGAGAAAAGTTTGACCCCCAGGAAACAGATAAAAGTCACCCGGAAAACAAGACTAAACAAAAAAAGTGAACAAAAGAGGTGGGTAGTGTGAGGGAAGGTGCTGGTGGGGGGGGGGCTTGTTGGGGGGAGGGGGGAAGCAGAACACCACCATTCATCGCGGCTAACGACTTGTTCATTATGAGTGATGATGGATAAAGACTTCTCACGCTGAGATGAAATCAAGATTTATATGCATTGTTTCCTCTCTCAACTTGTGGGAAGATCATCATCATCTAATTCTATCTCTGCGGCCAGCGATGGGCATCCGGAGAGCCGGTTATCAAACGGCGCAGTCAGCTGGCAAAAGCCGGGACGTGCGGCTGGCACATCTGGACCGCGGCGCCAACAGCCGAGGGTGAACGATGACGTCTGGCGTGGGGCCAAATTGCTTGCAGACGCTAGCAGGTTCTCATCTACAACTGTACCCTACCAGCATCGCCGTTCTCTCTCTCTCTCTTCTCTTTCTCTCTCTCTCCCTCTTTTTTTTTTTTTACGAGAATCAGATTTTCATTGCTTCATTCAATTGCTCTACACTGCCATTTTTTACAGCTCTTATCGTTCCCCTGGAATATGGCCTTGAGACAGCTCATCCGTGTCCTTCGCTGTGTTATCTCTTCTAACTTTTATTAAAACTTCAGCTTTCATCTGAAGATAGCTAATTAAATCCGTGACAGATTATAGACTCGTTTGAAGAAGGGGGGGGGGGGGAGAAAGAGAGAGAGAGAAAGAGAAATGGTGCTCAACTACTTTTTCTAAACAGAACGCTGGGCGGGGAATTATGTTCTCTTTCCAATGCAGTTAAAACTAAAAGGGGGGGCGAAGGGGGGCAAGGGAAGAATAAGGAGTGTTTCATTCATTTAACCAAGACAAGATGCTTATCTCCTACCAAGTCTATAGATAGGTTTATATTAAAGTTCTTTGTGGCGTGACAAGACCCTGTGCCATTTCTCACCATAATTATTTCTTGATGTTGAGAAAGATTCTCTCAGCGTTAGGGCTGTAAGGGCATGCCTGCTAACACTGGACGGAAAAGCACAGGCCTGCAGGCACCAACCTGGTTGCTCCACAATTTAAAATAGGGAGACCCTAAGCTTCTGTGTACTTTTAAACACTAAGGACATCTAAGGAAGTTTTTGCAAAGAAGAATACTTTAAAGTTAGGGAGTACAAGTATAGGAAACTGCCTTAGAGAGTGTTAGACCACCGTTCCAACTAGCTCAATATTGTCTATGCTGACTATAGGGACACGGGTGGCGCTGTGGTCTAAACCACTGAGCCTCTTGGGCTTGCTGATCGGAAGATCGGCAGTTTGAATCTGTGCAGCGGGGTGAGCTCCCGTTGCTCCGTCCCAGCTCCTGCCAACCTAGCAGTTCAAAAGCATGCCAGTGCAAGTAAATAAATAGGTACCACTGCAGTGGGAAGGTAAACGGCATTTCCGTGCACTCTGGCTTCCATCACGGTGTCCCATCGCACCAGAAGCAGTTTAGTCATGATGGTCACATGACCTGGAAAGTTGTCTGTGGACAAACACTAGCTCCCTCGGCCTGAAAGCAAGATGAGCGCTGCAGCCCATAATCACCTTTGACTGCACTCTACCACCCAGGGGTCCTTTACCTTTCTCCCTACTCTGATTCTCCAGGATTTCAGACAGGGTGTCTCCCCCAGCTCTACCTGGAAATGCTGGGGAATGAACCTAGTACTTTCTGGACACAAATGAAGCTTTGCATCAGAAGGAAGCTTTAAAGCAAAACCACCAGCAGCTTTCGCAGCCCAATCCTATGCTTATTTATTCGGGAGTTTGTACTCCCTGCGTCCCAGAAACAACATCATGGCAAGGTGGAAAATTATCTGGCCCATCTACTAGACAGAAAAGGAGCAGCTGCTCCAACATTTTTCACTCTCCATTCCTTTTTGCTTTTGAATTAGACTGTGAGTCTACAGGCAGGGACTGTGCTATTATTTCAGTATATGTACAGTGCTCAGAAAATGTAAGGTGTTTTGGAAACAGTAACAGTAGTAAGAATAAAAATAAAAATAACAATATTGAAGCACTTGGAGTAGTAACAATAATAATAACAATAACTACAACAATAAGTCAGCCCAAGTTCAGTAGCTACAAAAGATTATAGCTTTACAGAGGAACACAGGGAGGTGCTTTATCCGGAGTCATACCATTGGTCCATTTAGCTTACTATTGTCTAAACTGACTGGCAGTGGCTGTCCAAGCTTTGGGGCAGGTGACATTCTCAGCCTGGTTTGGAGATGCTGGGGGTTGAACTTGGAACCAGCTGCATGCAAGGCTGATGTTCTACCACTGAGCTACAGCTCCTTCCCCAAGTAGGTGCACAAAGGATCACAGCCTTCACTTCCCAGTGCATTGCATCTGAGGGGTGGCAAATCAATGTGAAAAATGGAAGAGCGATATGTAAAAACCTAGGTGCTTTTATTCACATGGCACGTTTGTTCAATTTACGAAAGTCAGAAATAAAAGATGGTTCCTAGCATTGCTTATGAGAACACCTGAAGACAAGTGACTGTAAACCCCTTTATTCAGAATGAGTGGTAGGCTCCAGCCCCTACGTGCATCTTTAAGAAACATGAAACATGCACAAAGACTTAAGTCTTCCTAAATGCTCAAAATTCTGGACTATCTGCCCCAGCTTCTTCCTGCTCACTAAACCCTGTTGCCTCTTCCACCACTACCACCTCCCAAGCCTCTCCCTCTGAACATGCATAATCATCCCAACACCGCTCCCCTGCCTCTGAGCCTTCTTCCCCTGGAGGTTCCCTTGGGGGTTTCCCACCTGGTGCCTTCCCCCCACTCCTCTGCATCCAGCCAGTCCACGACACAAGGGATGGAGCAACTCCTCTATGAAAACAGGCTGCAGCCACTGGCCTGATCCAGCAGGCTCTTCTCATTTAACACAGGACTTGTCATAGGCTGAGGTTCTTTGAAACCAGGAATAAACTTGGAGGGGAGGGCAAGGGGGGTGAGTTAGGCACTTCACTTGGGCCTCGCTGAAGCTCATCCACATAGTACCAAACCATGGTTTAGTGTCAAGTGAGTACTGAGCTGCTGGATGCTCCCACTTTAAAGAGGAGAAAAGCAGCACTTCAGCCAGCCTTCAGGTCCAGTGATATTAATGCAACACGCTTGCAAACGATTTTCATGAGATTTGGTGTACACGCCATTTGGAAAGACAATGGCATATTTGACAGCACTGGAATGCACCTATTTCTCTGTTATTAAGTACTACTGCATTGGGCAGAGACATATCTATAGATTTACAGTTTCAATTCATATCTTTCTCTGACACTAATTTAAAAAAGTGTACATAAACCGTGAGAAGTGAAGGCTCGTTCACATTCCCAGCTTGTTGCAGTCAGAGAATGCTGGCCTGCGGTCTTTACTCCGACAAGGCCGTTTACTACAAAGTGGGTGATAATAATCACAAGACCAGGAACCGGGGCTTTGCTATGGATATATTGGGCCGTCACCCTCCTCTCATCGCAGTTGGCATTTCCCACTGTGAAATATGGCGGAGGATCTTCTGACCTGTGTACAACAAAAACAGCTGGGAATAGAGTCTAAAATGCCTTTGTTACCTTTGTTGCACTCATTGGGAAAAGCAAGTTAGAACTTTTCCACAAAGGAAAGCAGGAAGTAGGCTTCTAAGGAAAAGGTATTAAAGATGCCAGCAACAAACCAACCTACTTCCAAAATGAGCATAATGAGAGCCCCACCTGAGCCTCGCTGGGATCCTTTTCTCCGCTTCAAAGCCTTTTGCAAGATGTCCTTCATGGTGACCTTCATGCTGTCCACCTGGATAAGTGAGAATCCATGTGCAGCATTTCTGCAAGACACAGAAATGGAGAGTGTGACACGCATGCACTTATGTGTACACACACACACACACACACACACACACACACAAACACAAACACACAAAAACCCTCACCCACATGTAATATTATCTGGCCTACCTTTTGGCAGATTTGAACAAACTATTAACAGAGACCCTGGCTAGATTTCTCTTTCTGGCTGCAAAAAAACTGAAAAGGAAATATCCTCCAATTAAAACATCCTGTCCCACTGCTGTTCTCATGTATTACAATCTTTAATCCGGTTATGTTATGTTATTTATTTATAACTCATTCTTAATTTCCTTATTTTAAGGTACTATGTAGTATATCTTATTTTATATCATTTATGCATTACAACCCACTTTAATGTATTCTGTATGTTAAGATAACTCACTTGAATGGTTGTTAGTTTTATTTTGTTTGGGTCTATGATCACATAATAAAGGATCTGTATCTGTGTCACATGTTATTGCAAAATAGTCACCAGAGGGCAGCTTGCATCAGGAAAAGTCTTAGGACTGTTATCCAGCATTTTAAGGCCAGTGGAGGAGAGGAAGAACAATATACTGAAGGCAAGACAAAACCATGTAGATCAACACCTTCAATTGTACCAGCAAAAAATGCAGCTCTTAGAGCAGAGGTTTCACAGAGTTCCCTGAAGCTGATGAGGAGTCTGATTTCACACCATATCCAAATTCTAGGTCTTTAAAAGTAGCCCCAAGCTGGGCTCTAAATAGAAGGGTCAATGGGTGCACACAGAGCTCAAATGAAGAACGCAGCACTTCTTGAATTGCAATGCAATTAGAAAACGTGATCCAATTGCATTTCAATTCAGCATGGACTGAGAAATATTGCTTCAGTGCTGAGTTGCCACAAATATGATGCCCCATGGCTGCAGTGAGAAATATTTATTGAGACAAAATCCTGAAATTATCTGTGTGCCCCCAGATGGGAGCAGGACACAGCTAATTAGGGGGTGTCGTTGAAGTCTGCAATGCCCATGTTTGGACTTGCAGCCAAATCTCAATTTATGTAGAGGTTATGTTCTGGGGATAGAGCATAAAGCCAAAATCGCATATAGTCAAAACATTCTCCCAGCACCTCTGAACACTCTCACCAGGTGAGTTTAATGTTGGGTGGGATTGCTAAGCTGAATTCGCACAAGCTAAATGCACTTAAGCTGCAAATCGACTGTCCATGCACTTTGTTGGTATGTTAATTTTCATCATCAAACTGAGGTAAGCACGAGTCCTTTGGCTTTGACTGTAGTCTAATCTGCAGAATACCTCCATCCACCCACCTTCTTATTTACTTCTCTGGAAGTGACAGAAGGAGATCCTGTTGGGAGACTTCCCTCCCTGCTATGGCAATGGCTTTTACGACAAAGACTCTAAGAAATGTGGTTCCCAGGGCTCCTGACACCCATACCTAGGTACCCTGGGAAAAGCTGGATTTCCCGGGGCCCCTGATGCCAGGGATGATGGCATGATGGTGTTGCAGCAGGTGAGGCCTCCTTAAGGGGCTCTGATAGGATCACGCTCCCATGATGGAGCCCAAAGTGTGGGAAATTGCAGTCAAATGTAGGGACCAAAGAGTTCTGTTCCTAGACTTAGCTAGGTCACGCCCTCTCACCTCCATGAGTGAGGAAGGAAAGCTTATTCTAGTTCCTTTTCTCACTTTCCCTGCCAACCATGTAACTGACCAGGATGGATGTGTCTGAACTTGGTCCAAGTTCAGGCCACAGGTCTAAAACTATATTGTGTATTTTGCATGCACAAGTAATCAACCTGTGTTCTCCTTGCCGTTGAATGGAACAGTACATGAATCAGTCCTTTGGATTCAGTAAGTAAAGCTTTTAAACTTACTTAAGTGTGTGTGATCTGTTCAATGCTAGAGGAGTGGGGGTGGGGCAAGAGCTTTAAAGTAGATTAAATGGGTTATGCAAAAGGGTTTAATGGCATACATTCCATGCTATACTGCTGCTTAACTTTGATAGTGTTTTAAACTCTTCTGGGGGCTTTCTCCCACTAGAGAGTATGCAAAGCCCCATATTTTTAATCTAGGCACCCACTCAATTCTTTTGTTAATTACCCAAACATGGATTGAATCTATCCATCTCTACACAACTTGGGTATAGAATACACCTTTAACAAAATCTATTTTAGACTGCTTTGTGCACCCAACAAAGACTCCAATTCCACAAAAGCTCAGGAGGCGATAAAAATATTTGTCTTTAAGGTACCCCACAATGCTGTTGTTTTTGCTGCAACAGATTATGCCAACACATCTGGAGTTTGTCCCCAGTACCTGTCGCTGGGGAATCCAGGTGCAGCTTTCGACCCAGAAGCTCTGCAGAGAAAAATGAGATCATTCTGGCAAGATGTACAAGACTGTCCCAGAAGCAACTTTCAGAGGCTTATTCTTGCTAATTTCTGCCATTTATTTTATAGTGCGTGGCTTTTTCTTTTTAAAAACAGGGTAATTGCTTATTTGTATTGTATTTTAAAAAAATAAACAACTACCCTATTAGACCTTCTAATATCATCAGTAGATAAGCAGGACAGAAATAATAAATTTCTTATTATTTGGAATTAGCTCTAGACATTTCACCAGTGCCCAACACCTTACGTGACAGGAAGAAAAGTAAGTGCACAGTTCTGATCCAACAATAATAGAGAACACGGTCCAAAGACATACTCCTTTTATTTTATTTTTTTAAAAAATATTAATGACTTTAAAACCGTTTTTGGGAAAATCTGGAATATTTTAGGAGTATATCTTGAGGATTCCTCAATGAGTAGATTATTGTTGTACAGATATAATTCAGTTATATAACTCAGCATGCAAAAGGTCCCAGGTACAGTTCCTGGCATCTCCAGGTACGGCTAGGAAAGAGTCCTTTGTCTGAAACCCTGAAAAGCCATTGCTAGTCAATATAGACAATACTGAGCTAGATAGGCCCATGGTCTGACTTAGTTTAGGACAGCTTCCTGTGTTCTTATTTAAATCAGCCCTTTATCAGGACTAGAATATTACTTCTTTTTTACAGGAAATGCTGTAGCTCAGTGGTACAGAAGATGCTTTGCATGTAAAAGGTCCAAGGTATGTTCCCTGAAATCCAGAGGCAGGGTTGGGAAAGGCTTATTGACTGATACCCTGGAGAGCTGCTGCCAGTCAGTGAAGACAGTATTGAATTAGATGGATCAATTGTCTCACCTGTTATTACCCTGCATTCCAAGGCATTCCCCTGTGTTCTTACATCAGTTCTGGAAAACAACCTTCACTGGATCTTTGAAATGCTGTTGGGGCTGAGTTATATGCAGGCAGCATCAGGAGTCAGGGTTAGAACACGCCAGAGCCAGGAAAGGCAAGAGCTGTCTAGGCAAAGTTCCAGCCTGAACTCAAGCCCTTCCTGTTGAGAAGACAGGCTGGATGGGCCAAGCCACTCCACTAGCTCACAGGTCTTCACTGCCCAGTGAGACTCTCCAACCAGTAGTCCTGGTGACTTCCCTCATGGGGCAGCTCTGCACCCAGCTGAGGCATTCTGGGTTCTACTCCGACCAGCCCCAGAAGGGAGTAATATATAAACCCGCTCTCACTTTTTATTTCTCTTTATTTTTGGTCTAATGAATCCAAAGTTGTTCTAACGCTTAACAATCACTTGGGGACTCCAAGCTGAAGAACAAGAAGTGCCTATGTAGGCAATTAGAAGTTCATCTTTCCACAATGGTTTATTGAAGCTTCTTTTTAACCTTTTTGAATTGTTTTTAACTTTTTCACACTTTTATTGCATGGCTTTTATTTTTTTAAATGCTGCGATCCGCTTTGATATATTTTTAGGATTTGGTGGTATATAAATATTTTTATAAATAAATAAGGAGGAGGGGGGCGGATTTGGCTAAAATGCCTATTTAAATATTATTAAGTCTCAATCCTGTGCACATTTACATGGGAGTCAGTTCCACTGAGCAAAGCAGACCTTATTTCCAGTAAAAAGACACAGGATTGTACTTGTAAACTTATTTAATCAATTAAATTTGTAATTCAAAGCCACAAAGTATTTAAATGCAAAAGGCTTTTGGCTGTTTTCTACTCATTCATGATGTCCGCTCAGAAGACCCCTTAGGATACTCCCCAAAAAAACCTTCCATGCGTCTGATGGCTTCACTCCACTGCACACCCACCCACCCCAATTTAATAAACTTTTGTGCTTTTTTACTTTGGATAAATACTGAACAGGCCAAATCTTTCTCTGACATTTAAGTCAGCTTACACCGGCAAAGTCTGAGAACTCTGCCTGCAGAACACATTGTGGTACTTATTGCAATGCTCAGCCAAAATCCAAAGTAAACATTAAGAAAATGAGTTGAAATGTGGAAGGAAAGCCAAGGTGAAAAGGCGTAAGAAGGGGAGAGTTAAAATGAAAAATAGGCAGAAGTGGCCAGGGTGTTGTTCTTTAAGCACCACCCCTTGTTTTTTAAGCATCCACAGGAGGCAATGATGACCACTAACCTAATGGCTTTCAAAAAGGATTACACAAATTCCCAGAGGAGAAGGCTATCAAATACCAGGTGTTAGAACCTGCAGAAGGGGAGAATTAGTACTGTGCTCAGGTCTTGCTTGTGGGCTTCCAACACTGGGGCATCTGCTTGGCCACTGTGAGAACAGGATTCTGTGCTAGATGGACCACTGGCTTGATCTAGCCTGCACCTCTTACATTCTTATGTAGTTCCTGAAGAGCCAGGAGAAATTTATACCATCATAAAGAGCACAAGAAGAACCCTGAGGAATCAGACCAAAGGTCCAGCAAATGTTAACTTTTGCACAAAACATTTTAATATCTGTACCTATTTTTAGCACGTTTGTTGCGTTTTTAACATCTGCGCACATAAGGAGAGAGCCCTGCTGGATCAGCCTAAAGGCACACCTGCTTCAGCATTCTACTTGTAAGAGCCAGGAAAGGCAAATGAATGCTTTTGTCTGGCTGGAATGCATCTTTCAACTCCATTAAAGCCTCTTGTTTGTCTGGAGGGAGGACAGAGAAGAGTGTGTAGAACTAGTCTACTGTACAAAGGTTAAGATTTACTTTCGTTACTCCACCCGTTTTGGTCTGCTGGCCCCACCACTCACAGATATTTGGTCCCCAGAAGGTCGCCCAAAAGGGAATGTGGCCCCTAGGCTGAGAGAGTTCTTATAGGACACTAATCTGAACTAGGAAGCTCCATACAGCCATTCTGACTAATAGTCATCAACAGACCTCTTCCATGGATGTGTCTAGAGCCCTATCCGCAATATATAAAGCAGCATCATACCACTTTAAACAGCCATAACTTGCCCCAAAGAATTCTGGGAGCTGTAGTTAAGGGTGTTGAGAATTGATAGGAGGTCATGGTTCCCCACACCGCACTACAATTCCCAGAGTCCTCTAAGTTTGATTGTTAAAGAACTCTGGAAATTGTAGCTTTTTGTAGGGGAATAGGGGTTTCATAACAGTTCTCAATACCTGTAACCAACTACAGTTCCCAGCTTTCTTTAAGTGAAGAAGCCATGACAATTTAAAGTGGTATGGCACTGCTTTAAAAGTAAAGTGCGGATGGGGCTTTTCTCTCTCTTAAAGCTGTCTGAGCCTGTATCTGCGACATCACAGCAACAGATTCTACACAAGAAAAGCAAGCAGTGAAGCTTTTCACTGTACTGAACCACTTCCAAGATTTTGGTAATGGGGGAATTTTGTATTAGAATATTGGACCATCTAAACAAACAAGCACACCTAGCAGGCCAGTGAGAAGGGTTTATTTAGCTCAGCCTTCTTCCTGACATGCTAGTTCCTCACCTCTACATGCACTCTACATGCATTCCTCCTCACTCCTCATAAATAGCCAGAAAGTGGTACAGTCCAGAAAAAGAGTTACAACTTGGATCCTCTGAACTGGCCCTAAATGAAGAGTCTCTGAGCTACCAGGGAAGTGAGTGGGGGGCAGCTCTATGAGGAGGCACAGGGAATAGCTATCAATGGCTAGCAGCCATTGCCAGAAGCAGGATGTATCTGAATGACAGTTGCTGGAAAGCACGAGAGGGCAGAATGCTGCCGCCCTCAGTTCCTACCTGTGGGCTTCTGTGCAGAGAGGCACCTTCCCTGAACACTCCCTGAAAAAAAAGATAGAGCCCCATTTCCGAGAGTAAAAACACAACAGTCCCCTGCTAAAGCCTGCCTTAGCTCGAGCCTGCCTGTGCTCTGTGAGCAACATGGCCTGAAAGCTGTCAAGTTAATTGCTCTGAGCACTCCGTTACTGAATCATGGCTGAACCCCAGCCATCCTTTACCTCAGAACCTGGAGCCCATCCCAGAACCAATCTTTAAAAGTTTATTTTACTGATCAAAGTAAAATAAGAAAGACAAAAAAGCAGGGAGGGAAGCAGAGGCCAAGGAGCTGGGGGTTGGTGGAGGAGAGGAGAGGAGAAAGCCCTGCATTTGACTATATTTAGTGGAACTATTTGAGTAAGTGAGGCCCTGGCAACGGCTGCAGAATATAACGTGCAGCCTGAAATTGTAAACGCCGGGATGTTTGTTCTGGAGCCTGGCCAGACAGGGCCATGATGTCGGTCTTCCAAGAGCTGAGGGATGACAAGGGAGGGCCAGGGAGCAGCAAGGGAGGGAGGTGTTGTCGAAAAGGGGGGGGGGGAGACACAGCACCAGGACATCCAGTGCCTGTAGTGATTCCCGAAGATGTTCTGGGCAGAAACCACAGTCCTTGCCTTTTCAGGCGTACATGGAATATTGGCACTGCCTCCTTCCTGTCTTCCTGGTGTTCTCTCTACACTCAGATCTCTCTTTTCCTCTACCCTTCTGGTTCAGGTTTTCCTCATTGTGCCATTAATCCTTACCTCTTTTGCTTGTTTACGCCCCTCTCCATTTTCCCGTTATAGCTGGGATTCTTTATCTCTTCCTAGATGCTGCACAATACAGTATTATCTTGTTGTTGGGGAAAAAAAACCCTAACTCTTTAAAATGGCACCTTCTCTCTTTCACCTTCTTTTGCCCCAACCATCATCTTGAGATCACGCTGCCAACAGAAGTTCCTGTCTCTGTCAAGGGTAGCCAACTTGGTCTAGTACAAAGCATGATATTTGAACCATTCTCTGCAGCTCCCTATACCTTAGAAACATCTTGCCTCTCTTATTGTGACTTGGTGATGGGCCTTCTGCTACAGAAGCCTACTCTTCCACCACTAGCGGAAGTCAAAGTGCAGCATAGCTACAATGCCAAGCACAGGAAGCTACACTTTAGCGGTAGAGCACCTGCTTTGCATGCAGAACGTTCCATGTTCAATTCCTGGTTTCTCCAGGAAGGGCTGGGAAAGGCTGCCGACTAAATCCCCAGAGTCAGTCTGTATAGAGACTGTCAGTATAGAGTTGGTCAGAATAGAGAATACTGACTAGGATCAGGCCAAAGACCAATTACTTCATTGTCCTGTTCTCACAGTTGCCAACTGGATGCCCTGAAGGCAAGCTCACAAGCCAGACCAGAGCACAAGAGCACTCTCTCCTCCTGTGGTTTCCAGCAACTAGAATTCAGAAACATTGCTGCCTCAGATTATGGAGGCTAGTACCATTATAGCTAGTAGCCTTATCCTCCACAATTTTTTTCAATCCTCTTTTAAAGCTATCTAGGCTGGTGGCGAGTTCCCTAGTTTAACTCTGCACTAGGTTAAGAAGTACTTTTTTCTTATCTGTCCTGAATTTTCCAAAACTGTCAGTTCACTGGATGTCCGCAAGTTCTAGAGTTTAGAGACAGGGAGAAATTCTTCTCTATCCACTTTCTGTACACCATGCATAATTTTATAACCTTCTATCATGTCACCTTTTAAATCATCTTTTCTCTAAACTAAAAAACCAAAAACTTCAAATGCTGCAACTTTTGTATCCCTATGATCATTTTGCTTGTGGTTTTCTGCCCCCTCTAACCCAGTTACTGTTGCTGCACCTTGTGAAAGTGAGTTCCACAGGTTACCTGCAGTGTGCAAAATTTCCCTTCCTTATGTCAATCCCAAACTTTCAGCCAATCATTTTACCCTGAGCTACAGTATTATGAGAGAGGGATTGGGTGGGGTGGGGTGGGAGAACAGAGTTCTCAGTCTCAAATGCAATGTGGATTGAGTATTGCCTCACCCATTAAAAATCCATGCCATCTCTATTTTTCTTGTTGTTTGTTTATTATTATTTTTTTAAAAAAAGAAATTAGACCAAGGGAAGAAAACCCCCTACAGCTGGCTTCCTTCTAACCCTCTTCCCTCCCAATCATTTTACGAAAACATACCTGGGTGACAAGGTTAAATCAAGCAAAGGAAAATCCCTGGCACTTATCATCCGCCGGCATTACTGATAAATTGCGTGGTGGAGGAATAAAGGATTACCTTCTGTATTTTTTCATTACACTTTTCTTTTGTTACAGAATACATAAATCCATTGTGGCACAATGTAATATGTATCATCGCGCTACACCTGTGGACGCTTCATAGCGGCTGCCATGTCTGTGCAGTCAGGAATGATGAGTGAACCCCCCGTGAATGTTAATGATAGTGATCATTCTGAGGTAACTTGGCTTTCCATCTTCCTTTACAGCCTCGACGCTGGAGCCAGGGTGGCAAGGTTCAGGAGAGGGAAAATGGGGAAGGAAGGGGGGGGGGGAGAGAAGCAGGAGAGAGAGAGAGAGAGAGAGAGAGAGAGAGAGAGAGAGAGAGAGAGAGAGAGAAGCGAGGAGAACGTCCACACCTCAGGAGGAAAAATGCACACCCGCTCACCCTTAGGCCTGGCTTGGGCAAATCCATTAATGCTTGAAGGGAAAAGAAGAAAGGGGGGAAGAGGGGAGTGGGAGACAAGAGGCTGATTCTTCGCCTTTCGTCTCTAAGGCAGTGGGGAAACTTTTTCATGATTGCTGCATTCACCACGAGTCTGCTGCTGGTGGAGACAGTATTGGATAGGGAAAGGCCAACCAAGGCCCTGTGTCTGCACTATGCATTCAAAGAAGTATCATACCACTTTAAACAGCCATGGCTTCCCCCAAAGAATCATGGGAACTGTAGTTTCTTAAGTGTACTGGGGGTTGCTAGAAAGCCCCTATTGCCCTCAGAGAACTACATTCCCATAATTCCCTGGGAAGAGGGGTGAATTGTTTAACCACTGCTCCCCCTCCCAGTTACTATTTCAGTCAACTAACTTCCTGGCAGAGGTGTAGTGATCCTGGGTTGCAGAGCCATTACTGCTTCTGCAGCAGGCCCGTCTCCAGCATTCTACACCCACCTGATCTGCATGAAAGGAGAGCTACTGAGAAGTAGTCTTCCTACCCTTTGATTTCAGCCCATCAGAGTGAAGATAGGTGAGTCAGCCAGTGAGGCTATTGGTTCCTAGCGTCACTCTGGAGAAGGTGTGCGGGAATAAGACTGAGGAGGAAGAGTTCTGTATACACCAAAGCCAAGCATTTGGGAATACTGAAAATGCAAGGTACTTCAGTTTCAGAAGAACAGTGAGCAAGAAAAATACAACTTAAGCCACTCGGGGAGGGGGGGGATATTTGAGCACTACATATCGTTTGCCCATATATGTGCACAGAAAATAATATATCCAGCTAAAAGGGTGACACATAAAGATCTGGATTGATCATTGCAATGCACCCCTAATTATTATCATAGTATAATTATAATAATATTGCATACTCTGAGGAGTGCTCCTGGTTGCTGCTGAAACATGGGCAACCAGTTTCTGGGCTGGATTCAGAACCACACCCAAACTGCAAACCTAAGCAGATGTTTCTAAACAGAGGTTGGATGGCCATCTATCAGAGATTCTTTAGCTGTGATTCCTGAACTAAGAGGGGATTGACTTGATGATCCTTTGGGTCCCTTCCAAGTCTACAATTCTACGATTCAATGGGAGTGCAACCCCATCCAAAATAGATTGAACCTCTATTCCCTGATCTGCCTTGTGACTAACCAGGGGCACCCCTGCCTTGTCTGGATTCAGCTTCAGTTTATTAGCCCACATCCAGTCTTTTACCAAGATCAGGCAGAGATACAGAACTTGGAAAAGCCTCATTGGTTTTAGAAGGGACATAAGAAGCTGCCTTATACTGAATCAGACTACTGGTCCATCCAGCGTTGGGATGTCTACAGTGGCAGGCAGTGGCTTTCCGGGGTTTCCACAGCCCTACCTGAAGACACCAGGGAATGAGCCTGGGGCCTTCTGCATGCAATGCAGCTGCTTTTTCACTCACTGAGCTGTAGTCTGGCAGGTGAAGCTGAGAGTCAAGGACTGTCCCAAAGTCATCCTCATGACTGCAACCAGGATTTGAAACCAGGTCTCTTTTGCCTAACTCTTGCCAATGTTCTACCTGTTACACCACCCTGGCTTTCCAGGACCATGGAAGAGGAGTAGAGCAGCCCCTTCTAAACACCCATGTCCCAATTTACCAGATATGCTTATGTGGCGGTGTATGCTCAGTTAAGACTTGGCTTGAAAAATCCCACTTGATGAGAGCAGCTTGCCGGGGGAGCTTAGCGCTTGACATTGGACAGACAAAACTCCTTTTTGTCCCGGCCGATTGTCTTCCAAAAGCCATCAGCTCACTAGACTAATGGCCGCATTCAAAGCCAGGATGGCTGCCCTTCCGTCTTCTCCTTGTGTAACTTTGCCAGAGTCCTTGGAACTTGCCAAATTCGGTCATGCCTGCTTAGCTCGCTCGACTGATTGTGCCAGAAAAGAAAATAAGACACAGATGTATTTGAGCGCTTTGAGATGCCAGTAAGAGAGACAGCTAATGGCTTCATTTCGACCCTCCCCTACCAGCTGGGCACAGGTGGGGGGGATAATGAGGTGCCTCTCCCTAATCAAACTCAATTATTTACTACTCTCCATAACCACAAAGACATTCATTCTCGCCTTGAAATATCAAACGGACGTTCCAACCTCTGCCACCAGGTATTTCTAAACAAACTCTGGTGGCTGCTGGTTTGCCTTGGCAGGACTTTTCAAGAGAACAAAGTTCGGCAAAGTGCTTCCTGCCAATGCATGCCATGCCAGAACTGGCAACCACCAAGCGGGGCTCTGTCATTGTTAGCTTGGCTGACCATGTTGTATTCAAGAACAAATTCAGCACAATGCACGGACAGGCTTCAGACATCAAAAGCAGCAGTAATCGGCAAACAGAGGCCTCAATGGCCCTAACTCGTTTGCTGACGCGGAAGCTTCAGATGGCACAGAATGAGCAACTGCTTAAGAACCTAAGAGCCTGCTGGATCAGGCCAAAGGCCCATCTAGCTCAGCATCCTGTTCTCAGCAGCCAACCAGATACCTATGGGAAATCCGCAAGCAGGACCTGAGCACAAGAGCCTTCTCCTCTTCTGTTGCTTCCAGCAACTGGTATTCAGAAGCATTCCTGCCTCCAACAGTAAAAGTAGCTTTATTATATCAGTTTTCTAGTGTCTGGTCATGAGGTTGTTGTTGTCTTTTTGCCTATACGGCCTAAGCAGCTCAGGCCCCAATGTACATTCAAGTCTGCCTTCTGCTGAACCTCTTGCAAATCTCTTAGGCCTGTTGAAAATGCCACTGGGCCAAGTTTTCAATCTCTGGATCTATCAGAACCTTATGCACTTAAACACACACTCACACACGGCTGGCAGACCAAAGCCATCCATCCTCCCCACCCACCGCCCCTTAGTTACTTCTGTCATTTCAAGACAGACACATGGAAAGCCTCAACTTCTCCCCAGACACAGTCCCTGCCAAGGGAGAAACAGAGTCAGATTTGCAAGCACTGAGTTATGCGGATGACGTTCGTTCTGTCCTTAGGGCCAGAAACTCTTCAGGACAGTAAAATGTGTGCAGCTGAAACAAAATGGAAAGTACAATTCTGCATACAAACACACACATATGCATGGAATCTACATATATGTATGTATATATGCAATGACGACAAAAAGAGCCAGTGAACAAGCAATGAGCATATGGATGGAATTTGGAATACATTTAAATCCACGCTCTTGGGTTTTCCAGCACTTGAGCAAATGATCAGTCCTATGAGATTTAAACCCCCATCAGTGCTGTCTTTGAATCGGATGCCATGGCATGCTTTTGTCCTTCAAAGCAAGCCCATTTAGAATCAGATTCTGAAATGGAAGCTGGTGTGTGAACCTATGAGCAGGTTACATGGCTTTAAAAAAAAATAACAAAAATATTAGAGCATTATTTTTGGTAAGTAGAGAAAGAGAGTACACAAGAGCTTAAGATGAGACTGCTGATCAGGCCCATCTAGTCCAGCATTCTGTTCTCACAGTGGCCAACCAGATGTGTGGGAAGCTCACAAGAGCACAATAGCACTCTGCCTACCTGTGATTCCTAGCAACTGATATTAAGAGGCATACTGCCTCTTACAATGGTGACACGGTGCCTCTGACAATGTATGCTGCCCCAAAGGTAGGAAATAAGTTAATAGTAAATTAACCCTGAAATATGGAGAGCAGCATCCTGGTGGTCTTGAGGAAGACTATGGCTGTTTCCCCTGAGCAACCTGTTGAGTATTGAGTATTTATCCTGATCTGTTTGCTGGGAGATTAGTTGACAACTGACTATTTAATGAGGATTTATCCCAATCTGTTTGTGGGGAGCTTAGGTGCTGCCGCATCAGAGTGTTATCCCATGCTTCCTAGTGCCTTTGCCGTCACTATTCTTTAGTGCAAAAAAGTCAGCTCTTTTGGGAAAGCAGACTTGTTGTGCGAGTTCTGCCAACCAACCATAGTAACACCATCTCAGTTTGCCAGTCAGTGTAGGACTGAATCCCCCCTGAAAACAGTGACTGTCTGGAAGTGTCCCATGCACCAAGATTATTAAGGAAATAAAGAAAGAGGGATAGAGAAGGAAGGGGGAAGATGTTGTGCAAACTCACATCCGGACGAAGAGGGACTGCTTGGCTGCCAAGCCGGGCGAGGAGTATTTCTCTACCAGTGCCAGTGTGCTGAAGCCGAACTTGTGGATGGGCTCATTGCAATCCAAGGGTGGGAAGTCTGTGTCAACCTCACCATCGTCCTCAGCAATGTGGAGGCAGTAAGCGCTGACATTTTCACTGCAGCAAATGAAAGGAAGAGTGTCTCAGGTTGAGGTTTAATAAATTTGTATATTGCTTTCCACTATAAAAAAAAAAAAGTTTAGCAAGGGAGAAGGCAGCTGGTTTGCACTCAGTAATGATCAGCAATTTCCCCCTCAAAGGTACTTTCAAGTGTACAGAGTGCTTGGATGTTTTATTTTGCCATTATGGTTAATAGCCATGGATAGACCTCTCTGCCTTTTACAGACCCCTGAACTAATGGCATCACTGTTTCTCGTGGCATTAGGAGCTTCCTGTTTCAAATTTCACCTCTGGCACAAATTCACTATTTATGGTGGTAATGATGCTGACCTACACTACAGGATTGTCATAAGGAGTACTGATACAATGTAGAGTGTTCAAGGTACTTCACATAAAGAACTTCACAGAATTATTATGTGATTTAAATGATTAAAAAATAATACTCATACTGCAAGGGTCAGAGAAGGGGAGACAAATGGATAATATGCTTATTGGAAATGGGCAATACTTCAAATTTTCCGAAATGATCCAACACCAGATAATGTCAAACTGTATGCACTGTTAAATGCATTCCCTGCTGAAATACTAGAGGCTCCATCACCACTGGCATCCTGCCGGCTTTTAAAGACACACCTTGTTTACACAGGCATTCCTTTGATCTTTCAGCCAGAGTCTTCTGTTCTAATTGCTTTACTGTTTTAACAGGATTGTTTTATTGCACATTTTAATTATAGGTATGTGTATTTTAATGATTGTGTCATTGGTTTTATACTTATAAAGCAGCTTAGAAGCCTATATTGGTATTAAGAGGCATATAAATAAATAAAAAACCTAATGGGTTGACTTACCCGCTGCCTTGCGGGACATCTTCAGGAGAAGAAAGGGCAAAGAAATAAACCCTACATAAATACAGAATGGAGTCCCTAAGGCAGTTGGATGCTGTCTTATACGCCTCCTTCCAGCAATTTCTGTAGCCCAGCTGGTGCCAAATGTATTGCTCTGCTTTCCTTTGACCATGCCAGCGATGCTGGGAGGGAGGGTCTTGTTATCTCGGGAACCTAGGACCTTCATGCACACTGCCCAAGCTTGCACCCTGGAGAGGTCACTTCAGTGCTGCTAACAAAGCAAAAACAATGCAGGAGGCAGCAGTTATGAGTTACTGGTCTCTGCAGCCACAGCAGAGCTGTGATTCTCCAACACTTTGACTTCAGCCCCAGAGGCACAATCCATTATCTCTCAAGACAACTAGGTTGTTTCCAACCACTCAAAAGTAGACCCACTGGAATAAATGGATTTAAGTTAGTCATGTCTATTATTTTCAGTGGTCTACTCTGAGTGGGACTAGCATTGGCTACAAGCCACTATTACTTTTTAATTACTCTTTTTATTTATTATTTTTTAAAAAAACTCTTTTCCGATCAATCCACTGGTTCTCTGTCGCCAATTTACCAGTATTCTGTTTCATTCCAGCAAGGCATGGAAGATCTGCCTAAATGTTTGGCGTCTGGCAGGAGGGATTCTAAACTCAGCTGGGTGAATTTGGAAGTTTTAATTGCTTGACTGATGCTTAAATTAATTAATAGCAAAGCGCATGCTAATTGTTTAATTGGTCGCTTGATCTATATAGATCATTTTTGTGTGTGTGGAATTAAATGAGTTGATTTACAAAGTTTATTGATTGGATGCGACAGTGAATTATTTCACTGACTACCTGATTTGCAATTTTCCCAATTAATCTGCATACCTTGGGTTGGAACTCAGCTCACCCAAGAGTGCTTACTACGGGTGATCCATCCGCACACTGTCATGGCTAAAGTATTTATTATATCAAACAAGTAATAATGACACATTAAATTTAATGTAACCTGCACGTTGGATAAACTGATGGTTAACGAGGAAGTAATCCCACTCTGTTGGCCTGTTGTAAACATTACGGTTTTGTTGCAGGGGCATTTGAAGGACTTGCTATTACTTTTTGTAACAGTTTACATGGAGTTCAAGAGGACAGGGGTACAAAAAAACCACATTGGGATCAAAAAGTAATAGCAACTGCAAAGATCCCCACACTGGGATCAAAAAGTAATAGCAACTCATCAACTGCTCACAAAAGATGGCTTTTATTATGCAATGGAATTTCAGGAATGTGAAGAAGGTTGAATCCTGGAGGAGAAGAAACACACTCTAAACACAGAGGTTAAGGGGAATAAACCTTTAATACAGGGCCAGGCACCGCTGCTCCCATTGTAGCAAGTCAATCAAGTCACTTTTACAATATTTAAAAAATATATATTTCAATGGTATAATAATAATAATAATAATAATAATAATAATAATAATAATAATATTTATATCCTGCCCACCCCAGCTGAAGCTGGGCTCAGAGCGGCTAACAATCCTGCCTAATGATGGAAGCAGATATGTATAGGGCTGGGGTGTGTTTACATCTTGAACTGGGACTCCCAAGCAATCAGGCTTAGGCACTTCCTGTTCTACCTCTGCTCTGTTCCTGCCGCAAGTCTAGTAAGTAGGGCTCTATGGTTCAGGAACACCACCTAGACTGCAGTACCAGGATGTCTGGTCACAATCAGCAGATCTCCAAGGGCCAATCCTGAGACACCAGGTTCTATAAAGCCTCTGTACTTTTGCCCTCACTCTGAGTTAGCTTATCTGTGAAGCGATCTCTGGAGGGAGGACACTCCCTATCCCCTTTGTGCACTTTCCATGTCTTTTGATTGTGGGCAACTTTTCAAGCACAATAAGAAGCAGCGCTCCTCAGTTTTATGTTAGAAGTTTGGGAACCACAGTCGTGAAAGAGTGGTTAAAAAGCCCATTGGACATGAATATGTAAGCAGTGTCGGTGACACTGAAGTAGATATGATTTATCTTTTTTAAAAACAAACAAACAAGACACCCAAAGAGGGAGAGCATCTCAAAATGATGATTCATTTATACAACACTGGCTTCATATGCTTGTCATTACATAGAACCCAGTAATTTAATTGAAAGAGAAATAGATATAGATGTATGCATAGCTTGGAAGGAAATATTGATAAATGTGGAGGTGTTCCAGCAAGATTTATCTGTTAAAAAAAAAAATATTGATGTGGAAATCCATTTCATTATGCAAAAGTGGCTGGTGGGGGGGGGGGAGAAAGAGAGAGAGAAGGATGAGAGGGAAGGGATGGAGAAGAAAGCAGAAAAAGAAAGGGCCTACTTGAGTTTGGGTTCCCGTCCTTCACTCGTGTACTGCCAGCAGATGAGCCCAATCAAGTCATGCACCTTGGCATTGGCGATGGTCACCACAGTCATGGGCTGCAGTTTGTCCTGGTTTGTGTGCAGCGGGAGGTAGACATCAATGATTTTGGTTGCAGTGGTGCCAATATGGCCCTGTCAGGAGAAGAGATTTCAATATACATATATATAGAGGGAGGGAGAGACTGACAGATAGACATGATTTGGCAAGGAGTGACTAGACAAAACAAAACAGAAAAGGTTGCTTTCCAGCTCAGGGTGGGTGACTGACATGTATGGTTGTCTCATGGTTATCTTGTGCTTGAAAAAGACCACAGTTCTGCAACCTAGATTCTGCGATCCAAATTCTGCAGTGAAAGATGGACCCTGCAATGTGCATGAATTATGTATACCTGAGTCATGTTTCACATAATTTTTCCTGCTTTTCCTTTTATGCAATAGGAATACGGGAACATACAGACATAGGAAGCTGTCTTATACCAAGTCAGACCATTGGTCCATCTAGCTCAGAAATGCCTGCACTGACTAGTAATGGCTATCCAGTGTTTCAGACAGAATTCCCTTTCAGCCCCACTTGGAGAAGCTGGGGATAGAATCTGGAGACCTTCTGCATGCAAAGCAGGTGCTCAACCACTCTGCTACAGGCCTTCCCATATACAGTGGTACCTTGAGTTACAGACGCTTCAGGTTATAGATGCTTCAGGTTACAGACTCCACTAGCCCAGAAATAGTACCTCGGGTTAAGAACTTTGCTACAAGATGAGAACAGAAATCGCACAGCAGTGCGGCAGCAGCAGCGGGAGGCCCCATTAGCTAAAGTTGTACCTCAGGTTAGGAACAGTTTCAGGTTAAGAATGAACCTCCAGAACGAATTAAGTTCTTAACCCAAGGTACCACTGTATACCATTTGGATATCCACATACAACTTGCCACTTCCACAGATAATTCCAGAGAAGTAGGTAACTGGCTGATAGGACAACCGCAATTCCCCAGGTCAGAGGTGGGGCCGCCACACAGCACAGTCGCCAGCTGCCTGTGCTGTGTGCCCCCTGCCTGGCCTGCCCCACCTCCCACACTATACCTCCCGTTGCTATGAACTAATGCAATTGCTTCCCACTCCTGTTTTCCCAGTCCTCTCCTCCCAGGCATATTTTTTCAAGTAAAACACCACCACCCCTGAATTTAAAACACCCAAGTTTAAAGCCCACCCTCATTAAAGCAATAATCTTACCTCAAGTGGGGCTGGTCCACATGCTCGCTCCACCCCCAAAGGGATGACCCCCTTTGGTGTCGCCCCTTCGGTGATGGCCCCATCCCCAAGGCTGGCTGGCTTTATAGTGCTGTTGGGGCACTTTAAGCTGGGTCAGCAGATGTTATCAATGCAGCCTTCCTGCCCAGGCTCTTAACCCCAGCACTACTCTCAGCAGCATGTCTGCAGGTCCAGACAGATTGAGGTCCAAGCAGAAGCAGGTATGAGAAATATATGGCCCTCCAGATGTTGCTGAACAACAACTTCTACCATCCCTGGCCATTTGGCCATGCCTGGTACGGTTGATGGGAGTTGTAGTTCAACAACATCTGGAAGCCCAAGGGTCCCTCATCTGTTTTAGCTTAACCAAGCAGTTTTATTTACTGTGACAGGACCCTCGCTCTAGTCTCTAGTTAAACAAATAAATTTATCATTAACAGTTTCCATAACCACAGTGTGCTTCACAGAAATTCTACATCGCAAAATATATGAATAAATTAAAATGCTAGGTCACTGCCTCCAAGGAGCTTGCATTATACAGATTCTGACAGGGGGGAGCAGAAGACAAGGAAAGGAGCGGCAAGTGATTAATGTCTGAAAGTGCAGAAAGTGCATTCCTTCGTTTCCTGCCGACAAAGAAGTTGCATGAATTAACATGTCATCAACAGACAGTGAATCACTTTCTCTCCAGCCCCGCTGCCCCTGCACCCTCCCCTGAAAAGCCAGGAACCCATCCCTTGCTCTATCCAGGATGCCAAGGGAATACTGTAACCGGGAACAACGGATTTATGATTCTTATTTATATCATTCTAATGTTGGAAGGCTCAAGTTGAAAATTGGGCCTT
Source organism: Podarcis melisellensis (assembly GCF_964234715.1). Lineage (NCBI taxonomy): Eukaryota > Metazoa > Chordata > Lepidosauria > Squamata > Lacertidae > Podarcis > Podarcis melisellensis. The sequence continues at coordinate 12,215,548 of NC_138547.1, read as the reverse complement.
CGCTGCTTTATCATCGTTAATCTTTTCTATGGAAAGATGACGAAGACAGTGCTGGGGCTGCTGAATTGCTGATGTGCATATACACCAAAGGATTTGCAGTGCTAAGCACATACATTTACCTTTCTAAAAAAAACCCATATTGCCAGGGAGAGAACAGAGGGTGGTGACTATGGGCCTTAGCCACTGTCAGGGCTGGGCTGTGGGCAGTGGCACTGAATTGGTAGGGGTTCTGGAATGAAGGGCATGGGCTCTTGTTAGGCTTACTGCGTCCTCTCCAAACCAACTGTCCTGAAGCCAAGGAGCTGGAGCAGAAGGAGAAGCCAGCATTGGATTTATTCCTCAGCCCAGCCAATCCAAGGGTCTCTAACTGCTTACCAACTTCCTGCAAGGTGGGTTAGGCTAACAAACAGTGATCAGCCTAAGGTGATCCAGTGAGCTTCATGGCTGACTTAAGGATCTGAAACTCTGGTCCTCCAGGTCTTAGGTCAGCACTCTAACCACTACACGACACTGTCCCTCTCATGAGTCAAGTACTGGCAAACTTTATTAATAGGTTTGGTAAGAAGCCAGATGGGAAATCCATTTAGTACACGGGTGCCCACTATTTGGCGTTTCCTTCAAACCTGCCAATAAATCCAGTAGGCGTAAAAGGGACAATAAAAGTAACATTGTCCTGACCTGTCACCTGTGGCACAGTTAATTTGTCAAAAAATTATTTCATCTTGAATTATTTCATCTTGACACCAGACGCAGCCTATATAAAGTAAGTTATCAGGCACATTACATTATATAATGAGAATCGACACATTATATACACATAGGAGTGACAAATGGTGCCTGAGGGTCATGGCTGAAAATCCCACAATTTTTTTTAAAAAAATTTTTTTTAAATGTGCACAGTATTGCCATTGCAGATCTTCAATGAATGGAAGTAACAAATAAAGGAGAGTGTGGAGAGTTTTTGCATGCTCATGTGTCAGAAGGACTCCCACCATGAGAGGAGTCAGCAGTCCTGGCTTCCAGTTACTGATGAACGAAGGCGGAAAGGAGGATTCTTTCCAAAAGCTTCAATGTTTAGATTTTGCTGCTGTACATATGCAAATTGCTGGCTTAAGGCACTTCAGGCAACACACATAATTAATCCTAAATACAGCTGCAACAAAGGCAGGTGCTGTTAACTCCCCAAGCTTTGGATGCTGATCCAACACAACCCCTCACTATCCTATATATAGGAATGGGGTGGGCACCACTTAGTGCAGCAAGTGTTCCGCAATCTCTCGCTATGCCTAGTAGGCAAAAGCCTCCTTTCCCTTCTGCTTTGGCACCTCCTAGACGTAGATGAGAGGCATCCAGGCCTGGGAGAACTGTCAGGAGCTCAGCCTACTCTCGAGTAGGACCCTGGCAGAGACACATGCCCAACTGGCATGTTCCCTCCCTCCCGGTCGATCATTCGGGAGCTTCAAAAGCTTTCTTCTGCCTGAACATCACAGCGACCAATGGCAACAGACATCGGCACACTTAGGGATCTGCAGAGTCTTTGCAGCTTGTATAACAGACCTCAGCAACTCAGCATTTTGGCTAATCTACTTTATTTACATATAAACACACACGGAGCACTGCAACATGGCTCCCTCTCTCTCTAGCATCAGACGGCAAAGAGAATGAACAAAGGACAATAGTCCCACTTCACGGAACACATTAACACAAACATCCTGTTGCCGTCACTTCCCACTCTGTGGAGTCAAAACATACACAGTCATGTGAAAGACAACAATCACATGACTGCAATCATGGAGCAGGAATTCTAACAAGAACATTCCCCTATGGAAAGGCCGGGCTGTTCCCAGTGTATGATGGTGCCAGGGTGGGTGGCACAACAGGCACTGTGAATGCCTGTTGTTGCAGAGATAGCTATGCTCTGCCTCAAAAGTCAGAGGCAGCAATACTTCTGAATACAATTTGCTGGAAACCACAGGAGGGGAGAGAGCTCTTGCGCTCGAATCCTGCTTGCTGGTTTCCCACAGGCTGGCCCCTGTGAGAACAGAATGCTGAGCTGGATGGGCTGGTTGCCTGATCCGGTACGGTCCTCTTACGTTCTCATGAGAGCAGATTGAGGGACCCCTCCCACTAGGATCCTCACTATCAGGCTGCCCCAGTCCCAGCAAAGACACAGATATCTGCTAGAGTCCTCCCCTGGGTCCTTGGCAAACCCTCCATCTGTATCATCCTGACTCAGCCAGCCCATGGCACTAGTATGGTGGAGTGGTGAGAGTGTCTGACTAGGACCAAACATTCCCACTCATCTATTACACTCCATCTCTCAGACAATCCTACCTACCAGGGTTGCTGTGAGGATAAAATGGGGAAGGAACTGCGTGCATCAGAACAAAGTAGCATTGCTGTGATCATGATGAGCTGAAACTCAGCAGGTCTAGATCTGGTCTGTGTGTCTGGATGGGAGACCACCTAGGATCCCAATATTTATCTTAGGTAATTTATCTTCTGCCTTTCCATCTGAAGAAACTCAACAGCGTCTCACAGAATAAAACAACATAAAAACACTCTTCTTCCCTACAGTTAAAATACAAATTACAATAAAAACAAATGAGGCAGACATAATAGAGCAGAGAAAAATCCACCAGCCAGATAAACTTTAAAAGCCTGCCAAGAGCAAGCAAGCCTTCAGGAGGTGAGGATCACGTAGGATGAACACCAAGTGGATCTCCTCCAGCAAAGGAGTCCCCACATTCACCGCTGTGAATTCCAGGATGGGTGAAAGACAGGATATAAATGTAATAAATAAATAAAGTGTTCAGTCACTTTTAATTGGGAGAAAAAGGGGGAAAGGTGTGCCTTGGCTTATCAGAAGCTGAGAAAAATGAATGATGTTATGCAATTGTATCAGCATATTTTATTGAACATATAATTGCTTATGCATTTACTTTTTCTTGAAAACCTACTCAAAATTATTTCAAAAAGAATAAGCTGAGAAACGCTGATGCAGTGTGTGTGTGTGAATTTGCAAGAATATAAAGATGTGATCCACCACCCACTGAGAAAAACTGAAGCTCTCCCATTACTGGTACGGAGGCAGTTGTGTTGTAGTTCTCCAGGGTCACAGGGGCCAATGACCTGTGACTATTTCTACCGCAGGGTTCCTGTCTCCAGCATACTAGAGCTGCCCGATCAGCATGAAAGGGAAGTTTTTTAGCCAGGATATGCTCCAAAACTAAACTCTTAGAAACCCTGAAAATACAAGGTTCTTCACTTTCAAGAAAATGGTGTGCAAGCTTTGTAACACACAGTGGTACTTTGCATAAAACACAACGAAAGAAGATATTGGAGTGCCGGATAACTTCAAATCATTTGCTCATATATGTGCACAGAAAATAGTAGATTTCACTGAAAGGCAAGACTCTGAGATCTGTTCAATGCATACATTACAGTCATACCTCATGTTACGTTTGCTTCATGTTATGTTCTTTCAGGTTACGTCCCATAGCGACCCAGAAGTACTGGAAAGGGTTACTTCCAGGTTTCGCCGTTCGCGCATGCGCAGAAGCGCAAAATGACGTCATGCACATGCGCGGAAGTGGTGAATCGCAACCCACGCGTGCGCAAACGCGCCGCTGCAGGTTGCATTCTTTTCATGTTGTGAACAGGCCTCCAGAACCCATTCGCAACCAGAGGTACCACTGTATTATCATCATTATTATTATTACTACTACTAATATTATATTATTTTAGAAGGAGTGTGGATCTGAATGGGCATGGCTATCATGACAGGACTCCACACTTCTGTATTTGCCACAACACTACTGAACACAGGGGTGTATATATCCTCAAGTTTCATCAGATTATTTCAAGCACCTGAGAGGCTTCACCACTGAGGCCCCCACAAAGGGGAATGGTTAAGACTGCAACAAGGATATTGTGTGTTCTCTTTCCACTGCCTTCATTAGGATTAGGAAGCTCATCTAACATTCCCAGGTTTTAGAATTATAAAACACCAAATTCCACAATGACGACAGCAGCCAGGAAACAATTTAGACACTGGATCCGGTCTGTCGGCCTCACAGAGCAGTTTCAGGGACGGCTATTCAATCATTTTATAGGATAAAATCAATACGTGTTAAATATAAAACCAGGCTTTTTTTTTTAAAGACCTATAAAGAAGAGTTACCAGTTTTAGACTTCATCCACACAATAAAAGGAGTTCTTAGGAGATTTAATGCTAACTCCTAATGAAAATCCACAGGAGAATGTATTCATTCTCCATTCTGCTTTCCATTACACCTATCAAGCTAGAGCATCTCAACAAGAAAAAAGGGTTCTATCCAACTAGATTCTACTCAGGGTAGACCCACTGAAATTAATGAACCTATGTCACCTGTGAGCACTGACTTAAATAGGTCTACTCTGAGTGGAACTAACATTGGGTTATATCCAATGACATAAGAAATCAACAGCCCTCTTAGGATGGGAACTGTCGTACAGAAGACATATGAGGGCCTTCACAGAGACCATGAAGAACGACCAGTAAATTTTTGAAAGTGTCCTGCTCTGTCATAGGTACATGCAGCTCCCACCATTGGAACGCTTGTTATCTGAAATCTCAGTTATTTGAATGCAAAGAATTAGACCCAAACTTTGCCACCCAAACGGCTGATTCAGATTCAGAACAGCCAGAGTTTGCCCACTTCCTAACTTTTTGGTGTTTTGCTGGTCGGTGGCAGCCATTTTTATCAGAAAGCATGGAGGAAGCTGGGGGGGGGGGAAGATTGGTAATCAGTTTTGCCTTTGTTAGGCTTCTGGTTGCCAGTAGTTCCTGGCAGAAGCGTGGAAGGTGGGCGGGGAGAAAGACTGGACAAATCACAGATTAGGAATGTTTCCATAGGAAATAATGAAAACCACCAGCTCATTATGCGAATGCCCACCAGGAACTATTTCCTGGGAACGCACTGTGTTTGGAAAGTAAGACCTGCATGTACACAGTGCTGGGCAGAAATGAAGTAGATTTATAGGCTTGTCATACGTCCTGGCAATCCCAGACACGTCCTCTTTTGGGGGTTTTGCCCTCGGGTGGGAAAAATATTGCGCCTGGGAAGGGAAGTGGGAGTCAACAGACACTCAAGGAATAGTTTCGGAGAAAAAGGTTTTATTTCTACCATCCATGAACTGGTAGAAGGAGCAAGTGTGATAAGTCACAAAAAGCATGCACGAAATTCACAGTCATGTGCACAAGCATATATACCCCTTTCCAGTTCCCTCCTCCTTTCTCCTCCATCAGGAGTCCTCTGAGCATGAACAGAAAGCTGTCTTGGGACTCTTGGACTCTTGGCACCCTTCCCAGGAAAGGGTTTCAGAGTGTTCAGACATGTTTCAATCTCTTCTTCTGGCATGGTTCCCGGACAGAAAGTAAGTTGCAATGTGGTTCTTTAGCAAGGCCAGAAGGCATCAGAAAGGCCTGAGAAACAATGGACTGTGTTCCCTACCTTTGTTGCAATCTTTTTAGTTACAGCAAGCGGAATGTTTCTGATGCTTAGCTAATGCCTTTTAGCTGCTGAGAAAAATGATTTTGAAAAGCTCTGAGAAGCTTTGAGCCTGCTTTGGTGGGGGGTGACTTCGGGCCTAGGTGAGGTCACCTGTCCTCACCTTCCTTCAGGGGGGGCCATCCAGGGGGAATTTTTATATTTTAATGGAAATATTTGGGGTTTGGCGTTTTTACAGTGGTACCTCGGGTTAAGAACTTAATTCGTTCTGGAGGTCCGTTCTTAACCTGAAACTGTTCTTAACCTTAGGTACCACTTTAGCTAATGGGGCCTCCCACTGCTGCCATGTCGCCACCGCACAATTTCTGTTCTCATCCTGAAGCAAAGTTCTTAACCTGAAGCACTATTTCTGGGTTAGCGGAGTCTGTAATCTAAAGCGTATGTAACCTGAAGCCTGAGGTACCACTGTATTTATTTAGGCCTTGGGCATGGGCTCCAATGGCTCGTGCTGCTCTGCATGCTACAGCTGCTGCCAGCCCGAGCCGGGAAATGAGGTGCACAGGCGTGGCAGTGGCCCCCGCACGCCTCTTTCCCCGGCTCGGGCTGTCCTCTTTTTTGCTCTTCAAGATATGGCAACACTAAAAGAGAAAGCTCTGGAAACAAAAATGGTGGCAATAACTAGCTCAACAAGAGCACAGGACAGAACAAATCGCAACTAGGCCCAACAAGCTCTTTTAACTCATAGAGGAAGTTCTCAGCCATGATGCTGAAGCAGAGGTCAGAAAAACCCAGGGGGAAGGTGCTTGCTCTGCCTTTTGGCATATGCTCAGAGGGGGGCTGCCTCTCTACCTGAGAGAAGGAACAGGGGGCCACCTCCTCTGGAAAGTTCTAGAAAGTCCTTCACAAGTTCCTAGGATCAGGCATGGCCTGGGGGTGGAAGCAGAGGAGCCGAGGAGCAGTGGTGCTAGCATCGCCAGCCTTTCCTCCACTGGGCTTCGCTTTAGCATGCCAGGGAGGTAAGGGCAGCCTTTGCAGGGAGATGATCCTCGCAGCGCTGGCCATGCTGGCGGTTTTCTGGAGCGGGAGGGCCAGAGCTGCTGGTTCCAGCACAGGGTTCAGCAAACTTACCGCGCCTCGGGCCAGCGTCTCCAGGGCCGATTGCACGGCGGGGCAGAGGGCGGGGGAGCAAGTGCCCATACGTGTGCGCACGTTATTTCCGGCGCACTTCTGGGTTGCAGGAGCACCGGAAATAGCTTGTGTGCGTGTGCACAGGCCTCCAACGCCCCGGATGTGCACTGGAAATAATGCTTGCACATGCGCAAACAACGCTTGCACATATGCACAAGCTATTTCCGGTGCTCCTCCAACCTGGAAGTGGGCAGCCGTGCAGCACAGCGCCGGTAAGAGCGGGCGACGAGGGAGGGTCGCTGAGGGCCAGATAAAGGAGTCCCTCGGGCCTTAACCGGCCTGCGGGCCTTAGTTTGGGGACCCCTCTTCCAGCACATCACTTGGGGCTGTGCTATGATAGCGATGGCCTCTCCTCTCCCCTCCCGCCTGCTCTCCAGCAGCTGCTATGTGTGGCAAAAGGGAGGAAGCCAACAGCAATGGCTATGGAGAGGCTCGGCTGGTTCACCCTCCTCCCAGAGCTCAGTGGCGGTTCTGGAGTGGGGAAAGCAGGACATTCCCAGATCCAAAGGGAAGCCAGCAATGTTTCTGTGAATCCAGGATATCCTGGTAGAATCAGGGAAGGTTTTTTTTTGGGGGGGGGTCCTGCAAGAGGCCCCATTGATATTGGCATCCAGCCGGCTCTTGAAGACACACCTGTTTAAGCAAGTGCCCTCCTCAAATTGAACTTCCTGATCTAACCATTGCAATATAGTTGTTACGTCTTAAATAGGCTTCTCTTGTTGTTGATTTTTATAATGGACATTTTTAAGGTTCGGATGGAATTGTTCTATTGTGTGTTTTAATCATGTGAGGATTTTAAATTTCTATGAACAACATAGAAGCGATTTTGGCATGTAAGCAATGTATAAATTATAAAATGGGAGTGCCCATACTTTGGAACTCCCTGCCTATTGACCTCAGGCAGGCACTTTTACTGTACTCTTTCTGGCACCTGCTAAAACCATTTTTAGTTAGGTAAAGCTATCCAGATGTGGCTTTTACTTATTGTTGATTTTAATTGTTTCTGAAGGTTTTAAATAGTTGTTTTTAACTGCTATTTTCACTGATACTTTTATTGTTTCATTCTTTTTTAAATTGCTTTGTTTCTCCATATTTTTTAATAATCAAATGGTATATAAGTACTGTGAAATAAATTAATATGGGATTGCTCAGAAACCACAACAGTGGTTTTTTTAATATAAAAAATAAACATTTAAATTTAATTTTCCTATAAAGCACCACAAGAAGCCCCTATGCAACTAGCGTAATCCCCATTCCCCTCATGAGAATAAGACACAGAGGTTAGCCAAATATACCCTGCCATAATTGGACATTCGTTGCCAGAGGTTGCATGTTGGAATCTGTTTCTAATACACTTATTATACAACCATATCAAATTTATACAAAAATGATTTTTCAAAATAATTATACAAAATAATTTTCAGTTTTTCATACATTTTATACCCTTAACTGCTTGGTCAGCTTTTCTATGAAAGGCAAAGTCCAAACCTTTTGTCTCCACACAGACAACTACAAACTACTGAAACCCAATAGACGAAATACGATCAGTTCTTTATGCAGAAGATCCTTCTATTCATCCTTAAAAATAGTGAATAAGGCCAATTGTGCCATGCATGGAACAAAGCTTGTTTTGTGATCCAGCTTATTTCCTGAAGGACTGTGGTTCATAATGTATTAACAGTACTACGCATCCATCACTTATGGTACCATCGTTCCAGCACATCCACAACATCTCCAGTACAGTGATGATGCTTCAGCACTGGTCCAGTTACAAACTTGGGTGTGTGGTGTGTGTGTGTGTCAAACATGAAGTCATTCTGCACCGGTCTTTCATTTTGAAGGCAAATAAGTTGAAGGGTTATTGATTTACTGATTTAACCAATGCTCCCCCAGATGTTGCTAGGCTCCAACTCCCAATCATCCCTGACCATTGGCTATGCTTGAACTGTATGTAGTTCCCAGTACTATCTAGAGGGCATTGCCTGAATTAAGGCAATGATGTCTGACTTACCATATTTTTCCATGTATTTTGGGGGACTCAGGTTTAAGAAAATGGGGGGAGATGTATCCGTGTGTAAGATGCCCCCTAATTTTTACATTATTTTTTAGGGGGGAAACTTAGTCTTATACACGAAAAAGTACAGTAAAGTGTTGAAATGCCTTCCAGGTAGCCATTCCAATTGCCTCATGTTCATGATGCAGGACAGAAGCGTGTCTATGTTCATCTGCATAACGGCCCAATACACTTTGGCACCTGAGGCAAACCACAAAATGGCATCCCCACTACCACCATAGAAGAAGGGTAAGCAGCTCCTATTTACCAAGAAGTCAGTGTAAAGGCGGTGTGAGGGGTACAGCTGAGTAGGCAGCAGCAGGTGGTGGCCAGAACTGCTGCCCTTGTGGATTGTGCCTCCTGAGGCAGTTGTCTCACTTTGCCTCATAGGTGGGCCAGCCCTTAACACCTCCCCAGTAGCACCTAAGACCTTATGATGGGGCTCTGCTCTACCTCCCCTCCCACATCAAAACCCAACCCCAGTTCAGTCACTGGAGGCTTATTTTAATCCCAAACACAGCAGCAAACACACACACGGGGGGGGGAGTAATGATTAATTTGTTAATAATAATAATTTACCACATTTTCTTGTACAATAGAGTTCAGTGACTAAATGTTATATTACTTTAAGATTAGATGGCCTAATGATATATAATGCAAAAGATTTTACTGAATCGTTATTTAGTGAGTCATAAAAACCTCTTAAAAATTAATCTTTCACGCACATCCAGCTTATCCAAAGTTAGCATTTAATTAGATGGCCTTGGTGCAAATGAGCATACTACTTTATTTGCTCAATCAGTATATGTCTCTCCAGTAATTAGAATTAATTCAAGTCATTGACTCACCTCCTAACAAACAATGTAAAACATTAGGCGAAATAGAAACAAATGGACTTTTGGGGGTGTGTTCCCCCCTTTCCTTAATGCAAAAGGCACCCTTCCCCTTGCTTTTAGAGGGCAGAAAGGAAACACCTTTGTTTTCTAGTTTCAGGATCAAACAGGAAAATAAAATAGAACCTAGTTTCTGCCCTACAAAAAGTAGTTCTCACAGGGCTCACAAGACAAACAACCCCCAGCCAAACACTGGGTTGCATCCAATGAGGAAGTGTGGTTTAGTGTTGCGACCAGGGTTCAAATCCCCACTCAGCCATCAAGCTCTCTGGGTGACCTTGGCCCAGTCACTGCCTCTCAGCCTACTCTACTTCACAAGCAGTGGCGTAGCGTGGGGGGTGCAGGGGGGGCCGGCCGCACCGGGCGCAACTTCGGGGGGGGGGGGGACGCACTCGCACTCGCAGCTCTCTGCCCCTACCTGGCTCACTCTCCCTCTCTCACTGCAGTGCTGGCTGTGCGAATCCGATCCGAGCCGCCAGGTCGCCGCCCACTGTGGAGGGGGTGGGTGCCAGGCGTGCGGTGCGGAGAGAGAGCGAGGGACTATCTGGGGGAGGACAGTGCAGCGGCCGCCCAGCGCAGTGCTGAGCGCGGGAGAGAACCACACCAGACCAGACCAGGCAGCAGCAAGAAGAAGCTGGCAACGACGGCAGGTTAGGGGTTAGGAGGCGCAAATTACTTGCCTTGCCCTGGGTGCTGACAACCCACGCTACGCCACTGTTCACAGGGTTGTTGCAGAGATTAAATGAGGAGGAGGAGAACCATGTACACTACCTTGAGATCCATGGAGAAAAAAGTGGGATATAAATGCAATAAATAAATCTCCCATTCAGAGTAGATCTACTGAAATTAATGGACATTCCTAGTTGGCTCAGTGAGATGTAAACTTGCTCCTGCTTTCCATTATTCCTGCCCAGGAGTGTTTGGGATAACAAACAAATAAGCCCTTGTATTCAAATGTTGTGGGCATAAGTCAACCAATTCATACTCACAAGTTACTCAAACCCATTGATTCTAATGAGTCTACTCTGAATATGACCAATATTTGGATATAATCTTATAAAAAGTGAGTTTAGTTTCAACCTGATTACAGAGATGTGTTGTTTTCTTCCAAATTAAATCTCACAAAATCCCATTCTTAAATCATGAAATGTTGCATGGAGACAATGGAATTACCTCACCTGAGAGGCAGCCACTTCTGGACTTTCATACAAATTACTGATCAGTGCAAGTTTTCTAAGAGAAGGAGGCAATCCCGAAGCACTGACTCATGCAGAGAAGCAACAAGCAACATCCTCTAAGGACAGGCAACTCTGCTGCCCTGCTGGACTGCAATACTTAATGAAGCAATCACACCCGACATAGAATTACCAACCCCAGCTCAGTCTGATTGACAATCCAGAATAGTGAGAAGCATGCAGAGTTGCAACAGACAGCCTCCTCTCATCAGAGGAATATTTCTTTCTCTTTCTTTCTTTCTTTCTTTCTTTCTTTCTTTCTTTCTTTCCTTTCTTTCTTGTGACCTCTTAGTAGTTATTACAACACATGTCTAAGCCACCATATATGGTCTGAAAGCCATCATGCCCAAAGGGCAAAGCTGCCTAGTGCTGCTGGACCATGTCACCAAGTTCAACCCAGAATAGCGTGTTGAAACAATGCTTCATACAATGGATCACCCATTTATCTCGCCGTTGTAGTAAAATCCCATTAACTTTCTCACTTAATTTATCTCATTTGCGCTGTCACTGCTCATAAAAATTTAACCCAGTAATTTCCTGTTATGCAAAGCATAACACAGTATGAATATTTAAATACAATGTAAATACAGACACCCCCTTGCATTTTGGTATTCTAAATTGTTGCCTTCACTTAGTGGCATTTCTCTTTCTCATTCACTCCCCCCCCCCTTTCTACCACCCCACACTATTTTTCAATTAGAGGCCCAGATGTTTCGGAAGCTCCAATAGGCAACAGCAGTTATGAGGGATGCTTTATCTGCATTGCAATGATGACTCCAGCTTCAGCCCCAGGCTGCATTAACATACTCATGTTTTATTCCTAGATTTCCCTTCACATACACACCAAACCCTCATCCTAATGTTCCAGTTAATTATTATACCACATAAAGCAGACTTACAGCACTCCCCCCCCCCAAATCTCCACAAACTGGATGTCCTTTTAAGCTAGCTTCAGTCTGATCCATGCACCTCAAACAAGGGGCGGGGGGGGGGGACGGGACAGCAAAGGGAATATATCAAAACAGCCAGGAATTTAGTGAACCTAAGCAATCATAGAAGAACTATATGCAACATGGAATATAAACAAGCATGCGCGAACACACAAACAAACAAACAAACAAACAAACAAACAAACACATCCATTCATTCTAGTCACACTGCAAAACGAATGTCCAAAAACTCAAGAGCTATATCAGTGAATGTTGATAGCCAACAAAATGAGATTGTTAGCATTCACTAGTGTGTGTACACGACAAGCAGGAACATACACCAGTCAATGCCAGCACTCCAAAAATTTGTCTCAGACTGTCAGCGTTCATATGCACATGCCAGGATTCATCAAATCTCAGACATCCACTGTAATTTTATATCTGTTTACCTATCACAGAACATTTTTATTGGACACACAGTTTTTATTACATTTCTGCTTTCTTAAACCGCCTTGACAACAGGCGAGACAGACATGAAGGAGGGAGATTTTTAAATCTGGTCCATCAGTGCAGCTGAACAAATCACTTTAGGAACAACATACAATGCAGCAAGCATAAATAACTGAGAGGCCAGAAATCTAACCCCATAAAGCAGCAGAGCAAAGCACTCCTGCTAATTAGTGTGCATGTTAATAATTGTTATCCAAGGGAATTGGGAGGGTCTAAAGTCTAGAGGGCACTGGTGTTGGTGCCAGGTCAATGTCCCTTGAGGTTCACAGTTAAGAGGGCCAGCACTGGGGAGGTCCTGTCTAGGGTAACACATACCTAGCTCCCAGAAACAAGGCAAACAGTGATGACCTCAGCAGATAAGCAGATTCACAGAGAAGGTGGTTCTTCGTTAATTCTAAAAAATTGTGAATGAAGGCCAATTGTGGCCCCACACAATGTTGTATTTCTTACTCATACCCAACATATCAATGGTTTCTGATGCAACATTATGTAAAGTGGATGTCTGTAAGCAGCTAAGATGGATACACACACACACACACACACACACACACACACACACACACACACACTTTGATTTTCAAACAGAATCCATTCCAGAAGTCCGTTTGACTTCTGAAAAGTTTGAAAACCAAGGTGTGGCTTCTGATTGGCTGCAGGAGCTTCCTGCACTCAATTGGAAGCCGCCTTGGAAGTTTGGGTTCCAAAGAACGTTCGCAAACCGGAACACTCACCTTCGGATTTGCGGCGTTCGCGACCCAAAAAGTTTGCAAGGTGTTAGACAACCAAGGGGTGTCTCGCTCTGTGTGTATGTGTGTGTGTGTGTATAAAATATCCCAAGCTATAATATATCCCAAGCTCAAAGTAACAGATGTAGCTCTCTCCATCCTCATTTTATCATCACAACCCTGTGAGAGCCATTAGGCTGAGAGAAAGTGACTAACCCAGGGTCACCCAATAAGCTTCTAGGCCGAGTGCAGTTTTGAACCCTGGTCTCCCACTCTTTTATAAAAGCACTAGACAAATTAATGAAGGAGAGGTCTATTGATGGCTATTAGCCATGATGGCTTTGCTCAACCACCACAAATTGAGACAGCAATGCTTCTGAATGCCAGTTGCTGGAGACCTTCCGGAGGGGAGAGTGTTCTTGTGCTCAGGTCCTGCTTGCTGGTTTCTCATGAGCATCTAGTTGGCCACTGAGAGAACAGGAGGCTGGACTAGACAGGTCATTGCCTGATCCAGCAGGGCTCTTCTTATGTTCTTAGGTCTTACTCTGACACTACTGCACCATGCAGGCTTTCCAGACCACAGTAGTTTATGTGGTTAGTTAAATGGGGGTAACCATACTCTGCACTCAATAAAACAGGAAAGGATAGTCTGGTTTAGGAGAACTTATTCACATTTCACTCCCTTGTTGAAGACTATGATTTCATTAAGCAAGCAAAGAAGGAAGCAAACAAACCCAGCAATGAAATGTGACAACCAAAAGCCCTCCTCTTTATAAATTAGAACAACACAAACATGCTTAGAAACCTGACATGTGATCCTTTAACAAACAGATGCTGTTAAAAAACAAGAAAGATAGATGTGCTCTCACATACCCTATGTTGCAAAATGGGCTCCATATCCCAATGTTACGCTATTTGCAGAGAGCCGACAGCTTAAGTTCCTTGAGGACATTTGCCAACCTTTGCCGGAGCATTTTTTAATACATCACCATGTCACTTTTTAATGTGCCCCAATCTCCTAACCACATGGCAAACTAACAGGGATTTTTAAAATATGGGCTTTATAGCTTTGTGCCTGTGATTAATTAAATAAATAGCCTGCGTTTCACAAATCATCCTTCTAATTAGTCTAAGCCAGACATTCCCCCCGTTTCCTTGGCACGGGGCTGCCATCTGAAGCTTCGCAGAAGGGCAGGAGAGCGCTCCTGAACTCGCTGGCAAATTTGCGCTCTCTGGAGCGCATGCACGCATACATACACACACACACTGTCGCCGCGTCAGCCATGGCTGGCATCGTACCACATGGCCCCCTCAGGCAGAGAGGTATAGTCTTCGCAGGTGCTGCAGTCAGCTGGAATTTGACTCCAGCTGCTCGCCAAAGATGTTCGCCTTTAATTATTGTCCCTGATCCTGGAGGAGAAGATGCAGGTAACAAAAGAAATGATCTTGCTATCTTCTAAAAAAACTAGCCTCAGCTAGTGGAAGTGGCGACGCGATGGTAATGATAAATGTGGTGGGGGGGAGGGAGGGAAGACTACTAAAGAGTTTGAAAAGGACAAACTGGGAAGCTTCTCCCAAGCTGCCAGAGGTCTTTGCCTATCCAAGCAGCCTGACCCACTAACTTATGTTAATTTGCTGGCTTCAGAATACTGGGAGTTGCAATTCCTGGCTCAGCTGGCTCCCTTTGTCTTCCCTGCTATGTGCACCTGGCGCGATGGCAGCCACTGACCATCACTGCAATCACACCGCAGGGAAACCACCACAATCAGTGTATGGCTGGTGGAAAGAATGTCAAGCCGTGAGCCAGGAAGAACCGCCTTCTCTTCCCCAACAATTCTTTCTTTAGCTTGGAGAAAAGGCAAATAAGTGTAGAAACAACAGAAGGCCTAAGAATGGGCAACCCTGAAAGCCAGGATCCAGGGTACCTTTTTGCATGACAAAGATGCACTACAACAGGGATGGAGAATCTGCAGCTCCTCCACATGTCGTTGGGAGTATACTGCCTGTCATGCCTGACCGCTGCCCATGCTGGATAGGGCTGATGGGAGTCAAACACCACCTGGAAGGCTATGGGTTCCTAGAGGAAGGAACCATTGGCTTGTTCTTAGCGGTGCTTCAGCACCCTCAGAGTTGATAGCTAGAGAGCACTACTGCAGCTTCCAGCTCAGCAAGAATCAGGTGACACCCAGAGACCAATAGGATTCCACCTGGCTCTATAAAGTTGAAGCTCCGGCCTGCCTCCTTCAGGGTGAGAAATCTGGTTAAAGCCATGCCACCACACCCCTCATGGAGCAACTTGGGAGTGACTTTCATTGTTTAATTACGTGTTGTTTAAAGTACTTTATTTTGTCTTGTCCTGATCCTTCCAACATTCAGCTTCATTGGATGCCCATGAGTTAGGAGAGAAAATTATCCATGAAATGCATAATTTTATAAACTTCTATCATGCCACCTCTTACTCACCTTTTCTCTAAACTATAAAGTTGCAAATGCTGCAAACTTTTTTCTTCTTTTTTGGCTCTCATTTTCTGGACCTTTTTGAAACTCTACAATCTCCTTTTTGAGGTGAGGTGAACCAATAGCCACAGGTTCCCCTTACCTGCTAATGCCTCACAGAACCCGAACAATGTTATCTAATTCCAGCATTGTTTGCAAAAATCCCAGCAACCAGCTGGCACTAAATAATCCTTTGCCATGCTCCAGATGTTTGGACTGCAACTCCCATCAGTCTCAGCTAGCAACATGTTGGTGAAGCCTGCACTGGATTGCCCATCAGAAATTGTCCACCAGCCCATCAGGGAAGGAGGGTCTGCTGTCATACTGCAACTGCTCTTTGTGCAGAGATCTCATCTCAGCGTGCATTTCATGCCCTGGGATAAATCCATTATCTTTCCTGGATATATTTTTTAAACTTTTTGAAATCTTAAAACAATGCCATCACCTCGAGTCCTTGGAGAAAGGACGGCTTAGCAATCTAAAAGAATCAATAATGATTTATGAAATTAAAACAAGAATATGAAGCTAGATTGTAAACCACGTCTCGCCTTTTTTTCTTTTTTAAAGCACCATCTAAAATACACTTAGAAGATTTGGGTGTGTGCGTTCTGTCTCTCTTTCTTTATATAAGTCAGGAATTTTATACTTTTGCTAATAAAACAATTCAACCTTTCCTTTGGCTATTTAGAATGTTGACTTACGAACATGTTTTCATTTTGAACAATTTATAATTAAGTGAAGGATAATGACATTAGACCAAAGCTTAAAATCAATTAAATTGAATAAAACGCAATATGATTCAAGCAGAAGATTAACTAGACTGTCACATAAAATTGTATTTTTAAATTTTTTATTCTAATTAAACATGTTCTAATTAAATGACCGCTGCTTTGGAAATACTCCCCCTCTCCTCCCCCCTCCAGCTCATCAGTATCCATTCCAAACCACATATTCATTAAAATTATATTCTATACCTCATTAGAAATGGACCCTTCTTCCCCTTTCTCCTCAGTGTTTTTGATAATGCTTTGTGGTAAGCATTACGATTTTGCATATTTCAGGCAAATATTCAAACCCTCCCCCTGCCCCCCCAATTATCTGTTTAGGAATAAATGTTTAGGAAGTGCCAGCTTATTGTTTGCAGGATTTTAAAACATGTGAAACTGAACAAATCTATTAAAGTATGACTCGTGCAAGATGGACTGGGGTGGTATTATCATCATCATCATCATCATCATCATCATTATTGTTGCTGCAATGAATGTCTAAAATAGTAAAGTAAGTTTGAGTAGTACACCCAATAAACAGAGAAAAATTATTATTGTTGTCTCACATGAATCTGCAATTACTCAATGGGGAAGATGGGCAGCAGCGTAAGGACAAAAAAACCCCAAACAATCACACAGAATTAACAAAGAGAACTCACGGCCACAAAATATGGGGAATGGCTGCTAGCTTAGGTGGATTTTTTTTTAATGAACAAAAGCATTTCACAAATGACACATCAAGTCATGGTTATCAGCAACAAGCTATGGGGAAGGGTCATAGCTTTGTGGCCAAGCATCTGCATGGCGTGGAAAAGGCTCAAAGTTCAGTCCCCGATATCTCCAGGCTGGGTTGGGAGAGAACCATGCTTGAAACCCTGCCAGTCAGTGTTGACAATATTGGGCTAGATGGGCCAATGGTCCTGAGGAAGCTTCCCATGTTCCTAATCAAGCCCTGTGTCAGCACCAGGCATACTTGGGCATTTGCCAAGGCCCACAGACCTTAGCAGGGCCCACTGGGACAGATGCCTTGCCTGTTGTCCTGCTAGTGGCCACTGTCATTTGGGCACCCCAGCCCTCTCCAGTGCCATTGCTGGGCAAGTCCACTCATGACCACCAGGGGCTCCATTTGGAGGATATTTCACACCAGGGACTCGCTGAACCAGAGGCTACCAAGCAGCAGCCCAGTGAACAGCACCAGAGTCAAGAATTTCACAAGCAGCTTACTCCCAAGGAAACAGGAGCCTCCCACTTTACAGTGCCAAATCAAGGGCAGAGAGAATTTAATGCCATGTGGGATGGAGCCACAAGGAGTGAAAGTGAAGCACCTCTGAAGTCAGAGCATTGGGCCTTTAAGAACCTGCAGTAGTCCAACAAAGGAGATGAACTAGAGGCAGAAGCTTGAAAGGCCTTGCTTGGTTCGCCTATAGTCCACTTTGGAGCAAGTGCTTCACTTGAAGCTCTCCATGATACTGAAACAGCTGTCCTGCAGAGTCAAAGTGTGGCAGCACATGCCTGGCATAGCCTCAAACAAGACAGTGGTTCTAGAGCAGGACCTGATAAGCAGAAAAACTTCAACTTCATATCTCCATGTGATAGTTCATGCCATAGCACAGCTTTTTTTTTCTTGAGGGGGATTCTGGGGAAGGAGGATCCAGAAGCTCTTTTGCGCAAGTGAGAGTGGATGTAACACCATCGTGGGAAGACCAATGCCTAACTTGGGCTGGTTTATGACAATTAAATGTGGTTTTAATGCACAATTTGCAAATGACATCTAAGCGCACCCTGGGAAATCTGCAAAGGAGGGAACTGGTCACAGAAGCTCCACATTGAAAAGGAGAGGGGCAAATTGTGACGCTGCAATTCAGAGTACAC